>NW_027507748.1:430241177-430841177 GCF_037356315.1 Lithobates pipiens
CTCATTGGGGAGATTTCCCTTCACTTCCTGTCCCATTGAATTGCACAGGAACATGGTCAATGTTCCTGTGTGATTCCTGCTCGTTCCTGTGCAGTGTGATTTTGGAGCCCATTCATTTGAATAGGCTGCAAATTGCACCAGAAGGCAGAAAAAGTAGTGCATGCACTACTTTTTAAAAATTTGCAGTGCCAAATCACATGGTACAGCGATACAATGCGATCTGTTGTCTGCAAATATACTGCGTTTTTGATCTATTTTTGATAATTTGGGGTGCCGTTAACATTGCATTGGTACCTGCAGCAAATCACAAAAACATGTTTTGAGTGTGGGAAACATGCACAGAAGATGCCTTTCCCGCATTGTGTTCTGGTGTGAACTGGCCTTCAATGTCATTTTTTTAATATTCAAGCAATGTAGGTAGGTAACTGAAGGTGACGTGTGGGATCAGCCTCTTATAAGGTTGGAATCTGGGAGGAAGAAGTGGCAGAAGGAACCTAATCGAGTGACAGAAACGCAAGCCAATCACTGTACTGCTTCTCTTTTCAATGTGCAGTCACAAGCTGAGGTCGATTGAGGACAGTCTGGGCCTTCAAGAAGTGGGTTCATGATGATGGCCATCAGGCTAAGGCCTCATGCACACCTAGCTCATAAACACCTGTTTTTATCTTTTAATTGGCTTTTCGTTCTGTATCCATTTTATTTTTGGGGGGCTGGAGTCCTGCTTTAGATATTACAAACATGTAGCCACATTAGGAAGTGTGTTTCTGTTCTGAGTAATGGACCACATATTTTGTTTCTAACAGGTTTTAAAGCCAGCTCAGATCAGGACAATATGTCATGCTATCTTGGAATCTGGCAAACAGTACTCAAAGAAAAAAAGAAAGCCCTTCCCACTGATGTACTCATACTATGGAACGGAATACTTGGGTGAGAAAACAAAAGACAACACTCTATATATCTCTTTTTCTTGTGCTCTACCTGGACAAATAGTTTCATGTAAAAGGCAGGGGCGGACTGACAACTCATGGGACCCACGGGCAACAGGAGATTATGGGGCCTCCAGGCAATCAGAGATTATGGGGCCACACAGTATACACAAACACACACACACAGTATACAATCACAAAGTATACAAAGACATGTTTCTATTGGCTGAGAAGGTAATGGAGAGGTGGGGCAGCTATAACCTCAGGATTTTTAGACCAAAAGGATGTCGGCAAGGGACATTTCAGAGACAGATCTAAAAAAAAAAAACACAAACTTTTACATACTGTCCCTGGTTTTACTGAGGCTGGCAACCCTGATGGGGCCCCCTAGTGGCATGGGGCCCTCGGGCAGTGCCCGAGTTGCCCAATGGTCAGTTTGCCCCTGGTAAAAGGCCATGTAAGCTAGCATCAGAAACAAATATCTACTTGTTAATGTACCCTCTATATGCGTTTAGTGGTACAGTTCAGCGCACAATCCAATTTGGTCAAACAGTAATACATCCAGATTCGTACATGCTTTGCACACCTGCTTGCAATTGCTTTGTTTAACCACTTCAGCTCTAGAAGGTTTTACCCCCTTCATGACCAGGCCATTTTTGCTATTTAGCACTGCACTAATTTAACCGGCAATTGCACGGTCATGCAACAGTGTCCCTAAATGAAATTTATATCATTTTTTTCACACAAATAGAGCTTGCTGTTGGTGGTATTTTATCACCACTTTTTATTATATAGAAAAAAAGATTTAGAAAAAAAAATGAACTATATTTTTTACTTTCTGCTATAAAACTTATCCGATAAATCAAATCTCTTCATACATTTTAGCCAAGATGCATTCTGCTACATGTCTTTGGTAAAAAAAAAAAAAAAATCCCAGTAAGTGTTTGATTGGTTTGTGTGAAAGTTAGAGCATCTACAAAATATGGTATTTATATATTAGAATTTTTATTATTTTTTTTATACTACTAATTGCGATGATCAGTGAATTATAATGGGACTGGGATAGTTCGGTGGTCAATCTGACACTAACTGATGCTGGGGGGGAACTTACTAATTTACACTGATATCATCAGTGACACTAATACAGTCATAATACTGTATGCTGTCACTGTCCTAATAATCTGGCTGGAAAGGGGTTAACATCGAGCGTGATCAAGGGGATAAATATGTGCCATAATGTGTGAAGTGTGTGCTAATTTTTACTAAATAGCTCATTGTTTCTTAACCCTGCTTTGCAAGGATATGGAACAGAAAGCTTGTTCCCTTTGTTCAGAGCGCTGTGTTGATTGTCAACACAGGGCTATGTGCTGTGATTGGACTCAGATGATAAGTAGGTCCCGGGCATGAATCACTGGCCAGGATCTGCTGACAGACTCCTGCTGTGTACAATCAGATTGGGTATCGGCGGAGGGGCACACATGCGCAAGCCCTAAACCCGGTAGCAGTTAGCAACATACGGGTACGGCTTTGCCCACACAGGCTGCCTTTCCACAGTACATTGCAGGGGACAGACCAGCAAGGTTAAACAAATTGAAGAATAAAAAATAATGTACATTTACCATTGAATTTATCTTGCCTTCTTTAATGGGCTATTGAAAAATAGTTTCATACGAATTAGAATTCTAGGTATGGATATACGTAGATACACTGGTCCAGCTTGGACTATTGTAATTATGTATATATCATACTCAACCAATGCCCCTGGAAGCTTGAAATCATCGAAGTAAAAACCACTACATTAGTGATCTCCACTTGCTTCCAGGTCTCATGCCATGCGTCTGCCATGCTGCATTCTGAGCACAGGATGTCAGCCACACGGAACCAGCACCATTCAAAGAATGCTAATTTGATTGGATTAGACAAGGTGAAGTGACAGGCTGTTGAAGTTTCCTTGTCTAATCAGAGAAAGCTTTGCATACATTCAGAAAATGAAAAGCTTTCTCTGAATGGTTCATGTGCCGAGCAGCTGACTGCCTGTGTTCACAGTGCAGTAGGGCAGCCACTTTTCACAAAACCTGGAGTGAAAGTGTCGACTTCAGTGATTTCCACCTGCCAGGGGGATTGGCTGGGTATTGGCAAGCTGGACCAATATACCTATGTATACAATATCCAAACATAGATTTTTTTTTTTAATATTGTGTGCTGTTTAAATGATGCAAACAAACTAAGCCTCTAATGCAAGTATAAGGTGGGCAATACACAGTAGAATATGTGCAAATTAAGCCATTGACATAAATATAACAGGAAACAATTGCATTGTATACATTGTATAATAATTGTAAAAATTGTACATATACAGTGCCTTGTGAAAGTATTCAGCCCCCTTGAACTTTTCAACCTTTTGCCACATTTCAGGCTTCGAACATAAAGATATAAAATTTTAATTTTTTGTGAAGAATCACCAACAAGTGGGACACAATTGTGAAGTGGAACGAAATTTATTGGATATTTTAAACTTTTTTAGCAAATAAAAAACTGAAAAGTGGTGCGTGCAAAATTATTCGGGCCCTTTACTTTCAGTGCAGCAAACTCACTCCAGAAGTTCAGCGAGGATCTCTGAATGATCCAATGTTGTCCTAAATGACTGATGGTGATAAATAGAATCCACCTGTGTGTAATCAAGTCTCTGTATAAATGCACCTGCTCTGTGATAGTCTCAGGGTTCTGTCGAAAGCGCAGAGAGCATCATGAAGACCAAGGAACACACCAGGCAGGTCCATAATACTGTTGTGGAGAAGTTTAAAGCCGAATTTGGATACAAAAAGATTTCCCAAGCTTTAAACATCCCAAGGAGCACTGTGCAAGCGATCATTTTGAATTGGAAACAGTATCAGACCACTGCAAATATACCAAGACCTGGCCGTCCCTCTAAACTTTCAGCTCAGACAAGGAGAAGACTGATCAGAGATGCAGCCAAAAGGCCCATGATCACTCTGGATGAACTGCAGAGAACTACAGCTGAGGTGGGAGAGTCTGTCCATAGGACAACAATCAGTCGTACACTGCACAAATCTGGCCTTTATGGAAGAGTGGCAAGAAGAAAGCCATTTCTCAAAGATATCCATAAAAAGTCTTGTCTAAAGTTTGCCACAAGCCACCTGGGAGACACACCAAACATGTGGAAGAAGGTGCTCTGGTCAGATGAAACCAAAATCCAACTTTTTGCCCACAATGCAAAACAATATGTTTGGCGTAAAAGCAACACAGCTCATCACTCTCAACACACCATCCTCACTGTCAAACATGGTGGTGGCAGCATCATTGTTTGGGCCTGCTTTTCTTCAGCAGGGACAGGGAAGATGGTTAAAATTGAGGGGAAGATGGATGCAGCCAAATACAGGACCATTCTGGATGAAAACCTGTTGGAGTCTGCAAAAGACCTGAAACTGAGACAGAGATTTATCTTCCAACAAGACAATGATCCCAAACATACAGCAAAATCTACAAAGGAATGGTTCACAAATAAACGTATCCAGGTGTTAGAATGGCCAAGTCAAAGTCCAGACCTGAATCCAACCGAGAATCTGTGGAAAGAGCTGAAAACTGCTGTTCACAAATGCTCTCCATCCAACCTCACTGAGCTCGAGCTGTTTTGCAAGGAAGAATGGGCAAGAATTTCAGTCTCTCGATGTGCAAAACTGATAGAGACATACCCCAAGCGACTTGCAGCTGTAATCGCAGCAAAAGGTGGCTCTACAAAGTATTAACGCAAGGGGGCCGAATAATTTTGCACGCCCCACTAGTTAAAAAAGTTTCAAAAATCCAATAGATTTCGTTCCACTTCACAATTGTGTCCCACTTGTTGGTGATTCTTCACAAAAAATAAAAATTTTATATCTTTATGTTTGAAGCCTGAAATGTGGCAAAAGGTTGAAAAGTTCAAGGGGGCCGAATACTTTCGCAAGGCACTGTAATTGTACAATGTAACATTGTTGAGATGATTTATGGTTGATCCTGAGCTCAATGTCACAGCTCATACAAAACATGAAACGTGCATAAGTAGAGACTATTTATGAGCAATTTATCTACTATATGCTTACCGGTATATAACCAAAAATAAGGAAAATGCATTTAAAGAGTTTTCCAGGCCAAAATATAAAATTAGTGCAGTACAAATCTGCAATACAGTCACATTCCCCCAGGCGTGTCTCTTTAAAAATGCAGCAAATACAGAAACATGTCTGTATTTCTGTTAATTTTGCCAGAATTGTGCTAAGTTTCTTGTTTGAACTGCTTTGAAATCATAAGCAGTGATGTCTGCACTGCCTAAGTTCTCTCTTCTGGACTACAGACCACCTCCCCCTCTCCTCATCTCTGTAGCACAAGAGTAGGGTGTTTTGTAAACCAACAAAGGGAAACTCAGGCGGGGCAGACAGCGCTGCTTGCAGCAGAGGCACTTAGAGTTTGCAGCATTTTTAAAAAGGCAAAATATGTGGAATCTGTGTGCACTGTAGAGATGTAGCGTTTATGCAGATTTCTGCTGAAATAAACTGTAGGATTAACTTGCAGGTATCAGAATGCCCATTAATAAATGTTGAAAAATATTGCCTTTGCAGCCTATGCTAGAGAGGCCCAGAAAGATAACATATTCTAAAAGTTGCAATGGGATACGACCTTATAGACACGTATCAGCAATACTTAACAACATCATGTTTTTGAGAATAAAAAGGTACCTTTTTCATGCCATAGATAAAGTGGTTCTTTGAACTTAATCAGTTCTTTTATAGCTTAGACAAAAATGTAATGGCCTGCGTGGTGACGTCATATAGGGGGTGGGTTCTCCAGCGAAGGGAAAAGAACCAGAGGGAGAAGACATTAGCAGAGGGAGAAGACACGTTGGAGCTACTTAGGATTTTGTCAAAAACCTGTGTACTGGTTTTATTTATTTTTTAAACTGTTTTTGGTGAATGGGTAGGGGTACAATGTACCCCATACTCATTCACATAGGTTGGGGGCCAGGATCTGGGTGCCCCCTTGATAAAGGGGGATTCCAGATTCCAATAAGCCCCCTACTCACATACCCTCACAACCACCACCCACGAATGTTTTGAAGAGGCCCTTGTCCCCATCAGTATGGGGACAAGGTGCTTTGGGGTGGGGGACAAAGAGCCCCCCTGCCCCAAAGCACCCACCCCTTATGTTGAGGGCATGTGGCTTGGTATTGTCCAGGAGGGGGGGTGCTTGCTCGTCTCTCCTCTTCCTGACCTGCCGGGCTGCATGCTCAGATAAGTGTTTGATATGGATTTGGGGGGACCTCATGCCGTTTTTGGTTATGGGGTTTCCCCTCGAAATTTATACAAGACCGAAGGGTTTGTTATGCTCTTGGAGGGGGGAACCCATGCGTTTTTTTTTTGTTTTTTTTATTTTGAAGTGGGGCTCCACCCCTCAAGATTCATACGCCTTGAGGCGATTCAGTTCGCATTGTGTGCTATACAAGTATTTCATTCATTCATTCATACCAGATTCAAAGGGCCTGGTATTATTGGATCAAAGTTGGATCCAGTTCTTTGAAGTCACATGGAAGTCAGACATGAAGTCGTGGGGCAAAGTCGGAGAGGAAGTCATCCGACTTCCGTGTCGGAGCAGTGTGAACCCTGCTTAAAGCATGAAGACACTTTAAAAAGATTTAACTTTAAATGTGTATATCTAAAAAGCATTACAAAAGTTCCAGGCTTCCCTGATCAGCCCTTAACGTGAGCTTTGATGATTGGTTCTCAAAGCAGTCACATGACTGATAGCACTTTCTCCTGGCTCCTGATCATAAGCTGTGACTGTTGGAGACAGCTTGGTCAGTGTGCTGGAAGCACATAGAGAGTGGACGCATATGTGTTGTGACTGGACATCCTACCGTTGTATACATATACGTGTTACACGGTTGGAAAGAGGTTAATGGCTCTCATAGTCATATATATGGAGTGAGAGCAAATGGAGTATTGAATAGTGAGAGATGGTGTTTGAACGGGGGCACTACAGTATGTGTACTCTGTAATCATTTAACTTTGCCCTGGTCGTATCCTGACCTGACATGAAGTCCTACAAATACATAGTTTAACAACAACACTGTTTCTTGACATAGAAGCTGCCTCAATTTGCCATTATTAAATAAATTATTGATTTGTTTATTTTTATTTGCATTATATTTTGTCGGTGATGACAGTAGTACTGAAAAAGAAATGTATTAATTGTGAATTACTAACAACACTTTAAACACTCTACTTTCTAATATTTCAGGAGCAGCACATGGTCTGTCCTCTATACTTCAAATACTATTGTCCTATCAGGACTATCTCCAGCCAGCAGACCGAGACCTTGTTTGGCAAAGTGTGGACTTTCTTGTGAATCAGGAGCAAAACTGCAACTGGCCACCAGAGTTGGGGGAAGTCATAGAACGTGAAAATGAACTTGTTCACTGGTGTCATGGAGCCCCTGGTCAGCTACTTCACTTGTTTGTACATAGTTCATATACAGTACTTGTTTATATGAGACCGTGATTATTTTTGAAGTGGAACAATTATCTATTGCAGTTATTTATATTGCATTGACAATTTATATTCTGTACATTCACATCAGTCCTTGCCCTCAAGGAGCTTACCAATCTAAGGTCCCTATCTCTCATGCATGTACTAGGGTCAGCATATTTTTGGAGTGTGGAGCCGCGTACACACGTAGCCGTCTGTCTGACGTACTTAGTCTGGCGGACGTCCGCCAAACTGTCCGTCGGAATTTTCGAACGGGCTACTTGCCCACACACGGCACTTTTTCAGCGGACTAATACGGCGTACTAAGTCCGCCGTACTAAGTCCGCCGTACTTTCGAAATGAACGGACTCGCCCACACACGCGGAGGAAAGTCATTTCGATAATAAGGGGGCCCCCGGATACCGGTCTCCCACCCTATGTGAATGAGTATGGGGTACAATGTACCCCTACCCATTCACCTGTAAAAAAAAAGTACAAAAAAAACACAACACACGAGATAAAATACTTTATTGCACAGCTCCGGGGGTCTTCCGTCTTCTCGCCGGACTCCTCCGCTATCTTCTTGTAGCTCTTTTGCTAGCGGAGGAGTCCGGCTTTCTTCCTCGCCGCTGGCCTCTTCTCCCGACTTCGGGGGTCTTGTCCCCCTCTTTCGGTCTTCTGTCGCCGCTGCCGCCTTCCGTTCTTCTTCTTCTTCTTCTCCTTCTTCTCCTGGAGATGTTGACTCAACGCTCTCTCCAGCCACAATGCCAGGGACGCGCTGCGCGACCACTTATATAGGGACAAGGGGCGGTGTCACATGGCTTTATGTCACATGGGTTGGTGTCACATGGTGACCCCGCCCCCTTACGATGTCACAGTCCCCATGTGACATCAACCCATGTGACCAACCCATGTGACATAAAGCCATGTGACACCGCCCCTTGTCCCTATATAAGTGGCCGTGCAGCGCGTCCCTGGCATTGTGGCCGGAGAGAGCGTCGAGTCAACATCTCCAGGAGAAGAAGGAGAAGAAGAAGAAGAAGAACGGAAGGCGGCAGCGGCGACAGAAGACCGGGCCACCGCCTGTAAAAGAGGTATAAGAAGGCGCGGTGGCCCGGCAGAAGAACGAAGAGGGGGACAAGACCCCCGAAGTCGGGAGAAGAGGTCGGCGGCGAGGAAGAAAGCCGGACTCCTCCGCTAGCAAAAGAGCTACAAGAAGATAGCGGAGGAGTCCGGCGAGAAGACCCCCGAAGACGGAAGACCCCCCGGAGCTGTGCAATAAAGTATTTTATCTCGTGTGTTGTGTTTTTTTTTGTACTTTTTTTTTACAGGTGAATGGGTAGGGGTACATTGTACCCCATACTCATTCACATAGGGTGGGGGACCGGTATCCGGGGCCCCCTTATTAAAGGGGGCTCCTGGATTCCGATAAGCCCCCCGCCCGCAGACCCCGACAACCAACGGCCAGGGTTGTCGGGAAGAGGCCCTTGTCCTCATCAACATGGGGACAAGGTGCTTTGGGGTGGGGGGGCCGCGCGGCCCCCCCTTCCCCAAGGCACCCCCCATGTTGAGGGCACGCGGCCTGGTACGGCTAAGGAGGTGGGGGGCGCTCGCTCGCCCCCCTTTCCTGGCCGGGCGGGTAGCGTGCTCGGACAAGGGCCTGTTGTGGACTTGGGGGGGACCCCCACGCCGATTTTTTTCCGCGTTGGGGTTCCCCTTTAAGTTCATACCAGGCGGCGGGGCCAGCGACGTCACCTTCGCGGGCCCCGCCTACCTGGAGACCCGCTCGAAATGAGCGGACTTTTCTCCGGGCGGGAAAAGTCCGCTCATTTCAAAAGTACGGCGGACTTGCATACACACGGCCGGATTGTCCGCCTAAATGCGAGTACGGCGTGCAAATTTTTGTGCAAACCGAAATTCTAAGTCCGCCGTACTGTCGGGTCAAAAAAGTATGCCGGAGGCTACACACGGGGGGATTATTTGGCGGACTTGAGTTTGCCAGACATTTCCACCCGATTGTTTGATCGTGTGTATGCGGCATGGGAGGGAAACCCACATAATCACAGTTAGAACATGCAAACTCCATACAGGTAGTCTCCTGGTTGGGATTCAAACTGAAGACCATAGTGCTGCAAGGCATAAGTGCTAACCACCAAGCTACAATGCTGCTCTATGTCAAAATCCAAATGTTTTTCTGAGCCCTGCCTGTAACATAGTTTTACCTTTTGATTTTACCAGCAGATCTGTTATCGATTCCACTTTGACAGTGCTGTTAGTTCTTCAGTGAAATCACGCAGCAGTGTAAACTTAGATGGACAGGTAGTTTTAGATTGACTATAAGTAGGAAACATACTACAACCTAACTCCAGTTAACACAGTTTAAGCAAATTTTAAGGAACATTTTTTTTTTCCTTTTGGTTAAAAGGTTTAAAGGCCTATTTACAATTCTCAATTTCTGTGTGTTGCTTTAAAACATGCACGTTAGTGTGCATTCTATCACACCTTAACATATGTTGCGTCAAAGCAACCAAAGCCAATGCACCACAACAGACCAAACATAACACGTGCAGAATTTTCACATGCAGCAAAACCATTTAAGCATTGTTTATCTCAACCCTTGTAACTCTATCTTTTACTTAGTCTACATGCAAAAGCAGCACACTAGCAGAACACACAGTGGCCCTTTAAACATACACTATATTACCAAAAGTATCTGGACACCTGCCTTTATATGCACGTATCCATAAAAACATGGATGAGCAAGCATTGGGGGGAGGAACTTGACTGCCCTGCACAGAGACCTGACCGCAACCCGATAGAACACCTTTGGGATGAATCAGAGTGGTAACTGTGAGCCAGGCCTTCTCTCCAACATCACTGCCTAAGCTCACAAATGTGCTTCTGGAAGACTGGTCACATATTCTCATAGATACACTCTTAAAATGCAAGTAAACCCATCCATAAAACTGTTTAATTTCCAGCACGTGCCAGAAATGTAACACTCCCATTGGTTGTGCTCTCAACCAAACTATCAAGCCTTTCAATGGCTGGTGTCATAACTGATCACATGTGCAGCATCATGGCAGTTGTAGATTAAACAGAGGCAAAGATGCCAGCTTCCTTGGCTGATAACAATAGGGGGGTTTACTTACACTTTAAACCTTGTGGACAGCCTTCCCGGAAGAGTTTAAGCTGTTATAGCTGCAAAGGGTGGGCCAACTCAATATTGAATCCTACGGACTTATGCCGCGTACACACGATCAGATTTTCCAACAACAAATGGGAGCTTGTTGTTGGAAATTCCGACCATGTGTAGGCTCCATTGGTCATTTTCCGTCGGAAATTCTGACAAACAAAATTTGAGATCTGGATCTCAAATTTTCCAACAACAAAATCCGTCATCTTAAATTCCAATCGTGTGTACACAATTCTGACACACAAAGTTCCACGCATGCTCTGAATCAATTACAAGACGGAAGCGGTCTGGTAAAACTAGCGTTTGTAATGGAGATAGCACATTCGTCATGCTGCAAAGTTTTTAAATCTTTTAATGCAAACTATTCTCTTCTTCTTTATAATGCTAGAATAATGAAGTTGTTTTGCTGCTGATATTCACGCAGAGTTCTGAAAAAATTATTTCTTTATTATTTATTGTGATCTCCTGAATAATATTAGTTATTTTTTTCGTCAGATCTCCATAATAATGTTTTGTATTTATTTTTCTAGTGATTTTTTTTTTATCAAGATCTTTTATTTCTTTTTTTTCTAGTGATCTCCATAAAACAACACCATTACTATCTTGTATTTTTTAACCTCAAGGAGGTTGGTTGGTGTCCCTTGTTAATTTGACATAGTATTTTTGAAATGTACCTGCCTACACACATAGGCAATGTCATGGTTATGCATTAGAGTTGTTCTCCTTACCTGTCTGCATGTGTTCATTTCTAGAGACCAGCCGAGCTTCACCTGACTGCTTTTATTTCCTTCCTCTGGAATGGCTCCACCCTAGCCCCTATCAGACTACACTATATTAACCTTTGCACTGCTAGCCTATCCTGCTGATCAACCTTTGTGTATTAGCTTCCTGTTTCCTGTCGTGTGCTCTGCTTCTGATTTCCGTTACCGACCTTGGCGTGTTCTGACCATCCCTGCTTGCCTGTGACCCTGACCTATTGGCGTGTACCCGACTATTCTGTTCTGCTTGTGGCCCCGACCTTGGCTTTGTCCCTCACCATCCCTATCCTCCTGTTACCTACTGTGGGTGTGAGCTGGGGGACCCTGGGGGTCGCGACCTGGAGCCAGTTGCAGCCAAGACCATCTTCACCACTCGAAGCTCTGGTGAACACCAGCTGGCTCTTAGACTCCGCGCCCCGGGGAATCTTACGCTCTTACCCCAGTGGGATCTGTCCCCCGTCTGCAGCCGTCAGCCGTAGGGTCCACAGCCTTGCGGTGCATCCCCAACCCTATGGTTTGCACCTGTCACCTGGGCTCTAGGTGACCTGACAGGCAAGTATTTAAAAAAATAAATAGCCATTTATTATGGGTCATAACAAAATAAAGAGGAAGGCAACACTGGATAAACTGGTGAAATTTGCAAAGCCTTTGTACCCCAGGGCACACATCGTAACTATTTTTCAGGCAAATTGGTGGCCTGAGGAGTCAATATAATAGTGAGCACAATCTGGTCCAGGAGTCCAAGAGATCAGGAACAGCACCAGACTGAACTCAGGCCATCACACTCTTGTCTTCCTTAGACGCTTCCTTCCAGACTGTGGCTCTGGTGTTGGAGTTGTGGCAGAAGGTGGAGGAGGACGATGGTCGACCTCCTGGCTTCCACGTAACCCCGCCACCTCCTGGCTGAGGCTTTCCTGTGTATGAAAAAGGGACATAGTTTTAGTTTTTTGGTCATCAATCACACACAATTTTGAGCTCATGACTGTTGCAAATTGAATGTTAAATATAAAAGACTATCATTCTGAGCCCAGCATTTTTCATTCTTGTCCCAATCCTTTTTGGCCACTACTGTCTGTTGATATGTAAACCACTTTGTTAAATCAGCAATTAGTGATCAATAATAACATCTAGTTAACATCATTCATTTTAGGACAAGAAATATTTTGAACAATGCTCTACCTGACTCAAGCTGGGCTCCTCTACATCTTCATGGGTGGAAGGCCCAGGTTGAGCATCGAAAGCCTCAGCTGAGGTGAAAGGAAGCCTTGAACGAAGAGTGGAGAGTTCTGGCCTGGGTTCCCTCTGGTCTGACAGAAAATGCAGTCTGTCATAGTACCACAGCCTGGGTACATAAACGTCATCTGCTGCTCCTGATCTCTGGGAGTTCTGGACCTTCTTTCACTTCCTAAGATAAGTACTCCTCATGCCACCAATTTTGGCCTTCAAATAGGTGATGTCTGCCAAAAATTCAAGCAGTTTCTCCAGCGCTACCTTCCTCTTTCTTAGCTTATTAAAAAATGGGTGGTTCACCTGCCACAGACAGGGCAGCTCCCTGAACATGTCAATGAATATTGCTAGAAATTCCCTATCATTGAATGGATCCATCTTTCTCTGACAACACAAGACAATCCCTAATGTCAGGCTAAACTCTTCTAATCGTCCCAATATAGGCCTCAATCTATAAGCAGTATAGGCCACTGATGCACCAAGTTAAAATTGTACCTTCGTTATTATGTTCGGCACTTCCGCTAATCCTTCCTCCGCTCCCAGATCGTATGTATGACACACACGTGTTACGCTTTATATACACTGCGTAGGCGTGAAACTCCACCCGCCCCTGACGTTCTTTCTAGTCTATTCCATGCCCCTTGTCTTTTGGCGCAGTGGGAGAGCACATGGCGGAGACAGAGCAAGTGCATGCAGACAGCAGCAGCAGCAATGACAAAAAAACAACACAAGATACTAGCGCTTTAAAAGATACTGGTGTGTCCTTTTCAGTTCAGTCTGTATTGTTCATTCATATAAATTCAAAACAGTTTTTATCAAAGCAAGATGTTTTTAAAAAAAGTTATCTGAGAAAACAGTACTTGGAATTTGCTGAAAATCCAGAAAGGTTGCTTGCTGTCCTTAAAGGATAAGGGATGTATGTGCACAATCACCTGCGGCAGCTGCTTCTTTAGAGTGAAGTCATCTCATGAATAGGATACCAATAAAGGAATATATAGAAGAGCACCAAATCAGTAAAAAGTGCATTTATTTTATACAATTAATAAAAGTCTCACTTACATCCATAATTATTATTGTCCTCCGTTTGATAGTCAAATCACTGTTCCCTTTCGCTGGTGCTGCTACTGGATGAATCCTCCTCCACAGCGCGCTAGGGGAAGCTCTGCTGTGTTCTGTGATGCACAGAGACTCAGACTGGCTCGTAGACAGCGTGTGACGTCAGCCGGGGGGGTACCCAAAAGCACAACGCGTTTCTGAGCTTTTCCTCGTTCGGGCATGCGCGCTCCTTTCTCAAGTGCAGGTATAGGCAATGCAGCAATGACAAAAGGCTGGAGCCACGGACGTTCTGATCCCGGAGATTTAAGGCCTCAAATATGTCCTTTATAGAGATGGTGGACATCTCGAAGAGGGCTAACTATTATGGGAAGCATGGGCCTTACCCAAACCCAAATGTGAGAAAGGCTAAGATTATGACTAAAGTTGTGAGAAGTCTGCACAGGAATTTTGGGGTACGATGATCCAAGGATCAATTGAAGAAATGCTGGTCAGACCTGAAATTGAAGGAGCATGATCAGTACAGAAACATCAAGAGAGTTCTTAAAAAAAGTAAGTAGATGCCGTGTGTTCCTATTATTATTATTACTTTCATGCTGCTCCATGTAGTTTTCGTTAAAGTGGATGTAAACCCCGATTTTTTTTTTTATGTCATAATGTAGAGTATACGATTTCCTATCATTTGAGCCCAGTCTTGCCACAAAGAGTTAATCCAGCTCTGAGCAATCCTCTTTTATTGTTCAGTGAGATAAATCTTGACAAACAGAGAAAAACTTTGTCAAATCCTCCCCCTTGCTGTGAGTGACAGGTGATTAACATATCTCATGCACTAGCCTAAGAGACATGCATTTTTTTTTAGTTCTCTCCCACTCCTTTCTTCTGCTGCTCTGCAAGGATGGGCTGTTCCACACCTCAGCATGATTTGGCATGCTGAAGTCATGTTGGGACTTTGCTGGGTTTTGACTGGATGTTAGTGATCATAGCAGAAGTTCAGTGTGAGAAATACACAGGAGAAAATGCATGTTGATAAGGGAAGTGTAGAGGTTTGCAGGAAGTCTACTGACATCACAACTCCACCCACTGAGCCCTGGAAAAGAGATCCACCCACAAAATCTGCAGTTTTTTCGGGTCTCATAGCAGACAGAGGGGAGACATTTGACAGATAAGTATACATGCAGGAGGCATGTATATCCTTCTAGATAACCAATATTGCAGTAGTTTAGAATGGATGAGAGTGGGTTTACATCCACTTTAATGTTTTACAGTTTAAAATGGCAACTTTTCGTGGGCACAGCAATCGTTCGTGGTAAACATTGTTCATGTGCCCACTAATACGATGCTTTTGGCAGGTTAACTACATTTGGTCATGCCTATTTGTATTCAAAGAAGTTTAGTACATTGTTGTCTAGATGGGTTTGTAACTAGAATGAAATGCAAACTTGATCAAGTTAAGTTCAGTGTAAGGAGAGGACACTCAGCAGCTGTTTACACATCTGGACGCAGGAGCACTAGTGTGGGACACCAGAACACCCTTTTTAGGGTGTTCCACACAGGTGCTCCAGTGGATACTAGGGGTGTCTCCATGTGTGAAAATTGGAAAAAAAAGATAAGTATTCCAGCTTTATAAAGGGAAAAAAATAATGTCTCCAGCTTGGAACTCTGCCAAAAAAGACAATTGTGTGACACTTCAAAGCAATGTTTCATATTACTATTTCTCGCCTCAAATATCTGTGCGCTAAGTATACCTTTTTTTATTCACATAGGGGAGAAAAGACTCGGGACACCAGAGACCCCCCACCTCCTAAAGAAAAGGAAATCCCCACACCACAACCAGAAGATGTGGAGAAAGGAGAGGTTTATGAAGTGGGTGAAATAGTGACCACAACAGGTGAGTGTCTGAGACCACAGCTTCAGGTAATAGATGGATGCCTGCATATTTATAATACATGGTGTGTTTTTTTATTTTAGGTGATGTGGATGTTGTGGAAGAAGAATTTAATTTCACAAATGCAAGTGCACACGTCCTCATCGGGGAGATCATGGGATCATGCAATTGTAATTTACAGAAGATCAAGGAAGATATCAATGATGTGGAAAAAAGACTCAAAAACATCATTGATGTTTTAGGCAGAATCTAAAACACCCCAAAATTCTTTTATTTTGTTTGTATTTTTATTATTTTCACACTTTGTAAATATTCTTTAGAAAGACAAATTTTGAACATGCACACAGTGTGTCAACATGTGCTATCTGCCTTTACGGGATATCAAGGTATGCATTTTGGGGGTGCAACCCCTTCCTCACAACTAAAGTAGATTGTGATTTACAGAAGATCAAGGAAGATATCAATGATGTGGAAAAAAGACTCAAAAACATCATTGATGTTTTAGGCAGAATCTAAAACACCCCAAAATTCTTTTATTTTGTTTGTATTTTTATTATTTTCACACTTTGTAAATATTCTTTAGAAAGACAAATTTTGAACATGCACACAGTGTGTCAACATGTGCTATCTGCCTTTACGGGATATCAAGGTATGCATTTTGGGGGTGCAACCCCTTCCTCACAACTAAAGTAGATGAGTGCACCCCCAAAACACATCCTTTGATCCCCCATGATGGGAGCTAGCACATGTTGACACTAGGCATGGGATCAGGAGGGAAATCCCCATTTTGAGTCTCAATTTGTGTGCATCTTCAAAATTTGGCTTTCACAGGGGTGACATCACCCCATCGGATGAAGGCAATATCAATACAGTTTGGACTAATGTCTGATATTGCCTTCACTTTGTTCAAAAACCCTTTTCTAACGCACATGTGAATGGGCACAGAGTAGAAATGTTTCTACTCAACAATGTGTGGCTTCTTCTTTCAATGCTCAATATAATTTTTTTGACTAAGTTGGTGTTTACATTGAAATGGGGGTTATTTACTAAAGGCAAATCTACTTTGCACTACAAGTGCACTTTCAGTGAAGTTTCCAGTGCACTTTTGCAGTGCACTTGGCGGGCAAAGTGGATTTTCCTTTAGTAAATAACTCCCACAGTGCTTTAGAATTTGCCACAATCATGCCATTTTTGTGACTCACCAAAATTAATTTATGGTGCTGAAAATTATGTATATTTGTATCAGTAATGCATTACATACAACAAAAACAAGGTGTGTATGTAGCAGACCCACAACATAATAATAGTTCGATGAAGAAGAGATTGTCACCCCATGTATCAAATAAATTACGTTTGCAATATTGACGAAAATAACCCCAAAAAAAAGAAGCTCATTGGATAACCTAGGAGACAGCTATAAGAAACACAAGCAGCAAATCAAAGGAAATATTATTTCAGTTTAACTAAAAAAATGTATTTATAAAATGTTTATTAAACATTTCCTGGCATATCAATGGCCCCCCACCCGCAAAGTACTCCATATATTTTAATCAGACCTTGCATTTGCTTTGGGGGGAGCAAGCACTGAAACCCAGATACAAACCCACGAGCACAAACTGAAGAGCAGTAACGATCTCACCAAACTTCTGTAAAAGCGGGCGTTCCGCCGTTTTTTTTTTTTAAGTCAGCAGCTACAAATACCGCAGCTGCTGGCTTTTAAAATATGGACACTTACACCTCCAGCGCACCCACGATGTCGATTGGTTCTCGGGTGCTGCCGCCACCATCTTCGGTGTGGGAATCAGGAAGTGAAGCCTTGCACCTTCACTTCCCAGTTCCCTATTGCGCATGCACGAGTTGCTCTGCGCAATAAGGGCAGTCCCTGCTGTCTCTAGGATACGTTTTTTTTCCCAGCAGACAGCGGGGGCCCCGCAGGAAGTGGAGTAAATACCCGCAGATTATTATACAGGTATCTGTACCTCCCTCCCCCCTGAAAGGTGCCAATTGTGGCACCGGATGGGGGGAGAGTTCCGATGAGCGGAAATTCCACTTTAGGGTGAAACTCCGCTTTAACACAAGATAAACACGAGATTAGCAGAAGGAGCCCAAAGGGTGGCGCACTGGCTATTGAACTTCCCTTTTCTAGTGCCATCGTACGTGTTGTACGACACCACGTTCTTGACATTCATAAGTTCCGTCAAGATTTGTGTGACCAAGTGTATGCAAGACAAGTTTGAGCCAACATCTATGGTAAAATAAACATGGATTTTGTTGTCAGAAAATGTCATTGTGTATACCCGGCATAAGACTGGGATGCCATTAAAGTTCATGTGTGTCCCAATACTTTTGGTAATATAGTGTAAGTCCTTTTTTGTAAAACAAACATTTTGAGTTTAGGTGGAAATAAATAAATTCACTGAGCAAAATTGTATAAGAAATAAACATTAGATAATGAAATTACTTTACAGCCATTGATAAATAAGTTCATTATCTCTTAAAGTGGGGTACCCCCTAAAAAAAAAAAAATTAAAAGTCAGCAGCTACAAATACTGCAGCTGCTGGCTTTTAATAATCGGACACTTACCTGCCCCAGGGTCCAGCGATGCGGGGGAACGAAGCCCCCCCTCGCTCCCCGCTCCGCTCGCGGCGCTGTCATGCATACTGTGGGCACCCGGCTGTGGCTTCACAGCCAGGCACCCACTGCGCATGCGCGAGTGGCGCAGGGCGCCGTGATACGCCGTACAGTCACCTGGGACACATGACAGGTCCCAGGTGAATGTGCGGCGCGAGGGGAAGTGATGTCACCAGCCCGGGCAATGAAGAAGGCAGACTACGAGGGACCCCCTAGCAACCGGTATTTAGAGGTGAGTAAAAAATTTTTTTTTTGCCAATTATTTTTTTTTTTGATTTTTTTTTACGAATTTTAAGTAGTTTTAATTTTTTGGTGGCAACACCACTTTAAGTACCCATTACTCTGTAAATAATATTATTCATTTACATAGATATAGGTTGTATAGGCAGAAAATATAATTTTCTGAATACTAGTCATACATTATTTTAGCCTTTAGGAGCAGCGAAGAAAATTACGCAATTCCATCTCCTTGCCCTCGGGTTGCAACCTGACAACACAGAAAGCCTGGCTGGCATAAATGAGGTTTATTACCAAAGTTATTAATAGGCAAGGACCAAAAAAGATGCCAACCCAACATGATCTCCACCAGCGTCAAATAATATTACCTAAAGATGCACAATTAACTACTTAGCTGTGAGTGGAAACCAGACTCAGTCAACTACTAACTTCTGAGATACTAAAATATGCCTGTGGGGGTTGATCTTCTTTTCAGATCTTGGCGCTCCCTGTTCTCTCCATGATTATGACATACTGTATATATCTGGCTTTAGTTACATAGTAGGTGAGGTTGAAAAAAGGCCCAAGTCCTACCTATGTGTGTGATTATATGTCAGTATTATGTTGTATATTCCTGTATGTTGTGGTCGTTCAGGTGCTTATCTAATAGTTTCTTGAACCTATTGATGCTCTCCGCTGAGACCACTGGCTCCAGGCCAAGAAAAACATCACCTACTGTCTCTGAGGTTCTGAATCTACAGCACTCTTTTGCATATGATTGAGTTAGTTCTTGCCCTCACAAAATTAGAATGAACCAAGGCTTCAGTAGTTGTTATATGTTTATTCCATGGTATATTCAATACTAGAGCGGTGTTCTGTGTTGGTGTTCTGAGTTTTGAGTAGGATAACATATTCATTTGGCGTTTGTATATCGCCTTTTTAACGCCACTAATACATTTTTGTTTTTTAGGCATTGCTTATCTATTTGCAAAAGCATATTTACTCTCAAAAAAGCCATGTTACCTGGACACCTGCATTCGCTGTGGAGAGCTGGCCTGGCAGAAAGGTCTTCTCAAGAAAGGGCCCGGTATTTGTCATGGAGTTGCAGGCAGCGCCTATGTGTTTCTATTGCTTTATAGACTTACTGGTAACTCCAAGTATATCTACAGAGCACAGAGGTTAGTGTCATAATCTCGCTGTTTATATGCAAAGTCTAATATATAGTGCCTTACTACTAGAGAAGTAAAAATAAAGTCTGATATGACCACTGTGGTACCCACTCGAGAAGAGTGCTATAAATACATGTGTGAGATCTGGAAAAACACTCAAGGCCAGATAAACTATCAGAGGCCCAGCGTGAGAAACCACAATGGGAAAATTAAGCGTGAAATTGTCACAACAAATGATCGATTATGCCTCGGTGACCATGATTTATAGGGTGAAGTTGCATATCACATCTCAGGTATTTATGAGGTATGAAGAAAGTTTTTGACATCTAAAATTAAAGTGCAGACTGTTAGACATTTTTTTTTTTACAGAAACAATTTTGA
This sequence comes from Lithobates pipiens, assembly GCF_037356315.1. NCBI lineage: Eukaryota > Metazoa > Chordata > Amphibia > Anura > Ranidae > Lithobates > Lithobates pipiens. The sequence continues at coordinate 430,261,139 of NW_027507748.1, forward strand.
CAGTTCGCTAATGTCAGACAAATCAATCTTGAAATTGTTTAGGGAATTCACGAAAATACAGTGTTTTCTGAATTCAATATAAGCTTCCTAAGAAGTGGCAGTGGAATAGCAAATAAGAGAGATGTATGAAATGCACTATTACCATACTATTACCATTTAATTTAATCCAAAAGGAGTACACATTTCAATTAATTACTAAACATACATTAAAAAAATATACTTATACAGAATCATACATACAGTAACAATTTAGATATACTTCTTGGTATATATCTTTGCCATACATGTCCTGCACCACACACTGCTTGGAGAAACACTATGCTTATTCTTTGCACATAAAATATATGCAATATTTTCATCTATATGGTGCACACATTTTGACATTCATGTGATTTGTCACAAATAGTGATCACACTGTTTCTGATGCTCATGTCGCATTCCACAGTAACATGCATTGCAATTCATTGTTTATTTGGCACATTACTATAAATGTCGCAACCAGCACTCTCTTAAAGAGGAAGTAAACCCTGATGAGTTTACTTCCTCTTTCATTCCCTGCAAAGGTAAAACATAATGGACTACTATGCATAGCATAGTAGTCCATTATGTGTCACTTACCTGACACAGGAGCCAGCGCAGTCGCCGCTGTCATTCGGCGAAGCCGCGATGACATCACTCCCGCGCATGCGCACGGGAGCCGCCACACGCGGCATATCGCCGCTGCCGGTGGCGTGCTCAGTGCGCCTGCGTGCCGCTGTCTATGGCGCATGTAGACAGCGGTGTCTGTCTTTCGGTAAATATCTCCTAAACCGTGTAGGTTTAGGAGATATTTCTTGGACCTACAGGTAAGCCTTAATCTAGGCTTACCTGTAGGTCAAAGTGTGTTGTAAGGGTTTACAACCACTTTAATGATGCACCACTGATTTTATTTTTGCCCATGCAGAGTAAATACAATATCATTTTTAATAACTGGAAATCTAATAAAACATAAAATGTTTCAAAATACTCATAATTCACAATATATGGTTTATATATGGTTTTATGGACAGGGTATGTTAAGTGGGGTAGATATGTATGCAGTGGGGATGCCTCCACGAATTTCATCAGTCTTGGTTTTGAAGTGATTGGCAATCTCCTGAGCAGTGAGTGAGTTACTGAGTTGAGGTGGTGGTGGACAAAGTAGAGAGTTAAAGGTAAAGAAGAACTGACAAAGACTGGATGCCATAGTCAAAATGATAGTGATGAAGCAAGCTTGTCATCAATCTGCTCACAGAATCAGTTGGGGCCTGATTCTGCATTTAGTAAGAGGAGCAAATGCATCCAGTGAGGATAAGAGCGAACTGTTGTAAATAGGAGTGAACAGGTCATGGCAAAACAGTGGTGTGATTTATAATAGAGGAGGGGTCAGTAGCAGAATAGAGAACAGATGTGTTAAAATGACAAACATTTCTATAGGTAATCCTTTGGTGTCTGGAAGGGTAGGTGGTTAAAGACAGGGACACTGTGAAACTGATGAGGTTGTTATCAGAGAGAGAAAAGGGCATGTTGGTGAGGTTGCAGGAAGTGCAAAGATGGGAGAATACAAGTGGCTTATCTGAATCTGGTATAAAATTATCTTTAGAGTGTTTTAATCATTAGGTCTCTATTTTCATAACGGTGCAGCCAACTGTGTTCCCCCCTCGTGTCATGTTGCTGCTGAATGCTGCAGGGCATAAGATTGGCCTTTCCGCCATTTTTCTGCAATACTCCATATTAGGAAAATATACCATCATGGCCACTAGATGGAGACTGACGATCATAGGAAATGCGCATGACAAAACACATTACAAGGACTGTTTGCGATGGCTGTGTGAATGCTGAGAATTTTTTTTATAAATGGACTCCTACATTTTCAGTTGGTAAATGGGTGCTATAGCTAGATTACCCTTGTTAATAAACTAATTGATCCACAAGCAGCACCACAAGATCCCTGATCCCTGAAGTGCAACATCCACACAGAAACGAATTGGGCAATGGAACTCTTGTGTTTCTTCACTGTACTTTTTTTTTATTATGGATGTTAGTTTTTTTTGGAGGTCACTGAACTCTTTGTGACAGTTATTAACCACTTTCAGACCGGACCAATTTGCTGGTCAAAGACCAGACCACTTTTTGCGATTCGGCACTGCGTCGCTTTAACTGACAATTGCGCGGTCGTGCGACGTGGCTCCCAAACAAAATTGACGTCCTTTTTTTCCCACAAATAGAGCTTTCTTTTGGTGGTATTTGATCACCCCTGCGGTTTTTATTTTTTGCGCTATAAACAAAAATAGAGCGACAATTTTGAATTTTTTGTTATAATAAATATCCCCCAAAAATATATAAAAAAACATTTTTTTCCCTTAGTTTAGGCCGATACGTATTCTTCTACATATTTTTGGTAAGAAAAATCGCAATAAGCGATTATTGATTGGTTTGCGCAAAAGTTATAGCGTTTACAAAATAGGGATAGTTTTATAGCATTTTTATTAATAATTTTTCATTATTTTTTTTTTACTAGTAATGGCGGCGATCAGGGATTTTTATTGTGACTGCGACATTGTGGGGGACCCATCGGACATTTTTGACACATTTTTGGGACCATTGTCATTTATACAGTAATCACTGCTATATAAATGCAGTGATTCCTGTGTAAATTACACTGGCAGTGAAGGGGTTAACCAGTGGGTGGCAGTGTAGGGGTTAAGTGTTCCTAGGGATGTGTTACTAACTGTGGGGGGGTTGGGCTTTCATTTAGTGAACACTGATCTCTGCTCCAATCACATGGAGCAGAGATCAGCGTCACTAGTTGCTAGGCAGAATGGAGAAATGCTGTTTACAACGGCACTTCTCCATTCGGCCGCTCCGTGAGACGATCGCGGGGATGCCCGCGACGATCGAGTCCGCGGGTCCTGCGACCGGACTCACGGGGGTCCCGACCAGCGCGGGAGCGCGCCGCCGGCGGCGCGCTCCCGATGGCAGGGCGGCAAATTTAAAGGGACGTACATGTACGCCCATTTGCCTGCCCGTGCCATTCTGTCGACGTACATCGTCGTGCGCTGGTCGGCAAGTGGTTAAATGTTATTATATGATTTGTTTTTGTATATTGTTTCTGCATGTTTTCAGTGTTTACTTTGTAATTACTATAATCTGTTTTATGCATTCTTTAAATTATCTCCTCATATGTTCTTCTCTCCTTTAGGTTTGCAGAGTTTCTGTCTTCAGATGAGTTCAGAGCTGGATCGTGCACTGTGGAAAGCATCTACAGTCTATACGAAGGCTTGTCAGGAACAGTCTGTTTTTTGGTTGATTTATTACAGCCTAACCAGGCTGAATTCCCACTTTTTAATGTCTTTGTGTAGAGTCATCATTTTCTGTAATGAACCGGACATGAGGATTTTTGCAGGCTCTTTAGACATGAGCCACGATGATTAGGGACGTCCTTGCGCTTGAAAGGTATAAATTGATATCTGATTTTGGATAATAGTACTACAACGGGGGGGGGGGGGGGGTGTTACTAGCAGGCTACCCGTGGGAAAAGAAGAACTGGGGATGACCAGGGTCTTACAGTCGGGAAGAAATTAATATATTAATATAATTAGCTGTGATTGGTGTTTTTCATGGGCAATAGAGCTGGACTCTTACAGTTATTAAATACTTATTAAAATTGCTACAGATACAGAAAAAAACAGGTAAGCTGGACCATATAATGACAGATATGGATTTGAAGTAGACAGCAATGGAGTGGTACATAAAAAGGAAGAACAAAGCAAGCAATGATCGGTAATACAAACTATAGAGGTCTCCTAGTTATACATCTGCGAGCCACATTCTGAAGCCTAACAAACGCTAACATTTTTTGTGCATTAGTGACAATTACAACTCTCATGTTATATTTAAAAGAAAAACATGAGCACGGGTTGTATTTAGTGTCTAATCGTGTGCCAAAATGATTAGTAATCCAGGAATACAGACAGCTGTATTCATATGTAAACCTTGACTGTAAAAGCAGAGCTTTGGCCCACTTTGTCCTGCTCCATCTTTCACGTTCCAGGTAAAAAGGTTATCTTATTGGCCTATGGGAAGATCCAGGAGGTTGGAGAAGTAGAGGTAAACTAAACTGTATATAAAAATTGGAGGATTGCAAATCATTTCCGCTGCCTATATTGGATCTACTGATTTTGACATGTGGGCTTTAGAAAAGGCAACCCCTGCAACACTTGGTTTGAATTTCCCAGGTTTGCAGCAGGTTTACTTAAACCTCACTCTTTAGCATGTGTGAAAATTATGGTAAAGGAACTAGACAATTAGACAATCACTGCAATCTTTTTTTTTAAATGTTGACTTTGTATAAAATAGTCATCTTAGTAAAGTTAAAGTGGCACTAAACCACATCCTTATTTTTCAAAAATAATCTATACATATCCACTACCTAATGGTCCTGAAATCTATGAAATTGTTTCCTACTGTGTTTTTCTTCCTCACGTGGGACATTGTTATAGAAGATAGCAATGTTTCGGAGGCATGCAGGACTCCTTCATCAGGCATGTGACTCGAGATCATCACATGCTTGATGAAGGGGTCCTACGTGCCTCCGAAACATTGCTATCTGCTGTAACGATGGCATCACTGAATAAAGCTTTCGATTCGTTCTGGAGATCCTTGGTGTGCTGGTGACATTCTCTTGCTCCTTCTGAGTCAGAACTCTAGCTCTTAAATCAGCAAAGCTCATATTCCCCATTAATTGGAGAGCTCAGGAAAGAGTTTACTGCTTTCATCAGCAAGCAAGGGTCCCATCATGGAGCTCCTGGCAAGCTGTGGCTGAAAGAAGACAAACTGTAAAGCCCCATACACACTATCAGTTTTTCTGCTGAGTTTTGCCTTCAGGTTTACCAAAACCATGTAGTGCAAGGGCCTGCTTGATTGCATACAAATTGAAACGCCTAAGGTTTGACCCCATATTATATGGTTTTGGTGAATCTGAAGGAAAAAAGATAGTATGTATGAGGCTTTAGACTTTGCAGACCTTTTGTTTAATGTACTGGAAATGTATTTAGCTCATTTATACTGAGTTCTATAAAGCTTTAACAGCTGGGGTAAGGTTAGGGCCTTCCTCACCAATGCATGTGCATTGTGCTACGACATGCATTTAACATGCTTTTAATGCCTTTTTTTTTATAGAGAAGCACTGACGAATAGAAAGCTTTAAAGCGGACCTTCAGTCATTTTTTCATCTTTCCATCTATTAAATCGTCTGCCCTTGTTGTTTTAACTTTGGATAGTAAAACATTTTTTTTTTTTGCCAGTAAATATTATATACTGCCCACTGCCTATTTCTTGTCTGGTCATTAGCCTAAAGCCTCATTATCATGAGGCGGATCCGCTTCCCGGAGCTCAGCAGGAGATTTCTCAGTTGATTCGTTGATCTCCTCTGATCCCTATCTGCTCACTGAGTGGGGAGGGGCTTGTCGAGCGCCGCTGGTTTCTATGGAGCGATCAGACGAAAACCGACAGCATGTCCGTTTTCATCTGATCTCACCCGATCCGATCCACCTGTGACAGATGCAAACGTAGGGCCATCCATTTGCTTTTAGCAGATTGGACCGGGAAGGATGTCAGCGGACATGACACCGCTGACATCCATCACTCCATAGGCTAGCATGGAGCGCCCGTTCAGGTCCACCGTCAAAACTCACAGGCGGACCTGAACGGTCCGACAGTGTGAAAGAGGCCTATTTCGTGAGAGTTTGACAGGAGGGGGGGGGGGAGTCATAAGAGGGCCAATCTGTACATGCCTCTGTGTGTCTTTGTAAATCAGGAATATGAGCAGATTGCAGTTCCTCTTTAAAGTAGCAAGCAACATTTCGTGACTGTGAATGGTTAGGCATTGACCTTATACTACTATGTAGTGATTTGATCAAAGATTGTATGGCTCAGAGCAGTGGGAAACAAAGTCTTACTTTGGAAGTTTGCAGTCAAGGTGTCCAAGCTGAGGTGTCCTCCCACACACCAATAGACAAACGGTCATGGAATAAAAGCAGCCGGCAACTCCATAACATCAAGCGTATTTATTTTCAAGCCTTCACAGTGAGTACAGTCAGCAGCAGACTGCACTCATTGTGAAGGCTTGAAAATAAATACGCTTGATGTTATGGAGTTGCCAGCTGCTTCTTTTATTCTGTGACGGTTATACTACTATGTAGCTTGCTGTTTCTGCTAGGGCTACATGAGTTATTTATACTGTCAGAGAATGAAAAAATGCTATTTATGCTAAGGTTAACTGTCAATAAGATGTTAAATCTCTAGCAGAGAAATCTTACTGAACTGGACAAAGTTCGCTCTGTGGGTGGCTCTGTTGGCACCCTTCTGCCCAACATACTTCAACTGAAAAACTAATGGAATCAGCTGGAAAATTGTCTCCTGAATAGCAGCTGTGTCCAACAGCTGGCAAAATACAATGCCTGACACTGCAAATTCATCTGCTCTGTATAGCATGGATGGGGGAATCTGCAGGCTTAACATAAAAAATCTGTCAGTGTATGGCAAGCTTCAGAATATAAACACAAATAAAGTACTCAAAAAATAACTTAAAGTGGTTGTAAACCCTTACACCTTGTACACACGGTCGGACATTCCGACGACAAAATACGTTTGATTTTTTATGATGGATTTTGGCCCAAACTTGTCTTGCATACACACGGTAGCACAAAGTTGTTGTAAAATCTGATCATTCAGAACGAGGTGACGTACAACACATGCGACGGGACTATAAAGAGGCCAGTAGCCAATAGCTTTTGTCTCGTAATTTATTCTGAGTATTCATGGCATTTTGTCCGTCAGAATTGTCTACACACGATCGGAATTGAAACAATCGGATTTTGTTGTTGGAAATGTTTAGATCCAGCTCTCACACTTTGTGTTTCGGAAATTCCGACTGAAAAAGTCCGATGGAGCCCACACACAATCGGATTTTCCAACAACAAGATCTGATCCCACATTTTTTGTCGGAAAGTCCGACCGCGTGTACAGGGCATAACATATACCCAGTGAAGGGATTATACTTAGGTGATGCACAGAGATTAAACAAATCCCCCTTCAGAAGTTGTACCTGTCTATCTGCAGTCTTCTCTTCTCTACATCCATTCAAAATGCTGAATTTATAAGCTTGTCCGACAGTTCAGAAAAAAGGGATGGAGAGCTGAGGTTACATACCGCAAAGCTCAGTGAGGAGATCTCTGAAAGTTGGTTGGATGGAAGAGACACACCCCCTTCACATAGCACACAGGAACTAAGCTGAGGCAGTCAATCTGCTGGAGGTCCCTCCCCTGTCAGGAAAACTTGTCAGAGGTGACTGCGGTTTACAACCACTTTAACCCCTAATTTATACCATATCATGTAACAAGTTGATGAACATAAAAATTTATTTCATAACCATTAAAGTGGTAGTGCACTACTATATTTCCAATGACTCTTAATTATGCATAAAAACGAATAACTAATAAAATAAAAAATAGATAATAATCCCTAAAGTGCAAATGTCTGTGAAGTGCTGTAAATATTTCAATCCCTAACCAAAAAAACAACACCATTAGTGCAAAATATAAAGTGGCAGGTCCATATAAAGTGGCAAGTCAAATAAGTTGCAGCCAATGACTACTGTGTAGATAGACAACTCTTCTCAGCTTTGTTCATGTTTCAAGTGCAGTTCCAGACTGTTGACCTCCACCTGCACACCACATCATATTTGGGGGTGAACTCAACAAGAGTTATTGACCCCTTAGGTCAATACGTTTTTCAAAACAAGCATATGTATATTTTCACAGATGGTACTTCACATCGCCCACTCTTCTTTCCAGAATTTGTCATGTCCAGCAGAGTATATGGATTACCATAACTTTGAAGAGGTATACTTTCATAATGCTAAACATTTCATAGTATAAAACTCACATGTACTGTAATGAGTGGTCATCCAGCATTAAGGGACATTTGCTTAGCCTCTTTGGTCCCTGTTCACCACATTTGCTCCCCATGTGGACAAAGAATCGCTTCAGTATAGCTATTGCAGTCAATCAAAAAGTTAATAATCAGTAACTTGTGATTATTGTAAAAGTAATTAACTTAGTTGTGTCCATATAGTATAATTCATTTTTAATTACTTTAGTGTTTATTTATTAATAAATATGTAATGGGAGAAGAGTAAAGCCGCGTACACACGGGCGGACTGTCTGGCCAACTAAGTCCGTCAGACAATCCGACGGACAGTCCGTCCTACTTTTGAATGAACGGACTTGACCACACACGATGAACAGACAGTCCGTTGAAAGCTTGCGCGATGACGTGTACAGCACGTACGACGGGACTAGAAATACGACGTCCAATACACTGCAATGCAACCTTCGGCCGTGTAAATCCTTTCTGAGCATGCGCCATACTTAGTCCGTCCAACTTTCCTACTCACGAGCGGACTGTCCGCTGAAACCAAAGTTGGACGGACAATATTACGGAAATTCCGAAATACTTAGTCCGCCAGACTGTCCGCTGAAAAAGTCAGCTGAAGCCCACACACGAGCGGACTGTCCGCTGAAATGTGTTTCAGCGGACTAAGTTGGACAGACAGTCCGCCCGTGTGTACGCGGCTTTAGTGTTACCCACAGGAACCATACTGGAAGACTTTAACGTGAACCTTCTGTTGGCCAATACATGCAATTCTTATTTGTTACTATTTACAAATAAACCCTGCTGCAAAGAAGAAGGATATATATTCAGGTACTATATCAGAGACAGCAAGGGTAACTTGCCACAAATTTGTGGCAGTGCTGAACAGCTCAGAGCTTGTGGTCGGAAATTCCGACCATGTGTAGGCGCCATCGGACTTTTTCCATCAGAATTTCCGACACACAAAATCTGGACCTCAAATTTTTTTCGACAATTTTCCGACAACAAAATCCGTTTGCGTAAATCCTGATTGTGTGTACACAATTCCGACGCACAAAGTGCCATGCATGCTCGGAATCAAGCAGAAGAGCAGCATTGGCTATTGAACTTAATTTTTCTTGGCTCGTTGTATGTGTCATACGTCACTTTCACACATGTTGACCGCTCAGGTCCGCCTGTCAGTTTTTTAGGTGGACCTGAATGGACGCTCCATGCAGTTCTATGGTGCGACAGATGTCAGCGGTGACATGTCCGCTGACATCCGATCTGCTCCGCTAAATTCAGACAGATGGAAACACTATTTTCCATCCGCCTGGTGAATTGGATAAAAATGGACAGGCGGATCCGTTTTCATCTGATCCCCCATAGAGGAGAGCAGAAATCTGACAGGTCCGTCTCTCCACAGTGAGCGGACCTGTCATCCGCCAGCTCAACAGGGATCAACGGAGCGATCTCCGCTGAGCAAACAGAGTCCGTCAAAACAGAAACAGATGTGTGAAAGGGGCATAAGTCTTGTTAACTTGCTACACATTTTCAGTGGCAAGTTATACACTTGCAGAACACTTGAAGCAGTGCAGATGTTCTAGTTGACACTTCCAATTTGTAAAAAATTCGCTTGGCAAGTCTCTAGCAAGAGCAAAGTTGCCGTAGTGAGTCTACAGCAAGAGCTCTGCAAGTCATAGAGACCCCTGTGGTGGGATGACTATAGCACAACATAAATGAACCAGAACTTGCAGCAGGCTTGCAGAATGTTGTCAAAGAAAGCTGATCTGGAGTCATGCAATGTGGACTTGCTGCAATTGTGCAACTTGTGAATGAAGCCTGGCAAGTCTAGCCATAGCTTAGCAAGTCATTTTCAAACTTACAGCTCAATTGCTTGCTATCTGGAATTGTGCATCATATGTTCAGAATTGCTTTTGTTTGTAACAGATGTAGTTTAAACCCATCACAATATCAAAATCTAACATTACATGGCCTTAATGATTCAGATTGCTAAAAAAAACACATTTCCACTAATGCTGCGTACACACGAACTGACTTTCCGGCAAACTAGGTCTGACGGGATCAGTCCATCGGACAATCTGATCATGTGTGGCTAATCCGATAGTTTTTCGTTAGAAATATCCAAGGGACCTAGAAATAGAACATGTTTCAAATCTGTCCAATGGACTCAATTCCTATCGGGAAAACCGTTTGTCTGTATGCAGGTCCGACAGACCAAATACGACACAAGGGAAGCTATTGGCTACTGGCTATTGAACTTCCTTTTTTAGTCTTGTCTTACGTCATCACGTTGAAAACAAACTGACTTTCGAATCGACTAAGTCCGTTCATGTGTAGGCAAGTCCGTTTGTTCGGCAGTCCGTCGGAACTCCACTGAAAAGTCTGTCAGGAAGACTGTCAGACCTAGTCTGCCGGAAAGTCCGGGCGTGTGTACGCAGCATTACAGTATTACTTTCCTTATAAATTGTTCATCTTGATCACTAAAGCAGTCTTTGTGAGAGTTACTATTGCAGTACTGGGAATCTTGTGTTGTCCAGTGCACAATCACATGATCTATACTGAGTTATTGGTCAGGTGATCTCTGCTAGAGGAAATTGAAGAACCAATCCCAGGAGACTGTTCAGGCAGAGACACACTGATTGGGATGTTCTTTCTGAGCAGTGTCCTGCTATTGAGATCCTCTGTATTAGCAGAAAGTATGTGACCATTGTCTTGGAATAGGTTGCTTGACTGTACGGTGGTTGGTATTTATTATTAAGGCAACATTAGAGTTTTACAACTGTGTCATTAATTTGTATTTTTGATGTGCAGGGTAAATATTGATGTTACACAGAATTTATTTTATTAAAAGGTCTGTTTAAAGACATGACCTCAATTTTTCTTTTTTCTTTTCTTTTTTGTAAAGAAATATTAAAATCTACCCAAACAGTGTTTATTGTAGACCTGTGTATTTATAGCTGTGTGTAGCCTTAATGTAGTATTAGCCTTTGCATTTTCCTTATTAATTAGTTGTGAATAATCTTTTTATTTTATATATATTGTTATATTTTTCTAGATTTGGTTGCTAATAGTGTTTTTTATGCAGGTTTATGTTGCACATCATTTCTTCATTTCTGTGCACTACAAAAAGCCTAAGAAGAATTATCATAATAAAGATTTTGTACAGTGTTGCCTTATTGTCTTATTAATTACTAATGCATTCATCATCCTTCATTTTCTTCTCCTCCCTTTGTTTTGCTTGTAGTTTGTCTGTTTCTACAAATACCTCTTTAAAACATTACATGGTCAGGCAACTCAAATCTGATATTAAAGTACACTTAAAGTGGTTGTAAAAACTAAAGGTTTTTTTTTTTTTACCTTTAATGCATTCCCTGCATTAAAGTGATGGTAATGCTTGATTTATAATTTTTTTAAATTAATATATTTACCTGCATTAAAGTGATGGTAAATGCTCAATTCATATTTTTTTTAAATTAATATATTTACCTGCATTAAAGTGATGGTAAATGCTCGAGTTATAATTTTTTTAAATTAATATATTTACCTGAATTAAAGTGATGGTAAATGCTCGATTTATACATTTTTTAAATAAATACATTTACCTGCTCTGTGTGACGGTTTCGCACAGAGCAGTCCCGATCCTCCTCTGCTGGAGTCCCCACCAGTGCTCCTCCCCCTGCCAAGTGCCCCCACAGCAAGCTGCTTGCTAAGGGGGGGACTCGTGCGTCCATTGACACACAAAGTGGCTCAACCCCGCCCCCAAAAGTCAATGGCTTTCACTGCTGTGTCTGAGCCAAAGGGGAGGATGAGAGCTAAGGGAGCCTGCACATCTCTGGATCGAGACCAGACCCAGGTAAGTAGGTAAGTGCATGCAAAATATATTTTTATTTAATGCAGAGAATGCAATAAGGTAAGAAAAAACTTCTGCCTTTAAAACCCCTTTAACCACTTGCTGACCAGCCACCGCCATTATACGCCCATGAATTGCCGTACCTGTACGTCGGCTCCTTCAAAAGCCATAGCAGGCACGAGCACCCAGTGCACAGCGGAGGGACCCGATGTATGTGGCCAGTGCCCGCAATGTCCGCCAGCCACCCACAAAGAAGGCCAGAATGGGGATCTGTCAATGTAAATAGATAGGTCCCCATTCTGACAGGGGAGGAGAGACAGATCTGCTGTTCCTAGTGATTATGAACAGCAACCTCTTTCCTTCTCCAGTCAGTCCCACCCCCCCACAGTTAGAAACACCTCCCAGGGAACACATTTAACCCCTTGATTGCCCCTTTGTTGAACCCCTTCCCTGCCAGTGACATTTACACAGTAATCAGTGCATTTTTATAGCACTAATCACTGTATAAATGTCAATGGTCCTAAAAATGTGTCAAAAGTGTCCAATCTGTCTGCTGCAATGTCGCAGCCCCACTAAAAATCATAGATTGCTGCCATTACTAGTAAAAAATAAAAATGCCATAAATCTATTTATCTACTATATTTTGTAGACGCAATCATTTTTGCGCAAACCAATCAATATACGCTTCTTGCGATTCTTTTTTTTTTTTTTTTTTTTACCAAAAGTATGTAGAAGAATACATATTAGCCTAAACTCCTAAACTGATGAAGACTTTTTTTGGGGGGGGGGATATTTATTATAGCAAAAAGTAAAAAATATTGTTTTTGTTTTCAAAATTGTTGCTCTTCTTTTGTTTATAGCGCAAAAAATAATGATCAAATACCACCAAAAGAAAACTCTATTTGTAGGAAAAAAAGGATATACATTTTGTCAGTTAAAGTGATGCAGTGCCATATCGCAAAAAAATGCCTGGTTATTAAGGGGGAAAGTCCTTCTGGTCCTTAAGTGGTTAAGGTAAAAAAAACTTTCACGATCAGCTCCCCCAAGCCCTACCTAAATACATACCTGAGCCTGATATCGACCCAGCACTGCGCAATGAGAGCAGCAATGCTACTTCACAGGACTCAGAAGCAGCAGTGGGGGCCATTGGCTCCTGCTGCTGTCAATCAAATTCTGTGAGTAGGGAGTGGGGGCAAGGCTGAGATGCACTATAGACGCAGACACCCTGACTCAGGATCCCAGTGCCCCCATAGCAAATGGCTTGCTGTGGGGAACTTCGAAGGGATGAGGAGACAGGAGCGCCGGTGGGGGATCCCAGAAGAAGAGGACCGGGGTTGCTCTGTGTAATGCCATTGCACAGAGTAAGTAAGTATAATATCTTTATTATTTTAATAAAAATAAAATTGAGCATTTACAATTACTTTAATACAGTGAATGCATAAAGGGAAAGAATAAAAACTTTAACCTTTTCAACCACTTTTAATCTTGAAAGAATTACATTTAAGTTGCTAAAGCACTGTGTATCAGAAATAATTGGCATTTTTTTTAATAAAATATTTTTACTGGTATCCTTCAGTCTCTTTGCAGGCACTTCCTGCCTACATTTGTGCACTCCAATAACTGCTGTACATAATTTCTTAGGGCAATCTGTGTCAGCACAACTACTTATAGTCTCCTCAGGGAGTGTGTGTGACAAGGTGACAAAGCAGGAGAGCAATTAGAAGACCAGGACAGACTACTGTAACCTCATAACAGGAAGTACCTAAACAAGATCATTCATAGCAGGCTCACCAGATATTATTTTAATAAAAACTACAGAGTTTCAAAGAAAAAATAGGATTTTTGACTTACCTGTAAAATTATTTTCTGGAGTACATTACAGAACACGGGATCTTTAGTCATAATCATGCATTATAGACAACTTTCTTCCAGTCATTGGAAACAAAATAAGAGGAGGACCTGAGTCTTGAACTGTACTCCAATAAAAAGATTATACAGGTGAGTAAAAAATAGCCCGGGTCCACATGGTTAGCTTCCGCTGGGTTGCCCCTCATGGGAGGATGGCCCGCGTTGGTATTCCTTCTCTGGACGGACAGCCTTAATCCTCAGTTAAAAAATTTTTTCTGAGGTACCCAGGTTGGATGCAGAGGCTATGGTATCCAAGATATAGGATCTTCTTTTATGACCCACCTGATATAGATATGGAAATTGCTGCCCAGTTCAACTCTTCTATATGAAAGATCATAGAAAATAAATATTTTCTATGATCATCGGCTCCATCTAGTGGTCATAATCTTGTATTTTCCTGAATTGTTGTATTCCCTATGAATGAATAATAGTCGACCTAGAGGGAAAATAGCATAGTAATAGCCTAACCTAGTAACATTTGATTTCACCAGAATTCAAACAGAATGAACATATATGCAGTGTCACAGGATGAATAGCTCTATAACTACATCATTTTTCGTATGCTGTGGACCACAACATACAGATGATGGCCCTATTGTGCAGATTTGTTTGGGTAGTATTTATGCAGAACAGCACTACAGCACAAAATACATATACCTATGTTTTGATAATATACTGTTACTGCATAATACCACAGCACTTGTGTGATCGAGCCCTTACTGGACCCTATAGTGTCACTACATATCATATAACAACAGCTACACGTATTAAACTCAGGCACCCAGGCACCACATACTGTGAGAATATTCCTCTGCCACCCCTTGAATTGCCTCCTGAGCACTGTGAAGTGCCTATTCATACTGTATATCAACTAGGGGCAGCTCCAGCATTTGTCAATAGGTCGTGAATGTCAATGCAAGATAAAAATAAATAAATCATAATAATTATATATATATATATATATATATATATACACACACTGTATCTCACAAAAGTAAGTACACCCTCACATGTTTGTAAATATTTTATTATATCTTTGCATGTGACAACACTGAAGAAATTACACTTTGCTACAATGTAAAGTAGTGAGTGTACAGCTTGTATAACAGTGTAAATTTGCTGGCACCAAAGGTGAGTACACCCCTAAGTGAAAATGTCCAAATTGGGCCCGAATGTCAATATTTTGTGTGGCCGCCATTATTTTCCAGCACTGTCTTAACCCTCTTGGGCATGGAGTTCACCAGAGCTTCACAGGTTGCCACTGGAGTCCTCTTCCACTCCTCTATGATGACATCACGGAGCTGGAGGATGTTAGAGACCTTGTGCTCCTCCTTCCGTTTGAGGATGCCACACACATGCTCAATAGGGTTTAGGTCTGGAGACATACTTGGCCAATCCACCAACTATCCCCTCAGCTTCTTTAGCAAGGCAGTGGGCATCTTGGAGGTGTGTTTGGGATCGTTATAATTTTGGAATACTACCCTGCAGCCCAGTCTCGACCATGGCGAGGCCTGTTCAGAGTGGAACCTGTCCTGTTAAACCGCTGTATGGTCTTGACCACCATATTGCAGGTCAATTTCAGGGCCTTGGCAAACTTCTTATAGCCTAGGCCATCTTTATGTAGAGCAACAATTCTTTTTTTCAGATCCTCAGAGATGTCTTTGCCATGAGGTGCCATGTTGAACTTCCAGTGACCAGTATAAAAGAGTGAGAGCGATTACACACCTGCTCCCCATTCACACCAGAGACCTTGTAACACTAACATGACACCGGGGAGGGAAAATGGTCAATTGGGCCCAATTTGGACATTTTCTCTTAGGGGTGTACTCACTTTTGTTGGCAGTGGTTTAGACATTTATGGCTGTGTGTTGAGTTATTTTGAGGGGACAGCACATTTAAATTGTTAGACAAGCTGTATACTCACTACTTTACATTGTAGCAAAGTTTAATTTCTTGTTGTCACATTAAAAGATATAAAATATTTACAAAAATGTGAGGGGCGTACTCACTTTTGTGAGATACTGTATATATATATATATATATATATATATATATATATATATATATATATATATATATATATATATACTGTGTCCATGCATATATACAGTACATCTCTACATCTCTGCACTCATCATCTTCCTCATGTTTATCCATTTAAAGACCCTTCTAGTACAGACAATTAGCTATTGATCTGTTCAGGTTCTAATTTCCCATTGGGGGTGACACGTCACTGACAAAAGCTGGGAGGGCTAAATAGGCTCTTTGAGATAAATCAGAAAGTGTGTACATAGGACAGCTCTGAATTGTGTACACTTATCAAACAGATATAATAAAACACTCTCAATTGTATGTTTAACAGACCAAAATGGAGAAAATTATTTTATAAGTTTGGTGTTAAGGTTAACATACACTTTGGGGTTAATTCACTAAAGCAAATACATTGTTCACTTTGCAAGGGAAATTCCTCCAGACTTTAATGAGTTATTGAGCGTGGGGAAATTTCACATTGCAAAAAATACCCAACCCCCTGAAAGGAAAACAAAAATGTATTTTTGCTTGCACAACATTGGATAATTAAAGTTTTTCCTTGCCACTGGTACATGCTGGGAGAGATTATAAATATTCAGGGAGTGATTTTGGGAAGTCAGTTTGTTCTCCCCTGGGCCTCCTGCCTAGGGGAGTGCTGTGTTTTGATGGTGGAACCTCCTAGGCCTGCAGCCTGAGAGGGTGACCATGTGGCTGGGCAAAGACCTGGATTGGCAGTCTAGCTTGTGTGACTCTGGGATTGTGGAGCCAAAGAGGACCTATAGAAGAGATGAGGGATCACAGAAGCTTGGATGTGAAGCTTCAATCTCACTGGATTATGGAGTCTTCTCTACAGGATGCCGGCAGATAATTTTACTAGTGCTTTACAGTCAGGAGCTACAACCACATCATCTTCAAGGTTCTCTATTTGAGAAGACTCTGGGTACCTTTGTTACCCTTTTTTGGAGTCAGTTAATGGGTGTCCTGTGCTCTTATCCTCTCTCCCTGGAGTTTATGTGTGGATTAATAAACTCCTGTTTGTTGCACCTTAAAATATATGGAGCTCATCTGTTCACATTTGCTAAGTAAGCTACACCCTGAGGTAAAATGTCAGCCCACCCTGTCTTTGGGAGAGAGAAAGATGAACAGACAAGTACAGTGCCTTGCAAAAGTATTCACCCCCTTGGCTTTTTACCTATTTTGTTACATTACAGCCTTTAGTTCAATGTTTTTTTTAAAATCTGAATCATATGTGATGGATTAGAACACAATAGTTTAAGTTGGTGAAGTAAAATTAGAAAAATATATACATAAAACTATTTTTAGAAATAAACAACTGATAATTGGCATGTGCGTATGTATTCACCCCCTTTGTTACAAAGCCTATAAAAGGCTCTGGTGCAACCAATTACCTTCAGAAGTCACATAATTAGTGAAATGATATTGTGTGCAATCTGAGTGTCACATGATCTGCCATTGCATATACACAACTTTTTGAAAGGCCCCGGAGGCTGCAACACCTAAGCAAGAGGCACCACTAACCAAACACTGCAATGAAGATCAAGGAACTCTCCAAACAAGTAAGGGACAATGTTGTTGAGAAGTACAAGTCAGGGTTATAAAATAATATCCAAATCTTTGATGATTCCTAGGAGCACCATTAAATGTATCATAACCAAATGGAAAGAACATGGCACAACAGCAAACCCGCCAAGTGACGGCCACACACCAAAACTCACGGACCAGACAAAAAGGGCATTTATTAGAGAGGCAGCACAGAGCTGCAGAGTTCCACAGCAGAGACTGGAGACATAGGACGACAATAATCCGTACGCTCCATAGAGTTGGGCTTTATGGCAGAGTGGCCAGAAGAAAGCCGTTACTTTCAGCAAAAACAAAATGGCACGTTTTGAGTTTGCGAAAAGGAATGTGGGAGACTCCCAAAATGTATGGAGGAAGGTGCTCTGGTCTGATGAGACTAAAATTGAACTTTTTGGCCATCAAAGAAAACGCTATGACTGGCGCAAACCCAATACATCACATCACCCAAAGAACACTATCCCCGCAGTGAAACATGGTGGTGGCAGCATCATGCTGTGGGGATGTTTTTCAGCAGTCAGGACTAGCAAACTGGTCAGAGTTGAGGGAAAGATGGATGGTGCTAAATACAGGGATATTCTTGAGCAAAACCTGTACCACTCTGTGTGTGATTTGAGGCTAGGATGGAGGTTCACCTTCCAACAGGACAATGAGCCCAAACACACTGCTAAAGCAACACTTGAGTGGTTTAAGGGAAACATGTAAATGTGTTGGAATGGCCTAGGCAAAGCCCAGACCTCAATCCAATAGAAAATCTGTGGTCAGACTTAAAGATTGCTGTTTAAAAGTGCAAACCATCCAACTTGGAGAAGCTGGAGCAGTTTTGCAAGGAGGAATGGGCAAAAATCCCAGTGGTAAGATGTGGCAAGCTCAAAGAGACTTATCCAAAGCGACTTGAAGCTGTGATGGATGCAAAAGATGGCTCTACAAGGTATTGACTTTAGGGGGGAGGGGGTGAATAGTTATGCACATATATTTCTTTGTTATTTTGTCCTATTTGTTGTTTGCTTCACAATAAAAAAAAGAATTTCAAAGTTGTGGGCATGTTCTGTAAATTAAATGATGCAAATCCTCAAACAATCCATGTTAATTCCAGGTTGTGAGGCAACAAAACATGTAAAAAGCCAAGGGAGATGAATACTTTTGCAAGGCACTGTAGATAGATAGATAGACCTGAGAGATTCAAGTACTCAGACAAGATAGAAAGAAAGAGATAAATACTGAAGAAGATGAATACATTGTGAAAACTCTTGCTGTGGACATTAGTGTCTGAGCCATCTGGTCATGTTGATAGATTGCTAGAATATGTGTCACCAATACCTACCACGGAAGAGCTGCTGTCCTTCATGTTATCAAAGATTCATGTGGTTGACACACTGTATTATTAACTGTTACCAAAGTGGAGGCTATAGGTTATCCTCAACTTATGTTCTAGCAGTTCCACTGGATGATGGTGATCAAGTTTTCCCTTAATGCATTATTAAGATTAAAAGTATTATTCTAGGCCATTCACTCTTCGGCTCATTAAACTACATTAACAGAAAAGGTTATTAACATGACCATTACATCACATGATATTGTTAAAGGGAAACTGTTACTTTCACTAATTGTACAAACCAACAATATGACTAAAAAGTGGGCAAAAAAGGTAACTTCAATTACCTTTCATGTTTTCCACAGGTGACAATGCAACAATTGGGAAACAGAGACAAAACGTCACCCTGAAAAAGCAAAATCTGCATAATGACCTTAATGGCAGATTTACCAGGTATTCTTTTATTGAAAGCCACAGATTTGAAAATACCGAAAGTCATTTTTTGAAATTGCTTATTTGACATTTAAATGACTGGATGTGCATCTACTTTAAGGGCAAAGAAGAAGACTTTTTTACTCTTTACAGAGATTATAAAAAACACTTGATTTCTAGTCTTGTGTGCATGTTCTTTTTCTTCACTTTTAGGCCCCATGAACACAGGAATTAAAATACAAGTATCCAGGTACATTTGGAGTTAGTTTCTAAATGCACCTGGAAGCATGTAAATGCTCTGCTATGGATGAATGCACACCTTGGAACGTAGCATCGTCTGGGTGCATGCAGTGTAGCTGTGTTTCCACAAAATAGAAATGTCTGTGTCCCTTGACCATTTAGCCTGGTTTTACACAGATGTAATGTGGGAAGCATAAAAGTTGTGTGTACTGTGTGCACAGAAAGCAATAAAAAAACAATCATGAAAATATGCATTGATAAAAACATTAAAGCGCATGTAAACCATTGCACTTTTTTTTTCTTTTGCAAGGTAAAGCCATAATGTGCGTGCACCACATACTCGCACATTATGTGAAACTTGTGAAAACTTATGTGAAACTTGCCTCAAAACGAAGCCTTCCAGCAATACAATGTCATTGCCGGAGACAGCTTCTATCTTTACCTGTCTTGCTTCTGGGTTTGCGGACTCTGGCTCTGTGACTGGCCAGAGCTGCGATGACGTCGCGCGCCATGGGAGCCGCCGGTCATGAAACAGGGCTCTGAAGAAATGGCACGGGCGGCCGTTCCTTCCGAGCACATGCGCCAATGATTTCACTGGCTACATGTACAGTAAATAAATCCTAAACAGTGCATGTTTAGGAGATATTTATACTACCTATAAGTAAGGCTTTTTATAGGTAAAATTTAAAGATGGAAGTTTACTTCCTCTTTAAAGTAGAAGGCCAATTTTGCATTGATTTTGGATAGTGTTATACCGCGTACACACGATCAAAATGTGTATCCAGCGGACTTAGAAAGTATTTTTGCAGTCCAATCTTTCCGCCGGACTTGGGTTTCAGCGGACAATACGTTTGTCAGTAGGCTAGTCCGGTGGACTAAGAATGACGCATGCTCAGAAGCAAGTACGAAAAGGAAGCTATTGGCTACCCGCTATTGAACTTCCTTTGTCTAGTCCCGTCGTACGTGCTGTACGTCATCACGCTAGCAAACGCCGGACTTTCTGTGTGTCCGTGTGTGGCCAAGTCCATTCGGTAGAAAGTCCCCCGGACTATCCGCCGGATTGTTTGCCGGACTAAGTACGTCAGACAATTCGATCGTGTGTACGCGGCATTAGGGACATTTATAACCCCTGTCAGTCTTTTTTCTCACCTGTGCCACATCCGGGAGATTTCCCTTCATTTCCTGCCCCATAGCCAAAACAGGAAGTGAGAGGATATCCCAAAAAGTCTGAGGTGTTGCAATTTTCTTTCACTTTCACTCTCAGTTATAACTAAAATGGGACAAATAGAGAGGGTGAATCTCAGACAACAAACCTGACAAGTGTTCTAATCCTTTTGCCTTTAGTTATAATTTAATATGTCTGCATGATTTTTAAAGGACAACTGCACCTTTGTGGGAAAAAAATAATATTGCAATGAGCCTGGCACACCTGTTAAATCAGCAGTATAAATTATATACTATTTTTTCACATAAACAAAGGCCTTGCCATAATCTAATTAACGTTTCGCTAAAATCAACAAAAATTAGTGGCCGCTTACATCTGCATGAAATTACCTTCTACGCTCCTGTGGAGGAACAAGTAGATAGGAAGTATTCTCCTGTCCACTCCACACTCCAATAGCAGTGTATACTACAGCTTCTAGGGGACCCCACAGGTATGATGTATACATACTGTAGTTAAATTAGTCCACATTATGTACAAAATGCTATACTTGGAATTCATCATTAATACATAAAATTGTATGCTTCCTGAAAGCTCTGAGAATTATGAGTCAATGTACTAATTGATTGGGCAGTACATAACAACAAGAAGTAATAGTTGAAAGCACCTCAAATTCATCAGAAAGCAACACAGAACTCATTTACAGGGCATTACACTTTGAAAAATATTTGCTGAATTGCTGAGTGACTCTCCATTCTTGGACCCTCGCTGACCAATACCCAACCATTTGAGAGTAGAATTGAGGTCAGCAGAGGACCTTGAACTGTTTTGCTTTTTTTCCAGAAAGATACAACTCTGCTATTGAAAATCCAAGAAAACCAATAAATCTGATTTAAAGAAAAACAACAGGAAGCCAGAACAAACAGTCCTCAATAAATTACATGAGAAAGGAACATTTATCACCATGGCTATTATTTAAAGTGATCTTAAAGAGGAACTGCAGTCTGCTCACATAATTTGTAATAAAAACATATTTGCCATTCTGAAGCTTCCCTCCAAACACTTTGCATATTATTTTATATATACTGTAATTCTGTACTTGCCAAATATTCTGCAGAAATCTCCATCCACTGAGTCTGGCTGCAGCCATTTTACTTGTGGGCAGCTGACAATGCTGCCTGTTCATTTCCTGGATTTACACAGACACACAGATACACACCTCCAGCTCTGCAGCCTTCATTGGCCCTCTCATGACTCACCCCCCCTCACTTCCTGGCAAACTCTCATGAGAGTGAAAGGGAGAGCTGTGCATGATGTCATAAGCCTAGGCTAAAGACCAGACAGGAAACAGGAAGTGGGCTGTATAAGGTATTTACTGGCAGAAAAAAAAATGCTTTACTATCCAAAGTTATAGGGCAGAAGATTTAATAGATGGAAAGATTTAAAAAATTACTAGTATAATTGAAGGCAAAACTTCTCATTATGAATAAAGTAAGGGAGCGTTAGAACTCTTGTCAGTTTTTCTTCAATTGGGTCCCATTGGTGAGATTTCTCTTCACTTTCTATCCCATAGCCAAAACAGGAACTGAGAGGAAATCCCTGATTGTCACCAGGGTAACCAGCAGTCAGGTGGCACAGTGGTGTAGTGGTTTGCACTCTCACCTAGCAGTAAGAAGGGTTGCTGGTTCAAATCCCAACCATGACATAACCAGCCTGGAGTTTGCATGTTCTCCCTGTGCCTGTGTGGGTTCATCCGGGTACTCCAGTTTCCTCCCACAATCCAAAGACATGCAGGTAGGTTAATTGACTTCTTTCCAAAATTGGCCCTAGTATATGAATGGGGACCTTGGATTGTGGGCCTCTTGAGGGTAGGGACTGATGTGAGTGTGCAATGTATAGGGTTAGGGGCATTCAACCTTACTAACTATGTAACTAGTGTTCCCATTGGAAAATTAATCTTATATTACTGTTCTGGTGACTACCCAAAATTTAGGATCTACTTTCGCTTTCCCTTTTGATCATAACTTTAAACATGACACATTGAGTGGGAAAATCTCTCAAACGGTGGCACAGACAGTGATAAAAACCTGACAGGTGTACTGAATCCTCTCCACTCTAGCCAAAACTAAAGAGAAGGGGAACACGGCCAGGGAGGAATAAATGGAGCGTGCATGTGCATTTGCCGCATAGGCAGTGCAATTAGCAAACATGTTGTCTTGAGTAGGAGGACCTGAGGGACTGTTTGTGAAATGCTGCGTGTATGCTTTCCAGAAATTCAAGGAAGACGTTTAAAGGAACTGTGGGGCTATGGTGCAGAAACTATTTTTAAGCATTTTTGAACATTTTCTAAAGAAAGCATTTATTTCTCTTTGCTCAGATGGTTTATACAAATGTGATCAGAGTAAGACATGTGAGCCCTTAGTACTAATTTGATCATAAAAAATGATGTGCAGGAAACCTGAGCCTGTGGTACTTGTGTCCAGAAGATTTTAAAACTGCCCAGGTTGGTGTTGTGAAAAAGGTTCCACAGTGGTTGGAAGAATGGCCTTAGTAAACTCTTGTGAAATGTCACAGATGAGTGAAACTACAATGTCACTTTTATACTTATCTTTTTTGTTGGCTTCCTTTATACTTCTTGAGATCCTTTTTCTACTGGGCATGCTCCCATGTATGACCCCTACTACCTTATGCATGTCATCTATGGGAGTCCTTTCTGTGGTCGCCTTTGGGTAAATCCTGCTAAACATCTGAAACATATTATCACTATGCTACTGTTTATGATATATCGGATTCTACTGGGTGCTGCTAATTTTTTTCAAGCAGCCATTGATTGGGCAGTTTTTCTCATGTACCCCAATTACTGTTGTCCCTGTAAGATATAAGCAGAACTGGCGGCATCTGATATCTCCTGTGCCCTCTTCCCCGCTCTACTGACAATACTCAACAGCAACATTGTGTTGTGTGCATATGCATGTTATACTGTACGTTTCTATCTTTTGTACAGCACCTTGCATTTGCCATGCCTCTTTATCTTTTACATATATATTATAATACACTCTTAATAATTTAATGGTAAAACCAATTCACACATGCATTCTAAATCCCACTGAGTGTCCAATCAGACACCAGACTAGAAAGAGAGTATTTAGATAAATGTCTCACTACAGATATATAGATATACAGTATACAGTTTGTACAGTATCTCACAAAAGTGAGTACACCCCTTACATTTTTGTAAATATTTTATTATATCTTTTCATGTGACAACACTGAAGAAATGGCACTTTGCTACAATGTAAAGTAGTGAGTGTACAGCTTGTATAACAGTGTAAATTTGCTGTCCCCTCAAAATAACTCAACACACAGCCATTAATGTCTAAACTGCTGGCAACAAAAGTGAGTATACCCCTAAGTGAAAATGTCCAAATTGGGCCCAATTAGCCCTTTTCCCTTCCTGGTGTCATGTGACTCGTTAGTGTTACAAGGTCTCAGGTGGGAATGGGGAGCAGGTGTGTTAGATTTGGTATTATCACTCTCACTCTGACATTCTAGCCACTGGAAGTTCAACATGGCACCTCATGGCAAAGAACTCTCTGAGGATCTGAAAAAAAGAATTGTTGTTCTACATAAAGAAGGCCTAGGCTATAAGAAGATTGCCAAGACCTTGAAACTGAACTACATCACGGTGGCCAAAACCATACAGCAGTTGTACACGACAGGTTCCACTAAGAACAGGCCTAACCATGGTCGACCAAAGAAGTTGAGTGGACGTGCTCAGCGTCATATCCAGAGGTTGTTTTGGGGAAATAGACGTATGAGTGCAGAGGTTGAAGGGGTAGAGGGTCAGCCTGTCATTGCTCAGACCATACGCCGCACACTGCATCAAATTAGTCTGCATGGCTGTCATCTCGGAAGGAAGCCTCTTCTAAAGATGATGCACAAAAAAGCACCCAAACCGCTGAAGACAAGCAGACTAAGGACATGGATTACTGGAATCATGTCTTATGATCTGATGAGACCAAGATAAACTTATTTGGTTCAGATGGTGTCAAGCATGTGTGGTGGGAAACAAGGTGAGGAGTACAAAGACAAGTGTGTCTTGACTACAGTCAAGCATGGTGGTAGGAGTGTCATGGCCTGGGGCTGCATGAGTGCTTCCAGCACTGGGAAGCTACAGTTTATTGAGGGAACCATGAATGCCAACATGTAATGTGACATACTGAAGCAGAGCATGACCCCCTCAGTTCATAGACTAGGCCGCAGAGCTGTATTCCAACATGATAACGACCCCAAACACACCTCCCAGATGACCACTGCCTTGCTAAAGAAGCTGAGGGTAAAGGTGTTGGACTGGCCAAGCATGTCTCAAGACCTAAACCCTATTGAGCATCTATGGGGCATTCTCTAACAGAAGGTAAAGGAGCGCAAGGTCTCTAACATCCACAAGATCCGTGATGTCGTCCTGGAGGAGTGGAATAGGACTCCAGTGGCAACCTGTGAAGCTCTGGTGAACTCCATGCCCAAGAGGGTTATGGCAGTGCTGGAAACTAATGGTGCCCACACAAAATATTGACACATTGACCCAATTTGGACATTTTCACTTAGGGGTGCACTCACTTTTGTTGCCAGCAGTTTAGACATTAATGGCTGTGTGTTGAGTTATTTTAAGGGGACAGAAAATTTACACTGTTATACAAGCTGTGCACTCACTACTTTACATTGTAGCAAAGTGTCATTACTTCAGTGTTGTCACATGAAAAGATATAATAAAATATTTACAAAAATGGGAGGGGTGTACTCACTTTTGTGAGATACTGTACATACAGTATACTCTATATCAATAAGTCTGTAGTGAGACATTTCTCTATCTATCATTACTATAAAATTACATGATTCGATCAGTACTGTATCCCTACTATAAAATT
Source organism: Lithobates pipiens (assembly GCF_037356315.1). Taxonomy (NCBI): domain Eukaryota; kingdom Metazoa; phylum Chordata; class Amphibia; order Anura; family Ranidae; genus Lithobates; species Lithobates pipiens. The sequence goes on from NW_027507748.1 coordinate 430,286,554, forward strand.
ACATGATCTGATCAGTACTGTATCACTACTATAAAATTACATGATCTGATCAGCAATGTACAGTATACTTACTATAAAATGTCATGATCTGATCAGCAATGTATACTTACTATAAAATATCATGATCTGATCAATAATGTATACTTACTATAAAATGTCATGAATTGATCAGTACTGTATACTTACTATAAAATGTCATGATCTGATCAGTACTGTATACTTACTTTAAAATGTCATGATATGATCAGCAATGTATACTTACTATAAAATATCATCATCTGATCAGTAATGTATACTTACTATTAGGGCTGTGGAAATTAAAGATTAATTCCTTGATTAATCGATACATTTTTTTGATCAATCAAAATTCTTTTGATTGGCACTCACTTCTCCGGGTTTTCAGGGAGTTCTGTCGGAAATCCGGTGATGTCACAGAGATCAACGTCACTGGACTCCTCCCCCCTTCCCAAAGTGCCTCCGTCTGCTAACGAAGGGAAAGGGGGAGAAGTCTGGTGACGTTGAAGTTTTGAGTAGGACGTAACGCGTACAGATGACGTCACCCGCTGCTGCCCTACGGAACTAACACGATTGTCGGATTTACATGCTGTGTTTTTATCATCTTTATGTGAGTAGTTTGTGTTTGAACACAAAAATGTTATCTTATACTTAAGCGGTGAGCACTTAGATCTTTCTTTGTACCCATGACCTGGCTGAGCTATGAGTAAGCACTACTGCTAGTGCGAAATGTCAGCTCACTTTTTGTCTGCTGTGTTCGCTGTGTTTTTTTTATGTGATTTTTTAAATAAAGAAAGGCGTTTTTTCTCAAGAGTGCGGCAGTCCAGAGTCTATTTTCGCTTGTTGCTACCCATGACCTGGCATCCTTGCTGAGATCTAAGGAGACGTGAGAGAAGTTTTTGGTCTGTGTTAACCCTTTTGATACCTGTTGCATGACCACCTGTTTGCACAGGGGTCCATGCCATAAGGTGAGAGTGATTAGTTAGACTGGAGGTGGAGGGATTGTCACGCTATTGTGGGAAAAAAAATGACTTACGTCAGTGTTACAGTTTGAATTTAAAACGTATTTGTGTGAACTGTGAAGTTAAGTCATGGATTGACTAGTGTCGGATGATTGTATATAGTGTATACCACATTTACCACTGACTAATGCAGAGTTGCAATGCAAGGAGATCAGCTAAAAGTAGTTGGATCTGTATGTGCATTATAATTAATCAAAATTAGTCGATTAATCGATTAAAAAAAATGTGATTAATTGAACACGAAAATTTTAATCCGTAACAGCCCTACTTACTATAAAATATCATGATCCATAAATTTTTTACGAAATGGTACAGGACACCTGAAAAAATTCATAAATTCCACCCTAGCTTTCCCCCGATATGCTGGAGATGCAACGCAGCAAACGGCACACTACTTCTTACTTGGTGGGAATGCCCGCTCATCCAACCTTATTGGGTAGAAATACACCGCCTAATCACCCAAATTTCAACATATACCCCCAACTTTACTCCTGCTCAATTCCTACTACATTACACTTCCATCCCAAGGTCGGCATACAAAAAATCCCTTATACTCCACCTCATTAACGTGGAAAATCAATGTATCCCAGTGCATTGGAAAAGTAACTCACTCCCCACGATCAAAGAATGGATACAACGGGTTGATAGAATGGCTGAGATGGAAAGCCTCATACACCAATCTAGAGAAGACCCATCTAAATATAGAGAAACCTGGGCATGCTGGTGGCACTTTAGAGAATCACCAGAAGTGACCGCTTTCATTACTACCTCTCCCTCCACCACCTAGAGCAATCCGTACCTAACAATGACAGACCCACCATAAACCTCCGCCCCCCCTCCTCCTTCCCATACCCTACTTTACTACCAGTGACTCCCCCCTTATTCATACTCAGTGTATTGAAAAAACACCTATATCAACATTCTAAACAAAGGTCCTTGGGGCCTATATCAACAGTTACATACCGCTAATGAGTCACCAAGTGCAACGTCCACCTCACAAACCCAGGCCTTTTAGAACATAGGACTCTACTACCCATGGAATGGTCTCTTCCACACAATGTGACATACTGACCTAACATACTCCTTTGTTTCACCTATGTACACCCACTCACCGGACACAGAACCCTCTAGGGGTGAGGGTTGAAATGGCCGGTGTACGTTCATAAATCACACAAAGCCCTCCATACACTTATGCCCCTGCCTCTCGATACAGAAAACTATAGAACATATCTTTATTTCTATCTATACTAACCATGATACTCAAATGAAGTTATAGACGAAACTTGCTTAAGATAGGTAAAGCCACATGTATTCTTGAAAGATATGATTGTGATTGACCTACATAAATCCCACTGTTTCTTACAAGACACTTGTCAATTTGGTTTTGTTTGATGACTATACTGTTGTGATTACTCTAAACCTGTAAACTCTCAATAAAATCTCTTTAAAAAAAAAAAAAAAATCACGATCGATCAGTGATGTATACTTAGTATAAAATGTCATGATCTGATCAGCAATCTATGCTATAAAATATCATGATCCGATCAGTAATGTATACTTACTATAAAATGTCATGATCCAATCTGTAATGTATACTTACTATAAAATGTCATGATCCGATCAGTAATGTATACTTACTATAAAAATTCCATGATCCGATCAGCAATGTATACTTACTATAAAATATCATGATCCGATCAGCAATGTATACTTGCTATAAAATATCATGATCTGATCAGCAATGTATACTTACTATAAAATATCATGATCTGATCAGCAATGTATACTTACTATAAAATATCGTGATCCGATCAGCAATGTATACTTACTATAAAATATCATGATCCGATCAGTAATGTATACTTACTATAAAATATCATGATCTGATCAGCAATGTATACTTACTATAAAATGTCATGATCCGATTAGTAATGTATACTTACTATAAAAATTCCATGATCTGATCAGCAATGTATAATTAATATAAAATGTCATGGTCTGATCATCAATGTATACTTACTATAAAATATTATGATCTGATCAGTAATGTATAATTACTATAAAATGTCATGATCTGATCAGTAATGTATACTTACTATCATAGTTGTGCACACAAGGTCTGCCAGGTGTGCCTGGGCACACCTTAATAACCTTATGTGCCACAGATTCCTCTTTTCAAATCCCTGATATTTCACCAAAGTCCCCTAACAGGGCTCAGAAAAATGGTGTAAAAAACAGTAAAAAATAAAATAAAAAAAATAATAAAAAATAAAATAATACAAACAAAAATTACTGACACCATCCACTGCCCTATTGACACCAATCTCTGCCCTACTGACACCGTCAGTATGTATACACATGCACACACACATATGTATTTGAGCGTTGAGGTTCACACCTTAATGCAATAGGCTGTGCACACATATGTTTACTGTAAATGTCATGATCTGATCAATAATGTATACTATAAAATATGATAACCTGATCAGTTAACCTACAATAAAATGTCATGATGTGATCTGATGTACTTTTTTGCCCATCCTCTCTCTCTCTGTTTGATTTTACACTTGCAGGGTTTATCTCCCACTCTCAGATATACCAGTAAAAGGATCCAGCAGCAGCATCGCTGCAGAATACCAAGCTCATGTACAGAAGATAAAGGCTGGGGATGGATAGAGGGGGAGGGAGGGCAGGGATGGGTGGTGAGCAGTATGTTTCTCCTGTCTGCAGCTCAGTGACACAGCCCTATTGGAGCAGCGGCTGGTGCAGCATTGCAAGTGCACACACTGATAAACCAGTATGAAATTCCCTGGCTCAGTGCTGGTGTCAGTCTTTCTGTTTGTGGCAGAGACAGTGACCGCCTTGTACATAAGCAGCACATACAGATCGGCCGGAGACAAGATCTGGCAATCCCTGACCCTCCTCTTCTCCCTCCTGCCCTGTGTGCTGGTGCAGATAAATCTCATCTTCATTCACAGGGACCTGAGCAGGGACAGACCGCTGGTGCTGCTGCTGCATCTACTGCAGCTGGGACCTTTAGTCAGGTGAGGAGGGGGGGCATGGCAGGCATCAGGGTGGATCATGGTTTTGGCCTCTACTATAGGACCACATATAAATCACATGACTGATTGATACACACTTTGTTATATCCTATCAGTAATATAAAGTACCACTGACTTGGCTTTCTTACACATGCTTTTATTTATAGCCTACCCTATTGCAGCTGGTAGCATTACACCCGTATTAGGCTTAGACTTTGTGGGCATTGATAATATGTACATTGCTGCACTAAAATAACTCAACACAATTGGTGACATGATAAAGGCGTGGGTGGGTTGTTTGTCTGGGCTACACCGGAAAGAAGCATTTGTGGCATAATTTGGTTTGCTTGGGTAATTGGGATAAAGAATGTCAGGCTATGACATGGAATTGGACAGATCTATCTATCTATCTATCTATCTATCTATCTATCTATCTATCTATCTATCTATCTATCTATCTATCTATCTATCTATCTATCTGTCTGTCTATCTGTTCTATCCATTGGACTAAATGTTAATTGATTCATTCTAACCAATATGAAGCACTATATATTGATTAAATGAGAGCTCTCTAGTCATTTTTGTGAATGCAATTTTCCTAAATGTTATTGCTTTATTGTGCTTTATTATAGGGGCTGGTGCATAAAATGTATGCTAATATTAACCTTTGTGATTTTGTCTTTTTTCGTTGCCCCTACTAGTATCCTTGTTTCACTTAGACCTGAACTGCAGGAAGAGGTAGTTGGAAACAAAGGGGCAACAAGAAAACTTTCCAAAGGCATACTTTTCATACATCAGCCCCTAAGTCGCTTTAAAGGGGTTGTAAATGTTTGTTTTTTATTTTCTAAATAGGTTCCTTTAAACTAGTACATTGTTGGTTCACTTAACTTTTCCTTTGATTTAGCTTTTAAATGTTTTTTTTCTTTGTTTGAATTTCTCACTTCCTGTTCCTCCTCAGTAAGCTGTTCTGGCTGACTAAACACCGCTCGGATGATGGCGTGAAGTTTACTGAGGAGAAAAAGGAAGTGAGAAATTCAGACAAAGAAAGACAACAATGCACTAGCTTAAAGGAACCTATTTAGAAAATAAAAAACAAAGCTTTAGGCCCCTTTCACACTACCGTTCTGTTCAGGCCTGCCTGTCATTTTTTTAGGCAGACCTGAACGGATGCTCCATAGAGCTCTATGGAGCGTCGGATGTCAGCGGTGACATGTCCGCTGACATCCAACCAGCTCCGATCCAAAAAAGTGTGACGGAGGAAAAAGCTATTTTTCCATCCGTCATCGGATCGGGTGACGACGGACACTGCGGTCCGTCGTTACCCGATCTCCCATAGGGGAGAGCGGCGCTGTGACAGGTCCGTCCCTGCGCAGTGTGCAAAGGCGGACCTGTCATCTTCCTGCTCAGTGGAGATCGCTCCGGCGATCCCTACTGAGCAAGCGGATATCCACGGGGTGGATCATCGCTGATCCGCCCCGTGTGAAAGGACCCTTACAATCCCTTGTGTATGAAAAAATCAGATTATTTTTTCAGTAGGAATAGTGTTTCTTCCACATATAAAGTAAATAATGAGAAATATCTGCATGGCTGTATTATATTAAGGCACATCCTCCTCCCCCCCCTGCCCTAACATAATGGAAGTGTTATTTTTTTTCAGGGAATGGGTAACTTTTTTCGACAGGTACCCAGTTAATATAGCATTTTGAAACATAGTACACTCATAGTTGTATCTCATCCATGTAATTGGCTCATCTGAGCCTTCAAGGATGTACAACCACCAGGGGTATCACAGTGACAGGCATATGTTGCACAAGTTATGAGAAATGTTAGCCATATGCTTTAACAACTGTAACCAAGCTAAGCAAGCCGTATGCTGATTTAAGCAGTGATTAGGCAGCAGATAATATCACTATTAGTGCTTGTGAGAGTGTTCTGTCAGAGATGTATGTAAAGTCCAGGTGCACACTAATGAACTCTTGTTGTAACTCTGAGAAGCCTAAGTAGCTCAATATGTCATAATCATAATCGTATTCCAACCAAAAGTACTTCATGAATTGTTATTTGAGCAGCGTATAAGGCTCTTGATCTTGCCTAATCGCACTGTGTGTGAACCAAGTCACTGACACATAAATCCAAGTGGTAGAATCTCAGTAATAACGCCAATGTGCGTCTTGACCATGTGTAGGGTCATTGGAGCAATACCTTGAGGGTGCATGTAAAGGAGACTGTTTTGCTGGTCCAGCGTTCCTGGAACTTGCTCCGTTAAAGCAGTTCATCCTTCCAAGCCTACCCAGCTGGGGGATGCTGTCCGTTCAAGTTGCATGAGTGTACGTAGTCAGCGTGAGTCCTCTGCACTTCAGTTCCAGCACATGCCTAATGGGTGTTGCTCTTGCCAATCACTACACTTAGTTACGACACTTGTAATGCTTTTTTGAGGGTCATGGAGAGACCTCAGGGCCCCGTGATGTGGAATTTACGGTTAACGCGTTTCACCCACTTCTGAATCTAGCAGGATTCTTCAGAACTTTAAGGAACACTTCCAGGTAACAATATAATCATTCCCAGACCTAGCTGTTTTAGCCATCAAACATTGTCACAGTGAGAATTCAGAAGATCCCCTTAGTTCATCTTTATTGAATTTTATACCATCTTTACCAACCTGCGGGACTGCAGCCTCTTGCATTTTCTTGTGTGCTTTGTAACCTCCCTTACTTTAAATTATGTACTTGAGTACATTTTTTTTTTTTAAAGGCTTTTTTATTGGTTATATTAGTAACCAATAAAAAATTGGTTGGCTGTGGGAACCAAAGGACACAAGCGCGCTGCTATATCTCCTCCAGATAGTTTCAAAGCAAACCTTAGCAGAAGGAGGTGTGTGGTCCTTGGTATCAAGTCAGCTGCAAAACCCAATCAACTGGCCATTATTATTTATATTAGTAACTGATCTGAATTGCCCTTGAACCTCTTATGCCGCGTACACATGATCGGACTATCCAGCGGACTTGGGCCAGCGGACCAGAGTCCGCCGGACAATCCGCCCGTGTGTGGGTTCCAGCGGACTCCAGCGTGTGTGAGTAAAGTCCATTAATTTTGAACGCGGCTCCAGGTAGACGGAACTAGCGAAGGAAGTGAATGTCGCCGGACTAAGTCCACCGTACTAAGTCTGTCGGATAGTCCGATTGTGTGTACGAGGCATTAGTAACACTCAACATCTAGTTCAATGAGAGCTTATTATATGTGCATTTCACTTTCTTATTATATTTCCACATTATTTTTCCTTATTCGAAACTTCAATGTGATATTTAGCATTTCCTTAGACATTATCATTGCTTGGCAATGAGCACACAGTCTGTCACTTCACTTTCCTTTATATAAGCGTGTGAAATTTAAAAAACACATTTTGAAATAATGAATACAAGTTAAAAAGTAGTGATAGAATAAATGGAAATGGGTAAAATAAACTCTACTGATTGGCCCATCTAAGGTGAGGATTTAAAGCGGAGCTCCTTCCTTCTCTTTTTATTAAAGACCAAAATCAATGAGATAAATATAGGAAACACATAACAGTTCTTATTGCTATTTGCCTGATTAAATTTTATGTTCCTGAATTCCGTTGCTCTATCCACTATTTTAAAATGCAATGATATCAGTGGCCGGCTTCTTCTTCCTGGTTCTCTTGGACAATCCGCCTTTGACAATTGTGCCAGCTGTGCAGAAAAAAAATGAATGTACAACTTCCTGAGATCTTGCAAGATTTAGCAAAATTTGAGATTTTTGCAAACAGTACATTGATATTCTTTTTTCTCCCAAGATCTTGCAGATTAAGGTCTTGTGTACCTGGGTACAACTGAAATTCTAGTTTTTTCGTTATGCCCAAGAAGCCCAGATGCTGTGTATAGCTGTACATAGACATGAATGTATAGCATATGGGCATATTCCTTGAAAATTGAAAATCTGCATTTTGGACTACATCTATACACTATATGCAGATGTGTATGAGTACACCTGAGTACAGCTGTGTTCATTCATGTCTATCGGTGGCTGTACACAGCATCTGGGCTTCCCGGGCACAGAAAAAAAATTGAGTTTTATGCTGTACTCCCTTAATGCACCAATGTGCATGGAGCCTTACTTTTAAGAGCTTCCTAAAAGTAGGCAGTTGGGAGGCATTGGCTACATCACCGGTGCCTTGGTGGGAGTTGGAAGTGCTGAAAAAGACAGTACATTTTCCTAAATGACATAAATGAGGTTATATGTATATGAATATAATGTGTTTACTAATGAGCATCCTGAGAGGCATGCAGATGTGCTTTTTACGCTTTGGAGGGAAAAGGTCCACTTTTATATGTGTATATTTTTATCATTATTTATTAATGTTTTATAGTGCTGTCCAGACAACATTGTAATCCAATTAGGCAGATTTTTGTGCTGCAACAAGGGGCTAAAACAGACCTGTGGTTTTCAAAGAGCTGATTCAGTGCAATACTAAGCATATTTCTTTCACTTTACTAAGTGTAAAGCTCCCCTGACCTGCTAAATGCAACTTTATAAGGATCCCACAGTGCTGAGGCGTGAGCAGCTCTATTGCCAAACTTGTGCAGGAATTTAAATGTACTTTCCTAAATTGTGTTACCTCCCTCCAATATTCCTGAACCTGAAAAAGTCTGGCACTTGTAGACTCAGAGTCAGGGACCACCCTGGTTAGATACCCTGAATATCTACCTGGCCCTGTTGAGTGTTGGGGTCCAGGCCCCAAACAACTGAGTGGTTGAGTTAGTCCAGAGGTCGAGTGATTTCACTCAACCCTAGCTGTCCCTGCAATGTCCGACTCTGATAAGAGGGATGAGAGGTCCTACAGGAATAGATATATTCAGTCACTATCCTACCATGTTGAAACAGGGTACTAGATATGTTGTTAGTTAATAATTTTAACTGTAGTTAGATGTGTTTAGTTTTGAGATACACTGTGAGTTGTACCCTGTTATGCACAGGGCTATGGCTGGGGTATGCCCCAACGGCTCTGTTTTATACCTCCACAGTGAAATTTTTCAATAAAAAAAAGTACTTTCCTAAGAGTGAATGTTCGCTTAAGGTAATCTCCAGGAATGTACCATAGTTACTCCGACTTTGGTAGCTTTTCCCTTTATGTCCTTAAATGAAACCTTTTATACAGCAGGGAGAAAGGAAATTGAGTCACTTCTTTGATTCATTCAGATGTCTATGTATATTTTTTCCAGAAATCAATTAAACAACACCACCTGTTCGGCACAAGTATTACATATTAAAAATTCACGTGCAGTATTTCATATTTCCCTAACTAAAAGTATTGTGATATTTTTTTTGACCTACACATAAATAAAGGGAAAAACAAATCATATAATGTAATGGTTAAGGTTTAGAACACCTGTCTGATTTTTTCTTTCTGAACCTTTAGAAAAGTAATGGGAGCACCATAAATCTTTTGTAGAGTTTAGGAAAGTATGTTTAATAGTGATGGCCGAACGGTTCGCCCGGCGGTCGTTTCGCGGCGAATTTCCGACTTTCGCCGTCCGCGGGTTCGAACGCCTTTTTCCGTCGTTCGCCCCGGCGGACTTACGTGTTTAATGTATACAAGAACTTTAACCTTTCGTGACACGTTTATCATGTGTTACAGGACAACCAATTGAGACATGACAGCTCATGGACACTTGGACATTCCCCCTAACCTATAAATACACCCGATCCGGTGGCCATTTTACATTCTTTCTTCTGTCACTGTAGGGAAAGGATCCTGTGTGGAGTAGGGACAGAGAAAACGCTAGCTATTTGGTACACAAAAGTTCTTTTCAGGACTGGTATAGGTGTTAGGTCAGCAGCCTGAGTTTCTTTTGTCAGTTTAGATAAAGGGACAGAGCGCTGTATGCTGCTATTTTAGGGACAGCTCAGCCAGATTAGTCTTTCTTCATCATCATCATCATCATCATCATTAGCTGTTACTATCAGGTCCACAAAAGAGCTGTTCCAGCTAATCGTTCCAGCCTACTCTTTTTTGCCAATTTGTATAGGGACAGGCAGGAAGCAGTGTTGTCAGGCAGTGAGGATAATTTTAAAGACTTGCTGTTACTATTAGTTCCACAAAGGTTCTTTTCAGGACTGGTATCAGTGGTACGGTAATAGGCTTGTACACGTATAATATTCTTTCTTCCAAATATAGAAAGAATATTATACTTGACTGCTGCCCTTCTGCTGCAGTCTGCTAATCATTCACAACTCACTTGTTCCACAAAAGTTCTTATAAGGACTGGTAACTTGGTCTGTCTAGGGTGCTACGGTACATAGGCTTGGGTGCGGTACAGTCTGCTGTTCTGTAAGGACCGCTATCGGTCCACAATAGATAGGGTTGCCGTGCACTACTGCTGACCGCTGCCCTATACTGCAGCAGTCCTTCAGCGGTATAGGGACTGACGCACAGTCTGCTAAACACTAATACACAACCTGCTTGGTCCACAAAAGTTCTTATAAGGACTGGTAACTTGGTATAGGGTGCTACGGTACATAGGCCTGAGTGCGTTACAGTCTGCTGTTCTGTAAGGACCGCTATCGGTCCACAATACATAGGGTTGCCGTGCACTACTGCTGACCGCTGCCCTATACTGCAGCAGTCCTTCATTGGTATAGGGACTGACGTACAGTCTGCTAATCACTAACACACAACCTGCTTGGTCCACAAAAGTTCTTATAAGGACTGGTAACTTGGTATAGGGTGCTACGGTACATAGGCCTGAGTGCGTTACAGTCTGCTGTTCTGTAAGGACCGCTATCGGTCCACAATACATAGGGTTGCCGTGCACTACTGCTGACCGCTGCCCTATACTGCAGCAGTCCTTCATTGGTATAGGGACTGACGTACAGTCTGCTAATCACTAACACACAACCTGCTTGGTCCACAAAAGTTCTTATAAGGACTGGTAACTTGGTATAGGGTGCTACGGTACATAGGCCTGAGTGCGTTACAGTCTGCTGTTCTGTAAGGACCGCTATCGGTCCACAATACATAGGGTTGCCGTGCACTACTGCTGACCGCTGCCCTATACTGCAGCAGTCCTTCATTGGTATAGGGACTGACGTACAGTCTGCTAATCACTAACACACAACCTGCTTGGTCCACAAAAGTTCTTATAAGGACTGGTAACTTGGTATAGGGTGCTACGGTACATAGGCCTGAGTGCGTTACAGTCTGCTGTTCTGTAAGGACCGCTATCGGTCCACAATACATAGGGTTGCCGTGCACTACTGCTGACCGCTGCCCTATACTGCAGCAGTCCTTCAGCGGTATAGGGACTGACGCACAGTCTGCTAAACACTAATACACAACCTGCTTGGTCCACAAAAGTTCTTATAAGGACTGGTAACTTGGTATAGGGTGCTACGGTACATAGGCCTGAGTGCGTTACAGTCTGCTGTTCTGTAAGGACCGCTATCGGTCCACAATACATAGGGTTGCCGTGCACTACTGCTGACCGCTGCCCTATACTGCAGCAGTCCTTCATTGGTATAGGGACTGACGTACAGTCTGCTAATCACTAACACACAACCTGCTTGGTCCACAAAAGTTCTTATAAGGACTGGTAACTTGGTATAGGGTGCTACGGTACATAGGCCTGAGTGCGTTACAGTCTGCTGTTCTGTAAGGACCGCTATCGGTCCACAATACATAGGGTTGCCGTGCACTACTGCTGACCGCTGCCCTATACTGCAGCAGTCCTTCAGCGGTATAGGGACTGACGCACAGTCTGCTAAACACTAACACACAACCTGCTTGGTCCACAAAAGTTCTTATAAGGACTGGTAACTTGGTATAGGGTGCTACGGTACATAGGCCTGAGTGCGTTACAGTCTGCTGTTCTGTAAGGACCGCTATCGGTCCACAATACATAGGGTTGCCGTGCACTACTGCTGACCGCTGCCCTATACTGCAGCAGTCCTTCAGCGGTATAGGGACTGACGCACAGTCTGCTAAACACTAATACACAACCTGCTTGGTCCACAAAAGTTCTTATAAGGACTGGTAACTTGGTATAGGGTGCTACGGTACATAGGCCTGAGTGCGTTACAGTCTGCTGTTCTGTAAGGACCGCTATCGGTCCACAATACATAGGGTTGCCGTGCACTACTGCTGACCGCTGCCCTATACTGCAGCAGTCCTTCATTGGTATAGGGACTGACGTACAGTCTGCTAATCACTAACACACAACCTGCTTGGTCCACAAAAGTTCTTATAAGGACTGGTAACTTGGTATAGGGTGCTACGGTACATAGGCCTGAGTGCGTTACAGTCTGCTGTTCTGTAAGGACCGCTATCGGTCCACAATACATAGGGTTGCCGTGCACTACTGCTGACCGCTGCCCTATACTGCAGCAGTCCTTCAGCGGTATAGGGACTGACGCACAGTCTGCTAAACACTAACACACAACCTGCTTGGTCCACAAAAGTTCTTATAAGGACTGGTAACTTGGTATAGGGTGCTACGGTACATAGGCCTGAGTGCGTTACAGTCTGCTGTTCTGTAAGGACCGCTATCGGTCCACAATACATAGGGTTGCCGTGCACTACTGCTGACCGCTGCCCTATACTGCAGCAGTCCTTCATTGGTATAGGGACTGACGTACAGTCTGCTAATCACTAACACACAACCTGCTTGGTCCACAAAAGTTCTTATAAGGACTGGTAACTTGGTATAGGGTGCTACGGTACATAGGCCTGAGTGCGTTACAGTCTGCTGTTCTGTAAGGACCGCTATCGGTCCACAATACATAGGGTTGCCGTGCACTACTGCTGACCGCTGCCCTATACTGCAGCAGTCCTTCATTGGTATAGGGACTGACGTACAGTCTGCTAATCACTAACACACAACCTGCTTGGTCCACAAAAGTTCTTATAAGGACTGGTAACTTGGTATAGGGTGCTACGGTACATAGGCCTGAGTGCGTTACAGTCTGCTGTTCTGTAAGGACCGCTATCGGTCCACAATACATAGGGTTGCCGTGCACTACTGCTGACCGCTGCCCTATACTGCAGCAGTCCTTCAGCGGTATAGGGACTGACGCACAGTCTGCTAAACACTAACACACAACCTGCTTGGTCCACAAAAGTTCTTATAAGGACTGGTAACTTGGTATAGGGTGCTACGGTACATAGGCCTGAGTGCGTTACAGTCTGCTGTTCTGTAAGGACCGCTATCGGTCCACAATACATAGGGTTGCCGTGCACTACTGCTGACCGCTGCCCTATACTGCAGCAGTCCTTCATTGGTATAGGGACTGACGTACAGTCTGCTAATCACTAACACACAACCTGCTTGGTCCACAAAAGTTCTTATAAGGACTGGTAACTTGGTATAGGGTGCTACGGTACATAGGCCTGAGTGCGTTACAGTCTGCTGTTCTGTAAGGACCGCTATCGGTCCACAATACATAGGGTTGCCGTGCACTACTGCTGACCGCTGCCCTATACTGCAGCAGTCCTTCAGCGGTATAGGGACTGACGCACAGTCTGCTAAACACTAACACACAACCTGCTTGGTCCACAAAAGTTCTTATAAGGACTGGTAACTTGGTATAGGGTGCTACGGTACATAGGCCTGAGTGCGTTACAGTCTGCTGTTCTGTAAGGACCGCTATCGGTCCACAATACATAGGGTTGCCGTGCACTACTGCTGACCGCTGCCCTATACTGCAGCAGTCCTTCATTGGTATAGGGACTGACGTACAGTCTGCTAATCACTAACACACAACCTGCTTGGTCCACAAAAGTTCTTATAAGGACTGGTAACTTGGTATAGGGTGCTACGGTACATAGGCCTGAGTGCGTTACAGTCTGCTGTTCTGTAAGGACCGCTATCGGTCCACAATACATAGGGTTGCCGTGCACTACTGCTGACCGCTGCCCTATACTGCAGCAGTCCTTCAGCGGTATAGGGACTGACGCACAGTCTGCTAAACACTAACACACAACCTGCTTGGTCCACAAAAGTTCTTATAAGGACTGGTAACTTGGTATAGGGTGCTACGGTACATAGGCCTGAGTGCGTTACAGTCTGCTGTTCTGTAAGGACCGCTATCGGTCCACAATACATAGGGTTGCCGTGCACTACTGCTGACCGCTGCCCTATACTGCAGCAGTCCTTCATTGGTATAGGGACTGACGTACAGTCTGCTAATCACTAACACACAACCTGCTTGGTCCACAAAAGTTCTTATAAGGACTGGTAACTTGGTATAGGGTGCTACGGTACATAGGCCTGAGTGCGTTACAGTCTGCTGTTCTGTAAGGACCGCTATCGGTCCACAATACATAGGGTTGCCGTGCACTACTGCTGACCGCTGCCCTATACTGCAGCAGTCCTTCAGCGGTATAGGGACTGACGCACAGTCTGCTAAACACTAACACACAACCTGCTTGGTCCACAAAAGTTCTTATAAGGACTGGTAACTTGGTATAGGGTGCTACGGTACATAGGCCTGAGTGCAGTACAGTCTGCTGTTCTGTAAGGACCGCTATCGGTCCACAATACATAGGGTTGCCGTGCACTACTGCTGACCGCTGCCCTATACTGCAGCAGTCCTTCATTGGTATAGGGACTGACGTACAGTCTGCTAATCACTAACACACAACCTGCTTGGTCCACAAAAGTTCTTATAAGGACTGGTAACTTGGTATAGGGTGCTACGGTACATAGGCCTGAGTGCGTTACAGTCTGCTGTTCTGTAAGGACCGCTATCGGTCCACAATACATAGGGTTGCCGTGCACTACTGCTGACCGCTGCCCTATACTGCAGCAGTCCTTCAGCGGTATAGGGACTGACGCACAGTCTGCTAAACACTAACACACAACCTGCTTGGTCCACAAAAGTTCTTATAAGGACTGGTAACTTGGTATAGGGTGCTACGGTACATAGGCCTGAGTGCAGTACAGTCTGCTGTTCTGTAAGGACCGCTATCGGTCCACAATACATAGGGTTGCCGTGCACTACTGCTGACCGCTGCCCTATACTGCAGCAGTCCTTCATTGGTATAGGGACTGACGTACAGTCTGCTAATCACTAACACACAACCTGCTTGGTCCACAAAAGTTCTTATAAGGACTGGTAACTTGGTATAGGGTGCTACGGTACATAGGCCTGAGTGCGTTACAGTCTGCTGTTCTGTAAGGACCGCTATCGGTCCACAATACATAGGGTTGCCGTGCACTACTGCTGACCGCTGCCCTATACTGCAGCAGTCCTTCAGCGGTATAGGGACTGACGCACAGTCTGCTAAACACTAACACACAACCTGCTTGGTCCACAAAAGTTCTTATAAGGACTGGTAACTTGGTATAGGGTGCTACGGTACATAGGCCTGAGTGCAGTACAGTCTGCTGTTCTGTAAGGACCGCTATCGGTCCACAATACATAGGGTTGCCGTGCACTACTGCTGACCGCTGCCCTATACTGCAGCAGTCCTTCATTGGTATAGGGACTGACGTACAGTCTGCTAATCACTAACACACAACCTGCTTGGTCCACAAAAGTTCTTATAAGGACTGGTAACTTGGTATAGGGTGCTACGGTACATAGGCCTGAGTGCGTTACAGTCTGCTGTTCTGTAAGGACCGCTATCGGTCCACAATACATAGGGTTGCCGTGCACTACTGCTGACCGCTGCCCTATACTGCAGCAGTCCTTCAGCGGTATAGGGACTGACGCACAGTCTGCTAAACACTAACACACAACCTGCTTGGTCCACAAAAGTTCTTATAAGGACTGGTAACTTGGTATAGGGTGCTACGGTACATAGGCCTGAGTGCAGTACAGTCTGCTGTTCTGTAAGGACCGCTATCGGTCCACAATACATAGGGTTGCCGTGCACTACTGCTGACCGCTGCCCTATACTGCAGCAGTCCTTCATTGGTATAGGGACTGACGTACAGTCTGCTAATCACTAACACACAACCTGCTTGGTCCACAAAAGTTCTTATAAGGACTGGTAACTTGGTATAGGGTGCTACGGTACATAGGCCTGAGTGCGTTACAGTCTGCTGTTCTGTAAGGACCGCTATCGGTCCACAATACATAGGGTTGCCGTGCACTACTGCTGACCGCTGCCCTATACTGCAGCAGTCCTTCATTGGTATAGGGACTGACGTACAGTCTGCTAATCACTAACACACAACCTGCTTGGTCCACAAAAGTTCTTATAAGGACTGGTAACTTGGTATAGGGTGCTACGGTACATAGGCCTGAGTGCAGTACAGTCTGCTGTTCTGTAAGGACCGCTATCGGTCCACAATACATAGGGTTGCCGTGCACTACTGCTGACCGCTGCCCTATACTGCAGCAGTCCTTCATTGGTATAGGGACTGACGTACAGTCTGCTAATCACTAACACACAACCTGCTTGGTCCACAAAAGTTTTTATAAGGACTGGTAACTTGGTATAGGGTGCTACGGTACATAGGCCTGAGTGCAGTACAGTCTGCTGTTCTGTAAGGACCGCTATCGGTCCACAATACATAGGGTTGACGTGCACTACTGCTGACCGCTGCCCTATACTGCAGCAGTCCTTCAGCGGTATAGGGACTAAGAGTTTTGTCACAGGGTGATTTAAAAAATGACAGGCAGAGGAAGAGGCAGGCCCTTCCGCAGGGGTGGTAGGGGTAGGGCAGGAGCAACAGCCTTGAGCCAAAGTGGGAAGTTGCAGAAGGTGCGTTCAATTACTTTAAAGGACGCACCAGACTTGGTTGAGTGGCTCACTCAGCCTTATTCTTCTGCACCCTCCTCATCCTCTCGATCTGCACCCTCTTCTTCACTCTCTGCTATGTGCACCCCCAAAGACACTACCACCAACAACACGACCACCACCACCACCACCACATACCTTCCGCTTGAGTCACTGGAATTATTTTCCGATCCATATCAAGAGGACATTTCTGATGCGCAGCCACTCTTGGTATTGGATCAGGAAGAGGAGGCAGCAACAAGCGCTACTCAGCAGTCTGACGCCAGTACCCAGATCAGCCCAAGGAGGAGGTTGGTCCCCGGTGTTGCTGCCTACTCTACTTATAGCGGTGGGGAAGGTGACGTTGATGATGACGTGTCTAGTGATGTCACGTGGGTGCCCACAAGAGAGGAAGAGGAGGGGAGTTCAGAGGGAGATATGGACCAGCAGATAGGGAGGAGAAGCAGCAATGACTTACATTGCACAGCAGGGACAAAGCAGACTGCAAATGTATCAGGAGCGAGTCATCGACCATGTACGGTCACATCTGGCGCTCCCAGGACACCGGCACATGGCTCCGCAGTGTGGGCTTTTTTTAACGTGTCCGCTGCTGACAATAGCGTTGCCATCTGCAATCTTTGCAGTCAACGCGTTAGTCGCGGTAAGCCCAATACTCACCTAGGGACGACCGCCTTAAGAAGGCACATGAGCAGCCATCACCGAGCCCAGTGGGAGCAACGGAACACACAAAGCCACACTGCAGGCTCTCACCGTCCAGCCTCGTCTTCTACTTCTCCTTCTCCTCTCTCCTCACAATTGTCCTCCACTCCACCTTCCATCACGCCAAGCTCACATTTTTCTGCAAAAAGGCAGGCTTCCGTGGGCCTAATGTTTGAGCGTAAAAAAATGATGACGCCGGATAACCCTCTTGCCCAACGGTTGGCGGCTGGCTTGTCAGAACTCATAGCCCGCCAACTACTGCCATATAAACTGGTGGACTCGGAGGCCTTTCGCAAATTTGTGGCCATTGGAACACCACAATGGAAGGTCCCAGGAAGGAAGTATTTCTCAGAGAAGGGCATCCCAGAGCTATATGGCCATGTTCAGCGGCAAGTGAATGTATCTCTGGCACACAGTGTCGGTGCCAAGATACATCTGACCACAGACACGTGGTCTAGCAAACACGGGCAGGGAAGGTATATCAGTTTTACTGCCCACTGGGTGAACCTTCTGACGGCCGTCAAGCATGTAACCCGTGGCACCCGTGTAGATTTGGTTTTACCGCCACGGATTGCATGCAGGCCTGACTCTTCTTCTCCTCCTCCTACTCCATCCTCCTCCCTCTCCTCCTCAGCTGCCTCCTCCTTTTCCGCTGCTAGCGTCTCTTCCACTGCACCGCCCAAGCTCCCCAGAACCTATTCCACATGCCAGGTGAGACGTTGCCATGCCGTGCTGCGTCTGTTGTGCCTGGAAGCAAAGAGCCACACTGGCCCGGCACTCCTTTCAGCTTTGCGTTCACAGGCAGATGAGTGGCTAACACCGCTCAATTTGACAGTTGGTAAAGTGGTGTGTGACAACGGTGCCAATCTGCTTAGCGCATTGAAACAGGGCAAAATCACGCACGTGCCGTGCATGGCACACGTCTTAAACTTGGTCGTGCAGCGATTCCTTGTCAAATACCCTGGGGTCCAGGACATCTTGCGGCAGGCAAGGAAAATCTCGGCCCATTTCAGAAGATCTTACACGGCCATGGCTCGCCTTGCTGACATTCAGCGGCGACACCATCTGCCGGTCAGACGTCTTATTTGCGATTGCCCGACGCGATGGAACTCAACCTTCTATATGCTTGATAGGCTGCTCCAGCAGAAACGTGCAGTTAACGTCTACCTGTATGAACTCTGCGAAAGAAACGGTTCTGGGGAGCTGGGTTTTTTTTCACCGCGCCAGTGGCTGCTCATGCGCGACACATGCAGACTTCTGCGGCCATTTGAGGAGATCACCAAACTGGTCAGTCGCAGCCATGGCGCCATCAGTGACATGGTACCTTATGCCTTCTTTCTGGAGCGTGCATTGCGTCGTGTCATTGATCAGGCTGTGGAGGAGCAGGAGCGGGAAGATGAGGAAGTCGCAATGCTGGATGAATTCCCAGGGGGGGCTACTCTATCTGAGACAAGTCAACAACAGGAGTCTGATGAGGAGTCAGAGGAGGATGGTGCCGGGGCGGATGAGCAGGAGCAAGAAGAGCATGCTTTAAACCTTTCTGGGATCCCTGTTGTGCGAGGATGGGGAGAGGAGAATGAAGAGGACGACATTATCCTGGATGATGAGCAGGAGCCAGGCCACCACACCGCTTCCACTTTAGTGCAAATGGGGGCCTTCATGCTCCAGTGTTTTAATAGGGACCCCCGTATAAAAAGCATGAGGGTCAAGGACCAGTACTGGGTGGCAACGTACTTAGACCCCCGGTACAAACACAAAATGGCGGAAATGTTACCGCCGTCGCAGAGGGCTGTCAGAATGCAGCACTTCCAGGCCTTGCTTCGAGAAATGCTGCATTCTGCTTTTGCGTGCGCTGGCAGAGGAGCAATTCCCACTCCCAGAGAAGGATTTGCGGGTACCAATCCAACAGCGCCTGCAAGAAGAGGCCGGTTTGAAGATGTGTTGGTGACTTCGGATATGAGGTCATTCTTTCAGCCGACCCATCGACAGGTGTCATCCGGATCCAGCATCAGGGAACGCCTAGACCGTCAGGTGTCCGACTACATTGGGTTAACGGCCGATGTGGACGCTCTGAGGAGTGATGAACCCCTAGACTACTGGGTGGGCAGGCTTGACCTCTGGCCAGAGCTTGCCCAATTTGCAATCGAACTGTTGGCTTGCCCCTCATCCAGTGTCCTGTCCGAAAGGACGTTCAGCGCAGCAGGGGGGATTGTGACCGATAAGCGTACTCGCCTAGCTCACCACAGTGTTAACTACCTCACATTTCTAAAAATGAATGAGGCATGGATCTCGGAGGAATTCAACACATGTGATCAGTAGACCATGTATATGTCTATAAACAATTTTTGGAATCAAGCACACAGACCTTCTTAATTCATTTGGCTCACTTCCCTGACCCAAAAAAGCACACCGTACTATATGCCCCTACCCTCCTCTTTGAAGAGGTTGAGCGGTGTCATATTTCTACTGGGGCTGCTTATTATGAGGGGTTCCCACCATCCCTGTGCTGTGCTGACTTCCTCCTGGGTGTTCTTATTATGAGGGGCTCCCACCATCCCTGTGCTGTGCTGACTTCCTCCTGGGGGTTCTTATTATGAGGGGATCACACCATCCCTGTGCTGTGCTGACTTCCTCCTGGGGGTTCTTATTATGAGGGGATCACACCATCCCTGTGCTGTGCTGACTTCCTCCTGGGGCTGCTTACGGTGCTGCTGTCAGCGCTGTATGTCACGGAGCTGCTGTCAGCGCTGTATGTCACGGAGCTGCTGTCAGCGCTGTATGTCACGGAGCTGCTGTCAGCGCTGTATGTCACGGAGCTGCTGTCAGCGCTGTATGTCACGGAGCTGCTGTCAGCGCTGTATGTCACGGAGCTGCTGTCAGCGCTGTATGTCACGGAGCTGCTGTCAGCGCTGTATGTCACGGAGCTGCTGTCAGCGCTGTATGTCACGGAGCTGCTGTCAGCGCTGTATGTCACGGTGCTGCTGTCAGCGCTGTATGTCACGGAGCTGCTGTCAGCGCTGTATGTCACGGAGCTGCTGTCAGTGCTGTATGTCACGGAGCTGCTGTCAGCGCTGTATGTCACGGAGCTGCTGTCAGCGCTGTATGTCACGGAGCTGCTGTCAGCGCTGTATGTCACGGTGCTGCTGTCAGCGCTGTATGTCACGGAGCTGCTGTCAGCGCTGTATGTCACGGAGCTGCTGTCAGCGCTGTATGTCACGGAGCTGCTGTCAGCGCTGTATGTCACGGAGCTGCTGTCAGCGCTGTATGTCACGGAGCTGCTGTCAGCGCTGTATGTCACGGTGCTGCTGTCAGCGCTGTATGTCACGGAGCTGCTGTCAGCGCTGTATGTCACGGAGCTGCTGTCAGCGCTGTATGTCACGGTGCTGCTGTCAGCGCTGTATGTCACGGAGCTGCTGTCAGCGCTGTATGTCACGGTGCTGATGTCAGTGCTCTGTATTACGGTGCTGCTGTCAGTGCTCTGTATCTCCTGCACCCTCTTGTTTGCCTACCCTGGTCCCTGACCTTCCCTCTCCTCCATTGCCTTCATTAGCTCCATAGTCCTGAATTGTCAGAACAATTTCCCAAATAAAAAAAAAATGCTTGTAGTTATCGATCCCAAATTCACCTCATACATGTATTATGCTATTGTCCAGGTGGTGGGACTACGTGCTACCCCCTAATAATTACCACGTGGCCGCAAATTCGACCTAAAGGTTTGCGAAATTCGCCTCCCATTGAAGTCAATGGAGCCCGCGGCGAACGGTCGTTTTCGCGAACGTTTGTGCCCGTTCGCGTTTCGCGTTCGCGAAACGTCCCGTCGGAAGTTCGTCCATCACTAATGTTTAATAATTCTTGATTAACCAATTAGGGATGATTTCAAATATTGTTTGGATGCTATATTCGCTGCTGTGATTTTTTTTTTTTTCCATGATATAATTATTCTGACCTGTCCAAAGCTATTTCAGGAAATATTTATAATTGTATTTTCCCCAGATCACAAAAACGCCCTTGACCACAGTTCTTTCTGTATCAAACTTTGGCCACTCTACATGACGTTTTGATCTATCTTGGCCTGGATAAGAGTGCAGTTGCAATTGTATTAGCCTGTCTTTAAATTGCAATGGCATGGAACTTCAGTAAACAGCAGCATGTGATCATGTGAGCTATATGGAGCAGCATGGGAGCCTATAAGAAAGAACAGTACAAAGCTTTCAGTACAAACACTTATATCCAACAGTTGTCCCTCCACTGCCAACTTGAGTACCTTCCACAATGTCTCCACTTCCTTAGCTAATCTAGTGGAGATTAGGTAGGCCTTACACCTACATGCTACTTGGCCCAGTGTCTAAATGACAGAAATCCAACCATTGTCAGCTGAGGGTTAAAGGACATAGCTGTGCATATGTACATAAAGACCTTTAGATATAACTGGCAGTGCTACTAAAGCTCCACCAGCTTCTCCTACTTGTAGGGTGCCTCACAGGGAGAGAACTTGTTCCTGCTCCCTTCATGCACAGTGAAGGGCAAAAGAAAGCCGTTGCTCTCCAAGATATCCTAAACACAGGTAAGTTTCATATTCAACACACATGGAAATAGTCAGCGCTTGGATCAAACTTAGTGTTAACTGGCTAGCAAGTGGGACATCATAGGGGGATGACAATGGTCAGTGAAATAATTTGAATAATTAAAAAGTAATTAAATTGTCCATAGAGTTTATGTAAAGCACCTGGAGAGGCAGTCCAATGAAAGTAAGAAGCAACTTCTGGAGAGTGGTAAAAAAGCACAGGCGCCAATCTAAGTGCAGTATAAAAGTGATTTTAATTGCACGAATAAGTAGATGTACTCACAAAGGTGAAGTATTAGCAGGCCTGGTATAAAGCAATGTGTCCGTATAGTGGGTACATCTGTAGATCTCCTCGCTGGTGGTTGCCGAAGCTTCCTAAATCTGGAATGCACAGGGAGCCAGGGGATGACGTCACATCCGGGACACGATTGACCAATAGGCAACATGTTTACGTCTCCTTTTTCTGGCCTGAAGCGTTGGCAACCACCAGTGAGGCCCGCTCTGAGCCACCATCGAGGAGACCTACAGATGTACCCACTATATGGACACATTTCTTTATACCATGCCTGATAATACTACACCTTTGTGAGTACTTCTACTTATTCGTGCAATTAAAATCACTTCTATACTGCACTTAGATTGGCGCCTGTGCTTTTTTCCATGTTTTATATTCAAGTGCATGACATGCACCCTTCTGGAATTTCACTTTCTCTAGCAAGTCTCATAGAAACAATGAAGCCCATTTTGTATGAAATGTGTTAGACAGGATTTAGTCTCAGTGGGATGCAAGCTGTGCACTTGAAAAATACGCATACCTGTGCTTGTCTCAGGGTGGGGATGATTTATTTCGTCCTTTGGTTCTGTATTAGCATAGCTAATCCAGTAGGGTTTTAAGCATTACTGGTGGGGATTATTTCAAAAGGCATGGCTGCTTCTAGTTTGATTTTTTTTTCTCTTCTACGTTTTTTTTAAACAAAAATGCAGTAACACTTTAAATGGCGACTGAATATATGTCCTAAAACATAATTTGACCTGCTTTGTTATTCTATAGATGTATTGAAGTTCTCTTCATATACTTCACTGCTGGTAAAGTAGAGGAGCCCTATGTTAGCATCACCAAGAAGAAGCAGCTGCCCAAAGGAGGTTGTAGTGATGAAGTGGAGAAGGAGCTGGGTCAAGCAGAAAGAAAACTATTTACACATAGGTCTGCCTTCAGCCGAGCATCCGTCATCCAAGCTTTCCTGGGATCAGCACCTCAAGTGACCCTTCAGCTATATATATGTGTAATGCAGAGAAATGTTACAACATCATTGTGTGAGTAAACAGTTTTCTTCCAGGAGTTCATGTGCATGAACTCCCCTTGCAATTTTAAATATGTAATGAGACATTAACAGAGGATACCATTGCTAACCTCTCCTTATGAAAATACTATTTGTCTGGCTGTCATTCTGATGTTTTGGCTTCCATGCTGTTTGAGTTCCTGATCAAGAACAACAATAGTAATAAGAAGTTCTGGCACTTTTCTGACACTTACAGTATTTGCTGTATGCTTTTTCCCGGGGACTCAAAAGCATTGAAACAGCCAGGCATCTAACATTTTAAGAAGAAGGCCAGCAATGGCAGCTTATCGGTATCCAAAAAATGTCTAGTATGTTTATAAACTACATAATGTTTTCAAACCTCCAGAATGGTTTAATAGCAACAATGCTTTAAATTAGAAGCAAACATCCTGTATGTATAGCGTTCTTAATGACAGATACTGGAGGCTTCTTCAGCGTTGATATCTCACTTTAAAGCATTTGTTAACCCAAAAAAATAACAATAAAGATCCTGCTCCTTTAAAGCATTTTATACAGCATTGTGCTTGTGCTGTGTCATTTTGCCCTCTGTATAACCTGAAATACCTGGCAGATCCTGACAATTTCTGCCCTCCCCTCTGTACTCTGACCATGGTGTATCATGGCTGCTGAGCCTTGACACCATGGTCAACGTACATGCCTCTGTCAGCCGCAGCCCTGTTCTCTGCTATCCTGTGTCTGCCTCTGTCCCCCTCCCCCTCCCTCCCTGCCTGTCAGCTCTGTGTCACGGCCCGCCCTCCCTCTCCTGTTGCTTAAGTAACTGTTAATGCTTTGCATAATCCTCTTGGTTTCATAAGCCTGTGTCCCCTGTCTCTGTATTTTATTAAACAAAATGCTGTAAATACAGGATTTTAAAGCTCCAGCTCGGCGATCACGTGACCGGCTGGCTCTCTCCTCTCTCCTCCGCTCGTGGAAGAGAAATGTGGTCACGTGATCGCTGAGCGTGCTTTGAAATCCGGTATTTACAGCATTTTTTTTTAAATAAAACACAGAGACAGTGGGATACAAACTTAGGAATCCAAGAGGATTATGCAAAGTCGTGACAGTGGGTTAACAGATTTACTTCTTATAATTATATGCTAGTATGTGATGCATGCTAGCACATTATGCCTTTTCCTTGCAGGGAGAATTTTTTTTATAGTTTACTATCTCTTTAAGAATTTATTTTATAAGAACACCTATGCTTATTTTTTTATCAAAGTAAAAATACTTTGTTATATAAGGTGGTTTACATATACATGTTTTTTAGTAAGTAAGAAATGGGGCACTTGTATGGATTCCAGGAAACCTGTTTTGAGATAAACCTGGAAGGCATAATTATTGACCACTCCTTGTGAAAATGTTAGTCGTCTTGCTCTCAGTCCTGATTGTTTGCGTCAATACTTTAGGGTCATTGACCCATAATAAGTTGAGACATAACTACATGTAAACAGGGTTCAGCCTGGTGTGGCGGGCAGTAAACACACAGAATCCAAGTTAGTTAATAGCAACATATTGTAGAAAGGTGCAACACAATACAGTTAGGACTGGTGGGTAATTACGACCATCCTGAGCCATTTATGAAATGTAATAGCGATCTGTTTAAAGACGTGAGAGATGCATCTGCAACAAAGAGTGGAATGTGGCCTGGCTGGTCCACACCAGAAGGAGAGGCTTCCTGAAGCAAGGTAGATGTAGTCCCTGCACCGTCCCTACTCCTCCACAACCTTTCCCTACCACTAAGCACTGTCCCTGCCAGATCTGCAGTGGGAAGTACAGATTGCACCTGCCTACAATAATCTGATGTTTCTCTGAAATTATTGGACTCCATACAGTCAATTGGAACATATCAAAACCAGTGGGTTAGTATAACATTCAGGCAACTAGCATTTCAAAAGGAGGCCAGCAAGACTTGCATTTTAGGCAAGACAGATTTATCTTGAACCAATAAAATGTTTTCCAATATTATTGCACAAATGTATACAATATCCAAAAGGGTTCATATAAATATTATTTTTATCAGGTTATACAAAATTTGTTAATAAACCCATAATTTATTAAAGCCTTATAGTGTAAATTGAAACATATGTCCATTTGAATTATTTTAGTTGAGGATATTGGTTAGAAAGTATAACTGTTTTTCCTAACCATTAATACTGGAATCTGTCATCATTTATGTGTGCTTTCATAGAAGTAATACATATTATAGATGGAGAAAATTCTAATACCTGTACTTCTATTTCAGGTGTTTTTATGAGCATCTCCTTGCTGTCTATTGTGTATGGAGCAACGCGCTGCAACATTCTGG
The DNA here is from genome assembly GCF_037356315.1 of Lithobates pipiens. Lineage (NCBI taxonomy): Eukaryota > Metazoa > Chordata > Amphibia > Anura > Ranidae > Lithobates > Lithobates pipiens. The sequence goes on from NW_027507748.1 coordinate 430,312,300, forward strand.
CCATAAAGATCAAGTACGATGACTATGATATCAGTGTCAAACCAGTCGCTTATATCTGCATATTCCTGTGGAGAAGTTTTGAGATTGCCACTCGAGTGATTGTCCTTGTTCTGTTCAGCTCTGTCCTTCAAATATGGACTTTACCCGTGGTGTTATTGAACTTCATCTTGTTTTTCTTTTACCCATGGATTCTTTTTTGGCAGAGCAAATCTCCCTTTCCTGAAAACATAGAAAAGGCATTGTCCAGGGTTGGCACAACTATGGTTCTCTGTTTCCTTACTTTCCTTTATGCCGGCATCAATATGTTCTGCTGGTCTGCTGTTCAACTCAAACTTAACGACTCAGACCTAATCAATAAGTCCCAAAACTGGTATTGTATGGCTGTTTATTATATGGTGAGGTTCATTGAAAATTCTGCCCTACTTCTGCTGTGGTATATGTATAGAATAGATGTGTATATGTATGTATGTGCCCCACTGGTGGTGCTGCAGCTTATGGTTGCTTATTGTTTGGCAGTTCTGTTCATGCTCATTTTCTACCAGTTTTGCCATCCCTGCAAGAAACTTTTCTCCACAAGTATTTCTCAGGGGCTACTGTCCTGCTTCAAGTTCCTGTGCTACCTTTGTATACCCTCTAAAGCTCCAAACAAAGGAGATAAATTTGGAGCCAAATTGTCTGATAGCTCTGATATGAGCGAGCATATGAGCGGCAAGGCTGTGGAAGTTCAAAATGGAAACCCAGAGCTGGGTGCGTCTTCCAGTCCTTAAGTATGGTCTTGTTGACTTTTATTAATGTCACTATACCTTCATCCTGACAGGATATATATGCATTTTTTTAGCCTTAATGCATGTAAGTTACCTTATGTAGGCATTGCACTCAAGGCAATCTAAAGGAGGTATCTGTTACTGCTAAGGGGCAGGTCTGTTTGATACGTTCCTTAGGCAGATACAGTATGACAGACATATGAAGATGGCTACATTCACAGTAAATGGTAAAAATTCACAAAGCTGTAAACTAGAGTTTAGCTAATTTTATAGATGCTAAGGTGTGCAGTAACTGAAGTATATTAAAAATGGATATGTGCAAGGCATCATCTTGCCATTGCTATGACTAAGGAAAGGGATAAAAGTGATTAAAGGATACACATATTTATACTTATATATATATTATATATACTTGTGTCTTGTAAATTGGGCTTCTGGGAATTTCTGAATGTAGCACATTACTACTCTTTGTTAAAATAAGCCCCCACCCTGTTCCAACAGGCCTGGTTGTATGGCTACATCCTTAGCTGTACTACCTAAAAGGACTAGAATATTGAAGACTATGTAGGGTTTATGCCACTGATAGAGAGTAATGTCCCACTTCATTGATGTCAAGATATTGTTCCTTCTGTGGTTTACAACTGAGGATTTCATGCAGCCACTGGGCCAACCCAATTGAGGTTGTTCCATGGGAACAATATTTCTGCATTTACTGGAGAGATTGCAGGGCACAATGCAATACATGGAGGTATGAGTTTAAAAAAACGGTCTATTAGTCATTTAAACTATTAGAGGTTATCAGCTACTAGAACAGTGGGATAGAATTTTTTTTATCAACTTTCCTTTGTCTAGTACACTATTCTGATCAATCAACTTTCCCCTGCCTGAGGAGGTTCTCTCTAATTTCTCTGCTAATGCTGTGGTCTGGCCAGTCGGAGGTTGAAGCTTGACTGGTTTCACAGCTAGTCCTTTGCGCACATCAAATGCAGGTAAACACTGCCTGAGTGTAAAGGCCTTAGCCAACCCTGTGCTTCAGACAGAATTAGCACATCACTGATAACCACATTTTGCAGCTTCTTGTGTCACCTGTCTGTTTATTAAACTAAGGACATTATCACACTGCTGAGGTCCGCCTTGTGTTCAACTCAGATCTTCTTCCTGTAAACTGCCTGAATATCTTCTACTGTTCCCATTGCCCAAAGTCATACTAGTCAGCATTGTGCAATGCAATAATGCCTGATTAACTCTTAAAACTTCCCATTGTAAGCTATATTCCTGCAATTTTAGGGGGTTACTAGTTTGATATGAAGATATAATTTAGGTAGTTATGCTAGCAGTAAATTACTTCTTATCTGGGCTAGAGAGTTTTTATATTTGCTCCTTATGCATTAGGACTGTTATTTATTTTGAAAAATGAAAGAAATTTACCAAATTCATGTAGATATTGATTATTTATAAATATTAATACTAATACTAATATTATTGATGTAAATATTTCCTAATTTATTATTCATTAATGCAGTTACAAAGAGAAACTATTCACATCAAATATGGTTTTGACTAACTAGATCAAGACTGAACATTAGCCATCTCTTTAATGTTGGCAAAACCTATGCATATCAGTTGTCCTACATTACATTTATACACTAATCCAATGCTCATTTGTGATGTATTCTTTACACAGCAAATATTTTTTTTTTTCAATGTCGTTTTAGGCAATCCTGGTGGATCAGTAAAACTGCTAAAATAAAGTTACTAGCACTAACTTGTTTCAGTGTCCTCTTCCCCCATAGCATACACTTTCCTTACAACATCCCAGCATGACTTATGCAGCGTACACACGATCAGACTATCCAGTGAACTTAGCCGATCGTGTGTGGGCACCAGCAGGCTTTTTCTTCCCAAAAGTCTGGCGGACTTAGAAATAAGACTTGCTTCAAAATTGTCCGCTGGACTCGGCTTTTAGCGGACAATCCATTCATCTGTGTGCTAGTCCGGTGGACTAAAACCGACGCTAGGGCAGCTATTGGCTACTTCCTTATACTACGTCATCATGTTCGAATCCGCCGGAATTTTGGAGTGATCGTGTGTGGCGAAGTTCGTTCGCTTCAAAGTCCGGCAGACCTCAGCTGCAAAGTCTGGCAGACAATCCGCCGGACTAAGTCTGCCTGATAGTCCGATCGTGTGTATGCAGCATAACCTCTTGGCAGGCCCGGGCATTCCCATGTGGGGGGTGTTCTAATGCCAATTCTGGCAGATAAGGACTTCTGATGTTACTTTGACTTGTCTGCTGTACATCCATATTTAGGCCAGGTCAAGGAAACTATCATTTTCTGAAGGAGTCTATCATATTTTTATTCTATTATTGGAAGGAAACACAAACCATGCTGTGCCTATGTCTGTCTCTGACATTGCCCACTTTTATGTAGGAAAACAATCTCCTTTTTTAGTTTTTACACATGTGCCTGACTGTTAGTATCTGTAACACCTCCTAAACAGTATTTTGTACAGAAAATGTATTAATTCTAAAAGAAATTATGGATTTAGAGTGCTTAGTGGAGTTTTTCTTTGAAAAGCTGCCATGCTAGAGTATATTGAAATAAGTCAATGATGTTCATTTTAAGCTATCTGATGATGGTGTAGTATGGAGGTATAGGCTCTTTTGCTCCAACAATTAGGTCCAACTTATGGGGCACAATCATGTGCTGCTTTGTACTTTCCAGGCTACCACTGCCTGATTTATTGGTGCAGTTCAGTACACATTTTTCATGATTCCAAAGCAGGTGTGTGGAGTATTAGTCCCATGACAGAGTGGAAAATATTGAAGTTGGACTTTTACATGCTGCAGAGACTCCTAAATGCCTGGCTGCCTTATATTACACTAACATTGCATTCTCAATAGCCATCAATTTATTATTGGTTCATCTGATGACTTCATAAGTGGAGGGGATGCCCAAGAATATAATAAACCTTTCTATGAAACTAAGAAAAAAAAGGATTTTAATATACATAGCAATAAATACATTTCCAGGCTGTTAACAATTTTATTTAATTTGTACAACTTATATTTATACATTAAAAACATTTTCTGTAGAATAAAATAATGTAGTAATAAATAAAATAATAAATAACTGTATTATATATATATTCAAATAAGATAATAGTAGAATGTGGAAATAATATGATTTACATTCTACAATAAAAATAAATCAATATAGCTAGTAACTGGATAAACTGCAGATTCAGCTAAATGCTGTACATATTTTAGGTGTGGCAAATTCATCACAGGGATTGTATATGGATTCACTTAGGGCTTTATAAGTATGCCCAGGGTCTTGCTGTTGACATATGCTGCCCGAGGTAGACATTTTTGCCACCACCTCCCCCATGATCATTGGTTACAAGGATGCTGGCGGCCAGGCTGCAAAACATCAATAGTCAATAGAATGCAGGCAGCTGGGCCACACAGTGTCCTTGATTGTCATGGTGCAGATGATTGTCTGGACTCTATGAACACGATGTGGCTCAGGGGCTGAACATGCACTGGAAATTGAACATCTGGTAGGTATGGACATCCCAGCCTCAGTGCTGCCCAACCCTCCCTTCCCCACTGTGTTTTTATGAGTGCCACTAGAGACAGCAGCCTAATTGGTCCAAAGGGCAGCAGGGCCCTAAGTATGCTCATACATGTTTTTGTGAACAAACTTTGCCTATTATACTATTATACTAGCTGTATCAGCATATAAATAGTCTGAAAGCTATGCCAAGGCAAAAAAAAATGCAGTACATCTCTGCAATACATGCACATTTCCAATGGTTTATCCCCGTAAAGACACTGCAAGTGCAAAAATCTGTTGGAGATGCAATGTCCTGTTTTGGGCAGACAACGCACATCTTTTTTTTCTAGACTGAGTATGATCAGCCCTGCCTGGTATCTTGAGCTAAGCTACTCAACCACTCCTACTCTCAGATCTCTACAACATAAAGGCTAATGCCGCATACACATGATCAAACAATCCGGCGGAAAAGTCCGGCGGACTTTGGTGGCGAGATTGACACGCCGCTGGCCGCGTCACCTGCAGGGGCGGATCCAGAGTCTAGTCTCGGGAGGGGCACTGCCCAAAAATAAGGTGTTGCTTACATAACTGGGGGGGAGGGGTCAGGAGAGCACACAAGGGCGGGAGGTCAGGATGGCACAAGGGCGGGAGGTCAGGACAGCACAGTATGGGATCAGCAGGGCACACACTGGGGGGGGGGGATCAGGAGGGCACACACGGGGGGGGGGGGAATCAGGAGGGTACACACTGGGAGGGGGGAAATCAGGAGGGCACACACTGGGGGGGATCAGGAGGGCACACACTGGGGGGGAATCAGGAGGGCACACACTGGGGGGGGGAATCAGGAGGGCACACACTGGGGGGAGGGAATTAGGAGGGCACACACAGGGGAATCAGGAGGGCACACACTGGGGAGGGAGAATCAACAGGGCACACACTGAAGGGATCAGGAGGGCACACACTGAGGGGATCAGGAGGGCACACACTGAGGGGATCAGGAGGGCACACACTGAGGGGATCAGGAGGGCACACACTGAGGGGATCAGGAGGGCACACACTGAGGGGATCAGGAGGGCACACACTGAGGAGATCAGGAGGGCACACACTGAGGAGATCAGGAGGGCAGACACTGAGGGGATCAGGAGGGCAGAAACTGAGGAGATTAGGAGGGCAGACACTGAGGACATCAGGAGGGCACACACTGAGGGGATCAGGAGGGCACCCACTGAGGGAATCAGGAAGGCACACACTGAAGGGATAAGGGGGGCACACACCGAGGGATCAAAAGGGCACACCGAAGGGATCAGGAGGGCACACACTGAGGGGATCAGGAGGGCACACACCGAAGGGATCAGGAGGGCACACACTGAGGGGATCAGGAGGGCACACACTGAGGGGATCAGGAGGGCACACACTGAAGGGATCAGGAGGGCACACACTGAAGGGATCAGGAGGGCACACACTGAAGGGATCAGGAGAGCACACACTGAGGGGATCAGGAGGGCACACACTGAGGGGATCAGGTGGGGTACACACTGATGGGATCAGGAGGGCACACACCGAAGGGATCAGGAGAGCGCACACCGAGGGGATCAGGAGGGCACACACCGAGGGGTTTAGGAGGGCACACACCGAGGGAATCAGGAGGGCACACACTGACTGGATCAGGAGGGCACACACTGAAGGGATCAGGAGGGCACACACCGAGGGAATCAGGAGGGCACACACTGAAGGGATCAGGAGGGCACACAGCGAGGGGATCAGGAGGGCACACACTGAGGGGATCAGGAGTGCACACACTGAGGGGATCAGGAGGGCACACAACGAAGGGATCAGGAGGGCACACACTGAAGGGATCAGGAGGGCACACACCGAAGGGATCAGGAGGGCACACACTGAGGGGATCAGGAGGGCACACACCGAAGGGATCAGGAGGGCACACACTGAGGGGATCAGGAGGACACACACTGAGGGGATCAGGAGGGCACACACTGAAGGGATCAGGAGGGCACACACTGAACGGATCATGAGGGCCCACACTGAAGGGATCAGGAGAGCACACACTGAGGGGATCAGGAGCGCACACACTGAGGGGATCAGGAGGGAACACACTGAAGGGACCAGGGGTGCACACACCGAGGGAATCAAAAGGGAACACACCGAGGGGATCAGGAGGGCACACACCGAAGGGATCAGGAGGGCACACACTGAGGGGATCAGGAGGGCACACACCGAGGGGTTTAGGAGGGCACACACCGAGGGAATCAGGAGGGCACACACTGATGGGATCAGGAGGGCACACACCCCGAGGGAATCAGGAGGGCACACACTGAAGGGATCAGGAGGGCACACACCGAGGGGATCAGGAGGGCACACACTGAGGGGATCAGGAGGGCACACACCGAAGGGATCAGGAGGGCACACACTGAGGGGATCAGGAGGGCACACACCGAGGGGATCAGGAGGGCACACACCGAGGGGATCAGGAGGGCACACACCGAGGGGATCAGGAGGGCACACACTGAGGGGATCAGGAGGGCACACACTGAGGGGATCAGGAGGGCACACACTGAGGAGATAAGGAGGGCAGACTCTGAGGAGATCAGCAGGGCACACACTGAGGGGATCAGGAGGGCACCCACTGAGGGGATCAGGAGGGCACACACTGAAGGGACCAGGGGGGCACACACCGAGGGGATCAAAAGGGCACACACTGAGGGGATCAGGAGGGCAGATACTGAGGAGATCAGGAGGGCAGACACTGAGGAGATCAGGAGGGCACACACTGAGGGGATCAGGAGGGCACCCACTGAGGGGATCAGGAGGGCACACACCGAAGGGATCAGGAGGGCACACACTGAGGGGATCAGGAGGGCACACACCGAAGGGATCAGGAGGGCACACACTGAGGGGATCAGGAGGGCACACACTGAGGGGATCAGGATGGCACACACTGAAGGGATCAGGAGGGCACACACCGAAGGGATCAGGAGAGCACACACCGAGGGGATCAGGAGGGCACACGCCGAGGGGTTTAGGAGGGCACACATCGAGGGAATCAGGAGGGCACACACTGAGGGGATCAGGAGGGCACACACCGAAGGGATCAGGAGGGCACACACTGAGGGGATCAGGAGGGCACACACCGAAGGGATCAGGAGGGCACACACCGAGGGGATCAGGAGGGCACACACCGAAGGGATCAGGAGGGCACACACTGAGGGGATCAGGAGGGCACACACTGAGGGGATCAGGAGGGCACACACTGAGGGGATCAGGAGGGCACACACTGAGGGGATCAGGAGGGCACACACTGAGGAGATAAGGAGGGCAGACTCTGAGGAGATCAGCAGGGCACACACTGAGGGGATCAGGAGGGCACCCACTGAGGGGATCAGGAGGGCACACACTGAAGGGACCAGGGGGGCACACACCGAGGGGATCAAAAGGGCACACACTGAGGGGATCAGGAGGGCAGATACTGAGGAGATCAGGAGGGCAGACACTGAGGAGATCAGGAGGGCACACACTGAGGGGATCAGGAGGGCACCCACTGAGGGGATCAGGAGGGCACACACCGAAGGGATCAGGAGGGCACACACTGAGGGGATCAGGAGGGCACACACCGAAGGGATCAGGAGGGCACACACTGAGGGGATCAGGAGGGCACACACTGAGGGGATCAGGAGGGCACACACTGAAGGGATCAGGAGGGCACACACCGAAGGGATCAGGAGAGCACACACCGAGGGGATCAGGAGGGCACACGCCGAGGGGTTTAGGAGGGCACACATCGAGGGAATCAGGAGGGCACACACTGACGGGATCAGGAGGGCACACACCGAAGGGATCAGGAGAGCGCACACCGAGGGGATCAGGAGAGCACACACCGAGGGGTTTAGGAGGACACACACCGAGGGAATCAGGAGGGCACACACTGACGGGATCAGGAGGGCACACACTGACGGGATCAGGAGGGCACACACTGACGGGATCAGGAGGGCACACACTGAAGGGATCAGGAGGGCACACACCAAGGGAATCAGGAGGGTACACACTGAAGGGATCAGGAGGGCACACAGCGAGGGGATCAGGAGGGCACACACTGAGGGGATCAGGAGGGCACACACTGAAGGGATCAGGAGGGCACACACTGAGAGGATCAGGAGGGCACACACCGAAGGGATCAGGGGGGCACACACTGAGGGGATCAGGAGGGCACACACCGAAGGGATCAGGAGGGCACACACTGAGGGGATCAGGAGGGCACACACCGAAGGGATCAGGAGGGCACACACTGAGGGGATCAGGAGGGCACACACTGAGGGGATCAGGAGGGCACACACTGAAGGGATCATGAGGGCACACACTGAATGGATCATGAGGGCACACACTGAAGGGATCAGGAGAGCACACACTGAGGGGATCAGGAGGGCACACACTGAGGGGATCAGGAGGGCACACACTGAAGGGACCAGGGGTGCACACATCGAGGGGATCAAAAGGGCACACACCGAGGGGATCAGGAGGGCACACACCGAAGGGATCAGGAGGGCACACACTGAGGGGATCAGGAGGGCACACACCGAAGGGACCAGGAGGGCACACACCGAGGGGATCAGGAGGGCACACACTGAGGGGATCAGGAGGGCACACACTGAAAGGATCAGGAGGGCACACACTGAGGGGATCAGGAGGGCAGACACTGAGGGGATCAGGAGGGCAGACACTGAGGGGATCAGGAGGGCAGATACTGAGGAGATCAGGAGGGCAGACACTGAGGAGATCAGGAGGGCACACACTGAGGGGATCAGGAGGGCACCCACTGAGGGGATCAGGAGGGCACCCACTGAGGGGATCAGGAGGGAACACACTGAAGGGATCAGAAGGGCATACACTGAAGGGATCAGAAGGGCACACACCGAAGGGATCAGGAGAGCACACACCGAGGGGATCAGGAGGGCACGCGCCGAGGGGTTTAGGAGGGCACACACCGAGGGAATCAGGAGGGCACACACTGACAGGATCAGGAGGGCACACACCGAAGGGATCAGGAGAGCGCACACCGAGGGGATCAGGAGGGCACACACCGATGGGTTTAGGAGGGCACACACCGAGGGAATCAGGAGGGCACACACTGACAGGATCAGGAGGGCACACACCGAAGGGATCAGGAGGGCACACACCGAGGGAATCAAGAGGGCACACACTGAAGGGATCAGGAGGGCACACACCGAGGAGATCAGGAGGGCACACACTGAGGGGATCAGGAGTGCACACACTGAGGGGATCAGGAGGGCACACACCGAAGGGATCAGGAGGGCACACACTGAGTGGATCAGGAGGGCACACACTAAAGGGATCAGGAGGGCACACACTGAGGGGATCAGGAGGGCACACTCTGAAGGGATCAGGAGGGCACACACTGAAGGGATCAGGAGGGTACACACTGAAGGGATCAGGAGGGCACACACTGAGGGGATCAGGAGGGCACACACTGAAGGGATCAGGAGGGCACACACTGAGGGGATCAGGAGGGCACACACTGAAGGGACCAGGGGTGCACACACCGAGGGGATCAAAAGGGCACACACCGAGGGGATCAGGAGGGCACACACCGAAGGGATCAGGAGGGCACACACTGAGGGGATCAGGAAGGCACACACCGAGGGGTTTAGGAGGGCACACACCGAGGGAATCAGGAGGGCACACACTATCGGGATCAGGAGGGCACACACTGAGGGGATCAGGAGGGCACACACTGAAGGGATCAGGAGGGCACACACTGAAGGGATCAGGAGGTCACACACTGAGGGGTTCAGGAGGGCACGATTTTTCACTGTGCCACATGAAAAGATGCAATCCCATTTGTCAGCTAACAGATCCTCTATGCTAAGCTGCAGTAACTCAGCAGAATCATCATAGAGGTGTCTGTAAACGAATCCACGATTTGCTTCTAGCTGAGCTCACCTCTAGGAATTTCACAGTCACTCGGCTCCCTCTGCTCAGCTTCTCACACCTCCCTCTTCCAGGCGGGCGCGGTCTCGGGGGTCAGGCACATTCCCTTCCCTCCCACTCCCTCCCACTCAAGCAACAGCTTACAGGAGAGAGTTTGGAAAACTGCTGGGGGAGGTACAGAATGGCTGTGAACCGTGGCTCTGAATTCTCGGGGCGCGCTCAGCCTCACAGTCAGCAATATTTTCTCGGGGGGAGCAATGGCCCTGTTGCCCCCCGATCCGTCCCTGGTCACCTAGTATGGACTTAAAGGGGAAGCCCTACGCCGAAAAAACGTCGTGGGGGTCCCCGCCTAGGTCCATATCAGACCCTTATCCGAGCACGCAACCCGGCCGGTCAGGAAAGGGGGTGGGGACGAGCGAGCGGCCCCCCTGCTGAGCCGTACCAGGCCGCATGCCCTCAACATGTGGGGTGCTTTGGGGAAGGGGGGCCTTGCGGCGCCCCCACCCCAAAGCACCTTGTCCCCATGTTGATGAGGACAAGGGCCTCTTCCCGACAACCCTGGCCATTGGTTGTCGGAGTCTGCAGGCGGGGGGCTTATTGGAATCCGGGAGCCCCCTTTAATAAGGGGGCCCCCGGATACCGGCCCCCCACCCTATGTGAATGAGTATGGGGTACAATGTACCCCTACCCATTCACCTGTGAAAAAAATGTAAACAAAACACAACACACAAGGGTTAAAAATAGTTTATTGCACAGCTCCGGGGGGTCTTCTCGCTGGACTCCTCCGCTATCTTCTGCTAGCTCTTTTACTAGCGGAGGAGCCCGGCTTTCTTCTTCATCGCTGCCCTCTTCTTCCGACTTCGGGGGTCTTGTCCCCCTCTTCGGTTCTTCTTGCCGGTCCTAGAGGATGCTGGGACTGTGACATCATAATGGGCGGGGACATCACCCGGCGATGTCCCTATATAAGTCGCCACACGCCGAGTCCCTGTCATTGCGGCCAGAAACAGTGACGAGGCAACATCTCAAGAAGAGAAGAAGAGAAGAACAGAAGGCAGCGGCGAAAAAAGACTGGGCCACCACTTGTAAAAGAGCTGGACAGCCAGAACAGGTTTAGTTTCCAGAGTGCCCTACTCTTTACCGCCCCTATGTGTAAGTCAACCGTCAGTGGTGAATGGTCAGATACGTGTCTGGGGTGGTATTGTGAGGATATGAGCAGTGGCAACATTTGAGCATTACCCAATCCCAGATCTATTCTAGATAATCCCCCCACTGAGGCAGATTGGCAGGAATACACTCTAGCATCTTGATTATGCATTCTCCAAATATCAACAAGACCCATTTCAGCAATTAAACAAGCAAATGGGGTCTGGCCATGTCGCCTCTGTATATTGTCTGCTGTCTGAGAATGCAGTTTATCCTTGTCATGGTCAAAGTAATTATTAAAATCCCCTATGACCAATACTGGTATGCCTGGAAAATGGGACATAAAGTCTGCTAGAATTTTGAGAGGACCAGCAGAGAATGGAGGCGGGATGTACAGACCTGCAATAATACATTTATTCCCATAAAGGGAACACACAATAAAAATATAGCGACCTTCAGGATCAAGTATAACTTCAAGAGCAGAAAACTGCGTGCTACCTTTGACTAGGAGACTCTCTCCCCTCGAGTATACTTAGTAAGTAGCATGGTACTGATGGCAAAACTGCCGTTTGGCAAATTGGGGAGTGGAGGTTGGCGGGAGGTGAGTGTCCTGTAAACAGATTATATCCACGTCAACACGCTTAACTGTGCGAAGCACAGCCATGCATTAGACAGGATTGTTCAGGCCTCGAACATCCCATGACAGTATTCTGGTTATTCTAGACATTGCATTGACATAGTGATAACAGTGAGGATAACTTCTATCGATAGTGCAATGTAAGCAGAAATATTATGGGATGGGCCAATAGGCAAAGGGGGTGAATGGAGAATAAAAAGGAGGATGGGAGGGAGAAAAAAGAACAAAATTGTCAAGGGTCCCATACGACCTGGTGGTGGGTAGCAGTTATTAAACATCAGTTGCATCCCTAGATGTGGCATGAGGATAAGGCATGAGGTAGAGGCACATAGAGTTAAAGTTCCATTAAGCAAAGGTGGCGAAGATGAGAGGGGACCCGCGGTGGAGCAAATCAAAAAGCAAAACCATAAAAACTTCCCAAACCAAACTGAAATGCCAAAAGGCAGTTGGAGGCCTGGACCAGACCATCCTGGGGGCAACAGTGGAAGTGCACTTCAGTGTCTTAGAACTTCTCAGCAACTAGGACAAGTAGCCTTGGTGTTGATTATAGGACTACAGATCAGCCATTTCCCCGCCTTGCTATTAGGACTCAGAAGAATTCGGGGTATCCATAAAGGTGGTACTTTATCCCTCAGGGGGGTCAGGACTTCGGTTGTGGGCTTCCCGTAGCGGTCGTTCCTCTCAATCTAGCCATTGTGCAGCCGTAGACGGTGAATCAAAGAATTGCACTGAGCCCAGTGCTTCCACCTGAAGGCGGGCAGAGTACAACATTGTAGGCTTGTGCAATTCGTTTCGTAACGAATCGAAAGTTTTGCATCTTTCGGACATTCGGATCCATCCGAATGTCCGAATAAAAAAATAACAAATAACAACGAATACGAAAGAAATATAACGAATGAATTCGAATGAATTCGACATGATTCAGTAATTCTTTAAAGATCTAATGAAACAAAAGGTCAGCTCAAAGTAAATTTTATAGTCCAATCAGCTAATAAATTTTGTGCCGGAGGATGGATTACTGGCGAAGTGCATTCCTGAGAACTTTAGAAGGGTGTTGTATTGTATTTGAGCCGAGGAGAAGAGACGTTGTCATTGTGTGTGTTAAAAGATTCAATAAACAAACGACTTTCCAAACTACGAATCATTATCATGAATGTCTATACATACATAAATAGCGAATTTCAACGAATACGAATGAATGAATTCGACATTCTACGAATAATAACGAATTATCCGAAAACGTATTAACGTAACATAACGAATATAACAGAACGAAATGATGTATTTTACGAATGACAACGAACCGAAACTAAACGAAATTTTCCTTTGTGCACAAGTCTACAACATTGCATATTTCAGGTCAAGCAACCGAAGGCATCTTTGACCTCCACAAATTTCACTCGCTGCCTCTGTAGTTCTGCCGAGAAATCTGGAAAGAAGGATATCTTGACATTTTAAATTTTTAATGCCTCTGGCTTGGTTCTGGCATTGTGTAGTATTGCGTCTCTATCTTTGTAGTGGAGAAGCTTAAATAAAAAGGGTCTCGTGGGGCTCCCGGCTATAAAGGCCTGGCTGGGACCCTGTGCGTCCGTTCCACAGAGAACATAGGAGTAAACGCATCACTGCCAAATGCTGCTACAAGCCACTTTTCAATAAAATCCACAGGGTTTTTCCCTTCTACCCTTTCAGGCAATCCAATGGCTCTGATATTGTTCCTTCTCATTCTATTTTCAAGTTCCTTTAAGCGGGATGAGTGCTGTGTTAGAAGGTAGTTATTATAGTTAAGGTCCCTTTGCATAGGCGCCATGTCATCTTCTATGGAGCTAACTCTCCCCTCTAATGCAGCAGTTCTTTCCCTGAGTTTTTGAGTGTCCTGTCTCAGAAATGTGATCTCAGCTTTTACCCTTTTTCTGTCAGGGAGGCATTGCATGTGTTCACCGCCACTAAGATATCCCTCAAGGAGGGCTCGTTTTCATCAGTGGGGCTGGCGGGAGCATGAGGCCTTGTGGAACCGCTCTCTGGGGTACTCACTGCGTTCCAGGTGAATCCCAATCCACTGGCTTCTTCCAGGGGCATGGTATTTCTGACACCCCCCCCCCCCCCCCCGATGAATCCTCTGGTGTTCTAGAGGAGGTAGCGAGCTCTGTGGAAAGGGGCCTCGTGAAGAGTTTTTCCGCCGCTTCTCTACGGAGCTCTTTGGCAGAGCGTTGTGCTTGGGTGCCATTTTGGGCCATGTTGTCCGTGGGCCGGGCTGTGTTCATCCGTTTAACGGAGGACATCAGGATGCAGCAAAGCAGATACTACCGTGGCGCACTCGGGGAACAGTCTGTGATCTAAATGGTGAGTCTTCAGGATAATATATCGGATTCTTGGCGGAGAGAGCTGAAAGTGCGTCCGGCTACATCCGCTGCCTGGCTACGCCCCCGTTTCCAGCAGTTTAGACATTAATGGCTGTGTGTTGCGTTATTTTGTGGGAACAGCAAATTGACACTGTTATACAAGCTGTAGACTCACTACTTCACATACAGATACTGGATATATAACCAAAAGAAACCAACAAGGGGAAGCTCTAGTTAGGGTTTTTAAAGCAGAGTTCCAGCCATTTCCGTGTTTATTAAAAGTCAGCAGCTACAAAAAGTGTGGCTGCTGACTTTTAATAAACACACATTCACCTGTCCCATGATCCAGCGATGCGGCCGCCAGAAGCCTCGGTTCTCTCCACTGCCTCTCCGCGGCATCACTACTGTGGGCACCCGGCTGTGAAAACGTGCTGCTTTACAGCTGGGTGTGCACTGCGCATGTGTGAGTTGCGCTGCACGTCCTGAATGGCCGGGCAATCTTCTGGGGAATGTGACATGTCCCAAAGGATTGCAGGGAGGGAGGGGCTGCCACTTTAATGATATTAAATGTATTTTACCTGCTGTGTTTTACAAAATGTTACCTCCTGTCTTGTCTAAAAAAGAAGTCCCAGTAAGAATTATTGATTTTCAAGTGCTGAGCAGATTCTAAATATAGACTCCTCACCTTTTGTAAACACAACTTTATTTATAGGCTGTTTTTGGTTACCCTGCCAAGCTCTACAGATATTACTGCCACTGCGAAGCAGAACTCAAGTGGCCAAGACTATATTTAGCATTGGACAGGATTTGGAAGGGTGAGAACCTCTTATCAGGTTTTTTTTTTATTACTGTCTGTGTACAGTTTGGGGGGAGATTTCTACTTTCTGTTGTAACAACTGTACAATACCTAAGAAGATTCCCAAGAGGAACAGAAAGCAATAAAAATGCTTTTACTAGAAAAGTGGGGAAAAGCTAGACTCTTTGTCAGCAGTTTGTTGCTGTATATAAAGATTGGTGACATTTCCTACTTTTTGTTTTGGGATAGGAAGTAGGAGTGAATTCCTCCAATGGAGTCACAGACAACAACAAAAATGCGAGAATGGGTCTAAACTTTCCCCAATAAAAAAAATAAATAAAAAAAATCCGGAGTACTGCTTTCAGATTCCATTTGTGCATTGTTCATTTTTTTTTTGCATCTAGAATTAGTTGGCTATATGCATTGAAAACTCACTAAAAAGAAATATACTTTGCCAGGATCTGTGGTTATGCGTATAGGAGAAAAAAAAAGGTTAAATTGATCAGCAAGTAACCACAAACTAATATGTGCTGTAATCATTATTGAAAGTATTATAGAACATATATGATCTCCTCACTTTAAATGTCCATTTTAAATAAACATATTTACAAAAGAAACAAGTGTCTTCTTGCTTATACATAACAAGTAAAAAAATGTTCAAATAAAACGCTCAGAATAAAATCAGCATACATACTGCAATAATGGAAGATACATTTTCCCAATTATGTTGTTTCCAAAGCTGAATATAAATGCAGAGTTTTTTTTAATTCAATGGAATGAAAAATAAACTCACAGATTCCTACTTCCACACAAGTGATGTGGATGCAGAAATCCCCCCCTGCTTTGTAATTATATTCTGATAGCGGGGACTCCTCACCATGTCAGCAAATGACTGCAACAGCTGATTGAATGCTGGTTTTCCAGCAGGTACGTTCAATAGAAATTGATCTAATGACCGTCTTTTGTTGAACAGAGAGGGGAGGTACATGGACTGAAAATGGGCCAGTTTCTGCTGAACTGGCCACATTTTCATATGTGTATACTCAGCTTAAGATCTTGGTCTCACTTTAGTCTTAAAACTGAACATGTTATTATATTTCTGCATTAAAAGGTCAATTCACCCTAAACCAATATTATAGTTATACATTATAGATATGGTAGATATTGAAAAGTAATTCTGTTGACAGTATTTTTCAGAGACTCTCTTGGTAAGATATTTGTCCATGAGATTTAGGTCAGCACTTAGCACACCTTATATAGCCAATATAAGGGGTTCCTACCATAATTATAGGAATTCTAATCAATTTCTAATATAGAGAATGCAAGAGAAGATGTTGAAAGATGCAAAAGTAGGTGGAAACACCAAAAACTCCCAGCTGGACAGTAGCAGCCAGGAATGGGGAATTAAGGAAGGGAGATCTCACTATTTTAGTCCTCAAGACTAGAAATAAACTTGGCCATGTTTGGATGCTCTACTGAACCCATGTGATTTAACCAGCAATGGACCAATCATCTTTCACAGGGGCACCCCCCCCCCAAAGCCATACTTACAGTATATGTGGGATGGGGAGAGCGTCAGCTGTAGATGATTGTCCCATTACAAGTGACAGCTTTCTGGTGGGCTTGGCCATGTATCTTTCAGAAGAACCTCCAAACACACCCGAGCTTATCCTTACTTGAGACATAAATTATACCAGGGTATCTAATGTCTTATGCTGCATTTTTAAAGAACTCTATTCAACTGATTGAAAAGGCATTATGCAGGTTAATGCACTGCATCATAAAGACCTGCATCATTATATTAAATCAGTGCCATATAGTATTTAACAAAATAAAAATTAAACATTATAAGTTATATCTTGTGAAAAAACAATATTTTATCCATAAAGATCATTAAACAATTGTCCAATATGTCCATATATTCTCATTAAATGCGGTTTCCCCTTTATGTGGGGTCACATAAGCCACAGCTGTTACCTCTCACTCCAGTACCCAGATGTTCCTCAATCCGTCTTCATCCTCCAAAATCCTTTGGTCAATATTCATAGTTTCGTAGTTGGTAAGGTTGAATAAAGACACGAGTACATCCAGTTCAACCTGTGTGTGTTTTCATATTAGTTTGGAACTGTAAAGAGTGGAGACCAGTGGCTTGAAACTTCAGGCTAAGCAGAGTTCTTAGTGAAAGAGGAATCAAGTAGTCCAGATCACAAGGCACAGAGTCAGCTTTATGGTCACAAACCAGGATCAGTTCAGAGCAGCAGGCAGGATTATGTGAAAGCATAAAAATATTGTGCTGTCACATAATCCTGCCTGATGCTCTTTGATACCTCTATTGCTGCTTGTTATTAACCTTGGCTTGTGACCCCGACAATAATTCTCTGCTACCTGCACCGACCTCAGCTTGTGACCTCAGTGATTGATTCTCTGTTGCTTGAACTGACCGTGGTCTGTGAACCTGACGCTGACTCTGTGCTTTCTGATTTCACCTACTTGATTCCCCTTTCACTATGCGCTCACAGCAAACAGCGATTACAGGTCAAATGGCTTCCATATAAATCACACAAATAGGAAACATAAGAGGAATACAAAGACACTGAATTTCAAAAGAGCCAACTTCCCTAAACTACGAACCTTACTAGAAGGCATAAATTGGGATAAAATGTTAGAAACAAAGAACACTGAGGAGAGATGGGTTTGCTTTAAGAGCATATTAAATAAGGGCATTAGCCAATGCATTCCATTGGGTAATAAATTTAAAAGAGCGAACAAAAGTCCTGGATGGCTTAACTTCAATGTAAAAATGCATATAAAAGCAAAGGAGAAGGCCTTCAAAAAATACAAGGTTGAGGGATCATCATCAGCATTCAGACTTTATAAAGAATGCAACAAGAAATGTAAGAGTGCAATAAGGACAGCTAATATAGAACATGAAAGACACATAGTGGAGGAGAGTAAAAAAAATCCCAAGAAAGTCTGTATTCTGTAAGTATGTAAACAGTAAAAAAGGGAGGACAGACCATATTGGCCCCATAAAGAATGAGAAAGGACATGGTTACAAAGGATGGGGAGATGGCGAAGGTATTGAATTTATTCTTCTCCTCAGTTTTCACAAGGGAATCAGGGGGCTTCAGTATCAATTAAAATTAGACTTGTGAAACGTAACATTAATAAATCCCTGGGACCCGAGGGTACTTAGGGAACTTGGTCAAGTAATTGCCAGACCATTGCTCCTAATTTTTACTGACAGTCTACTGATTGGAATGGTACCAGCTGATTGGAGAAAAGCCAATGTAGCACCAATATTTAAAAAGGGCCCAAAATACATCCCTGGGAGTTAGCCTAACATCAATGGTATGTACAGTAAACTCTTGGCGGGGATGATAAGGGACTATATACATGATTTTAGTAATGAGAACGGTATCATTAGCAGTAATCAGCATGGATTCATGAAGAATCATTCTTACCAAACCAATCTACTAAGCTTCTATGAGGAGGTGAGTTGCAGCTAGATAAAGGAAGGCCCGTAGACGTGGGGTATCTGGATTTTGCAAAAGTATTTGACACAGTTCTCCATAAACGTTTACTGTACAAAATAAGGTCCGTTGGCATGGACCATAGGGTGAGTACATGGATTTAAAACTGGCTATAAGGGCGAGATCAGAGCGTGGTGATAAATAGGGAGTACTCGGAATGGTCAGGGGTGGGTAGTGGGGTCCCCCAGGGTTCTGTGCTGTGACCAATCCTATTGTTCATAAAAAACCTGGAGGCTAAGCAGCTAAGCAGGGCAATAATTTCTCCGCAGGATGTGGAAACCTTGCAAGAAGATCTGAACAAATTAATGGGTTGGGCAACTACATGGTAAATTAGGTTCAATGTAGAAAAATGTAAAATAATGCCTTTGGGTGGCAAAAATATGAATGCAATCTATACACGGGGGGGGGGGGGGAACCTCCGGGGGAATCTAGGATGGAAAAGGACCTGGCGGTCCTAGTAGATGATAGGCTCAGTAATGGCATGCAATGCCAAGCTGCTGCTGAAAAAGCAAACAGAATATTGGCATGCATTGAAAAGGGGATCAACTCCAGAAATAAAATGATAATTCTCCCGCTCTACAAGACTCTGGTCCGGCCGCACCTGGAGTATGCTGTCCAGTTCTGGGCACCAGTTCTCATGAAGGATGTACTGGAAATGGAGCGAGTACAAAGAAGGGCAACAAAGCTAATAAAGGGTCTGGAGGATATTAGTTATGAAGAAAGGTTACGAGCACTGAACTTGTTCTCTCTAGAGAAGAGACGCTTGAGAGGGGATATGATTTCAATATACAAATACCATACTGGTGACCCTTCAATAGGGATAAAACTTTTTCGCAAAAGGGAGTTTAACAAGACTCGTGGCCACTCATTAAAATTAGAAGAAAAGAGGTTTAACCTTAAACTACGTAGAGGGTTCTTTACTGTAAGAGCGGCAAGAATGTGGAATTCACTTCCACAGGCGGTGGTCTCAGCGGGGGGCATTGATAGTTTCAAGAAACTATTAAATAAGCACCTGAACGACCGCAACATACAGGGATATACAATGTAATACTGACATAATCACACACATAGGTTGGACTTGATGGACTTGTGTCTTTTTTCAACCCCACCTACTATGTAACTATGTAACTAAGAACTCTGCTTAGCCTGAGGTTTCTGGCCACTGGTCTCCATTCTTTACAGTTCCTAACTAATATTGACCAAAGAATTGCGGTGTATGGAGACAGTTTGAGGAACATTGGGGAATAGCATGTTTATTACGTTTTTTAAAATTAGTTTAATACTCTCCCCGATATTGATTGCGCTTAGGTTTCCTTGTTTTATTTTCTGTCACAAAAACCTGCACATTGCATTTTTGGTGCAACACAGCATGAACAAGGTCTTTTTAAAGCAACGCTTTTTCTCATGTCTATGTAATCTCATGCATTCTGACTTGCAGCAACATGCATAATAAAATTGGAACCAAGAACAAGTCCTAAGCTCTGCCTCTTTTTATTAAATACGCCTTTTTTTGTCTCTTTTTTTTTTTCTTGTCATTCTGTTTCCAAGTGGTAATTGCAATTAGGTACTCTGTGAGCATTGCCACAAATGGAATAAGGCTTGGCCACGGGCTCGTCCAATGGAAAGCTCGGGTGGGGAATTGACTATCTAGTGCAGCCTTTCTCAACCTTTTTAGCCCAGGGGAACCCTTAAAATTATTTTCAGGTCTCGGGGAACCCCTGATAAAACCCATTCATTGGGGGTCAGTGGGAACAATGCCCCTTACTTTGGTGGTCAGTGTATGAATAGCCCCCTTACAGAGAGCTATAAAGATCATTGGTGTCATACCACTGGCTCCTCCAAGTGGCATTGGCTCAGAACTATGTAGGTGTGACGGACTGGGGTTTATATGGTCACAAAACAGACACCCCAAAGCAAAGTACATATTCATTTTTTTTTTATATTTCTAAACATATCCCTTCTATTCTATTAATAACCAGTAGATGGCAGAGAAGGTACACAAACAGAGTCTATATAAGGCCACACACCATGTGACTGGAAATTAAACTACTTCCAGCCATAAAGTCAGTGGTCATATCTCGTGCTGTTTGTGTGATTCTTTACAGGTATGTACTCTAAATCGTTCCTAATCTGTATTAACCTGTAATAGAAAGATTCCTAAACATCTTGAGCAGATGCAGAAAAAGTCTCAGCAGATTTTATGCTATAGTTTTGCTGTAATTAGAAGTTTAGAACAGCATGTGTCAGAAACAAGTGAAAAGTGCATAAGAACATGAAAATACTGCATTAGTCAGAACAAATGTCAATGATAAACACTAAACCTTTCTAAATAGGTATATTTAAACCTGATTTATTGGAAATGGCATAGATTTATAGAAGCACATGTTTTCTGTTATTTAATATAGAAAAAAACCTATTGTATGTAAAGCTTATGTATTGCATCATACAGACATGCAATGTGCACCATCTAGTGGTTAAAAAAGAGTACTACCATGAAAATATTTGTATTAAAGCAATGCATTGCTAGTATGATTATTGCACACTTAAAGTGTACCAGAGAGATAAAGATAATTATCTATAACACTGAATAACAGGGATATATATGTTATTAAATTTAGTAATGTTCATTGTTATAAATACGTTTTAAAATACTTTAGTTAAAATCTGTATTATATATATTGTTAATGTTTATAAACATGTGACTATAAAAATGTAAAAGATGTATTGTTATGTAAAAATTAAACTACTTCCAGCCATAAAGTCAGTGGTCATATCTCATGCTGTTTGTGTGATTCTTTGCAGTCCACGCCAAGCTGATCACCTTATCTCATCGCGTCTACAATCATCGTCTCTCTTAATTCACATTTTGAGGCCGGTAACATTTTGGGGGCTCGTGTGCCGGGATTCGTTGTGTTACCAGTGAGAAGGAAGCGCGAGACAAGCGTGAGCCTGCTACAGAGCTACAAGGAGAGTCGTGAGTGTCGTCTGCCTTGTGAGTGCAAGTCTTCAGATTGCAACAGAGATGGCGTCTCCTCGTCGTGCGCTGATGTGGGATATCCAGAAACAAATTCATCTGCTTAATGAAGAACAGCTGCATAGCCTCGCTATTATGCTGGAAGATGAAAGAGACGTGGACGTTCCATCAGTGACTGGTACCAACGAAATGGAACTTGTTGAATTTATTAAAGGCTACTTGAGAAGTGATCAGCTGGAAAAGTTGGAAGATCAAGGTATGTCTTACCTACTCATTATCCAAGACAAGATCAATGAACTAAAACTTAACAAGGAAAGTACACCAACTGTGGACATTGCAACCGCTGAAAAAAAAATAAGTAGTGGGACTGCAAGGACTGAACAGGTATCGGAGGTGGTGAGATTAACTGATGTTGTTGCTTTATTGCCACGTAGAGAATTTAAAATGCATGGTGGTGTAATTTCAGATCATGGTTCGGACATGAGTTACAGTAGCGTGTGCAGACAAATTGACGAGGGTCTAACAGAAAAATTCCCTGAATCTGAAATTATACGCACAGTGTTGAGAATAATCAAACCTGGTAATTTTAAAGATATGTTGACTGACAAAGATGATCTTACTGTTGCTGAATTGAAAAGGTTTTTGAAGTCACATATGAGAGAACGAAGTGGTAATGAGTTATTTCAGGACCTTAGCAATGCTACCCAGCAAGAAAGAGAAACAGCACAACAATTTGTTTACAGGCTAGTGGGGTTAAAACAAAAAGTTCTGTCTACATCACAACATGATAGGCAAGAGTTTAACTATGACAAAAAACTGGTGCAAGGCATATTCCTTCATACACTGTATCAGGGACTAAATGAGAAAAATTCTAATGTTAGACGAGATATCAAGCCTTATGTGTCTGATTTGACAGTAACGGATGACTTTATCATAGAGCAGGTCACCAGATCAGTTGATGAGGAAACAGAAAGGCAGAGACGCTTAAACAGTGCTCCTAAACATAAACCTATTACTGTTCATTCATCACAGACACCAGGGAATAGCGAAAAAGACACCTTCCAAAAGGGAGTTGAGGGAGATGCTAGAGCAAATCACACTGCATTAATGGAACTAACAACACAGGTCTCTGCTCTCACAAAGAACCTGGAAAAGATGATGAAGCTAACTCCTATTGTTGGAAACCAAATGACTAAGCCACTAACCAATGTTCAAGTTCCAGATACAACTCACTGCAAGCCCAGGTGTGATGATTGCATTAAACGAGAGAGTCAGAACTGCTACCATTGTTTCTACTGTGGTCGGACAGGACACAGAGCGGTTGATTGCTTGAAGAAAAGAAGGCAGTCGGGAAACGACAGACGGTCACTGGGAAAGGGACAACCAGTGACCACCTCAAATGATCTGTCCCATGCTAAGGTAAACAGGGTATTCACCCACCGGTCAACTAGAACACTCCCAAAAGAGAATGGATTCTCCAAACAACACGTAGCACAATTAATTGGAGGAAAATGCCTACTGTCATGTCGGATGAATGGTGTTCCGGTTGACATGTTGATGGATACAGGAGCTCAGGTCAGCATTGTCGGGAAGGCATGGTTAGAAAAGTTTCTACCCAGCGTCTCCATTAGGCACATACAAGATTTACTTTGTGATGACAACTTATCCATTACAACTGCAAATGGTTCTATCATTCCATTCATCGGGTGGATTGAAGTCTGCCTGGAATTCGAAAGTAGTGGACATGGAAACTTAGCCATTTATGTGCCAATGCTGGTGAGTGACTGCTGTAATGACAATCCAATTCTTGGGTTTAATGTTATCGAAGAATTGATCAGAGAAAACCGTGACCGACCAAACAGCACCCAAAACCTGACTATCTTGCTAAGTGAAGCTATGAAAGTAAGACAGAGTGTAGCGAATAACATTGTCAATGCTGTCAGTCAAGCAACTGACCCAGGAGAAATATTCGATAGTCGTATGGTCAAAGTGGGGAAGAAGGGACTCCAGATTAAAGGAGGCGAGCTCTGTGAAGTCAAATGCAGAATTAGAGCGTGGCCGAAAGGAGGAATCATGCCATTTGAACCACTTCCCGAATATCCAGTTGAGGAAGGACTTGAACTATTTCCTTCAGTGGTAGATGTGCCAAATGGGTTCTCTAAACTGGTGAAGATACCTATACTGAACCGTGCTCAACATGACATCTACCTTCCACCCAGAACAGTATTGGGTACCATTTCTCCAGCAGCTGAGATTCTACCATTGTCTCCAAACAAAGACGATGGAAAGGGAATTGACCAGAAGAAAAGGGTGTTTCATGTAAACCAGTTGAATCAAGTGGACACTGGAAATCAGCTACCCACTAACAAATCTGTTAAGTGGCACCCACCTGTCAATTTGGAAGATCTCTCAGAAGAAGAACAGGAGATAGCGAGACAAATGTTATATGATGAATCAGATGTCTTTGCTCGAGATGAGGGAGACATAGGATGCATCCCTAACCTGAAACTGAGGATAAATCTGAAAGATGAAACTCCTGTCCAGAAACGCTACAATTCGATACCGAAACCCCTATACAAAGAAGTGAAAGAATATATCCAAAACCTTCTTGACCGAGGTTGGGTAACAAAATCTTCTTCCGCGTACTCATCACCAGTTGTTTGTGTTCGAAAGAAGGACAGTAGCCTACGACGATGTGTTGACTTTAGGGAGTTAAACCGAAAGACTATCCCAGACAGACATCCACTACCCAGAATACAAGATCTGCTGGATAGCTTAGGAGGATTTACGTGGTTCTCAATCCTGGACCAGGGTAGTGCGTATCATCAAGGCTTTGTGCATGAAGACTCCAGACATCTGACGGCTTTCAGCACCCCCTGGGGACTCCTGGAGTGGAACCGTATTCCATTTGGATTAACGAATGCCCCAGCAGCTTTTCAGAGATGCATGGAGAATGTATTAGAGGGCATCAGAGACAAATGTTGTTCTCCATACTTGGATGACGTACTTTGCTACTCCAAAACTTTTCAGGAGCATGTCAATGATATTAGGCAAGTGCTTAGTCGAATGCGTGAGCATGGTATCAAACTTAGACCGAAGAAGTGTGAACTCTTTAAACGACAGATTCGATACCTTGGACGAATGGTGTCAGAAGAAGGCATAAAAATTGACCCAAAAGATCTTGAAGCGGTATTACATTTGAAAAGGAAAGAACCAAAAACAGTGGGAGGAGTCAGATCTTTGTTAGGATTCCTGAGCTACTACAGGTCCTTCATTCAAGATTTCTCTCGACTTGCTAAACCACTGTATGAACTTTTGCAGAACACTGAGAAAGAATCTGCTACATCCATCCCCAAAAACAATCGGAGGGAATCTACAAAGAAAAACGGGAACAAAGCACAAGTGCCATCTAAAACACTGATTCAATGGACACCCAAACATCAAGCTGTAGTATCCAGACTGGTGGACATGCTAACCAATCCACCAATTCTAGCATACCCTGATTTTGATTTACCCTTCGTCTTACACACTGATGCTTCCAATGAAGGCCTAGGTGCTGTACTATACCAACGACAAGGAGAAAAACTTCGTGTTATTGGGTTTGGCTCCAGAACATTGACTCCAGCAGAGCGCAATTACCATCTTCACTCTGGTAAACTTGAGTTTTTAGCTCTCAAGTGGGCAGTCTGTGACAAATTCAGAGATTACTTGTACTACGCTCCAACATTCACCGTTTACACAGACAACAACCCATTGACATATGTATTAAGTACTGCCAGACTGAATGCTGTGGGTCATCGCTGGGTTGGCGAGTTGGCTGATTTCCACTTCGATATCAAGTACAGGCCAGGTAAACAGAATGCAGACGCAGATACACTGTCACGATTTCCGGTGGAACTCACAAAGAATCTGAGTGAGTACACAGAGCTTGTACCATCTGAGGTTGTGTCAGCTATGTGGCAAGGGAGCAAAGCTGTTGACGAAGAAGAGGCATTATGGGTGGCTTCATTGACTCTTCACTCAGAAAGTGATGTGGCCGAAGAATTGCTGAAAGGACAGACAATCTGCCCAATGACTCAGGAGAATATCAGAGCATTACAACAAGACGATACCAACATTAGAGAAGTGGTCTGGCTTAAGGAGAACGACTGGATTCCAAACCACAAAGAAAAGGAGAGTATGACCAGCAAAACAAGACGTTTGATACATGAATGGAATAAACTCAGAGTCGATGAAGGAATCCTCTATCGACATTCTGGAACCCGAAAACAGCTAGTTCTACCAGAAAAGTTAAAACCATTGGTCTTAAGAAATCTTCATGATGACATGGGTCACATTGGTACTGACAAGGTAACCCACCTAGCACGTGAACGATTTTACTGGCCATTTATGCAAAAAGACATTGATGAATATGTGCTGAAGAAGTGCAGCTGCATCAAACAAAAGCGTCCAAATATCACCGAAAGAGCACCTATGGGTTCGATTACTACCAGTTCACCTTTGGAGTTAGTATCCATTGATTATCTTCACTTGGAGAAAAGCAAAGGAGGATATGAGTATATACTTGTAATAGTTGACCATTTCACACACTTTGCACACTTTGGAAAAACGGCGGCAGAAAAGATCTTTCAAGATTTCATACCACGTTTTGGCTATCCAGAGAAACTCCACCATGACCAAGGAAGAGAATTTGAAAACAACTTATTTCAGACATTGCAACGATTGGCAGGGAGTTCTCATTCAAGAACTACTCCATACCATCCACAGGGTAACCCAGTGGAGAGACTGAACCGTACTTTGTTACAGATGCTTCGCACCTTAGAGGAAGAGAAAAAGTCAGATTGGAAAGAACATCTTCCACATATGGTTCATGCATATAATTGCACCAGGCATGAAGCCACAGGATACTCGCCATTCTTTCTATTGTATGGAAGATCTCCTCGTTTGCCAATTGACCTAATGCTCAACCTAAATTTGGAAAAGGAATCAGAAAGTCAACCAACATTTACTCAGAAATGGGCATCTAGAATGCAAGAAGCTTACAAAATCGCATCCGAGAATAGCAAAAAATCATCTGCTAAAGGGAAGAAGTACTATGACAAAAAGATAAAAGGAGCACCTCTTCAACCGGGTGATCGGGTCTTAGTACGAAATCTCTCTGAAAGAGGAGGACCTGGTAAACTTCGTTCATACTGGGAAGAATCAGTACACAAAGTGGTAGAAAGAATCAAAGATGGGCCTGTGTACAAAATTCAGCCTGAAAGTGGTAAAAAGACTATTCGAGTACTGCACAGAAATCTTTTACTACCAGTAAATGACCTACCAATTGAAGGACACATTCCAAGAGTACCGATGAAACAAAGACAATCAAGTAACAGAAAGGATACCAGAATGGATGTGGACCAGGAGGAGGAATGTTCAGATGAAGAAAGATGGTATTATCCTTATATACCAGAGACTACAGAAAGTCATGATTGTGTTGTGTCTCAACCAAACTCTCAAAACGTACAGAAAATCCCATTGAGAGTTTCTGCTGAAGAGTTCTATCCTACAACTACCACACCCAATCTTGAACAAGAACAAAATGATGGAACAGTAGTTGGCGACCAAATCTGGGCTACAGACATGGTGGGACTAGACACTGCAGAATTACCCTCATTAAGTCAAGACTTACCTGTGAACCAAGATATGCAAATGGAAAATGATGTTGATGGAGAAGACTCAACTCCTGTCAGAAGATCTACCAGACAAGCTAAGCCTAAAGAGATCTTTACATATGACACACTAGGTCAGCCAAGATACATACCAAGTCAGATTCACACCATACAAACTCACACAATGCTAGCTACTCCCAGGACATGCCAGGTAGTTAACGTAGCTCCTTGGTGGCAACAAGTACCTATTTGGGTTACGTAAATCACTAAATAGTGTTCACATACCAATTGAGTTTAATGTCGGGAGCCATTAACTGAAGGAGGGGAGAGTGTGACGGACTGGGGTTTATATGGTCACAAAACAGACACCCCAAAGCAAAGTACATATTCATTTTTTTTTTATATTTCTAAACATATCCCTTCTATTCTATTAATAACCAGTAGATGGCAGAGAAGGTACACAAACAGAGTCTATATAAGGCCACACACCATGTGACTGGAAATTAAACTACTTCCAGCCATAAAGTCAGTGGTCATATCTCGTGCTGTTTGTGTGATTCTTTGCAGGTATGTACTCTAAATCGTTCCTAATCTGTATTAACCTGTAATATAAAGATTCCTAAACATCTTGAGCAGATGCAGAAAAAGTCTCAGCAGATTTTATGCTATAGTTTTGCTGTAATTAGAAGTTTAGAACAGCATGTGTCAGAAACAAGTGAAAAGTGCATAAGAACATGAAAATACTGCATTAGTCAGAACAAATGTCAATGATAAACACTAAACCTTTCTAAATAGGTATATTTAAACCTGATTTATTGGAAATGGCATAGATTTATAGAAGCACATGTTTTCTGTTATTTAATATAGAAAAAAACCTATTGTATGTAAAGCTTATGTATTGCATCATACAGACATGCAATGTGCACCATCTAGTGGTTAAAAAAGAGTACTACCATGAAAATATTTGTATTAAAGCAATGCATTGCTAGTATGATTATTGCACACTTAAAGTGTACCAGAGAGATAAAGATAATTATCTATAACACTGAATAACAGGGATATATATGTTATTAAATTTAGTAATGTTCATTGTTATAAATACGTTTTAAAATACTTTAGTTAAAATCTGTATTATATATATTGTTAATGTTTATAAACATGTGACTATAAAAATGTAAAAGATGTATTGTTATGTAAAAATTAAACTACTTCCAGCCATAAAGTCAGTGGTCATATCTCATGCTGTTTGTGTGATTCTTTGCAGTCCACGCCAAGCTGATCACCTTATCTCATCGCGTCTACAATCATCGGCTCTCTTAATTCACATTTTGAGGCCGGTAACATAGGCACCATCAAACAGGAGGTAAATCAGCCACAGCTCAACGAACCCCTAGCCACCTCTGGAGGAACCCTAGGCCAAGGCTGATCTAGTGTTACCCTAGGGAGTGATAACAAGCTCTCTTGCTGTTGGAAGTTTTCAATCTTGTACAGAGATAATAAACTTGTCTGGAATATCTTTGTGGTAATGGGGCCTATTCATCTCTCTTCTCAGTGAGAGAAAGAACTGTGATAACCACATGTGTGCTGCTTCTGTACATCAGGTGAGTTGTTCCAGCCAGTGCTGTAGCAGCCACAAAGGGTGGTCAAATGGGTTCTCTAGCCTGAAGTTCACATGGAGATGTTTATCCATCTACAGCTAACCTAAGCAAACCCGGCCTGTACAGAACAATTATGAAATATGCAGGTGCAATCACTAGGTGACTGTAGTGCACACTCCAGCCTTCCTCATGAAACATGAAACAATAAAAATAAGAAAATGCATATAATGTACATTGGCATCAGCTGACTGAAAAGGAAGAAAATGGTTAAGGAATGTTCTGAAGGGAGTCATATATCAATTACAGGTGAAGTTTATTGGGTTAAGCTCCTACCCCCTTTAGGTTTTACATCTTTGTGAACATCAACAGTGCAATATGCATTCCAAAATGTATGGCTCTGTTCTTCCCACCATGGAGCTTTGATTATGCGCACTTGTCTGTGAGTACATTTTTGACTGCTGTAGGATGCATAAAGGCATTGGTGACTCAAGACCTTGCTACTCAAATTCCTAATAAATATATTATAACTTACAGTGATTTAACTCTCCAAAATCTGCCAAAAACTGAAAAGCAAGTGGATTCTCTGCACAAGGAAATGTGCTGAGAGGAAACCAGAGGATTTCATTGACCTCTTTTTGAAAATTCTAGTTGCCAGGCAAAAGGCTGATACTATAAATTCATGTATTCTGAACCACGAACCTGGGACAAACTTGCAGCAAATAATATCAGCGTGAAGTAAGAACTCCTGATTTGCATGCTCGCTCAGCCAGTAAAAATTTAAAAATTGAAAACATTATATCAGCATGCTGTCAGGCAGCAGCTCCCAGGTTTCCCTTAAAATCCAGAGAAATGCATCATAATATTAGATTTAGGTAATGACACTGTTTGAGCTATATATCACCACAATTTTTGGCATGCAAAAATGTGTGCAGCACACATGCATCTTTAGTTATAAGTGAAGGATAGTACTGAAGCGCTGATATGAATATTTAAATACATAATACAAAGGATAACCAAATGATTAAGCTGCAACCATTCTGTAGTGTTCTGACACTGTAATAGAAAATATATATGTCCAACGATAGTGCGCTACAATCAACCCTCTATATGCAAACAAACAAAATTGAAAAAAAAAATTATATGTATGTAAATCCTCAATAAGCAACCAAACAAAATGAAAATAGATTAAATTAATTAGTGATAATGATGCTCAGTGCAATGCAATAAATCCTGTGCTTTGTGTAATGAAAGAACCTAGTAAGCACTAGGACATATAAAACAATGACACTAAATTAGGAGATCTAATGAAACCCCCAAAAATAAAACACAAAAATAGATCCAAAAATGCTTGGTAAATCTATGAGACGATTAGCATGTCCAGAGAGTGGCTTATAAATAGACAGTACAATGATTCACCGGCAAATGAATCCAAACACACTCCTCCTGCTGACTTTCATTCCGTTAGGGATAATCAGCTGTTTTCTCCTGCTAATTCTCTTGTTTATCCTCATTTAGGTATGATTATGCACATGTAACAAGAGAAATGTATCATTGTGCAGTGACGAAAACTTGCAAGATATATAGGAAAACAATGTATCCACTCACATTTGTTGATAACAACCAAGGCTTAAAATGCAAACAATCAGGCGCCTAGTGTGATACATCCTCTCACTGCATCTACAGTGCTTTCAGACATGCGCACTGTATGTCGTCACTAGAAATGGCCTTGCGGTTCGACCGGCAGTCGATTCGCGGCAAATTTTGCTCGTTCGCGATTTGCCAAACCGGCAGACTTCTGCCGCTGTTTGCGCGGCGGACATATGCATTTACATTGTGAAGAACTTTGACCCATGATGACACATCCATCATGGGGTACAGGACAGCCAATTGAGACATTTTAGCACATGGACAATTGGACATAACCCCTACCTTATAAATAGACCTGATCTGGCGGCCATTTTACATTCTGTCTTTTGTCAGTGTAGGGACAGGGCGCTGTGTGGAGCAGGGACAGTCAGTTTAATCACTAGCTATTACTATTAGGTCCACAAAGGTCCTTTTAAGGACTAGTATAGGTGCACAGTATATAGGGTTGTAATACACTTAGAATATACTTTCTTTCAAGTATATTATGGTGCACTGCTGACTGC
Source organism: Lithobates pipiens (assembly GCF_037356315.1). NCBI lineage: Eukaryota > Metazoa > Chordata > Amphibia > Anura > Ranidae > Lithobates > Lithobates pipiens. Next base: position 430,343,403 of record NW_027507748.1, read on the forward strand.
TGTGCTGCTGAGTGCTTGCTGACAGATTCTACAGCTGTCTTTTATCAGTGTAGGGAGGGACAGTTTGGTGTTTGGAGCAGGGACAGTCTGCAAATCACTAGCTACTAGGTCCACAAAGGTCCTTTTAAGGACTGGTATAGGTGTACAGTATGTAGGGTTGTACACGTATAATATACTTTCTTTCAAATATAGAAAGCATATTATACTTGACTGCTGTGCTGCTGAGCTGAGTGCTGACTGATTCTGCAGCTGTCTTTTATCAGTGTAGGGACTGAGGGACAGTTTGGTGTTTGGAGCAGGGACAGTTTGCAAATCACTAGCTACTAGGTCCACAAAGGTCCTTTTAAGGACTGGTATAGGTGTACAGTATATAGGGTTGTACACGTATAATATACTTTCTTTCAAATATAGAAAGCATATTATATATCACGGTGCTGGTGTCAGTGCTCTCTATCACGGTGCTGGTGTCAGTGCTCTCTATCACAGTGCTGGTGTCAGTGCTCTCTATCTCGGTGCTGGTGTCAGTGCTCTCTATCATGGTGCTGGTGTCAGTGCTCTCACGGTGCTGGTGTCAGTGCTCTCTATCTCTGTGCTGGTGTCAGTGCTCTCTATCTCGGTGCTGGTATCAGTGCTCAGTTTCTATCGCTGTGCTGGTGTCAGTTTTCTATCTCAGTGCTGGTGTCAGTGAGGGAGAAAGCAGTGGAGAAGCCAATCAGTAGGCAGTGCCAGCACCATGGCTGAGGATCAGCACTGGACTGGCACCTCTGGACCACCGCAGTGGAGCCCTGCATAGGTGGGGGTAAGGGCTGGGCAGAGGGAGGGGCTCAAGCACAGGTTGGCACACTGGGACACTGGCACAGGACTGCGCTGCCCTGACTGTGGCACTGATCATCTCCTGCACCCCCTTCATAGCCTGCCCTGACCTTGCCTCTCCTCCATGGCCTTCATGCACTCCTGAGTCCTGAATTGTCAAAATTTCACAGATAAAAAAGAATGCTTGTCGTTGTCCATCCCAGATTCACTTAATACTTTTGTTATGTCAGTGTCCATGTTGTGGGACTATGTGTGCACAGCTAGTAAGTATTTTGTGGCTGAAAATATGACCTGAAAGTTTTTAAGGTTCGCCTGTCATTAAAGTCAATGAGGCCGCGGTTCTCGTTCGCGAAATGTCCCGTCGGAAGTTCGTCCATCACTAGTTGTCACTGGCTCATCCAGACGCGTTGCGTCACATGTCATGTGACTTTTTCAAGGGTACTGAAAAGTACTGTGGACTTTCAATAGTTAACATAGGCTGTGAGCCCCTGATCAGTCCTTGTTCAGATCTCACATCAGACCATCTTAAGACTTCAGATAGGCCACCTTTAGAGTATTTTTCAGATATCTGGTCTGGCCCTCTTCAGACCTCAGATCAGCCCCCTCCACCCTCCAAAACCCATCCAGATGTCAGAACAGCGCATTGACCAGGGTCATCAATAGAAATCATGGGGGCCTCATACAGCCTACCCAACAGGGCCCCTCCTTCAATTTAATAAGGGGTTAAATATGGTGTGGAATTTAAGATTTTTAAGATTTAAGATTTTTTACAATCCTTGTGCACTGAAAACAAGCAAGCTCTACATATTTTATTCTGATGCCTACCGTTCTATAAAATCATTTCTGCCATGTGACCACCTATCATGTATCTGCTGCTCAAATTGCAAATATACAATACTCAGACTTTGCTTCATGTTTAGTCTTCTTTAGTTGTATAGATGGCCCCTTACCACAAGGGGCCTACACTAAAAAACACTGCCTGTACTCCCCTACTGGCTGTGCTTCAGAGGAAGACAGATTTTGTTTGCAACTCTGAGTCAGATTTTTCACCAAAAATAGGAAGTGGGCATAGGTTTCTGTACTTGCATAGGTCAGGCACTGGGAAAGACCACCAGCCTGGAAAATGAGATGGGTCCATGGAACGCCAGAATTTGGTTAAATCCCGTGACAATCCAACGAAAATCTGGTTGGTTGGGAGGTATGGACAGGCCAGATACCTTGGAGTGTCCCAGGAAAGACAGTCCTTGGATGATGTTGCAAAGGCAGTGAATTCTTTATACCACCAACATCAGGAATGGCAAGAGTGCCACAAGAAAATACATAATATTAAACAGTGCGTATCATTCTCTCTTACTTTTTGAACCTTTTTTAGATCATATTCTTTTTATTGATTTTAAGCTATACAGTTGTTCACAGATTCAGCCCTTGAACGACAAAAAAAAAACAAACAGTTGTGCTCCACCCCCAATAAATTTTATATAGCAAGTCATTATCAGCAAATAAGATATTAACATTCTAAACCAGAGAGCAACCCATACCAACCATAACTCAAAGTCATAGCACACACAGCAAATTCTGAATCCTGAAAAAGTAGTGCAGCCCTATAACAGCAGAGGGTGTGAAAATAAAAAATCAGAAATGGAAGGGGCCTAAGAGAATGCAAGGAAACCTAATGCCGTGTACACACGATCGCACATACCGACAACAAAATCCATGGGATTTTTTCCGACGCATGTTGGCTCAAACTTGTCTTGCATACACGTGGTCACGCAATGTTGTTGGAAATTCCAAATGTCAAGAATGCGGTGATGTATGACGAGCCGAGAAAATTGATGTTTAATAGCCAGTGTGGGTCTTCTGCTTGATTCCAAGGATGCGTAGAACTTTGTGCTTCGGAATTGTGTACACACGATCGGAATTTCTGACAACGGATTTTGTTGATGGAAAATTTGAGATCCAGATCTCAAATTTTGTGTGTCAGAAATTCCGATGGAAATGTCCAATGAAGCCTACACACAGTCAGAATTTCCGTCAAAAAGCTCCCATCCAACATTTTCCATCAGAAAATCCGACCGTGTGTACGCAGCATACAAGTGGTAACGTATCGTACCCACATGACTATCATTGCAGAAAGATACCAAGAGGCGTAGTCAGACCTTGATTGCTGTATCCAAGTTCTCCACATGGAGACCAAATTTTATCAAATTTAGTTGGCTACCCTCTGCTGTTTTAGGTGACCTTATTCATTGGAAGGGCAGAATTTATAAGAGATTTTCACTCATTGAGAGTTGGTTGGGCAGAGGACCTCCAAAAAAAGCACAACCACTATCCACTGGCATAGTAGAACAGCAGAAAAAAGTAATGTTCTGGTAATCTTTCTGTGGACCTAGGGTTCCCCATACCCAGTAAACAGACATCCAGTTCTTGGGGTATCTGAACATTAGTATTAGTCATAATGGGGGTAATTTACTAAAGGAAAATCCACTTTGCACTGCACGTGCACTTGAAAGTGCACTGACAGTGCACTTGGAAGTAAAGTCGCTGTAGATACGAATGGGACATGTAAGGTGAATAAAAAACAGCATTTTAGCTTACACATGATTAGATGATAAAATCAGCAAAGCTTCCATTCATTTCAGATCTGCCCCTTATATTTAGAGCAACTGCACTTCCAAGTGCACTTTCAAGTGCAATTGCAGTGCAAAGTGGATTTGCCTTTCGTAAATAACTCCCAATGACTTGTAAGTATTGGGACAAATACAAGCATATTGACTGTGGTATCTTCAACGCACAGCAATTTGCTGAGAATTTTCCTAGTCTCTCTGGAGTGAAGTAGTATCGTAGAAATAGTAGTGATGGGCAGTTTTGAAGTCTGTCTCTGGTAGAGATTAGTTGCTGGAATGAATAATCCCAAACATCCTCCCCATTATCATTATAAAGATTAGAGAGATCTAAGGACCAGCTCTATCTGCATTTAGGTAATCCCTGTGAGTTGGACTGTTGCAAGTCCTTATATAAATTTATAGATTAGAGATGATTCTGATAACTCTCTAACTCTTGGGAGCTTTGGAATCTTTTAATCATCCTTTCTGTCTGTGGTGGAGGATAGTGGCTAATGTTTGGAGCAGACCGAGTGTAATACTATAGGTGATCACGATGTATATAAGGCGTGGCTGACCCTTATAATCTGGAGTCTGTCTTGTCCGGTAAGAGGCCATCTGGCTTTATATTTCTCCACTGGGATAATAAAAACATCCATTAGCTGATATTGCAGATATCAAGGCACTGCATCAGAAGTTTATATGAACATTTTTCATTATTTGATCCATGGCTTTTTGTTTGGGACTTTCAAATAATACAGTATAATCACATGTTTATTTGATTATTTTCATAAATTTTTATTAATTGATTATTACTGAGTGTTGGAATAATATTATATGGTTTATATCAATTACACTGTATGCTGTTTGGATTTGTGCAATTCCCTATATATATATATATATATATATATATATATATATATATATATATATATATATATATATATATATATATATACAGTCGGTCCATAAATATTGGGACATCGACACAATTCTAATCTTTTTGGCTCTATACACAACCACAATGGATTTGAAATGAAACAAACAAGATGTGCTTTAACTGCAGACTTTCAGCCTTAATTTGAGGGTATTTACATCCAAATCAGGTGAACGGTGTAGGAATTACAACAGTTTGTATATGTTCCTCCCACTTTTAAGGGACCAAAAGGGACAGATTAACAATCATCCATCAAACATTCATTTTTTAATACTTGGTTGCAAATCCTTTGCAGACAATTACAGCCTGGCGTATGGAACGCGCTGTCATCAAGAGACACTGGATTTCATCCCTGGTGATGCTCTGCCAGGCCTCTACTGCAACTGCCTTCAGTTCCTGCGCATATACAAACTGTTGTAACTGTTGTTTATATATATGTGGGGGGCACAGCAAACATGTGGAAGAAGGTGCTCTGGTCAGATGAGACTAAAATTTTACTTTTTGGTCTAAAAGCAAAATATGTGTGGCAGAAAACTGACACTGCACATCACCCTGAACACACCATCCCCACTGTGAAACATAGTGGGGATGCAGCATCATATTGTGTGGATGCTTTTCTTCAGGGACAAGTTGAGAGTTGATGGGAAGATGAATGGAGCCAAATACAGGGCAATCTTAGAAAAAACCTGCAAAAGACTTGAGACTGGGGCAGAGGTTCACCTTGCAGCAGGACGATGACCCTAAACATACAGCCAGAGCTACAATGGAACATTTAACTCAAAGCATATTCATGTGATAGAATGGCCCAGTCAAAGTCCAGACCTAAATCCAATTAAGAATCTGTGGCAAAACTTGAAAGTTGCTGTTCACAGACACTCTTCATCCAATCTGACAGAGCTTGAGCTATTTTGCAAAGAAGAATGGGCAAAAATGTCACTCTCTAGATGTGCAAAGCTGGTAGAGACATACCCAAAATGACTTGCAGCTGTAATTGCAGCGAAGGGTGGTTCTACAAAGTATTGACTTGGTGGGCTGAATACAAATGCACGCCACACTTTTCACATATTTATTTGTAAAAAAATATTCAAAGCCATTTATCATTTCCCTTCCACTTCACAATTATGTGCCACTTTGTGTTGGTCTATCACATATAATCCCAATAAATACATTTCCATTTTTGGTTAGAATATGACAAAATGTGGAAAATTTCAAGGGCTATGAATACTTTTTCAAGACACTGTAAGAGGCATGGAGGAGCTCAGCTATGAGGAAAGATTAGAGGAACTGAATTTATTCCCCCTTGAAAAGAAGAGATTACGTGGGATATGATCAACATGTACAAATACATAAGTGTTCAACATAGTGAACTTGGTGTTGAGTTATTCACTTGAAGGTCATCACAGAGTACAAGGGGGCACGCTTTACGTTTAGAGGAAAAAATATTTATTTCCAAATACGGCAAGGTTTCTTGACAGAGCTGTGAAAATGTGCAATAGACTCCCTCCAGTGGTGGTTCTGACAAGCTGTCATGGTTATGCAGTAATCTTCCTCTGCCTGCTTACCTCTCATCATGTGTGATCAACCATTGTGTATTTACTGTGTGTTTGGCTTCCTGTTTCCTGCTTGCTGTGTGCTCTACATTTGTCTCTGCTACTGACCTTGGTGTGTTCTCAACGATTCCTGTCTGCTTGTGACCTTGACCCTTTGGCATGTCCCCGACCATCCCTGTCTGCCTATGACCCTGAGCCTTTGGTGTGTACTCTGTTGTTCCTGTCTGCTAGTTGCCCTGACAATCCCTGCTAGTTGTTCCAGCTTGCTGTTCCCTTCTCCTGTAGTCTACCGTGAGCGTGAGCTGTGAGACCCTAGGGGCCACGACCTGGAGCCAGACTGCAGCTCAGTCCATTCTCACCACTAGAGGCTCTGGTGAACACCTGCAGGCTCCTAGACTCCGCGCCCTGGGGAATCTATGCTCTAGATCCAACTGGGATCTGTGTTAATGATCCAGAAGACCTGCTTCCTGAACCTCCCTGGGTACAATCCACAGCAGTCAGTCCTAGGGTCCACTATCTTAGCGGTGCACTTCCGATTCCTATGGAGTGCATCTGTCACCTGGTTTCAGGTGACCTGACACAAGCTCAGTAGATTGCTTTAAAAAAGACCTGGATTCTTTCCTTAATGTACATAATATAACTGGGTACTAACATTTATAGGTAAAGTTGATCCAGGGAAAATCCGATTGCCTTTCGGGGGATCAGGAAGGAATATCGTTCCCTTGTTGTACCAAATTGGATCATGGTTTGCTGGGGTTTTTCGCCTTCCTCTGGCTCAACTCTGGGTGAAGGATTGTGTATATGGGATTGTATTTTTTTTTTTGGTTGAACTTGATGGACTTGTGTCTTTTTTCAACCTGACTAGCAATGTAACTATGTAACCTCGGCTTCCTCCAGCCAAAAAGAGAGTACAACACTATTTAGCCTGAGATAATACACATCTCTCTCCCCCTATTCCAGTCTAGAATTGGCAACTGCAGTCCAATGGTCCATAGCCTGCCATAGTAAATATTCTTTCCTGAACATCATCTCCCATGATTCAGTGCTGCCAACCATCAAGTCTCTTGAGGTCCTTCTCCTTGTAAGCTCCCTACCACCTCCTAAATGCCTTTTTTTCCCCAAAGAGCAATTTAAAATGGAACTAATATGCCAAAACCACAAGACAAGTGTTTGCCTTATGGTTGCAGTGTGGCCTCGTTGACTCAAATGGGCAAACGGGTGCTGCTGCCAGACAACTTAAAAAGCTGCCTCAATGTACAGCTCCTCCTGGCTGTATGTTAGGTTTTATGTGAGCAGTCAGGGGTTGGTAAAATACGGGTTTAACCCCCGTAAAAGACAAATAAAATTAGCCATCGGTTTGAATCCCAACCACGGCACTACCTGCCTGGAGTTTGTATATTCTCCCTGTAGCTGTGTGAGTTTTCTCCTGCTACTCTGGTTTCCTTCCACACTCCAAAGAGATGCTGGTAGGTTAATTGGCTCCTGTCTAAAATGGCCCTAGGGACTGGTGCGAATGTACAATATATATGTAAAGCACTGCATAAATTGTTGGCGCTATATAAATACCCATAACAAATAATAATAAATAAAATAACTATCATTCACTTTGTAATATACTATAGTCAGAGGCTATAGCCTATTTATATAGTGCTAGCTCCCTTTGTGGGTTTATCAATTGAAAACTGCCTTCTTCTAGCTTTTAATATTCTGACATAAGACAGTGCAGAGTAAATACTTTTCACAGTCATTATTTATCTCCTCCACTTGCCTCTTTCTGCTTATCAGCACACAGAGCGTGATAGCACTTGAGGTGGAACGCAGAGCTCACATAGTTTATAGGAAGCCCTAGGTCAAACTAAAATAGCTTCTGTTTTATTGTTCATGTCCACATACATTTGATGAGCACTTGAACAATATTTGTTGAGGTGCTATTATTTTTAAACTGTCAGCAACATTTTGTTGCCTTTAATTAAATGTGTGCAGTATGATGAATGTTGCATTTCTGCTCTAATACAGTAGCTTACCGCAATTCTAGGATAGCCAACTACTTAGGGTATTTATAGACATTGGATACAAGTCTGAAGAAATCAGCCATTTAATCAGCTACAAAAGATTGTTCATATAAAATATCATTTGCAGATGAATGTCGCAGTAAACTCATTGTGAAAATCTTTAATTTAATATGGAACAATCATTTTTATGCTTGCCAAGGACTTATATTTATAGACTGACTATTACAGCTCAGTTTACAAGGTTGAGCAAGATCTGTTGGCAAAATAGTGTAGTGTACCCCTAAGGAGTCGCAAGTAATTTGGATCCCCCACTCCTGCACAGCCAGGCGCCCCAAATTTCCACATGCATTCCAGAGTCAGAGAACAGTCCGTGACTTTGTTTTTGTTATTTATTGAGGGTTGGATGGGAGGTTATGGGATGCCTACTTGACTTCAGCAACAAACTTTGGCAACATCTTCAGGGACATCTTCCTATATACAGTCTCTATATACAGCTTAAACTTCTTCCTCCAGCACACACTTGTTTGTTCCAGCTATGTCACTCTGTGATGATCTGACAGGCTTCAGTCAGATGTAGCAGCGGCTCATTACAGGCAGGAGCTCGCAGCCCCTATGAATGTCCACCCAACTGAATTTTCACCAGCCCACCCGGCTGACTCTCAGGAGATCTCTAGGGAAAGATTGAAGATTTAAGCACACTGATGTCTTCAAGGGTGACTGAATACATGTGGCAGTCTCCCTCCTTCATAGTCCCCACAGTGCTACTCACTCTGTCCTCTCTTGTTCCTGTGCCTCCAGGAAGGGCTTCCTCCATTGTGTTGTAAAAGGATCCTTCCAGCACCCGAGCCCCGGCCCAAGGCCACCCCCCCAGACTAAGGGGCACCCTTAAGGGCCACTGCCCCTGCTGGCATGGCCCATGTCTATTTATGAGGTAAATTCTACCTCATACCACCTCACTCCTGGGGATTGGTTAAGGCTTCATAAATGTTCCTGGAAGCTCCTCCTAACCTCCTGCCTACAGCCCCTAGAACATTCTCCAATGTTCCAGAAATAGGAGGAGGCACCAGGGGAGCTCTCGGGATGAGCCATCCAGCCCTGACTCACTGAACCCTGACCTAAATTTACCTACACTAGCAAAATCTACTCTAACAACGCCTATACTACTTCTAGCACACATTCAGGGCCGGATTAACATAGGGGCTATTGGAGCTGCAGCTCCAGGCCCCTTTCTCAGGATAGGCCCATTTGCCCAAAAAAAAAAAGGATTGACTTTGAGTATTGTAGCTCAGCAATCAGGAGTCACAGAGACCCCCTTGTGCAGCCTGTCAGAAGCTACATACAGAGCGGCCAGTTTAAATACAAGCTGGAACACTCTGCAGCAGACTGAGAGGATGAACTCACAGTGCTTATAATAATTATTTGTATATTACCTATGATAATTAACCCCTTGCCACCCAGGTCCATTCTGAGACTTCTCTCCTACATGTAAAAATCATAATTTTTTTATACTAGAAAATTACTTAGAACCCTCAAGCATTATATATTGTTTTAGCAGACACCCTATGGAATAAAATGGTGGTCTTTGCAACTTTTTATGTTACACGATATTTGCGCAGCAATTTTTCTAACTTTTTTTTGGAAAGAAACTGTTTCATTCATAAAAAAAACACTAAAGTTAGCACGATTCTTTGTTGTGTACTAAGCGTTGCTTTAAATTTTTTTTATAGGTTACATGTTTAGAGTTACAGAGGAGGTCTAGTTGTAGAATTATTGTTCTCGCTCTAACGATCGTGGCGTATGTAACCTGTGTGTATCTGGCTCTGATAGTAACTAGTGCCTACCCAGGGACTGACTAGTATCTCTCCCCAGCCTGTCCCCATACACCCTCTCACCTGCTGACCTGTGAATGGGGCAATCACTCCCGCGGTGTTATTGTGTTCTGTCAGCGAATACAATGATTAGCATTGCTAACTATAGCTGGCAGCACTGATTGTTTTGAGGAAAACCTGACAGGCTGGTTGTACTCAAGTCAGTTAATAGGTTGACTTGTGTAAAACCAGCTAGCCCATACATAGATCGACTATGGCTGGTCTCTGCTTAATTGGTGTAATTTCAATCCATGTATGGCCTGGTTAACCACTACGCAGTCCCTAAACATCCTTCCACAAACCTTTACATTTTTCCTTCACAGATTACTTCATCCTCCTCTCCTATACATAGTGCCCACTGTCATACTCTCCACACTTCTCTCCTATACATAGTGCCCACTGTCATACTCTCCACACTTCTCTCCTGTTAATACTGCTCACTGTCATACTCTCCACACTTCTCTCCTATACATAGTGCCCACTGTCATACTCTCCACACTTCTCTCCTTATTAATACTGCTCACTGTCATACCCTCCACACTTCTCTCCTATACATAATTCCCACTGTCATATCCTACACACTCCTCTCTTGTACATAGTGCCCGCTGTCATACACTTCTCTCTTGTACATAGTGCCCACTGTCGTACCCTCCACACTCCTCTCCTATACATAGTGCCCATTGTCATACCCTCCCTCCACACTCCTCTCCTCTAATTACTGCTTACTGTCCTACTCTCCACACTTCTCTCCTGTACATAGTGCCCACTGTCATACCCTCCACACTCCTGTACATATTACTCACTGTCATACCCTCCACACTTCTCTTATACATAGTGCCCAATGCCATACCCTCTACACTCCTCTGCTGTGCATACTGCCCACTGTCATACCCTTCACACTCCTCTCCTGTACATAGTGCCTTCTGCCATACCCTCTGCACTCCTCTCATGTACATAGTGCCCACTGTTAGACCCTGCACATTCCTCTCCCTCCTGCACATACTTCCAACTTTTATACCATCCATACTCCTCCCCTATGCCTCTTACCCACAAAAACTGTTCTTTAAAATTATACTGAATATCCTCAATGTTACCAGCTCTAGAATGGGCACTTTTGTCAGTTCAACTAAAGGAAATCTCACAGTCCTCATATTTGTTCTGCCCCATTATTAGTACTTATTTAATTTTGTTATTACTATTGTGATGTATAGAGGAACATAGGGGATGTCAGCTACTCTAACTATAGCACTTGTAAAAAAAGTGTCCCTGAAAATATTTTTGAAATGTTGACAACTATGCACTTAACGACTTTCAGACCGGACCATTTTGCTGGTAAATGACCAGAGGTCTTTTTACACTTTGGCACTGCGCTGCTTTAACTGGTAATTGCGCGGTCATGCAATGTTGTACCCAAACAAAATTTGCGTCCTTTTCTTCCCACAAATAGAGCTTTCTTTTGATGGTATTTGATTGCCTCTGCGATTTTTATTTTTTGCGCTATAAACGTAAAAAGACCGCAAATTTTGAAAAAAAATGATATTTTCTACTTTTTGTTATTAGAAAAATCCAATAAACTCAATTTTAGTCATACATTTAGGCCAAAATGTATTCAGCCACATGTCTTTGGTAAAAAAAAAGTCAATAATTGTATATTTATTAGTTTGCGCAAAAGTTGTCACATCTACAAACTAAGGTACGTTTTCTGGAATTTACACAGCTTTTAGTTTACGACTGCCTATCTCATTTCTTGAGGTGCTAAATTGGCAGGGCAGTACAAAACCCCCCCAAATGACCCCATTTTGGAAAGTAGACCCCCTAAGGAAATTGATAAGAGGCATGTTGAGCCCGTTGAATATTTTATTTTTTTGCCTCAAGCGATTGAATAATGACAAAAAAAAAATTTTTTTTTTTTTTTTTACACAAAGTTGTCACTAAATGATATATTGCTCACACATGCTATGGGCATATGTGAAATGACACCCCAAAATAAATTCTGCTGCTTCTCCTGAGTACGGGGATACCACATATGTGGGACTTTTTGGGAGCCTAGCCGCGTACGGGGCCCCGAAAACCAAGCACCGCCTTCAGGCTTTCTAAGGGCGTAAATTTTTGAGTTCACTTCTCACTACCTATTACAGTTTTGAAGGCCATAAAATGCCAAGATGGCACAAAACCCCCACAAATGACCCCATTTTAGAAAGTAGACACCCCAAGCTATTTGCTGAGAGGCATGTTGAGTTCATGGAATATTTTATATTTTGCCACAAGTTGCGGGAAAATTACAAACTTTTTTTTTTTTTTTTTTTTTCACAAAGTTGTCACTAAATGATATATTGCTCACGCATGCCATGGGCATATGTGAAATGACACCCCAAAATAAATTCTGCTGCTTCTCCTGAGTACGGGGATACCACATATGTGGGACTTTTTGGGAGCCTAGCCGCGTACGGGGCCCCGAAAACCAAGCACCGCCTTCAGGCTTTCTAAGGGCGTTACAGTTTTGAAGGCCATAAAATGCCAAGATGGCACAAACCCCCCCCAAATGACCCCATTTTGGAAAGTAGACACCCCTAAATTTAGGGGTACACTAGTGAGACTAGGTAATAAATGGCGGGTGCCCTGAAACTATAAAAAAATAACTAACCAACCAGCGTCACCTGTAACAGTTATATGGTGATCACTGGTGAAAGGGTTAACTAGGGGGCAATCAGGGGGCTTTATGCGGTAGTATATGGGGGTCCCTGGCGCTATAAAAAGCTGCGGCGAACCTAAATACCTACCTGCCTAACTAGCGTCACCTGTGACACTAATACAGCGATCAGAAAAACGATCGCTTATTAGGCTGGGTTCACACTGGAGCGATGCGGGAACGCCACGAATGCGCGGCGGGTTCCCGCATCGCATGCCTCCCGGCGGCAGTTCACACTGCCCTATGCGAACTGCTGGGAGTGTCAGTGAAATGTTAATGACACCCCCAGATCAGTTCGCATATCGCAGTGCGATCTGCAAACTTGGATCGCATGGTGTGAACACCCATGCGATCCGATTCTGCTGCGGACCAAAAAAAGGGTCCCGTGCGAGTTTGCGGCGGGTGCGGCGGGTGCGACACGAATTCAGCCATACTATCTGTATAGCTGAACTCGAATCGCACAGAGATCGGATGTGATTTGCACTGCAGTGCGGTGCGAATCACATCCGTTCTCATAAACCGCTGCAATGTGAACCCAGCCTTAGTGACACTGGCGACGGGGGGTGATCACGGGGTTAAACCTTTATTGGGGGGGTTAGGGGGGTACCTTAGAACTAAAGGGGGCTAACCCTAACTGCCCTAACAGTTATTAGTCACAAATGACACCCGCCGGGTGATCAGGGGGTTAAACCTTTATTAGGTAATAAATGGCGGGTGCCCTGAAACTATAAAAAAATAACTAACCAACCAGCGTCACCTGTAACAGTTATATGGTGATCACTGGTGAAAGGGTTAACTAGGGGGCAATCAGGGGGCTTTATGCGGTAGTATATGGGGGTCCCTGGCGCTATAAAAAGCTGCGGCGAACCTAAATACCTACCTGCCTAACTAGCGTCACCTGTGACACTAATACGGCGATCAGAAAAATGATCGCTTATTAGGCTGGGTTCACACTGGAGCGATGCGGAAACGCCGCGAATCCGCGGAGGGTTCCCGCATCGCATGCCTCCCGGCGGCAGTTCACACTGCCCTATGCGGACTGCTGGGAGTGTCAGTGAAATGTTACTGACACCCCCAGATCAGTTCGCATATCGCAGTGCGATCTGCAAACTCGGATCGCATGGTGTGAACACCCATGCGATCCGATTCTGCTGCGGGCCAAAAAAGGGTCCCGTGCGAATTTGCGGCGGGTGCGGCGGGTGTGGCGGGTGCGGCGAATGGCTGAACTCGAATCGCACAGAGATCGGATGTGATTTGCACTGCAGTGCGGTGCGAATCACATTCGTTCTCATAAACCGCTGCAATGTGAACCCAGCCTTAGTGACACTGGCGACGGGGGGTGATCACGGGGTTAAACCTTTATTGGGGGGGTTAGGGGGGTACATTAGAACTAAAGGGGGCTAACCCTAACTGCCCTAACAGTTATTACAGTCACAAATGACACCAATGCAAAAAAAAAAAAAATGACATTGGTGTCACTGTGACTGGGGGGCAGGGGTAATTGGGGGGGGTGTGAGTGTGCCTGGCATGTTCTACTGTGTGTGTAGAGTGTTGGTGCAACTCACCGATCCGCTCTCCTCCGTGTCGGAACGAAAAATACCGACACGGAGGAGAGAATACATCACTTCCTCTCCTGTGTTTACATTACAGGAGAGGAAGTGATGTCACGGGGGATTCCTATTCGTCGGGAGCGATCGCGTGGGGGTGGCCATGAATGAATGGCTGCCCCCTCGTCCCGGATCGCTCCCGGACGAAAACCGACCGCCGCAGGCACCGGGCGGGGGCCCGATCGGGCCCCCGACCCGCGGGAGGCAAGGGACGTACATGTACGCCAATATGCCTGCCCGTGCCATGCTGTCGACGTACATCGTCGTGCGGCGGTCGGCAACTGGTTAAGCACTGCCCAAGGGCCACAAGGTCAGTAGGGGGCCCCATGAGAGGCTCCTGTGATATTAAATCGGTAGAAAACTTTTCTAACGTTACTACTTTTTAGAGGCCCTGGGGTAGGTTATGCCAAAATGTACAAGTATGCACAGCATATTAGCACATTAGGGCACACTTAAATTGTCAGACTGAGCCCTTCAGTGCTGTGCTGTGATCAATCCGGTGGGGCCCGGGCACTTCCATCTTCCATCTTCACCCGGTCTTCCTTCTGGGTTCTGTGCCTTCGGTCACTTGCCTTGGCAAGGCTGCGTTGATGTCATTCCCACACATGCTCTCTCTCATCTCTCTCATCTCTCTTTAGTTTAATTTGTTATAACAAAAAATAGTTTGCATTTTTATTAATATATTGTTTATAAAAGGCACCACCAAAATCCTCAGCACCAGGCCCATGATGTTCTTAATCTGGCCCTGCACACACTAGAGGGTGCCACAATAGTAATGAAAGAGTAAGTTTACCTTTTCACAAAAAATGAAAAAGTGACTTTGAATATCTTTATGTCCTACTGTTTTTTTTGTCCCCTTTCATTTTTCCAAAGTAACTTCCTTAAGTTTCATCTTCTACTAGGAATGACATACTGACGACCAAGTGAGTAAAATTGCTACAACATTATGTGCTAGTATGGCCCAGTACTGCTGTCTTTGCTAATATGGCTCCTCTTTGATTATGTGTAAAATGTAGGCAAATGTATTGGCTCATGGTAAGTCTGGAATTGGGTCAGGGTTTATTGCAAGTCAGGCTGGATTACTCACAGAAGAAGGTCTCTGGTACCTCCTTCTGGGTCTGGAAGTTTGGAGAAACTTCTAGAAGTTAGTGGGCGGAGGCTGGGGGGATCTGCATACTTGAGGGAACTTGGGCAATACCAGGAAGAATGTTCTAGCAAGGTGGCTGAGTGAGCCCTTAAATATGGTGGAGCAATGCCAGCAGGGAAGTTTGGTGGAAAATGGATTGCTGAGGAGGCTATCAGAGGCCTAGGAGGGGTCCCCTTGGTCTAGGGGGGCCTTTGCCTCCAGGCTGGGTTTGGACAGGCATAGGGAGATCCATTTAGTATTACAGTTTGAACAAGATTCATGCAATGTCTCCTCTGCAATAAAATGCACCTATCTGCTTGCTGTCTTCTCCAGCGATGTAATTTGAGCTACGCATGTGAAGTTCAGTTTACAGCATTGGCCTGGTCTCTGTGTGCTAGAATGTTAGCCTCTTCTGCATACGGTGAAGTGACGTCATCCTTTGCCAGCCAATAAAAATAAATGAAGACTGGCACACAGGAGAAGATGTCCGTGCCAGCAAAGGGACAAAACCATAGTATAGGTACGTTTCAGGTCTCTTTAGCTCTGCTATAATTATTAATGCTTGTATGTAGACTATATAAGTCCGATTCACACCATTGATCAACGCATGCCCAACTCTAATAAGAAGTAAAAATACATTGTTTTTAAGGAGCCCAGTTCATGTTGGTGTGTACTGTGTGAAAATAGAACACGCTGCATTTAAATCATTTCTAAAGCGCTGGACGCTTTTTTTTTTTTTTTTTACCCTGCGAGGTAAAGGCATAATGTGTTAGTATGCATCGCATACTAGCACATTATGTTACACTTACCTTAAAACTAAGCCCTCCCATGCTGAAATGTCAGATCTGGAGGCAGTTTCCATCTTCACTCGTCTTGCTTTAAGGTTCGCAGACTCCGGCTCTGTGCGGGGCCGGAGCTGCAATGACGTCACTCCCCTGTATGCACAATGGAGCCGCTGGTCACGGCACAGGACTCAGAAGAAATGGCACGGGTGGCTGTTCTTTCAAAGCGCATGCGCCAATAATGTCACTGGCTGCATGTACAGTAAACATCTCCTAAACGGTGCATGTTTAGGAGATATTTACATTACCTATAGGTAAGCCTTATTATAGGGTTACCTATAGGTAAAAGTCATGCATGGAAGTTAACTTCCACTTTAAATACAGTACAACACACTGTGACATGCATTAAGTAAGTAAATAAAAAAAATTATAAAAATAAGAAAAAAATTATTTGGTTCCTGCTGTGAAAAAAGAAGAAAAAAAAATGCACAGCAACACAAGTACAATGCAAACAATATGCATCTCAGGTTGTTGTAATAATTGTCTGCTGTGAATACAGATTAAAGCCTAAGTGCAGTCAAAATAAAACACAAAAATCAGTACAAGGGGCATAATTTACAGGATAATTATAGAAATGAAGGAGAAGTGACAGGCACTCATCAAGAGAGCTTGACTATGCCACCCTTTCCACCCACCTCTGCCATTCAAAAAAGCTGTAAGTACAGCTTCTATGAATGAAAAATGATCTATGAATGGAAGATGATTGAAAAGTCCACCCCCTCCATTAAATCCATTAATAGATCACATTTCATCCATGATGAGTATCTGTCACCGCTCCCTGAGTTCTATTATCTATTATCCCACTGCACTGGAAGATTATGGTGGTGGGTGGAATGGGAGTTGGGGGATAATGTGGCATCAATGGAACGTGATTAGAGCTAAAAAGAAGAGACATCAGCACAAGTAACACATCTTATTGACTGCAAGTTAAGTCCTTTGTAGGCAAAAATGTGTTTTTCATATTGGATAGGGTAAGGGAGGGCTATAATCCCTGTCTGACTTTGCTGCAATCTGTTTTCCATTGCCAAAACAGGAAGTGAGAATATTTCCCCTCTATTACTTTTCTTTTACTTTCACTTTCAATGATAATAGGTAAACAGGACAAATAGTTACATAGTTCCATAGTTACATAGCTACATAGTAGGTTAGGTTGAAAAAAGATACAAGTCCATCAGGTCCAACCTATGTGTGTGATTATACAGTGGGGCAAAAAAGTATTTAGTCAGCCACCAATTGTGCAAGTTCTCCCACTTAAAAATATGAGAGAGTCCTGTAATTGTCATCATAGGTATACCTCAACTATGAGAGACAAAATGTGGAAACAAATCCAGACAATCACATTGTCTGATTTTTGAAAGAATTTGTTTGCAAATTATGGTGAAAAATTAGTATTTTGTCAATATCAAAAGTTCATCTCAATACTTTGTTATATATCCTTTGTTGGCAATGACAGAGGTCAAACGTTTTCTGTAAGTCTTCACAAGGTTGTCACACACTGTTGCTGGTATATTGGCCCATTCCTCCATGCAGATCTCCTTTAGCGCAGTGATTTTGGGGCTGTCGCTGAGCAACACGGACTTAAAAACTCTCTCAAAAGGTTTTCTATGAGGTTGAGATCTGGAGACTGGCTAGGCCACTGCAGGACCTTGAAATGCTTCTTACGAAGCCACTCCTTTGTTGCCCGGGTGGTGTGTTTGGGATCATTGTCATGCTGAAAGACCCAGCCACGTTTCATCTTCAATCCCCTTGCTGATGGGAGGAGGTTTGCACTCAAAATCTCACGTTGCATGGCCCCATTCATTCTTTCATGTACACGGATCAGTCATCCTGTTCCCTTTGCAGAGAAACAGCCCCAAAACATGATGTTGCCACCCCCATGCTTCACAGTAGGTATGGTGTTCTTTGGTTGCAACTCAGCATTCTCTCTCCTCCAAACACAACGAGTTGTGTTTCTACCAAACAGTTCTACTTTGGTTTCATCTGACCATTTGACATTCTTCCAATCCTCTTCTGGATCATCCAAATGCTCTCCAGCAAACCTCAGATGGGCCCAGACATGTACTGGCTTAAGCAGGGGAACACGTCTGGCACTGTAGGATCTGAGTCCCTGGCGGCGTAGTGTGTTACTGATGGTAGCCTTTGTTACATTAGTCCCAGCTCTCTGCAGGTCATTCACTAGGTCCCCTCGTGTGGTTCTGGGATTTTTGCTCACCGTTCTTGTGATCATTTTGATCCCACGGGGTGAGATCTTGTGTGGAGCCCCAGATCGAGGGAGATTATCAGTGGTCTTGTATGTCTTCCATTTTCTAATTATTGCTCCCACAGTTGATTTCTTCACACCAAGCTGCTTGCTATTGCAGAGTCAGTCTTCCCAGCCTGGTGCAGGTCTACAATTTTGTTTCTGGTGTCCTTCGACAGCTCTTTGGTCTTCACCATAGTGTAGTATGGAGTGTGACTGAGGTGGTGGACAGTTTTCTATTATACTGATAACAAGTTCAAACAGGTGCCATTAATACAGGCAATGAGTGGAGGACAGAGGAGCCTCTCAAAGAAGAAGATACAGGTCTGTGAGAAGAAGATACAGGTCTGTGAGAGCCAGAAATCTTACTAGTTTGTTGGTGACCAAATAATTATTTTTCACCATAATTTGCAAATAAAGTCTTTCAAAAATCAGACAATACGATTGTCTGGATTCGTTTCCACATTTTGTCTCTCATAGTTGAGGTATACCTATGATGACAATTACAGGCCTCTCTCATCTTTTTAAGTGGGAGAACTTGCACAATCGGTGGCTGCCTAAATACTTTTTTGCTACACTGTATATCAGTATTACATTTTATATCCCTGTATGTTGTGGTCATTCAGGTGCTTATCTAATAGTTTTTTGAAACTATCGATGCTCCCCGCTGAGACCACCTCCTGTGGAAGGGAATTAACACAGACAGTAAAAAAAAACTAATTGATGTTGTAATCCATCTCCACTCTGTCCAAAAAAAGATTTTGCCTTTAGTTATACTTTAAGCTTTAATAGATTGTTGGGACTAGCCCTCTTTATATGCAAAAGGCCTTGATCTTCTGATATGATGTTCCTTTATTAAATGGAATATTTTTCTGAGTGACTGGCATCCTCATCATGATTTAATAAAATTATATGAATTCCTTTAGATGCAGGTAGCTCTGCCACTATACTAAAACGCTTTCTTGTCATCCCTCAAGCATTGTTCATTGGCAATGACATCTGCAGCATCATGCATATTGTTTACAGCTACTCCTTGATAAGCTCACATGGTATATAAACTCCACTTATTAAAGCTTCCACCCTATATTACCAAAAGTATTGGGACACCTGCCTTTACAAGCACATGAAAGTTAATGGCATCCCAGTCTTAGTCCGTAGGGTTCAATATTGAGTTGGCCCACCCTTTGCAGCCATAACAGCTTCAACTCTTCTGGGAAGGTTGTCCACAAGGTTTAGGTGTGTGTCTATGGGAATGTTTGATTATTTTTCCAAAAGCGTATTTGTGAGGTCAGGCACTGATGTTGGACGAAAAGATCTGACTTGCAGTCTCTGCTCTAATTCATCCCAAAAGTGTTCTATCGGGTTGAAGTCAAGCTTGTGCAGGACAGTCAAGTTCTTCCACCCCAAACTTGTGCATCAATGTTTTTATGGACCTTGCTTTGTGCACTGGTGCGCAGTCATGTTGGAACAGAAAGGGGCCATCCCCAAGTAACCCCACACCATAATCGCCCCCCACCAAATGATTTGGACCAGTGCACAAAGCAAGGTCCATAAAGACATAGATGAGCAAGTCTGGGGTGGAGGAACTTGACTGGCCTGCACAGGTCATGACCTCAGCCCAAGAGAACACATTTGGGATGAATTAGAGCGGCGACTGCCAGGCCTTCCCATCCACATTAGTGCCTGACCTCACAAGTAAGAAGGCTAGCTTGCATTTGTGGGAGGAGTCTGAGGGGTACATATCCCTCCTCCTCTGCCTGATCCTGCGTCGGCTCGCATTCGGGGCCAGGCCCACACACGTCATTTCCGGATTCACAGAGTGGGCGCGTCACTTCCAGTTTTCGTTGCAGAGTGGCTGGTTGGCTGCAGAAATCTCGTGACGGTTCCCCTCCCAGTGCTCACACTGGGCATCATGGGGGGCCGCCCGCCTACCTACTTCTTCTGGCACCCTGCCGGTACCATCAAGGGGGGCCACCCGTCTACCTACTTCTTCCGGCACCCTGCCGGTACCATCAAGGGGGGCCGCCACCCACTTCTCCCGGTCCTCACGCTGGGCATCATGGGGGGGCTCCCACTTCTCAAATGTCAATTGGGAAGAATAGGTAACCGGTCTCAAGGGCTCTCCCCTTTCCATCTATGTACACTTGCTGGGATCAGTGAGCTGATTTTGCAAGTTTATGGAGACCAGGAAATTTGACGTCTTCATATCTGACTGCCCTGTAATGACTGTGGGCAACCCAAGGTTCATAGCTGTAGACGAAGTTACTGGAGGCAGTAATTTCCTAGGGGTGCTGGTCTGGTTCGTTACCTTCATTCTGAAGGTAGGGGGCCAGGCTACCAGGGTGCCCAGTGGCAAGTTTCCAATATCGTTTGTTACATTTTGGCTGCTCTCTTTCCTGCCTAGACATTTTTCATCAAGATACTCTGTGGATTTGACGATACAGCACTTGCTACAGTTGAGGGGTGTATCGGCATCCAAACTGTTATCATCAATGCTAGAACTTACTTCCATCAGACCTGCCTGTTGGTAGGGCAAGATAAATGGTGCAGATGTTGTTTCACCACTGGGCTTACCCTGTGGTCAAAAGCAGTTCTTGCTTTTAAACCTCCACTGCACTCCAATCCATTGGGTCTGGGTACATGCAGGGACTAATTCATTCAGTTCATGTCCTGTTGCATGGAGACCTTGGTTACAACCCAGGGATCTATAGTCTCTTTCAGGGTGTGTGCTGATCCAACAGCCCACAAAGTGGTAGGTTCAGGCCAAATGTCATCATTATTTTGGGCGTCAATCTCTTGATTATGATGTTGTCTGGAGAACTGCTCAGTCATCTTTTGTCCCATCCCCAGCCTGTTCCAAGAAGAGGGGCTTACAGTCATTTTGGGTATGCTGAATCATGCCATGAGACTCATTCCCCAGGATGGAGTCTGGCCCTCCTTCCCCTGTTCAGGACTCAGACTCGGTTGTCGGGTCACAAGCAGACTCACGACCCAATTTATATAGTGTGGAACCAGTTTCTGGGTGTCTGGTATGGTTTCTCCATCTTTAACGGTGCATATTGCCACAGTGCATTGGCCTTATCCGCCAACACTATCAAACACATCCATCAGGTATTCAGCAATTCAGACCCCTGCAACTCCTGTCAGGTCATCCATTTTTGTGGCTTGCCCTCTCAAACTTCCCCATACCAAGCATAGACAAACCAGGGGTTTGTGGGAATTTTACGGAGCTACTTAACTGGTGTCTGTTCGAAGCGTTCAATCTTCTCTGCTATTATTTCGCAAGGTATCCTCAGGTCAGCCCTTGCCCCCTTTCCCCCCATGTATCCTCTGGCTACAAGCAATTCATTCCCATGTTTGTGGTTTTGCGGAAATCGGGCTCAATCCAAATCATTTACGGGACATTTATTTGGGTACTGGGCAGTGGCAGGTTCCAATCAGGGGGTCCCTGATTGGAACCTGGAATATATAATTTTTTTTTTCTTAATCCCCTTTCCTTTTCTTGTCTGTAGGCCTTCTGAGACTCAATTCTACCTTGGGTTACGACTTGTCTCAGAATTTTTTTTTTGAAAAAAACTTTCTTTCTTGCCCTATACAATTGCTAAAAAAATATGCAGCACCTTTCTACAACATTCAGTCCAAATTGCAACAACCTCCATATGAAAGCAGCTTTTTGAGTAAGTCTGATAGATTATTTTTTTGAATATTTGCAACACTATTGATACCATGTTATATACGTCCCCATGGTGACCATATTACTCCACACCCCTTAATGTTGCGCGGTGATTCTCTGGCGCCATGTTTGAATCCTTGACACCATATAAGCTAGTTTACATTTTGTTTTTCATTGTTGGAATATATATTAAATATGTGTATTATTGATTTTTTGTAACGAATTGTTGTCTATGTTTATCTTTTTGCTTTACCAGTCACATTAATACAAACTCCAGAAGCATCGTATTCATCTACACGAAACATGTAGAGCCTCCTCCCCTCTAAATAGTACATCATATGCCGCGAGTATATATTCTATCTATAAGAATATCCAATGAATGTATATCGTCTATCTTTAATAATTGCTATGTAAATGCATAAAGTATAGTCGCGGTATTTATGGTATGTTATATAAACAGAAGTTACTAGTATTATTGTGACATATAGTTTTAAAACTTTGTTGTATTACATTTGATACAATGAGATTTTTTAAATAAATAAAGTTTATGATCTTATTTGATGGTTATTGTTTTGTCTATGGTGCCTAAAAAGTCTATAAGCCCCTTGTTCTCTCTTTTTTCATCAAAGACTGGGATGCCATTAAAGTTCATGTGCGTGTAAAGGTAGGCGTCCTAATACGTTTGTTAATATAGTGTATCTTAATCAGCCCTGAAGCCCTGGCTGTAAAACATTTGTAATATTTTACATCAGCCATATTCAGCTTGAGTAACAGAGAACTCTGGGGTTCCTCCATAGATTAGTAGGAGTTCCTTGAGCTGTAGTTTATTTCCCTCCAATTTGATAATGCCTGCATAGTTCCAGGGCCAAAGCCACTTGGCAAAGCCCGCAGTATGACGCCACCACTGTAAGGTGGCAATTACTTTGACTGATCAGCAAAGTAAGGGTCATTTTCCCTATTGACCCCTGATGAATTGACTTTAGTAAGGATTCCCAGAGACTTGAAACTTATTTAGGGGTTCTCTGGGATTACAAAGATAAAGACTGATTTAGATGAAAAGAAAATGGTGTTTAATATCCAAAACTTCTGTTATCTTTTGTGCTGCTTCTTACACATGTGTCAAAATAAGCTCCTTAGAGCCAGTTCACACAGGGGCAGCACGACTTGCAGCGCGACTGCCTCAGGCGACCTGCACACGACTTTAGCGGTGGCGTGCAAAATGGCTTCTGTATAAAAGTCAATGCAAGTCACCTGACTTGAGTCGCTCCTATTAGAACGGTTCCATAGTACAGACCGGAATACGACTTGTCAGGCAGCTAAGTCGCCTGACAAGTCACCTCTGTGTGAACCGGCTCTTAAAGTTTTGTAGAAGAGCCAAATCCTTGAATGATTTTCTAGGAGGCAAGAGGTGGAAGAGACTGGCAAGTTGGGCTGGGAAGAGGGGGGCACTTCTCTAAACAGCTCTGTTAGGAGAAGCCTTCCAGCAGCCTACATACACTGCTTTTCACAAGATGTTTCACTTACAAGTTTGTTTCATATCCACAGGAGGGAGCCAAATCCACAAAATCAAAGGGAACCCTTCATACATTATACTGAATATTGCTGACAACAAAGTTAATGTGCCAGCACAAGCACTTTACATGTTACACACTCGTAAATGGCCAGTTAAACATTCTATCTAGCTGAGAAAAAAGAAACACCTTATAGTGACTATATTTTTTATGGGCAGTCCAAGGTTTTCAAAATCATAAAAAAAGTCAAAAATCGTTTTTTTTGCTTTTTTGTATAATGAATCTATTTATTTTTATTTTTTTTAGCACATATTGATGTTCTGATCACTTTTTAAGTTGGGACTGAACCGGTTTATTGTGAAATTTATGCACAAAGTATATCAATAATGCAATTTTATATGCCACAGTACCTACTATTTGCGTAAGTATGACCCTCAATGTATTTAGTTTAAGATACTGGCAACTAAGGATGAGCCAAACACCCCCCTGTTCGGTTCGCACCAGAACCTGCGAACAGACCTAAACTTTGTGTGAACTTTAGAACCCTATTAAAGTCTATGGGACTCGAAAGTTCAAAATCTAAAGTGCTAAGTTTAAAGGCTAATATGCAAGTTACTGTCCTAAAAAGTGTTTGGGGACCTGGGTCCTGCCCCAGGGGACATGGATCAATGCAAAAAAAAGTTTTAAAAACTGCATTTTTTCGGGAGCAGTGATTTTAATAATGATTAAAGTGAAACAATAAAAGTGTAATATTCCTTTAAATTTTGTACCTGGGGGGTGTCTATAGTATGCCTGTGAAGGAGCACATGTTTCCCGTGCTTAGAACTGTCCCTGTACAAAGTGTCATTTCTGCAGGAAAAAAAGTCTTTTAATATCACTTGCGGCTATAATGAATTGTCGGCTCCCATAATATAGAGAACACTGGATATTAAGGGGAACCCTGCGTCAAATTAAAAAAATTGACGTGGGGGTCCCCCTAAAAATCCATACCAGATCCTTTATCCGAGCACGCAACCTGGCAGGCCTCAGGAAAAGAGGAGGGGACGAGAGAGCGCCCTCCCTCCTGAACCGTACCAGGCCACATGCCCTCAACATTGGGAGGATGCTTTGGGGGTCTGTGACCCCTCAAAGCACCATGTCCCCATGTTGATGGGGACAAGGGCCTCATCCCCACAACCCTGGCCGGTGGTTGTGGGGGTCTGCGGGCGGGGGGCTTATCAGAATCTGGAAGCCCCCTTTAACAAGGTGACCCCCAGATCCCAGCCCCCCCTTTTTGAAAATGGTAAGGGGTTACAAAAGTACCCCTACCATTTCACTAAGAAAGTGTAAAAAATTGTTAAATAAGACAAACACACTTTTGAAAAATTCCTTTATTAAAAATAAAAAAAAAGACAAAAAAATTCCAGCGGTGGTAAGCCACTCTTGCTATCCAGCGATGGATGATCATCTCTCCGGGGTCCAGCGATGGCTGATCTGATCCAGCGACGGGTGATTTTCAGTCCAGCGCAGTCCATCCATGCATCCATCTTCTGTCTCCACTGTCGGAGACACTGCAGGATGCCGGCGCCTGATGTTTCTTATATTAGGAGGGCGGGGCCATCCGTCACCCAACCCCACCCCCTCTGACGCTAGTGAGGGAGGCCAGGGCTTCCCCAATGATGTATGGGTGACCCCACCCCCTCTGATGTAATGGAAACCTGCGTTACATCAGAGGGGGGTGGGGTCACCCATACATCATTGGGGAAGCCCTGGCTTCCCTCATTAGCGTCAGAGGGGGCGGGGTCAGGTGACGGGTGGCACTGATGGGCACTAATTGGCACTGACAGGTGGCACTGATAGGCACTGACTGGTACTGACAGGTGGCATTGGTTGGCATTGATGGGCATTGACAGGTGGCACTGATAGGTGGCATTAGTTGACACTAACAGGTGGCACTGATCTAGGAGAGGGGGAGTTTCACATTGAGCAGTCAGCGAAGCATGTAAGAGCCAAACAGCTAGCCTATCATACAAAAGTCAACAGGGTAGTTCCTGGACGGTGTATGTCGCTCTCTTTCTTAAGCAGTCTAATCATTGTCTGGTGTTTGATAGCTAATAGAAAGGGGGTGGAGCCACATACACGGCGCAGCCCGCCCAGCCCCTGTCCCGTTGGCTTGTTTTTGATAGGCTAGCTGTTCGGTCCTGCCCACCCCCGACATCAGCGCTGAGTTTTGACAGCTTGTCTCTGCAAGCAGTGGCATTACATTACAGTTTCATGCACCAAGTTGCTCTTACATGCCTCCCTGACTGCTCAATGTGAAACTGTCTTACAGGCAGCATGCTATACAGTGTTTTGTAGCATTTTACAGTAACTCTCGAGATACACCTTAGGGTGTGCCCAGGCACACACGGTGCACCCTGTGTGCACGCTTATGCATGTGCTTTGGTCTACATTGTCAATACGTATGTATTGTACAGAACTGCGACAGTCCCTGTATAGCAGCTCATGTAAACATATTTTTTTAGATTTAGTTGAGTAGAATAATCATATTTTGGAGTATCTCTTTTTTTTTTCATTTTCCGATCACATTTGTTATGTGTTTTTATGTTTTTACATCATAACTCTAACAGCAAACCCACTGACATTTGATTTGGATTTTAATTTTTTTGACTTTCCTTTTCCCTACTCGGATTACTTGGATTTCTAAAGCATCTATAAGTAGAGAAAAGTTTTTTGCGGTAAATAGATTTTGCTGGTACCAAAACAGACTTTACAGCATATTAAGTGTTAAAAACCGGCATAATGAAAAC
Organism: Lithobates pipiens; assembly: GCF_037356315.1. Classification (NCBI taxonomy): domain Eukaryota; kingdom Metazoa; phylum Chordata; class Amphibia; order Anura; family Ranidae; genus Lithobates; species Lithobates pipiens. The sequence goes on from NW_027507748.1 coordinate 430,369,659, forward strand.
AAATGTAAAGCCAGCTCTTCTCTACAGGTTTCGCGGAAAATTTGCTTCTTCAGTAATGTTGGAGGGAGTAAATTTCCTACAAAAAGACAAATATAACATAAAATAGTACAATCAGGGCCGGCACTACTGCTAGACAAAGCAAGCAGCTGTCTAGGGCACAGCCATGGCTACTAGTTTCCTTACTCTCCACAGCAGGGACACAGATAGGGGAGTTAGGGGGGTCTGAATCCCCCAAGAGCACCCTGCCCAAATGCCCAGTTAGTCCCTACTGCTGCATGGAGTCTAGCCATTTAGCCTCAGCAATCAGATTTGTCAGAGAATATAGGCAACAGTGATGTGGTCCCCAGACGTCCCCCTACTCCGTTCTTGCCCTTCTCTGAAAATTGGAGTCTGGGGGAGAGGCAACCACATGCTTGCCCCACCTCGAGGGCCTGACATTCTGAGAGGGAGGAGGGCAAGAACGGCATTTCCTCCATGAGACCTACCCGGCCAGGGAGTGACATTGCACAGATGTTTCAGGCTGACCAGTGGCACTGAGGGATTCAGGTGAGCTGAATATCCTGCTGCTGGTACCTGTAAAAATGTCTTCCCACCTCAACCTCCTCCTCACCTACCCTCTATACTGCCTCGCCTACATCTCATACTGTCTCCCCCATGCCATATACTGCCTCACCTACCCCTTATACTGCCCCCCCTATACCGCCTCACTTACCCCGTTATATTGCCTCACCTACCCTGCATACTGCCTCACCCACCTCCCCTACTGCCTCACCCAACCCTCCACCGCCACCATACTACCTTGCCTACTCCTCATACTGCTTTTCCCACCCCACATACTGCCTCACCCATCCCTCATACTGCTTCACCCACCCCCCTACTGCCTCGCCTACCCCTCATACTGCCTCACCTACCCTTCATACTGCTTCACCCACCCCCCCATACTGCCTCACCTATCCCTCCTACTACCTCACCTACCCCTAACATACTGCCTCACCCACCCCTAACATACTGCCTCATCTACCCCATCACACTGTCTCATCTACCCCCTCATACTGCCCCTCAGACTGCTTAACCCAAGCCCATACAGCCTCCCCCACCCCCCATACAGCCTGACCCACCACCCATACTGCCTCACCCACTCCTCATACTGCCTAACCCACCCCACATACTGCCTCACCCACCCTTCATACTGCCTCAGCCACTGCCCATACTGCCCCACCTACCCCCAATACTGCTTCACCCACCCCTCATACTGTCTTACCCACCCCTCATACAGCTTCGCCCACCCCCATACTGCCTTACCCACTCCTCATAATGCCTCACCTACCCCTCATCCCGCTTCACCCACCTCTCATACGGCCTCACCCACCACGTATACTGCCTTACCCACCCCTCATACAGCCTCACCCAATCCTCATACGGCCTCACCCACCCCTCATACGCCTCACCCACCCAACATACAGCCTTACCCACCCCTCATATGGCCTCACCTACCCCCCATCATGCCTCACTTACCCTCTCATACTGCCTCACCTACCCCTATTCTGTCTCACTCAGCCCCTATGCTGTCTCACCTATCCCCTACTCTGCCTCACCTAGCCCCTATATTGCCTCACCTACCACCCTATACTGTGTCACCTACCACCCTATACTGCATCACCTACCCTTCACCCCCCCTCATCATGGGGGGGGTGCAAGTATTTGGTATTGCCTAGGACGCAAAATAGTCTAACACTAGCCATGAGTACAATAACGCTGCTGTACAGATCAAATTGACAATGCTCTATATGCATGGCACAACTTAACTAAGATAGGGGAGAGAAATGTGTATACAGAATATTTCCTAAACCTGCAAGGTTTAGGATATACTGACCCAGCATGCAGCCGTCAATGTCAGTGGTGCCTGCCCTCTGCGGTCCTGTGTATCCTGCCGAGACTTGCCGAAATGAAGGGCTCCCACGCGTATGTGTGGGAGTGACGTTGTCGCAGCTCCGGCCACTCACAGTGCCTGAGCCAGTGATCCCAGAAGAAATGCTGAGGGAACATATCAGCTCCCTCAGTGGTGACTGTGCGCGCTGTGGGGCCTTTGTTCTAAGTTAAGTATTTCATAATGTACTAGTATGCGATGCATACTTGAACATTATGCTATTGTCTTGCAGGTTTTTTTTTTTTTTTTCAGTTTACTACCGCTTTAAATAAATGATACAAGCATGATGGAAGTGTGCTTTACCATACCTCCCAACTTCCTGAAATATTAAAGAGACACCTTTTAGTGCAAAGCATGTAGGTAAAAGGTATGTACCTACCATTTCCCCAATTAGATTAACCACAAAGATCTAATATGCAAAAAAAAAAATCCTTTGTATTGTTTTAAAAAACAAACAAACAAATGCAATAATATAGAAGATGGATAAAAAGTTGAGTGCAGTATAACTTTTGGTAGGAAAATTGTATATTTGGTTAGAGATGTACACACCAGACAAAAAAAAGGGAAAACTGAGGCTGCACAAGGGGCAGTGAGATTTGGTCTCAGATGAGGAACAGTTGAGAGCTATGCTTCATTTACATTTGCATGTCTGCGGAGATCTGTAGATTGCCATTGTAGACGTCATCATGAGAAAATGCTAGTCGTGTGGCTGTCATGCTGAATTCATTGCTTCGGTATTTTTCTTGTCTCTGACCCATAACAAGTTTGCAGTTTAGGAGTTCTGACTTCAATTTAAAACCCATCTTCAAAACAAATTTAAAGAGTAACCACACTTTTGTTGAAAAAAAAAAAGTCCTCTCTGGGTGATCATTGTACAGTGCAAGAATTTTTAAGAACCTTGTTGTAGATTCCTACCTGTTTCTGCTTTGAAGAATACGCTGTTTGGTTATGTCAGAGTGAGTCTAAATGAGAATGTCTTTTTCATTATTAATCAGCTGATGCACTTGCAGTGTTTTAATGAAGAAAGGAATATCTCACCAAAAATGATTTTTTTGTTGCAGAGGATGCCTAAAATCTGGAAAGACTTCTGGGAAAATTTGTGAGCCAATCACACAAACAGAAAGTTAAAGTTTCTGGGTGGAGTTTTCTGCTTACCAACTGTGTACATAACACCTTCATGTTGCCATATTACATTGAATTTTACAGAAAATTACAGTGCTGCAGATTGAAAAGGAAAAATAATTTTTTATAACATTCAATTACACCAGAGGTAGGCAACCTCGGCACTCCAGCTGTGGTGAAACTCCAAATCCCATCATGCCTCTGTCTCTAGGAGTCATGCCTGTGACTGTCAGGGTCTTGCAATGTCTCTTGGGACTTGTAGTTTCACCACAGCTGGAGGGCCAAGGTTACCTACCCCTGAATTACAATATGGCTTATGTAGCAATTATATATACAGTATATACACCAGGGTTGTCGCTAGGTCTACAAAAGATCTGGGGCTAGAGCCCAAAGCAACGTAGTAAACAAATTCAAATGCTTGGGCGGGCATACACATGTATATAATATATGTGTGTGTGCATATATCCCCAGAGAGCCACCCTTACATTAGGATCCCCAGAAAACCTCCCCCTTGCATCAGGGTCCCCAGAGAGCCTCCCCCTTAAATCAGGGTCCCCAGAGAGCCTCCCCCTTAAATCAGAGTCCCCAGAGAGCCTCCCCCTTAAATCAGAGTCCCCAGAGAGCCTCCCCCTTAAATCAGGGTCCACAGAGAGCCCCCCACTAAATCGGGGTACCCAGAGAGCCTCCCCCTTAAATCGGGTCCCCAGAGAGCCTCCCCCTTAAATCAGGTCCTCAGTGAGCCTCCCCTTAAATCAGGATCCCCAGAGAGCCCCCACTTACATTAGGTTCCCCAGAGAGCCTCCTCCTTAAATCAGGGTCCCCTGAGAGCCCCCCCACTTACATCAGGGTCCCCAGAGAGCTTCCCCTCACCTCGGGGACCCCTGCAGAGACTCGGGACTATGGTTCCCAGATTCGAGGCTATAGCCCCAAAAGCCACCCCCCAACAACGCCACTGATATAGACTATATTGCCAAAAGTATTGGGACTCCTGCACACACATGAACTTTAATGGGTTGACCCACCCTTTGCAGCTATAACAGCTTCAATTGTTCTGGGAAGGCTGTCCACAAGGTTTAGGAGTGTGTCTATGGGAATGTTTGACCATTCTTCGAGAAGCGCATTTGTGAGGTCAGGCACGGATGTGGACAAGAAGGCCTGGCTTGCAGTGTCCACTCTAATTCATCCCAAAGGGGTTCATTGGGTTGAGGTTAGGATAGTGCATTCCAGTCAAGTTGCTCTACCTCAAACTCACTCATCCATGTCTTTATGGACCTTGCTTTGTGCACTGGTGCGCAGTCATGTTGGAACAGGAAGGGGCAATCCCCAAACTGTTCCCACTAAGTTGGGAGCATGAAACTTGTCCAGAATGTCTTGGTGTGCTGACACCTTAAGAGTTCCCTTCACTGGATCTAAGGGGCCAAGCTCAACCCCTGAAAAACAACCCCACACCATAATCCCCCCTCCACCAAATTATTTGGACCAGTGAAAAAAGCAAGGTCTATAACCACTACAATACAGGGCACTTTCGCCCCCTTCCTTCCCAGCCCAATTTTCAGCTTTCATCGCTCTAGCGCTTTCAGTGACAATTGCGCGGTCATGCTACACTGTACCCAAATTAAATTTTTATCATTTTGTTCTCACAAATAGAGATTTATTTTGGTGGTATTTATTCACGACTCCGTTTTTTATTTTTTGCGATATAAGCGCAAAAAAGCGGAAATTTGGAAAAAAAACGATATTTTCTTTTTTCTATTTTAAAAGAAATCCAATAAAATCAAATTTTGTCATAAATTTAAGCCAAAATGTATTCTGCTACATGTTTTTGGTAAAAAAAATTCCGTTAAGTGTATAATAATTAGTTTGTGTGATCACAGACATATGTACGCAAATGATCACGTACATATGTGTGCAGGTGATCACGTACATATGTGTGCACATAATCATTGGGACAAGTGATTTTAGTGGGACATATGTGGGGGACATGTTTTTATTATTAGGGACATGTGTTTTTATTTTTTGGGGACATGTATGTTTTGGGGACATGTGTGTTATGGGGACATATGTGGGGACTGTGTTTACACTGTGTGGTGTGTTGTGTGTTTACACTAGACTGAAGATCAGTGAGTAAAAAGCTGTAAAAAACAGCTCATACTCACTGATCATCAGCCGGCTGCAGCAATCTGCTCTCCTCTCCTCAGCGATGACTTCTGTGTTAGGAGAGGAGGAGCCGATTGCCTAGCAACCGGCTGTTTGTTTACATCACATGACGGCCGTGATTGGACACGGCCGTCATGTGATCAGGAGGGCCAATCACAGAGCCCTCCTGCCGATCTGAGATGCGCCGTGTCCCGGTGACACGGGCGCATCGGGATCGCACCGCTGCGCGGGCACGCGCGCGCGATCCCGCTCCTCCTGATGGACGTTCCTGAACGTCCTATCAGGAGTAGACGGCTCCCACCCGGCCGTATATGTGCATTGGCCGGGTGGGAAGTGGTTAAAGGCATGGATGATTGAGTTTGGGGTAGAGGAACTTGACTGGCCTGCACAGAGTCCTGACCTCAACCTAATACAACACCTTTGGGATTTATTAGAGCAGAAACTGTGAGCCAAGCCTTCTTGTCCACATCAGAGCCTAACCTCACAAATCTGCTTCTGGAAAATTGTTCAAACATTCCCATAGACATGCACCTAAACCTTATGGACAGCCTTCCCAGAAGCGTTGAAGCGTTGAAGCTGTTATAGCTGCAAAGGGTATAGGGCTCAATATTGAACCCTACTGACTAAGACTGGGGTGCCATTAAAGTTCATGTATGTGTAAAGGCAGGCGTCCCAATACTTTTTGCACTATAGTGTATATATAAATATATATATATATACATAAATATATATATATATACATAAATATATATATATATACATAAATAAATATATATATATATATATATATATATATATATATATATATATATATATATATATATATATATATATATATATACGAAAGTAGATCTACCTTTTGATCCCACCCCCTCTCTCCATGGGTTAAAAAGGACTCTAGGGGTGGATTTTTCCTGGACTCAAGCTTTAACTTTGCTAACCTGTATGCTAATTATAGATACTGAAAGTATTGAAAGCTAGCATTATCAGAATGCCCATATGTTCTTTAAAGTACATGTTTCCTTTTAATTGTTGCTGTCCATGCCTATTTTTTTAGCTGGGTTTATATTTTTTCTTATATAAAATCTGTTTGCCTCTCTGGTCTTGGGGTGGAGGGAATAAATATGTATATGGCTGACTTGTTTAGGAGCTTTATTTCTTTCAGGTATACTGTATTTGGAACAAATTATCTTCATTTCCATTGACTTCTATGTGGAAACTCGTTTTGATATGCGAGTGCTTTGGATTTCAAGCATTCTCCTGGAACGGATTATGCTTGTAATCCAAGGTTCCACTGTAGAACTGATTCAATAAACATTGTAAAGGAAAAAGCCACTGTACTTTTTTACATTTTCTAGTAATATTAGAGGTGAATGTGTCGCTATAAGAACACAAACAACTTCCAGTGAGCAAATACACATCAATTAACATAGTTACATAGTAGGTGAGGTTGAAAAGAGACACAAGTCCATCAAGTCCAACCTATGTGTGAGATTATATGTCAGTATTACATTGTATATCTCTCTATGTTGTGGTCGTTGTCACCTGTTTTACAACCTTCAAATATTCATTAAAGCCCAACTTTGAGATCTACCACCCGCCAATGGCACCCCTCCCCTCCCCCTCCCTGTTCCTGGCCAATATGTTTTTTTTTTCTTTTTATACTTCCATTTCTCAGATATCTTTAAGCTGGTCACGTAGTACACTGGGGCTTCCTCTTTCTCTTTGTCTCTTTCTACATACTTGTGCAACCAAGAAAGGATGTTTAGGAAAGGATTAGAACATTTTACTAGTTAGGTAATTTGTATTTTGTATTTGTAATAAATGAACCTTTTTACAGTGCTCCCCCCTAGCTGGTTGCTCTGTAAAATGCTACAAACATCCACATTATTGTGAGAAAAATGTAGCAAATTGAGCTGGAAAGGTTTTTCTATGAACATTATTACAATAAAATGACATAGTTAGGTGTCATAGCGCAGAATAAAAGCATTACAGGCATACCTCACATTTAAGTACACAATAAGGTTTATTTACTAAAGCTGGAAAGTGCGAAATCAGGCTCACTTCTGCATAGAAACCAATGAGCTTCCAGGTTTTATTACCAAAGCTTAATTAAACAAGCTGGGGTTAGAAGCTCATTGGTTTCTATGAAGAAGGGAGCCTGATTTTGCACTTTCTAGCTTTAAAAAATAAACCCCATTGTGTACTTAAAAGTGGAGTATGCCTGTACATTTAAGCAGACAGCAAGCAGGTCAGATCTAGGAACACAGTTATCTTGAATATGTTCACTTTGCTTTGTGGAGTTTTTCTTTTTAGAATTGCAGATGATCATGCAGACAGTTCTGATGTTGTGAAACAGTCATACTCGCTGTTTCAGCACTATTTGCAATTGTCTTTTGTTGCCAAGGATATTCCAAGGGATATTTCCTCATTAATAAATAGCTTTCTTTTAAAACTTAGAAGTTCAGGCAATATGGACACTTTGGGGGGGGATTTACTAAAACCGCAGCACTCAGAATCTAGTACATGTGCATGGTAGCCAATCAGCTTCAGCTTGTTCAATTAAAGTGATATTAACGTCTTATTTTCTTGTTTAAAAATAACAAACATGGCATACTTACCTGCTCCGTGTAGTGGTTTTGCACAGAGCAGCCCAGATTCTCCTCTTCTCAGGTCCCTCGTCGGTGCTTCTGGCCCCTCCCTCCTGCTGAGTGTCCCCACAACAAGCAGCTTGCTATGGGGGCATCCCCACTCCCTCTCTCTCCTCATTGGCTCACTGACTATGATTGACAGCAGCGGGAGCCAATGGCACCCACTGCTGTGTGTCAGCCAATCAGGAGGGAGAGTCTGTGACAGCCAAAGCTCTTGTGTAACATTGCTGGATCGAGATGGGGCTCAGATAATTATGGGGGCTGAGGGCAGTTGCTGCACACAGAAGGTTTTTTTTTAATCTTAATCCATAGAATGCATTAAGATACAAAACCGTCTGCCCTTAGAACCACTTTAAGCTTTGACAATAAAACCTGAAAGCTGACTGGTTTCTATAAAGACCTACACCGGATTTTGCACGCTCTAGTTTTAGTAAATCTCCCTCTATGTCAACAATATAAGCCAGGGGTAGGAATCCTACCTAAACAAATTAAGGAGATCAAAGATTATTGGGGTGCAGAACCCTCTTTTTAGGGAGATAGTCTAGAAAGGCCATTAAAAAGTAAGGTCATTTTGAAAAAAAAACTTTAAAAAGTATAATACAAATGTCAATGTAAAAATACATCCATTTTTTTTTCTTCTTCCTTTTTGCTTCTTTAAGTGTATGTTATATAAATCAACATATTATGTAGATTTCGATATAAAAGTGAAGGGTGAACTGAAGGGTATTATGTAAACTTAGGGGGGTGTTTGTTAAATGTTGGTAGGGTGGGTGCCAAGAGTAAGTGCGGGATGTATAAATGTATATTTGTGTTTTGTCTTTTTATATGAATAAAAATTACCTTAATCAAAAAAATAAATAAATACAATCATAGCTGGTGCTTACAGGTGCAAATGTATCCTCAGAAGAGTTAAAGTGGCTCTAAAGGTAGAGATACATTTTCTGCATTAAGGTAACAAAAACATTTTAATAGTCACTTCTTCCTCTGCCCCCCCCCCCCCCAAAATACTCATCTGAACCTGTTCTTGGTCCAGCACTGTGGACATCTGCAGCAGCTCTTCTCCCCTTTCCCAGATCAGACAGGCATGGTTAAGAGCAGCGGGAGCCATTGGCTCTTGCTGCTGTCAGTTAAAACCTGTCAGCAGAGAGTGACGGAGTGAGGCCAAGCTGGGCTGTGTGTCTGTACAGACGCAAACAACATCGGAATTTCCTGTAGCTCAAATTTTCCAACAAAATCCGTTGTCAGAAATTCCAATTTGTGTACACAATTCCGATGCACAAAGTTTCAAGCATGCTCGGAATCAAGCAGAAGAGCCGCGTTGGCTATTGAACTTCATTTTTCTCGGTTCTTCGTACGTGTTTTACGTCACCGCGTTCTTGACATTCGCAATTTCCGACCAACTTTGTGTGACCGTGTGTATGCAAGGCAAGTTTGAGCCAACATCCGCCAGAAAAAATCCATGGATTTTGTTGTGAGAATTTCCGATCAATGTCTGATCGTGTGTAAGGGGCATAAATGTCTCTCATTTCCTTTATTTATACGGTGGAGTCTCAATCTGCAAGGTGATCACACTTTTCCCAGGCGATGAATCACCAAAGAAAACAGAAGAAACTATATTACAGTAAAAAGTGTATCTGCGCTGACCCTAAATGGTATACATATCTTACCACAACAAAAGCAGTGAGTAATTTTTACCAATAATTCATCAAAAATGAATCATAAACTCAATCAAGTGCATATTTAGTGGACTAGAATAATATAGGGAAAATATATTTCTAAATTAAAATATTAGTGAATAAATTAAAATCATGTGTTTAACAAAAGGACAGTCCCAGTATTCCTATTCAAGAACTGGTTATCCGAATTCCATGTGCACAAATCCACATCCGTGATTGGAAAACTTTCACCAATTCATGAAACACCACCACCTTCTAAAATGGGGACTCACCAGAAACAAGATAAAAAGACGCCTCTGGTTTATATCTGGGTTAACCACTCCACTCATATGAATATATCTGGAGATTTCCAAACGGTATGCCAGTGATCACTCCATGCATCTCCACATGAATCTCAGGATCTCATAGAAAGCAAACAGCCATCATTACGCTTTATTCAATCAAATAGGTGTAAAAAATTTTCACTTGCAAATATAGTGCCTATAGACCGACACTGAGTCTTTCCAGCGATACTTTTGGGGCTAGCAAGCGCCATCCCGTCCCCCACGGTCAGGGTGCGGTCCAAGCCTCCGTATGGTGTGGGTTGGGGCAGGAAGGGACGTTGGCATTACCCAGAAGCCTCTACGCATTTCACATGCAATCATGCATCTCCAGGAAGCGCTTCCTGAAGATGCATGATTGAATGTGAAATGTGTAGAGATGGCAGTCCACTCACAGCACCGGAACCGCAAACCCAGAAGAGACGCAGAGGGAAAATGTCAGCTCCCTCAGCATCGACTGCGATCGGGATGCGATGCAGAGACCTCATTCTAAGGTATTCCATAATGAGCTAGTATGCGGTGCATACTAGCAGGGCAGGACTGAGGGTGGTGGGGGCCCCTGGGCTTGATCCACTTTCGGGCCCTACCTTGTGTACATTACCGCATTTATTGGCGTATAACACGCACCCCAAGTTTGGCAGGGAATTTTAAGGAAAGAAACTTTTAGGAGGGAAGTTTAAGGAAAAAACTTACATTTAAATGCCCATCAATGCAGCCTTATCAGTGTTCATCCGCAGCCTTGCCCATCCATCTGCAGCCTTGTCCAGTGTCATTTGCAGCCTTGTCATTGCAGTCTTGAAGTTTAAAAATGGCCCTGCCGAGATGCAGAGTCCTGTGTATCTCAGCGGCTCTTGGGTCCTCTAGCAGTCCCAAGCGGAGCCGAGAGTAGGCGAGTATACTCAGCTCGGCTAACAGTCCCTGTGTTATGTCCATCATAGGGCGGGACTGGGCGTGACTGTGAGCGGAGCTGAGCCGAGTACACTCGGTTATGTATCTTGGCAGGGCCCGTGGGGCCCCCTATTGGGTGGGGCCCATGGGCTTGAGCCGAGTCAAGCCCAATTGTAAGTCCAGCCCTTCATACTAGCTCATTATGCCTTTGCCTTACGGGTTTTTTTGGGGGGGGTTTACAACCACTTTAAGTACAAAACAAGCTCCCCATGTAAAGGATATCATAAAAGCTTCATTGTGTAGTCATTTTCTATAAAAGCAAGTTTTCATTCATATACAAATGCACTTACAAACAAACTGCATTAAAAAGCAGGCAAACAACTCTCAAGATGGCCGCTATGGTACTTCCGGCATGAGTGATGATGTCATCTGACATCACTTCCAATGCGTTTCGTCTAACAGACTTTTTCCAAGGATCCAGAGAAGCTGATCATCCTAAGGAGGCAGGTATTGGAATCTACAGACAGATGGAAAGGGTCATCACCACCTTCACAGCCAACCCAGAGGAGGACAAATGGGCTCCCCATCACAAAGAAGGTTATTGCTTCACCTTGCTGTGCTGTGGAACCTGGAGAGAGGGTTCTTAACTCACACAATGCTGCCATTGCACTAAAACCTGTTGTTTGTGTCAGAAACCATGAATCAGACTGAGACACTTGTTTATTAATAAAAAATAAAAAGGTAAATAGAGTAAATGTATCCAAAGCATAGCCAGAGTCCAGTAACCGGATCAAGTAGTCAGCCAGTCCAAAGTTCAATAACCAGATCGGGTAATCAGCCAGGCCAGAAGTCAGGGATCCAAGTGGAGCAACAGCAAGCAGGATAAGGAGCCAGAAGGGATGTCAGCAATCCAGTCTTTAAACAGAACCGCAGGAGATGGTTTCTTGTGATGTGACCAAGGCGAAGGCAGATATGAAGTGAGCTGGACAGCTTTAAGTAGGCAGGTCACACGAGCAGGATCAGGGACAGCTGGTAACTGTGGAGAGAGATGAGAGCTGGAAACTAGCCGACAGCTGAGCAGCCAGCCCAGAGAAGGAAGGGCTAAGCCAGCCCTGACAGTTTGCATCCAGTTGCTAGAGTCTGGAACAGGTAAAGTACAGGCCTATATCTTTAGGCAGAGACTCTATAACCCATCCAGTGCTGCAGTCCAACCACTTTACTGCTTTTATCAACACTGCCTGCAGGATACTAGAATTCACCTCTAGGCAGGAATTCTACACACACCCCACTTCAGACTTGAGCCATCCAAGAAATAAATTAGCTGGTTTGCATTTAAAAGGACAAACTTCAGCCAAAATCTGTTTTCCCTTTTCCTGCAAAAGCAATGTCTGCTACCATCTGACTCTTTACCTTAATCTGACACCCTTAACACCCTTAACCATTTCAGCCCCCGAAGGAATTGCCCCCTTCCTGACCAGGCCATATTTTGCGATACAGCACTGTGTCGCTTTAACTGACAATTGCACGGTCGTGCAACGCTGTACCCAAACAAAATTTATGTCCTTTTTTTCCCCACAAATAGAGCTTTCTTTTAGTGGTATTTGATTACCTCTGCAGTTTTATTTTTAACACTATAAACAAAAATGTTTTGCAAAAAACACAATGAGGGTTATTTACTAAAGGAAAATCCAATTTGCACTGAAAATACACTTGGAATTTTGTTGTAGATCCGAGGGGGACATGGAAAGGGAAAAGGACAAGGAAAATAAAAAACAGCATTTTAGCTTCCACATGATTGGATGAGCTTCCACTAATTTCAGATCTACCCCTTAGATTTAGAGCGACTGCACTTCCAAGTGCACTTGCAGTGCAAAGTGGATTTGCCTTTCGTAAATAACCCCCAATATTTTGTAGTTTTTGCTATAATAAATATCCCAATTTATAAAAAACAAAAACTTTTTTCCCTCCATTTAGGCTGATATGTATTCTTCCACATATTTTTGGTAAAAGAAAAATCGCAATAAGTGTATATTGATTGGTTTGCGCAAAAGTTATAGCGTCTACAAAATAGGGGAAAGATTTATGTAATTTTTATGATTTTTTTTTTTTTTTACTAGTAATGGTGGCGATCTGCAATTTTTATCAGGACTGTGACATTGTGGTGGACAGATCAGACACTTTTGACACAATTTTGGGATCATTGACAATTATACAGCGATCAGAGTTAAAAATAGCACTAGGGGGTGATCAAGGGGTTAACAGTTTCCTCAGTGTGTTCTAACTGTAGGGGGAAGGGAACTGACTAGGGGAGGAGAGAGAGATCAGCATTTAAACTTGGTATGAACACACGATCTGTCTCCTCTCCCCTCAGAGAACCGGATTTGTATGTTTACACACACAGATCCCGGTTCTTGCTCTGCCAAGAGCCATATGTATTGGCTTTGGGACACGCTGTGGGCATGTGCGTGCGCCCCTGTCATGCTGTCTTAAAGGAGCAACGTACAGCTAGGGAGCGATTTGTCCAGCCAAGCCAACCTGCCGCAGTATAACTGCATCAACTAGTCAACTAGTCGGCTAGTGGCTAAAGGGACTCCCCCCCGCCCCCAGAGTTTATTAAAGGGGAATACCATTTCCCTTGGGTAACTCATTTTCCCTCAAAGAGATTATATCTTTATTGTGCCCCAACGTACGAGCCCAACTAGCTGGGATATCAGCTGGAAATGTACTTGTCTAGATTCATGTGAGTTAAACCCTGACTCTTTTCACTGAACACCCGCAAGTGAGCTAGCCCAGTGTTTGTTCGTTTCCATCTTATTCGCTCACTTGGGGAACTTTTTTTGGTTTTGGAGCTCACATTTAAATCTGCAGTCCTGCAGGACAAGTGGGAGTGGCTTAAAGTGGTACTGTATTGTGTTATATTGCCTTTTCCTGTTTGTGTTTTGCAGGTTAAAATACAATTGTTTTCTTTTACCTGTTTTGCCATTTCTATGACACTAATACAAATTAAACATTTATCTCACTGGGCTTTATGGGCCTGGGTTCTGTCCCAAAACTGGTGCTATCTTGCCCGACGGTGTCCTGCCTGACAGTGTCCTTCCTGACAGTGTCCTGCCTGTCAGTGTCCTGACAGTGTCCTTCCTGACAGTGTCCTGCCTGTCAGTGTCATGACAGTGTCCTTCCTGAAAGTGTCCTTCCTGACAGTGTCCTGCCTGTCAGTGTCCTGCCTGTCAGTGTCCTGACAGTGTCCTTCCTGACAGTGTCCTGCCTGTCAGTGTCCTTCCTGAAGTCCTTCCTGAGAGTGTCCTGCCTGACAGTGTCCTTCCTCACAGTGTCCTGCGGCTGCCTGACAGTGTCCTTCCTGACAGTGTCCTTCCTCACAGTGTCCTGTGGCTGCCTAACAGTGTCCTTCCTCACAGTGTCCTGTGGCTGCCTGACAGTGTCCTTCCTCACGGTGTCCTGCCTGGTGGGGCATTATTCCTCTCAGTGAGGCCAGCAATGTGGTATTATTCCTTCAGCTGACCCCAACGATGGGACATTCTTTCTTAACTGATAGCAATGATAGGGCATACCTTCTTCCACTGTTGCCAAAAATAAGGCATTCTCTCTCCACTGATGCTTGTGACAGGGTAATCTTCCTACAACTAGTGCAAATGGAGTTTTATTCCTCTTACTGACCAGCAATCTGAGCCGTACTATGATAAAAATTTCCTACCCCTGCACTCTATGACTGTTTTCACACTAGCACCGCTCCGTGTTAACGGTAAAGTGCTGTTTTAGCGGCGCTTTACTGTAGTTTTAGTGGGACTCGATGTCCGCGGGGATACCCGTGATCGTCTCACGCAGAAGAAGAACGGGGAAATGCTGATGTAAACAAGCATTTCCCCATTCTGCCTAATGACAGGACACTGATCACAGCTCCCTGTCCATAGAAAACACTTAACCCCTACAGAGCCCCCTAGTGGTTAACCCCTTCACTGCCAGTCACATTTACACAGTAATCAATGCATTTTTAATCGCACCAATCGCTGTATAAATGTGAGTGGTCCCAAAATAGTGCCAAAAGTGTCCGATCTGTCCACCATAATGTTGCAGTCATTATAAAAATCGCTCATTGCTGCCATTACTAGTAAAAAAAAAAAATAATTAATAAAAATTTCATAAAACTATCCCCTATTTTGTAGACGCTATAAATTTTGCGCAAACCAATCAATGTGATTTGATTTATTGTGATTTTTTTTTTTATTAAAACCATTTAGAAGAATACGTATCAGCCTAAACTGAGGGAAAAAAATGTTTTTTATATATTTTTTGGGGGTATTTATTATAGCAAAAAGTCAACAATAATGCATTTTTTTCAAAATTGTCGCTCTATTTTTTGTTTATAGCACAAGGTGATCAAATGCCACCAAAAGAAAGCTCTATTTGTGGGAAAAAAGCACATCAATTTTGTTTGGGAGCCACGTCGTCCGACCGCGCAATTGTCAGTTAAAGCGACGCAGTGCCGAATCGCAAAAAGTTCTCTGGTCTTTGGGCAGCCAAATGGTCTGGGGCTTAAGTGGTTAGGGCATATTTTATGCATGCAGCATACAGTTTATATGCAGATTGGAATGACAATCAGCTCCAATTCTTTTTAACCATGCTGGGTATTTAGCACAATGTAGCCCAACCCACTTTTCTGCTGCAGCATGCGCAGTGCACCGCCTGTCTTCTCTGCGTCAATGTGACCCTCTTTCTTAAGTTCTAAAGGTGCAAGGTTTGTATATATACTTTCATTTTTGGCACACTCAAATACCACCCCTTTAAAGAGCTTTATTAGGGGATAATTAGTGAAGAAGAAATGGCTTAATCACATTTCGGTGTCGATATTCATGATATCTAGGCCACAGAATTGCAACAGTTATATTACATTATACTTAGAAAATAAAGACCTAACTGAACATTGTGCTGTTGAGGAACTCAAAGTTGAAATACCATACTAGTACATCCTTAGGAGGAAGTTTAGGAAATCATTTCAACAGTTCAGAATTGAGTAATCCTACTTAGCTAACCTTCCCAGCTTATGGATGGTTTGTGGGTTATCTCCAATGTGTCATCTATAGGGCACAATTAATGGGTCACAATTAGTAACATTTAGAATGGTAAGTGAGTAATACAATATGTACAGGTGAAGACAAGCTAGCAACTTTATTTAATCAACAAGTAGATATTACGTTATTGTGGCAGTTAGCATTCAAATCCTCTATATCCCTTTCCATGTTGAGCCATTAAGGTTGATTTACTAAAACTGAGCAGAGCAAAATCTGGTGCAGCTGTGCATGGTAAGCAATCAGCTTCTAACTTCAGCTTGTTCAATTAAGCTGTGACAACAAAACCTGGAAGCTGATTGGCTACCATTCAGAGCTGCATTAGACTTTGCACTGTCTGATTTTAGTACATGAACCTGAAGAAACATGAAGCTGTATGTTGTTATTGTCATATCATCTGCACCTGTGCAGTGTAACACTATTTCCTGACATCCAGGACCGGGGGCAAATGCAGCCCAAGGCAGCTTTTCTTGTCACTTCACTCTGCAGCAAAGATGGTTGCCTTGGTGGCATCACTGCCCGTGGTGTGCACCCACATATACAGGCAGTCAGTTCATTGACACTAAGCCTGTTAAAAGTTCAGGCTTAGAGTCTCTGAGCAGAATTTTCTGCTTGGCCACAGCACTTGTTACACAGACAGTTGCAGTGGCCAGCAGCACTGTGATCAGTGACCCTGAACCTCCGCACTTAATAGGTTCTGTGTCACTGAAGAGACTTAGCTGCTGCACCTGCATGAGTAATTCTAAACCTGTGGTTTTATCGGGCTAAGGGTTACTGAGGTGCACCAAGGGCGGAGTATCCACTTTGCCTTGAGTGCTGCCTGAGACAGCCTCTTGGGCCACAGAAATTGTACAATGAAGCCTCGTACATACGATCGGATTGTTGGACAACAAAACCGTGTACTTTTGTCCAAAGGGCGTTGGCCCAAACTTGTCTTGCATACACACACACACAATTTTTGGCCAACAAATATGAATGTAGTGAGGTACAACGTTGTTTTTCAGTTCTTTAGCGCCCCCTTTGGGCTCCTTCTACTAATTTCATGTTTTAAAACATGCTATCCAACATTTGTCTGCGGAAAATCCGTCAATTTTCCGATGGAGCATACACATGGTGGGATTTTCCTCCAACAACCCGTCAATGAACATTTCCCATCGGAAAGTTGTATCGTGTGTATGAGCCTTGAGATTGTATAGTGTATGGTCAGCTTTAAACAGCCTAATGAGTCACTGATACATCAATAAGAGAACATCATTTCTGATCAAGTGTTATCCATTGGCACCATTCTCACTGCAGAGAACAGCTGCCTTGATGTAGAGTATAGACAAATTGGAGCAAGGGAAAACCTACTGGTGATTTCACAATGCCATACTATACATTGGCTACAATTGAAGTATTACTTGTGAAGGCAATCTAGTACACCAAACAATCTAAACTGGTTACAATCAAGCACTATGACAGCCTGACATATGGATGCTGTTATGCCCCGTACACACGAGAGGACTTATGTCCGACAGACTTCCAAAGGAGTTCCGCCGGAGTTCCGACGGAGTTCTGACAGACTTTTCGGCCGAACGGACTTGGCCACACACGATCACACTAAACTCCGACGGATTCGAACGTGATGACGTACGACCCGACTCGAATAAGGAAGTTCATAGCCAGTAGCCAATAGCTGCCCTAGCGTCGGTTTTAGTCCGTCGGAGTAGCATACACACGAGCGGATTTTTCGAAGGGGACCGGGTCCGGCGGAGTTCCGTCGGGAAAATTTGAAGCATGCTTCATTTCTAAAGTCCGTCAGACTTTTGCGAAGCTAAAGTCCGTTGCAGCCCACACACGATCGGATAGTCTGACGGACTCGGTCCTTCGGACTTTGGATGTTGAAAAGTCCGCTCGTGTGTACGGGGCATTAGAGTGATAAAACGTGTTCTCATGTCACATATTGCTGAACAAAAATGCATTTTTCAACAATATAATACCTGGCCCCAGAGTGCAACCACTATAAGAGAAACATTAAAAACAGCTGCTAATATCAACTAGTCTGCAAAATCACCTAATTTGTCCCAAACATGATAAAGAACCATTATGAAGCAATTGCAATGCCTGTGAAGCCACTGAAGCCAACAGTGGACTTAAAGGGACAGATTTACTAAAAATTGGGCACCCAGAATCTGGTGCAGCTGTGCGTGATAGCCAATCAGCTTCTAAATTCTGCTTGTTCAATTAGGCTTTGACAATAAAACCCAGAAGCTGATTGGTTTCTATGCAGAGCTGCACCAGATTTTACATGCTCCAGTTTTAGTAAATCAACCTTATGGAGCCTATAGTGACTGTCAAAGTGAAACAAGTTTAGTATATGATAAGGTACAATTTCTCAAGTTCCTTTTAAATGTCTTTTTGATTTATTTTCCAACAGGGAAAATAAATATATTGCTGCAATTAGAGGCCAGAACCGTTATTGATTTTTCGTTGAATAAACTGGCAAAATGCATAACTATTTGTACAAAGCTTGATCAAAGCCCTTTTAGGTGCTGAAATTCCCCTTTCCCATCAGTGTATACTCAAAGTTAATGGCAAGAAAAAGACGAACCACACGACATAATCAGAACTTTTCAGTAATTTTTGACAGTAAAGGTCATTGTTAAATAATTTATGAAAATGAATCAGAAGTGTTTGTATCTGAAGGTCAGTTGGACATTTTCTCATATCTCATATATGTACTTACAAATGATCCGGAAAGTCTGTTACATACATTCACATGTTCTGATATTCATTTTAGACATATTGCATAGTGTCTTTAGAAGATTCTATCTGAACTGCAACCTATGATAATGAACTCTGATAAACCCAAAACTTGCTGAGGAGAAGGACACAGTGCCATTTAAAAATTCAGACACATCATTAAAGTGGAGTTCCGACTAAAAAAATAAATAAATAAAAATCAGCAGTTACAAATACTGCAGCTGCTGACTTTGAATAATAGGACACTTACCTGTCCCAAGGGTCCAGCAATGTGGGGGAAGGAAGCCCTGCTTGTCTCCCCCTCCCCTCTGCAGCGCCGGCATTGTCCTTGTGGTGCCCAGCTGTCACTTCACAGCCGGGCACGCACTTTGCTTGTGCACGCAACGCTGCGCTCTGTGACTGGCCGTGCAATCATCTGGGACCTGTGTCATGTTCCAGATGATTGCCGAGAGGGAGGGGGGAGAGGTGATCTCCTTACCGGTGTGCGCCACGGAGCCCCGGGAGGAAGTGGGAGCTGGAACCCTCTAAAAAGAGGGTTTCCGCCCTCCCCTCAAAAAAAAGGATGTCATGTCAGGTGGTCACCTTTCCTTAAAGCGAAAATTCCATTTTTGGGTGGAACTCCACTTTAATTCCATTAAAACATCTCAAGCTAAAGCAAAGGGGTAAGTAACACAGATAGCATTTAGAATAAAAAAAATCTCTTTATTAACCCCCCTGACGGTCTTCCCGAGTCTGGCTCGGGGTGGAATTTTTATACCAAAAGCGGTAACCCCGAGCCAGACTCGGGACTGCATCGCTGGATCCAGGAGGAGGTTTACTCACCTTCTCCCTCAGATCCAGTGTTGTCTCCCCGCTGTACGAGTGAGCCGTGTCTCGCTCGATCTATCACATCGCCGCTCTCTGTTCCCTGCGAGCGTTGCGACACACGGGGACGGAGATCGGCGCCAAATTCAAAAAGTGAAACACACAGTATACATACGGTATAATGTAATCTTACAGATTATATTGCTGTATGTAAATATTTCACATCCCCTTTGTCCCTAGTGGTCTGCCCAGTGTCCTGCATGCAGTTTTATATTATAAAAACTGTTCTTTATGCCTGGAAACTGGAGATTGTCCATAGCAACCAAAACTGTCCCTTTACATCAAAAATGGTTTTAGACCAGCTAGAAAACAGCGATAATAAATTAGAATCACTTGCAGAATTGAGCGATAGTGATTTGTGGGGAGATCCGTCATCAAATACTGAAAAGTAATGACAGTGACAATTCTGCAACTGAGCAAATTTCAGTGTTTTTGATTTGATTACATTATTGAATAATTTTTATTATTGTTATATTATTATTTGGTACAATTATTTATAATTATTTATTATATTATAATTTATGATTTCATTTTTCAAACTTTATTATACCCGGGATGTCTGCTAGACTCTGGTTTGGACAGATTTAAGAGAGTTATTCCTAAGAATTACAGGACTACAATATAAAAACGCCAAATTTTCATGCAAAATAATGGTACCGCTTTTAGCACCTAAAATCCGAAATAATCGTGCTGCCAGGGAGGTTAAGTCACATCATAAATGGATAAGTAGCTGTCTAACCAGCATTAGGCCACAGATCTATCGTAAAGTAGTAGTTAAAACATTCTAGTTTAAAGCATGCCCTTAAAGTGTCCTTAATGCCATTAGCAGGTAGAGATGGGTGAACTGTTGGGGCCGAGCATTGGTTCGGCCCTGAACAGTGCCTGTTTGAGTGTTTGCCGAACACCTGAGTTTTTGGGGCACTCAGCGGGATGTTCACCCACCAAGCGCAAAGTAGCTGCCGGTTGTTAAGGAGCAGGCCAGGAAGCTGGCTGCCATGTCGTCAACAACGGATGAGCCATGAGCTGTCAGCAGGCTATTCCACTGACATCTAAATGAAAGAAACATTGCCGGTGTTCTGCCAAAAACTGTCCCCTCATCGGATAATGTCCGCCCCGTACTGCGCAGGTACAGTACTTGCTCAGTACGAAGGACAAGGAGATTCAGAAAGTCTCAGAAGATGAACGGCACCTGCGCACTGAGTCCAGGTTCAAGCCCCACCACACCGGCAATGTTTCTTTTTTCATTTAGCGCAGTACAAGGCGGACACTATCCGTAGGGGGACAGTATTCGTCACAACACCGGCAATGGAATTGGGGGCCCATTGGGTCTGGTATGCTATGGATTTTAAAGGAAACCCCATGCCAAAGTTTAAAATCCATACTAGAGCCTTATTCAACAATGCAACCTGGCAGTCAAGGAAATGGGGGGGGTGGGGGGAGCGAGTGCCCCCTCCTGAACCATACCAGGCCACATGCCCTTAACATGGTGGGGTGTTTTGGGGCAGGGGAGGCTCTGGCCTAACACCCCAAAGCACCCCCTATGTGAATGAGTATGGGGTAGATTGTACCCCTACTTATTCACCAAAAATAGTGTCAAAAAGAAATAAAAACACACACAGAGTTTTTGACAAATCCGTTATTAAAAAAAAAAAAAAGGTCCCCTGATGTAGATCAATCATCAATCACGATGCCTGCCGCCCAAATTGCAAAAAAAAAGCAAAAAGCTTGAAGGCTCGCGATGAAGGCTTCCCGCTGACTGCCTGCTCTGCCATCTGACAGTTCTTAAATAGGTAAGGGACAGGGGCCACCTGGCAACATTACCTGGTGGCACCAACCCCTTGTGATGTCACTTCAACTCCTGATTCCTTCACTGAAGATACCGGTGCCTACACCTGGAACAGAGGGGCGGGGCGGCTTCAGGTGAGAAAATCGTGGATGCCCTGGACAGGTAAGTGTCCTTATTTTAAAAGTCAGCAGCTGTCGTATTTATAGCTGCTGACTTTTTTTTTTCGGTGGAAGTCCACTTTAAGAACTGTCAGATGGCAAAGCAGGCAGTTGGCAGGGAGCCTTCATTGCAGGCTTTTTTTTTGGATCTGGCGATGCAGAGGGCATCATGATTGAATAAAGGAACTGTCAAAAACTGTGTCTGTGTTTTTATTTATTTTTGATGCTTTTTTTGGTGAATGAGTAGGGGTACAATGTACTCTATAATCATTCACATAGGGGGGTCTGGGATCTGGGGGCCCCCTTGTTAAAGGTGGATTCCAGATTCTGATAAGCCCACTGCCCTTGACCCCCACAACCACTGACCAAGGTTGTGGGGAAGACGCCCTTGACCCCATCAACATAGGGACAAGGTACTTTGAGGTGGGGGACAGAGAACCCCCTGCCCCAAAGCACCCCCCATGTTGAGGGCATGTGGCCTGGTAAGGTTCAGGATGGGGGCACTCACTTGTCCCCTCCTCTTTCCTGGCCTGCCAGGCATCATGCTTGGATAAGGGTCTGGCAGGGTTTTTTTGGGGGAACCCACGCCATTTAAAAAAAAAAAATTGGCGTGGGGTTCCCCTCAAAATTCATACCAAATCTAAGGGTCTGATATGGACTTTGGGGGGGCCCCACGCCTTATTTTAAATATCATTAAAATCACTGCTCCTTTAAAAACAATATTTTAAAAATTTGCATTGATACATGTCCCCAGGGCAGTACCCAGCCTCCATGCCTTTTTATGGCAAATAATTTGCATATAAGCCTTTAAAATGGGGACGTTTGATTTTTCAAGTTTGGGTCCCATAGACTTTAATAGGGATCGTGGTTCTAGTCTGAACTTTTCCATGTTTGGGAGTTCTGGGGTGTTCGGCCCATCACTATTAGCAGGATATTAATAAACAATATCTTCATTCTCCAAAAATAGTCCATACTAATCCATCACTTAATGTTCCTGTCATTTATTTTTTATTAAATTGTTTCCTACTGTGTTATTCTGCTTCCTAGTAACACCCTCATCCGCAGGTTCCAGAAAAGATGGAGAAGCAGGGAGAGAGAGTCCCCCACACCTGCTCTTGGAAACTAGTACAAAGTTAATAGCAGCTGGTCGGAAGCATGGTACCTGGAGTAGGTGACAGATAGTGAGGAGGTTGGTAATCTGGCTCCCCTCCTAGCCATCAGTTACCCCAAAGTAAGTGGGATTGAACCTGTGGTATGGAGACCCCATATGCCTAGCCGCAGTGGTGGCTGGTGCTCTGTTTTTTGGGGTGGGAAAATAAACCAACCGCCCCCCCGTTTGGTGGCTTGGTCAAACCACCCCCCCGTTTGGTGGCTCGTCAAACCACCCCGTTGCATGGTTGCTTGGCAAACAAACCCCCCCATTGCTCGTCCATCAGCCCTGCACTCACCCCATCCAGGTCATGGGCAGCTTCGTCAGTTTCCCCCTGCGTCTCCTCCTCTGCGCCAATCCCCCTGCTCCCAGCCAATATGGTCGCTTCTCCTACCAGCCACGGGGTCTTAAGACCTGCTTCCTGATTGGCCTGGAAGAAAAGCAGGAAGACAATAGCAAATATTAATTTGCTATTGTCACACAACTGAGTGGGCTCGGGGTGCAGTGCTCTGCACCCCGAGCCCACCCTTCTTTAAAGCCAATTAGAGTCTCAGACTCTAATCATGTGCTTAAAAATAAAAAACCCATTGAAATCCATGGGTCCGGCACCCTGCATGAAGTTTAGGGGTCGGGCGCCTGGATTAGTAGGGCAGCCCCCCTGCGCTCCTAATGGAAAGGATGCTATTGCCTAGCCGCATGGTAAGAGAGAGAAGGAATTAGCTTAGCCCACACATAAGATCCATGCTAGCGCTCGGTGGGATACTATTCTGTAACTGGGAGTGAGGTAGCAGAGGTATGCTGGTCTGGGGGAGAGGGCATAGGCTATGCGATGTCCATCCTTAATGCAACATACAGTTGGAATGCCCTACCCCAATCTGTCCGCCTATCTCCTACTTTATTAGCTTTTAGGCGATCCCTGAAAACCCTTCTCTTCAGAGAAGCCTATCCTACCCACACCTAACAACTGTATTTTAATTTTCTCCATCAGCTCATCCCCCACAGTTATTACCTTTTTTGTTTCAACTTGACCCTCCCTTCTAGATTGTAAGCTCTAATGAGCAGTGCCCTCTAGTCCCTCCTGTATTGATTTGTATTGTAAGTGTACTGTCTGCCCTCATGTTGTAAAGCGCTGCGCAAACTGTAGGTGCTATATAAATCCTGTATAATAATAATAATAATGGGACAGTACATTTTACAGGAGGCTCTGTATATTGCATTACTGCTCACAATGTATGGCTCATCTCTAAACTGGGATTCCAATTTAATGCTGACTTTCACATGACCACAGACCCACCTGGTCCTGGGCATTGTTGAGTGTGTACATGAGAGGTACCCCCACATGCAGGGTGAGTAGGCCCCACCAACAATTTACCATATTTGACAGGATACTCCTACAAATTGGAGTAGTTTGCAAGGAAATGCTGATACACATAATTTATTCACACTACAAATCCCATAGAATCTAGTCCATCTTGGGAGCAGGCAAGAGAGGTTGATTACATTCTACATAGAGTGGGACAGTGGAGAATGAATGTAGCCGCCCAAAAACAGAAAGTTGGATCACTGCAGTAAAAAAATAATACGTTTGGACATTTGGAGAAGGCAACAAGCAATGTAAAGTACTTTTTTGGAGTTAAGCCAAAGTTGTGGAATGAAATCAGATTGTAAAAGATGATTCCACAATACAAACTGCAACTGTGGGTTTTGAATCACACAGTTGGATTTCACACAATTTCTATAAATCATGCCATGAGGCAGTTATAGTGGATAAGAAGCGTTTACACAAATGTATGTGGCTTCATTCACTCACATGTTTTGTAGATCGAAGCTTCAAAATGCACAACATCCAAAATCTTACTGTATTCAATTTTGTCTGTTCACAGCTGAGTGGAGTGTCGCTTGAAGCTTAAGGATTATATCTCGAAAATGTACAGGAACTTATTTTGGGCTGGAAACGTCAAACATTTTTGGGCCTATTAGACTTCAATGGCCCGAGCAAAAATGCCCACAAAACACTCAAGAACACTGTATAATCATTAAACAAATATGCTAAAATACAATCCAGCATTAGCAGCTCTCAAAATCCATTTAACAAGAGTCCATGATAGAAGCCGTCCAAATATTCAAAGGACTTAATGTCAGGAACCATGAAACAGACAGAGACAGAAGTACAATCAAATCACACTTGTTTATTAATAAAAATAAAAAGGTAAATAGGAAAAAGCGTAGTCAAGCATAGCCAGAGTCCAGTGGCCAGATCGGGTAGTCAGCCAGTCCAAAGTTCATAAACCAGATCGGGTAATCAGCCAGTCCAGACGTCAGGGATCCAAGGAGAGCAACTGCAAACAGGATAGAGATGGTTCCTAGAGATGTGACCTTCGTGAAGGCAAAGGAAAGAGTGTGCTGGAAGGCTTTAAATAGGCAGGTCAGACGAGCATCATCGGGAACAGCTGGTAACTGTGGAAAGAGAAGAGAGCTGGCAATTAGCTGACAGCTGGACAGCCAGCCCAGAGGAGGAAGGGCTAAGCCAGCTCTGACACTTAATCATATATGAAAAATAAATGAATTAATTAAATTTCATCCATGTGCTTCCATGTGATCTGTATCTTTTATTTCGACCTTCACCACACCTCGTGAATTAACACCCCTATGGTTATGAACTCACCAGATGAATGGTGATAGCAAGTCCGTATGATGAGCCCTTCATGGAGCAGCAAACACCGGTCCTTCCATCTATGTGTCACTCATGACAAGAAAGCACACATGCATAGTGTAATTCTGTAATACTGTAAATGTATTCAATCAATTACCCCTCTTACAAGTTACACTGTCCTCTGACAAAGGAATGTAAATCAGGGCATGACTACACAGCTATCCAGTCAGTCTATCAACGGTCAGGCTCAACCCAGATACACCACCGTGAGAGGAATCTATTAGTTGGTGAGAGCAAAAAAACAAATGTTACAGGACTGCTTACATTGTAACGCTTGTTTTAAATACTTTTCTTGTGAGTTTTAAATACTTTTCTTGTGATTATAATCAGTATAATAACAAACATGTCTATACTGTATTGCCCAGGGGGCAGATGAGACATGTTACATCTATTAGGCAGAATAGACAAAAGGCCAATATAATTGTGATATCTTTCAAATTGTGATTTCATTTAATTTACTAATACATTTGTTGTTAGATTGTGAAACGTGGTAATCTGGAAATATCAATACAGTTATCAAAACTGGCTTTGTGGGAGAGCCCACTGGAATATCATAAATGATTCAGCACTCATACATCACACCCCTCTGATCTCTTGCTTGGGTTGGCTCAGTAAAGCCCTCTAAAGTAGGGGTAGGCAACTTTTGAGAGGTAGAGATCTACCTGAACAACAAGGAAGAGGTCTAAGATGACCGGGATTCTGTGCCCTTTTTTTCTATAAAAAAAAATTAACTATCAAGGCCCCAACAAAAATGACAGCATAGAGGGAACCTAGATAATTATAATAAAACAAATATTGCAGTGTACAGAGGTTAGTAGATTCTAGAGCCAATTACAGGGGTCATTAACACATACAGCAGTGTACAGGGATCAGTGGATTGTAGGGCAGTGTACAGTAGTCAGTAGTATGTAGGCCAGTAGTTTGTAGGAAAGAGTACTGAAGCCCGTAGTTTGTAGGGCAGTGTACAGAGGCCATCCATTTCTAGGGCAGTCTACAGAGTGTACAGGGGTCAGCAGTTTGTAGGGAAGACTATAGCGATCAGCAGGGAAGAGAACTGGGGACAGCAGGGCTGAGGACAGGAGTCAGGGCAGAAGACACAGGGTCAGCAGGGTGGAGAACAGGGGTCAGTAAGGCAAAGTACAGGGGTCAGTAGAGCACAGGACAGGGGGTCTGCAGGATGGAGAACAGGGGTCAGCAGAGCAGAGGACAGGGGTCAGTAGAAAAAAGGACAGGGATTAACAGAGCAGAGGACAGGAGTAAGCAGGGCAGGGAATATGGGTCAGAAGTGCAAAGGACAGGGGTCAGCAGAGCATGGAACAGGAGGGCAACAGTGCGAAGGACAGTGTTTAATATAAGACAGGGGCCAGCAGGGCAGAGGACAGGGGGCACTATAACAAAGGACAGGGATCAACAGGGCAGAAGTCAGCAGGGAAGATAACAGGAGTCTGCAGAGTGAGGGACAGGGGTCAGCAGGGTGGAGAACAGAGATCAAGCAAAGGACAGGGGTCAGCAGGGCAGACGACAAGGTTCAGTATGGCAGAGGACAGGTATCAGCAGGGCAAAAGTCAGCAGAGCAGAGACCAGGGTCAGCAGAGCACCTTTGGCTCAATTTCGGGTGCAAATTCAGTCAAAAACCTGATTCACACCTGAAATTGTGTACAAGGTGGAACTGGACCCCTGCTGTGAGTCACAGCTGCAGCTAGTGTGAACCCAGCCTCAATGAGTGAACTGTCCCTTCTGCCCAGTCAATCTTGATAGTTGAAATTTCAGCAGTTTTAAGGCAGATCAAATTAATATTCTCTACTAAACTATTGTGAGGTTTATTTACTAAAGGAGTATAACAATTTCACTTTACTAAGCAAATTTTCATTTGCAAAGTGCAATTTCATTTACTTTTCATTTAGTTTAGTGAATGAGGTAAAACTGTGAATGTGAAAATTCACTTTGCAAAGAATACTTAATCATGTGCAAGGAAAACATGTTTGCCAGCATATGATTGGTTGAGGTCAGCACAGCTTCACCTCATTAACTAAGTTAAGCAAAATGACAATTTGGAAAGTGAACACGCTGTATTTCTTTAAAAAACAAAACAAAAAAAACAACATCATTGCCTCCAAAAAGCAAAATGCACACATTCAAGAACTCAAATGCAAAGCGACATTTTACATAAAAACTGCAATAAATGACATTGTTTTCTTTGCATGATAACCTCTATTAGTAAATTATTTATATTGCATTTAAAAAATAGAATTTTTAGTAACTGGTAAAAAGAAGAACTCATAATGATAGTATCAATGTGAAATAAAGAGAACCATTTGCATGTGATGTGCTAGAAAGAAATTGCTCTGTCAAAATTCTACTCTGACTTCTCTCTTTTTCTACTTCTTCCTCCTTTCTTCTCTTATTTTTTCTTACTTCCTCCTTCGCCCTACCCTCTCCTAGCCTTTTTTTCCATCCTACTGCCCTTTCCCTAGCCCTCACTTATATCCTGCCATCATATCATCTGCCTACCCCACTTAGTTAATCTAATATACCTAGGTTCAGGTTTAGGTAACACAAAGCCACACTTTCCCTTCCTCTATCTCTATAATTAGACTTGAATTTAGAATATTGGACTTCATCCAGGTGAACAGTGTAGAGGTTACTGCTATGATTACACCCAGAATCCCTTTTTTCGATTCTTGGACATGCGTGTTATTATTCTATGAACATGGACCTTTCGACTCCTTGTATTGTGCCATTTGTGATCCGTGATGTTACTCTTAATCTCATGTTGTTTTACTTGATATGCCTATGCTTTCCTACTCACTTCAAACCAATAACATTTTTGTGAAAGAAAGGAACGTCTCTGATTATGGTATACTAAGGGCAAAAAAACATACCTAAAGCAGCGCAATCTAGACAACTTTTCGGTGTATACAAATTAAAGCCACTTTGAAAATTCAACATAACAAAATAATTTTAAGTCTCGTATTCTATGGGCTTAATATACTATAGACAAATAGAGTGCTCATTTTGCAAGGGGAGTTGCATATAGCAATGGAATTTTCCCCAGAGCTTAGTGAATGTAGTGATGCTCTGCTGACTTCCATCATCCAATCATGCGCATGCAAAAATGCGATTTTTTGTTATTTTATCCTTGCACAAATGGGTATTCTTTGTAAAATAAAATTTCACCACATTCACTAAACTCCAGGGCAAATTCTCTTGAAAAGTGAACAGCCTATTTGCCTTTAGTAAACGAACCCGCTATATGTTGCGCATTCATTAAATTAGCAAGGTGAAAATTTGCCTTCAGATATAGATCTTAATAATGTGATTTCCTTTTTGCAATCAAAGGGGGAGGGGGGAGGTAATGTTGAAAAGGAAACAGCTTGTTGATTATCTGTTTTCACTTCCTCACAGATATATTTTCCTGCAGCTGTGTGTTCAGAGTGGAAGTTTCTTGGTGGTCAGACACAGTACCAGAATGAGCAACTGGGTGGTAAACGAAGGACTTTCCATCATTGTTATTGTGAGTAATAAAATGTATACATATACTCTAGCACCTGTAAATGCAATAGCTAGTGCTACAAATTTTAACATAAAACTTAAATTTACTAGCTCAATATAATGCAAGGCAGGTCTAACTGTGACTGTATATTAATGTATATACTTTAAACTTCCATAATATAACACAATATCTGCTGGTAACTCTGCTAAGGAAAGCCACACTGTTGAAAATGATTTTTATTTTTTTTTACTTGGAATACCTATACCAAGGTATTCAATACACCTAGATTTTGCTAGATTGAAAAAAGTTGCAATTCACTAAAAACTCTATACACTAAAAACTATATACAGAATGTTTAATTTCAATTCTCACTGCATGATAGTGTTTATTATAAAGCCTCATATTCATATTGTGTACAAGATGCATTTTATTGAGTTTTGAAATGTATCAAACATTAAAGCATTTAGACAATGCAGCAACATTGAAAATGGTTTACATGAAACATCATACTGTCAGTACATATATCATCGCAATGAAGGCAATTTTTCTCTGTCTGTTTTGTTGTTGTCGATGAGAGATTTTGCCAGTGGGGAGAGATGTGGGTTATACGCATTGTATACTTTTTAAACAGCCACCCCTGTATAAGATGGTAAATGAAGGGACACATCACATAGAAATGATGCCCAATTTAGCAATAATTAAGCATATTAAAGAAAAATTGCATGACGATTCACAAATGGTTCTTAAAAAAATTTCTTTACCTTTGGAAATTCACAAATTACTGTACTTCTTGATCACATGTACTGTTATATGTACTGTATAAGTTACTGTACTAAATATTTTAGTTGCTAATGATAGTTTTGTGTGCAATTTATATAGGATGCCCTTTATGAGGATTTTATTAAGTCAGACTTATGCAGTTAACTTTTACTGGGATTTACTGGGAAAGTTATGAGTTCTAAACACTTGTCCAAAAAAAATTAAATAATTTTCTGTTCCTGTACATGCCTAATAATAATGATTGTTAATCTTGTGCATTTGTTTTACGCATTCCTCGGCATGCATTCATGCATTATATTATATTCAGAATTTACATTCACGTTACTTTTAAATGGAGTTGTTATTAAAATTAAATTTTGAACATAAAAAACTTAAAATGTTGGTAATAAATCATATATTGTACATCAATGCATAAACAAGTCAAGTGCCTAATTGATTATAATATTATCTTTCAGCTGGCATGGCTTGGACTGAATGCATACCTATTTTGGAATTTTTACCTTGTTTATGATGAAGGACCAAGATATATCTATTCTAGAGAGATTTATGGAGTAAGTACTTGTGCTGCCATTTCACTTACTGACTTTTTGAAAACTGATCATTAACTCTAATTAAAGGTCTTAATGTAACGTTCCATTATCAGTGATGAAATACAGAAACCAGCTTTTACTTTTCTTATAGTACAGTACTGATTTTTAAACTTTAAATAGCCTGTACATACATTGATTTGTTTCATTTTTATTAACTATATATTTATAAAAAATCTAAAGCTGAATATAGAAACCCATATTTTATTTCTTATCTTTTTAGTACGGTAGTGTAATTTTAAAATTTAAAATTTTAAAACCTTATCTTTCTCGACAGATACTGTATATAGATGTGCTTTCTTATTAAATATAGGTTTATTAAAACATTTAAAGCTGATCATGGATAGCTACAGTCGTCCTTTTGACTGAGAAGTCCTATTTGAAATATGAAAAGCAGATATACCATTTAGAGCTCAATTTAAAGAGGAAGCAAACCCTGATGGGTTTACTTCCTCTTTGTTTCCCTGTAAAGGCAAAGCATAATGGGCTACTATGCATCGCATAGTAGCCCATTATGTGTCACTTACCTGACAGAGGAGCCAGCGATGTCACCGCTGTCCCCTCTTCCACGGAGCATCCATCTTCTTTCCAGGTATCATGGCTCCGATGATGTCAATCCCATGCATGTGCACGGGAGCCACCACTAATGGCATATCGCATATCGGGAGCCGCCAATAACGGCATATCGCCGTTAGCAGCGGCATGTTTAGTGCATATGTGCTGTAGACAGCGGTGCCTGTCTTTTTGAAAATATCTCCTAAACTGTGTAGGTTTAGGAGATATTTCTTGGAGCCTAGATTAAGGCTTAACTGTAGGTCAAAGTGGTCTGTAATGGTTTACAACCACTTTAAGCAGACCATGCAACTGTCTATCACAAAGATTTATACAGTATATAAGGGTAAAATACCAGGTACCCACTGTTGGCCAGAATTTAGCATCTCTTATATCTTTATATTTACAAAGTTCATTCAGCAACAGTAGACTAGAGTAGAAAGAGACATTTTTTTTCATGAGGTAAGGGCAGGAGGGTGTTGTTTCAGGCAGGAGATGAGGCCCGCACCCTTCCTTATAAAGGCATCAGCTGCTTTATTTTAAATACTAATAAATACTGTGGAAATGTGTACATGCACTACCCTTGTTTTGGAAAGAGAAGGATCTGCTCTGGTCATCACTGAGGTGTGTATAATGCTAGAGGTGGAAGATGACATTTACCATGATGTCAAAGGAGACACAAAATATAGATATTTCCTAAGTAAAAGTATGTGAGTTGTGGAGTGCAAATAAGCCAAACAGTTTCTGGCATTAAGCAACAGGAAGAGACACATCATACAGATCGTAATGTCATAACTGGAAAATCTGATAGAGCTGGTTATTAATTATTACTGTGAGACTGGGCTTGTGGGCTTGCAGCACCACCTATACCCACAGTAATTTCTGTCAGATAGTTGGCTTCTGGTCACTCTGTCCATATATCTTCTATTAAAGCCTTTTGCCATCATATTTGGTTTATATTTGTATACTAACATACTAACATACATTTTTTTTATCATCCTGTGCTGCAGTCAGCCCTAGCCTGGGCCAGAGCCCCAGCAGCGTGCCTGAACTTTAACTGCCTGCTCATCTTACTGCCAGTATGTAGAAACCTGCTTTCCTTTCTCCGTGGATCAAGTGCGGTAAGGATATAGTTAAAATGAACTTAACAAAGTTATGGAAATAAATTACTCCAATTCCCAAATAGCTAGTATAACAAATCCAATTCCATTCCATGGCTCTTGCTCAGACTATTTGGTTTTAATAATAGAGGTTTTTTTTTAATTTGGTTACATATAGTTACATAGTTAGTAAGGTTGAATAAAGACCATCTAGTTCAACCTGAGTGAGTGTCTACAATTGTCCTTATCCCTGTACATTGCACATTCACATCAATCCCTACCCTCAAGGAGCCCACAATCCAAGGTCCCCATTCATATACTAGGGCCAATATTGGACAGAAGCCAATCAACCTACCTGCATGTCTTTGGAGTGTGGGAAAAAGCCAGAGTACCTGGAGGAAACCCATGCAGGCACAGGGAGAACATGCAAACTCCAGGCAGGTAGTGTCATGGTTGGGATTTGAACCAGTGACCCTTTTTACTGCTAGGTGAGAGTGCTAACCACTACACCACTGTGCCGCTTGGTGTTCTGTTTTGACATAACACTTTTCATGAGACCTTTACACAGCTTTAAATCTGTGATAGGGTAAAAGAGGTTTACCCTGGTGCTCTGGGTGATGTTTTCTTATCAACAGACTTGTAAATCTCATTGATAAGATGTAACTGGGGAACAGAAGTTTTTTTTTTATTCATGACAGGAATAAGGTTCTTCTTCATGCAGGATAAGAGAATGATTTGATAATGTTGACATTCACATTATTGGTTCTCAAAAAGTTTGAATCATATTGATAGGTTTACTTTAATTTAAAGAGGACTCTCTTTCAAGTTTAACTTGAACCTCAAATACATAATACATTTCTGTTTTATTATAGGTATTACCAAAAAATAGATCATCGTATTGTGTCAAAAGATCAATAGATTTTATGGCACTAATGATTATAAGAGAGAATCTGGCAGACACCGTCACTGTGACAAAAAACTGCCACAAGGAAAAATAAGTTTTCACCTGTACCCAAGATATGGTCTCTTATAGGGTACCTTTTATCATTAAAAAAAAGCAATGATGTACAGTGCACCAGTAAGTGCACCAGATTTTAATCTCCTTTGGTCAAATCAGAGGAAATATGTGTTTTCGTTGGTAGCTTTCTTTGTTCCATTGCATTATCTTTTACGTTTATTGTCCCATGCTGGTGTTTTGTTATATACATGTTCTTTGTAGTAGAAAGAAGTTAGTTCTTGGGCAAGAAATTATCTCTTGCTTCATGGTTGATGAAGTGCTTTTCTGTACCTGCAGTGTTGTGGGAGAAGTATACGAAGACAGTTGGATAGGAACCTCACTTTTCACAAAATGGTGGCATGGATGATTGCCTTGCATACAGGTTGGTAACATTTGATTTGTCATAATGCTGTGTTTAAGAGTTTTTTTCTCTATGTTACCTGTTTATTAAAATCAAAACCTGCTGATTCTTCATAATTAATAAAAAGCAGTTTCCTCCTACAGTATACAGGTTAACTAAGCCTAGATTGAGAGAGTGTAAATTTTACATGCCAATTAGCAGATGAGCATAAACATGCTTGGGACATAGATCTATACTGAAGCAAAAAGTTAAAAAACCATAACAAAAGAAATAAGGAACAGACTCAATGGACAACTTTCTATGCCATAATTCTTCTGTGTTTCTAAGTATCTTGTCTGTGTTTATACTCTAGACTTGTCATCACCTCCTATTATTATTAAGGAGTAAAATCCGAATGATACCTCTTATACACCAACAATAAATCAATATAAGTTGTCTGAGACTTTTAAAGCAGCTCACGTTAAGGAATAAACACACAAATGATACAAAAAATTCAAAAGGAACAGTAATTAAAAACTATAATTTTGGAACTTTAGTATGTAGAATGATATAATTAGGAATTCCCCTTTTAAAGAGGAACTTTAGTCTTTCATAATTTTATATATATATATATATATATATATATATATATATATATATATATATATATGCAAAAGAGATCATTTTCAGGAAAATAGTATCACAATTGTGTATTTTCAGTATTTTCAGGGAGCTTTTTTTGTGAGGCATGGGTCGCATCAGCGGATGCTTCTTATGAACAGCAATTCAGTGTCTTTTATCAATCAAAGTAGCTCTAAACCACACCTTCATACTCATTTCATTAATTGGACCCAAGGTGTGCAAACTACTGACTCCAAGTAGCTGTTGTTGGTAATTAGTCTACACGTTCACTTACTTTTTCCTCCAGCCCTGCGAATGTTTAATGAGTGTGTTCCATAAAGACACAAGAAATTTGAATTGTTTGTGTGTTATCAGCTTAAGCACATTGTTTTTGTCTATTGCTGTGACTCGGGTGAGGATCTGATCACAAATATTAGGGCAAATTATTACAGAAAGCCAGTTAATTCCAAGGGGATCACATACTTCTTACCACTACTGTACACACACACACATTATATATATATATATATAGATAGATATATACACAATCAGCAAAATTATAAACGCAACACTTGTGTTTTCCCCTATTTATCATGAGCTGAACTTAAAGATCTATAACTTTTTCTATGTACACAAAAAGCCTATTTCTCTCAAATATTGTTCACAAATCTGTCTAAATCTGTATTAGTGAGCACTTCTCCTTTGCTGAGATAATCCATCCACCTCACAGAGGTGGCATATACAGATGCTGATTAGACAGCATGATTATTACACAGGCGTTTCTTAGGCTGGCCATTATAAAAGGGCACTCTAAAATGTGCAGTTTTACTGTATTGGGGGGTCGAAACCAGTCAGTATCAGGTGTGACCACCATTTGCCTCCCGCAGTGCAGCACACCTCCTTTGCTTAGAGTTGATCAGGTTGTTGATTGTAGCCTGTGGAATGTTGATCCATTCCTCTTCAATGGCTGTGCGAAATTGTGGAATATTGTCAGGAACTGGAACACGCTGTCGTATACGCCAATCAAGAGCATGCCAAACATGCTCAATGGGTGACATGGCTGGAGAGTATGCTGGCCATGCAAGAACTGGGATGTTTTCAGCTTCCAGAAATTGTGTACAGATTCTTGCAACATGGGGCCGTGCATTATCATGCTGCAACATGAGGTGATGGTCGTGGGTGAATGGCACAACAATGGGCCTCAGGATATCATCACTGTATCTCTGTGCATTCAAAATGCCATCAATAAAATGCACCTGTGTTCATTGTCCATAGCATATGCCTGCCCATACCATAACTTCACCGCCACCATGTGCCACTTGATCCAACGTTGACATCAACAAACTGCTCACCCACACAACATCATACATGCTGTCTGCCATCTGCCCTGTACAGTGAAAACCGGTATTCATCTGTGAAGAGATCACCTCTCCGAAGTGCCAGACACCATCGAATGTGAGCATTTGCTCACTCAAATCAGTCATGACGACGAACTACAGTCAGGTTGAGACCCAGATGAGGACATCGAACATGCAGATGAACTTCGCTGAGATGGTTCCTGACAGTTTGCACAGTAATTATTTGGTTATGCAAACCGATTGTTGCAGCAGCTGTTCGAGTGGCTGTTCTAAGACGATCTTGGAGGTGAAGATGCTGGATGTGGAGGTCCTGGGCTTGTGCGGTTACACACGGGCTGCGGTTATGAGGCCAGTTATATGTACTGTCAAATTCTCTGAAACGCCTCTGGAGATGGCTTATGGTAGAGAAATGAACATTCGAATCAAGGGCAACAGCTCTGGTGGACATTCTTGCAGTCAGCATGCCAATTGCACGCTCCCTCAAAACTTGCAACATCTGTGGCATTGTGCTGTGTGATAAAACTGCATATTTTAGTGTTGCCTTTTATTGTGGCCAGCCTAAGGCACACCTGTGCAATAATCATGCTGTCTAATGAGCATCTTGATATGCCACATCTGTAAGGTGGATGGATTATCTCGGTGGCTGGTGTAAAGAGGGACTCTACTGGGAATGCCTGGTGTAAAGAGGGACTATATTAGGAATGCCTGATGTAAGGAGGGACTCTACTGGGAATGCCTAGTGTAAGGAGGGACTCTACAGGGAAAGCCTGATGTAAAGAGGGACTCTACTGGGAATGCCTGGTGTCAGGAGGGACTCTGCTGGGAATGCCCAATATTTAGCTTAAACCACTTCCATTTTTCACGCGCTGCATTGTTATTTCCCCAATACATCACAACTACAAAGAATAGCCTGCCCCCTAATTATAATAAGACTCTACTTACAGACAAAAAAGTGTCCCTATAATTTTTTTTTACAATGTTGACAACTATGCTAAAACATAAAAAGTTATTTTACTGCTGCTATGAAAACTGCTGATGGTTTTCTCAAAATTCCTGTAATAAAGATTAGGACCGATTTCATTCCCCCTTTGCTGCCATATTTTTTAAATATACAAGAATTGGATTTTCTTTGGTGGCAGAAGGGCACAGGGCACTTTTTAGGCCGAGTGTCTGCTTTTCACACAGCTTTTCACACCTATAAATCACTGAGCAGACATCATGATATCCATGCCAAGTCACACTGATAGCAACAGTGCACTTCCTTGGGATTAGATTAATTAATTAATTAAGCATTTAATTCTCTAACCTTGCTTGTTTCAGGAAAATCAACATGCTATAGAGAATAGCCGGTTAAGCAACCAGTTTCATTTCTGTCTGCTGCTTCGTTTCTCTGCTATCAGCGTGAATCACTTCTAACAACTTTTCCTAACACCAAGAGAAAAATAGCAGCAGGGGAGGGACCTCGAGCTGATTGACAGCCTTAGCTCTGTTCCTGTGTGCTGTGTTGAGGGGGGTGTGCCCCTTCTCTCCAATCAGCTCTCAAAGTTCTCCTCTACTGAGCTGTGCAGAGTGTAATTTCAGCTCTCCACCCACTTTTTTTTAAACTCTCAGACAAGCTTTAAAATTCAGTACTTTAAATGAATGTAGAGAAGAAAGAGCTACAAATAGACAGATACAACTTATGTAGGAGGATCTGTTTACTCTCTTTTTATCACCTGAGGCCAGTCACTTCACTGGGTATATGTAAAGGTCTACAACCACTTCCATACAGCAGAAAATGTCTGGGAAATTAGAGTTTTTTTTAACTTGATTGATTTAAAAAGGCAACACAATTTCACCAAGTTGACTTTTCTTTTTGCAATGTTAGTTCACATCAAACATAAAACATCATAGGTATTTGCTCTGCTGATAATTCCAATCTGTAATAAAAAAGGAATAAATGCATATATATATACTGTATAAGTGAATTGAACACCACTTAGTCATATAGCAGTTGATGTGCAGAAATGCAGGAATTCAGTACCCAGAATATAATGAGAAGGATAGCAGAGCCAGACAATAGTAAGAAGAGATAGGAGCAGTGACGGCCGGTCCATTAGGGGCGCAGGGGCGCCACCCCCCCAATCCATGCGCCTGGCCCATAATCTACATGCAGGGTGCCGGACGCATGGATTTCAATGTGATTTTTTTTTAAGCACATGATAAGAGCCTGAGGCTCTAATTGGCTTCAAAAAAGTCTGGGCTGGGGGGGGGGGGGGAGCAGACACTGCGCCCTGAGCCCAACCAGTTATGTGACATTAGCTGCGACCTGGATGGGGTAAGTGCTGATTGATCAGCAAATGAGTGAGCCAGCACCCGGGGAGGGTTGGTGTGGGGTGGCGGGCTCTAGTGACCACATGGGTAGATGTCTCAGGTTTTTTGCTGCCCCGGCCAGGGAGCACCAGCCCGCCACTGGATAGGAGGATGAATAACATCATCAAAAACCCAACATTTTTGGGTTAAGAACCCCCTTTCTTAAGAGCCCCATGCCAAGTATGGAATTCCTGTATGTATTTCTGCACATCGGCTGCTTTTTGACTAGGTGGTACAAACTTTACTTACAGTATATACATGCATGTATTCTTTTTGGTTACAGATTGGAATTAATAGTGCAGCAATTAACTTTGCTTGATGTGATATGACTTACTTGAATACTTGTACCTAGTGTATAATTGTATGTATTGTATTACAACTTTATCACTCAAGCATTTTTGTTATGTGGTGTGCTTACCCTTTTCTGCTCTATCCAAAACAAAACAAAAAAAATTGTCTATACCTAAACCTCAAGATTTGTACCTTCAGAGGTTGAAAAACACCTGTAACCATCACGGGAACTGCCGGAAAAAAATACTGTAATTCGTATATGGCTGAGCTATACCACTTAAATTCCAGAAGCTGTTTTATTTTTAACTCTTGCTTTTCCTATCAGAGTTCTACTGTAGTGATCTATTACTTTCTGATAATAACTAATAATAGTGATCTGTTGCTGAAGTGGCTGGATCAGGATCAATGCAAAAAAAAAAGCAACGAGTAAAGACAAAACCAACAATAGAAAATATAATAGCACATTTTCACATTTCTACATAATCAAAATCTAGAAAATAATAATAATATTATATGTATGTAAAACTGCAACCAAATTTAAATCCTATCTGTTCTGCAAACACAGATATATGATATGATAGGGTAGTTTACAAAATGTAGATACAAGACATCAGGGATGTAACTAGGTTGTCATCTGTATCCCTATTGAAGTGAGAAAAGGTGAGAAATTATTTTTATTGCTGACTGTGCCTTCCTTTCCTAGTGACAACTGCTACAAAACTGACAGAAATTTTACATTTTTTAATGAAAAAGCAAATAATAATTGTTACTATATACTATGCAAATACTTAGATTTTTGTTTCCTGTTTTAGCTATCCACACTGTGGCCCATTTGTTTAATGTGGAAAGACTGGTGAACGCCAGGGTAGAAGCAAATGGCACAATTGTAGCTGCTCTTACCGACCTTGGGGACAGGAATAATGAATCCTACCTTAACTTTGTCCGATCAAAAGTACCAGTAAGTAGGAAAACAATTCTGGACCTGATGCATGATGGCTGATTAACTTTTTATTGCTCAAAGAAAAACGTTTTGCTTAAAGGAAAACTAGGGTTTTCTGGGAACTGTCATATCATAGTAATCTGCTGGCCAAATCTGCTGCGGTTTGGGAATTTCTTGCAGCGTACCTGCAAGTAACAAAGGGAGCGAGACGGTGACATCATTGACTTAATATGACTACAAGGCCATATTTGGTTACTGGCATTGTCATGTTAGGTCAATGTTGCTATGTTCAGCAGCAGGGTGGGGAATTCCCTGGCTGCAGCTGATTGTGCCAGTGGCTTTCTATCTTGAAACAGTCTTCCACAGGTTTTATTCTTAGCTCATCACTAGCTATGATGAACTTTGAAAATGAATTTGTCCACAACGATAATAGATATGGTAATGCTTATAGATACATGAAGATTGTTTTAAAGTACGTTTACTGTTTGTTCAGAATATGTAAATATTCAGTGTGTGTGTTCTGGGGATGGGTCAACTAAATAAGGAATTATAATAAATATACCAACATCTAGTATCTGGTAAAACAATCCAATTTCATGTATCATTTGATGTAAGGCCCCTTTCACACATGCGGATGGTATGTCCGTATTTCATCCATCCGTTTGCGGATGAAATACGGACATACATTCTTCCCTATGGGATAGCGGGTGTCTGCGGATGCACATCTGCAGACACCCGATTTCGTCCGCCTCCGCAACAGTCCGATTCTGCAGACGGAGGAAAATCCTATTTTTCTATCCATCTGCAGAGCGGATCGGACGAACACGGACAGACGGTCCGTGCTCGTCCGATCCCCATAGAGGAGAGCGGAGATCTGACAGGGCGGTCCCTGCACAGTGTGCGGAGACCGCCCTGTCCGCAGCGATCCCCGCTGAGCGAGCGGATCTCCAGGGGGCGGATCATTACTGATCCGCCCCGTGTGAAAGAGGCCTTAGAGAATCAAAGTGGAATTGTGTTTGGTTGTTGTCTAAACCCATTCTAATCAGTATTATGGTTTTAAAAGCACACTATTAATGTGCAAGTATTATGATATTTAAATGCATGGTGTTTGTAAATCTGTCAGCTAAAGTATAGAATGTTCTAAACAAAACCTTCTTACTTTTTACAGAATCCAATAGGAGGATTAAATGTGGCATTTACCTTTCTTGCTGGCCTCACTGGAGTAGTAATTACATTGGCTCTTATTCTAATAATTACTTCTTCTACAAAAACCATCCGCAGATCATATTTTGAAGTGTTTTGGTACACACATCATCTCTTTGTCATCTTCTTCATTGGTCTTGTTATCCATGGAGTTGGGTGAGCATGGCATTTATATCTATACTAAACAACATTGTACAAGACTCTTGTTCAATATGAAATAGCCAGTAAAGTAGCCAATAATTTTGTGTAATATTTAACTTTGAGTGGAAAAATACACGTAACAATTGTCAATCGAACCGGTATGTCTTTTGGAAGAAGGAGAAAAGGACACAGGGATCTCAAGAATACAGTTTGAGTATCTCCAGAATGTTTATGAGGCGAGAAAGGTGTTTTTTCATATTTCTCTGTTTTTTTAATTTATGGATCAGGGTCTGAGGCTCAATGACCTCAAAGTACTTTGGGTGAGAAGAAATCTCCAACGCAGTGTCCAGTACTTTCCAGAAAACAGCAGGGTATGTGGACAGATTCACAGATCATATAATCTAGGACCTGACAATAGCCTGGTTCTCCACCCAAGAGATAGAAGGTCTCTGCATAGGAGTCAGGGGGACTCCAACCTTTTCCAGGAGTTAATGAGACTGCACAGGACCAGCCAAAGCATGCATATTTGCAAAGGGCTGGTGAAGTCAGTGACAGAGCAGCAAGGAGCTAAAAGATTAGTGACATAAAAAACTTTTTTTTTATTAAAGTAACAAACTTACCTGCTCTGTACAGTTGTTTTGCAGAGAGCAGCCCTGATCCATTTTTTCTGGGGTCCCCCACTGGTGCTCTAGGACCCTCCCCTTCGGCAGGTGCTCCTTTGCTTCCATGGAGGCTCCCGTGCATGCTTGGTTCCAAGCCCCACTGCTTTGTCCATTGACACAGACAGTGGGTCTTAGCACTGGCCCCCCACTCCTGTGTCACAATATTTGTTTAACAGAAGCGGGAGCCAATGGCTCCCACTGCTTTCAGTCTGCCTAATGGGGAAGGAGACAGTGTCTGGAGCCACTGCTGTCGCGCACGTTGCTTTATCGGATCAGGTAAGAAAAAGGGGGTCTGGGGGGGAGCTGCATCACAGAAGGTTTTTCACCTTAATGCATAGAATGCAATGGTGAGGTTATGGTATTGGCAGGCGTATGCTATGGACAACAAACACAGGTGCATTTTATTGATGGCATTTTGAATGCACAGAGATACCATGATGAGATCCTGAGGCCCATTGTTTTGCCATTCATCCATGACCATTGCCTCATGTTGCAGCATGATAATGCATGGCCCCATGTTGCAAGGATCTGTACACAATTCCTGAAGTTGTAAACATCTCAATTCTTGCATGGCCAGCATACTCACCAGACATGTCACCCATTGCGCCATGTTTGGGATGCTCTGGATCAGTATTTATGACAGCGTGTTCCAGTTCCTGCCAATATCCAGAAACTTTACAGAGCCAGTGAAGAGGGATGGACCAACATTCCACAGGCCACAATAAACAACCTGATCAACTCTATGCAAAGGAGATGTGCTGCACTGCGTGAGGCAAATGGTAGTCACACCAAATACTGACTGGTTTTTGGACCCCCCGCACCCCCCAACCAATACAGTAAAACTGCACATTTTAGAATGCCCTTTTATTGTGGCCAGCCTAAGGCACACTTGTGCAATAATCATGCTGTCTGATCTGTATCTGGATACGCCACACCTGTGAGGTGGATGGATTATCTCGGCAAAGGAGAAAAGCTCACTAACACAGATTTAGACAGATTTGCGAACAATATTTGAGAGAAATAGGCCTTTTGTGTACAGAGAAAAAGTCGTAGATCTTTAAGTTCAGCTCATGATAAATAGGGGCAAACACAAAGGTGTTTATAATTTTGGTCAGTACATTGTACATCTCTGCAGTACATGCACATTTCTGCATGTTTATGCCTTTACAAATGCTTCAAGTACAGAAAAATACCTTCTAATCTGCCAGAAATCCCGTGAGCACGTGCTCTAGTTTTGCTGGATTACTGAACACATGTCTCTCCCCTTGCTGCCATAACATATTTGTGGTGTTTGTAGCCCAGAAGAGAGAACTCAGGCAGGCCTTGTCAAACAGTTTGAGTTGTCAGCTCAAGAAAGAAGTTAGGAGCTCACAGTTTTTAAAGGGATAACATTGACAAATATGCATGTGTTGCAGTGATGTACTGAATATTTTTAATCTGCCCTATCATTTCCTTTAAGTTTGTGTTTCCCTTCAATCAGGTGGCAGGCACTTGGATAAATAATGAGCATGGATGTAATGCTAAAAGTCTATTCTTTAGAGTTCTACTAAGTAATTACATTTTCCCCCATATTATGCCTTTTTTAAACCCAACATCATAAGACTGACTTGTTTAAGTGTGAACTATATAGAGTTTGATTATCATTTCCTTCTTATTTTTATTT
Source organism: Lithobates pipiens (assembly GCF_037356315.1). Lineage (NCBI taxonomy): Eukaryota > Metazoa > Chordata > Amphibia > Anura > Ranidae > Lithobates > Lithobates pipiens. The sequence continues at coordinate 430,411,977 of NW_027507748.1, forward strand.
ATTTATTTGATTATTTTAGAAAGATAGTACGAGGACAGACTAACGATAGTCGTAGAGTTCATAATCCAGAATTCTGCAAAAATAATTATACTCAGTGGGGTGAAGATCCGAATTGTCCTATACCCCAATTTGATGGAAATGAACCAGTGGTAAGGTATTTTCTTCTGATAAATGAAATATAACTATTTTTAGACTAAACAAAAAAAAATCACAAAACCATCTGTTGCCCTTTTTCCCCAATTTGTGGAAATTGGGGGAGATTTACTAAAAATGAGCACTTAGATTCTGGTGCGACTGTGCATGGTAGCCAATCACCTTCTAACTTCAGCTTGTTCAATTAAGCTTTGACAAGAAAACCTGAGAGCTAATTGGTTTCTATTCGAAGCTGCACCATATTGTGCACTCTCCAGTTTTAGTAAACCTTCCCATTTCCCCAGGTAATTGTTCCCAGTAAACCTGTGTATAACAATGTTTTATCACAATTGTGATATGTGATAGTTTACATTTTTTCTTTTTTGAGATGTGCAAAGGAAGACACAAACACTTGTAGGTAGAATCAAACTGTATATAGCATTTAATTAAGAAATGGCAGATAAAAAAAAAAAGATAAAATATGTAATAATATTATAAAATGTAACAAGAATACTAAGCTATTTGTGGAATATGGATGCTCTTCCAAGGGTCTCTTCCATTTTCTAATGGCTTGGCAGATGATCAGGGCAAACACATGCCTATTGCAGTTCTGTTAGAAGACTGACTATTCCAAATTTTGGCTGTTCTATACTGTATACAGGCAGGGCCCTGCCTGTATACAGTATAGAACAGCCAAAATTTGGAATAGTCAGTCTTCTAACAGAACTGCAATAGGCATGTGTTTGCCCTGATCATCTGCCAAGCCATTAGAAAATGGAAGAGACCCTTGGAAGAGCATCCATATTCCACAAATAGCTTAGTATTCTTGTTACATTTTATAATATTATTACATATTTTATCTTTTTTTTTTTATCTGCCATTTCTTAATTAAATGCTATATACAGTTTGAAATGCAGTAACGGCCAATACAGTATGGATACAGTATGGATGCTCTTCCAAGGGTCTCTTCCATTTTCTAATGGCTTGGCAGATGATCAGGGCAAACACATGCCTATTGCAGTTCTGTTAGAAGACTGACTATTCCAAATTTTGGCTGTTCTATACTGTATACAGGCAGGGCCGTCTTTAATATTGATTGGACCCTGGGCAAACATTTTCTTGGCCCCCCAAAAATAGGTTTACTGCAGCAGATCAGACAGTGATTATGATTGGTTGCCAAAGGTTACAGTATATCATTACCGATCACTGATTAGTTGCTAGAGGTTACAGCTCATCATTTCTGCTTGCTAAATGGTTGATAGAGGTTACTGTACATCATGTTCACTGATGATTTGTTAGTGGTTACTGAACATCATTGCTGCTCACTGATTGGATGCTAGAGGTTACTATACATCATTACTGACAACTGGTTTCTCACCTTTGGGTAATTTTTTACCCACACTTTTTTATTTCTAGTGGTTACTGCAAATCAGTCTCACTCACTCATTGGTTGCTAAAGATTACAGCAGATCATTATCTCTGCATAAAATTGTGGGTGTAGCCAAACTACACTAACATTGAGGAATTGTTACATACTAGGAGTTCAGGAGTGAGCTATATACAGAAGAGTGTGCTACGTACAGAGTGCAGGGTTGAGGGGTGCGCTACGTGCAGAGTTGAGTGTTGCGCTATATGCAGGGTTGAGGGGTGCACTATGTGCAGAGTGCAGGGTTGAGGGGTGTGCTACATAAAGATTCCTGTTACATACTAAGATTTCAGGAGTAATCTATATACAGAAGAGTGTGCTACGTACAGAGTGCAGGGTTGAGGGGTGCACTATGTGCAGAGTGCAGGATTGAGGGGTGCTGTATGTGCAGAGTGCAGGTTTGAGCGAATCGCTATGTTCGGAGTGCAGGATTGAGGAGTGTGCTGTGTGTAGAGTGCAGGATTGAGGGGTGCGCTATCTGCGGAGTACAGGATTGGGCAGTGCGCTATGTGCAGAGTGCAGGATTGAGGGGTGCGCTATGTTCAGAGTGCAAGATTGAGGGGTGCGCTATTTTCAGAGTGCAGGATTAAGGGGTGTACTATGTGCATAATGCATGGTTGAGGGATGGTGCTGTACATCCAAGCCCAACACCAAGCCCCCCCACAGAAAAAAGCTCTCCTCCCATCGGATTAAAGTTTAGAGCTCCCCTCACGTAAACAACAGTGGTGCAAAATATAAAAAAAACTGCTGTGCTGAACTGCTATAAGAAACAAAATAAAATACACAAAGCTGCTAATACCAAAACAAACAAAGTCCAGAATGAATAGTGAATGCAAAAGTGTAGCTCTAAATATATAAAAATAAATAAAACACTGTGAAGATGATGAACCAAATGTATATCACAACAATTGGTATAGGGAAGTGTTATAATACAAAATAACAGTGATGTGAACCTGTGAAGATATAAAAACAACACACAATAATAAAGTGTGATAACTATAAGGTAGTGAAGTCCAAATACTAAAAATAAACTCAAAAAAAGTCCATTCAGATGGATATGATGAAATCCTCTGTGGCAAATGATGTAATAATGAAGACACGATGAAGACACGATGATGACTGTAAAACTCGAACCATCTTGTTATGATTTTGAAGTTTGTCTATTGGATTTTGGTGCACAGTGATGATTTATGCAGTGCTTATGTTTTGGAAAGGACCAGAGGAAACGAGTCGATTCCAGAACAGTATTCCTCAAAGGTGGTCAGCTGTCGGGTGAAGTTCTGGGGATTGGGTATGGAATGAAGGAAGTGGTGTATTTGTGCTGCACACCAGAACGGGAGCTGGAAGGGGCATGCAGGGTCCCTCAACTCCGAAATGGTGGGCCATCTTCCCCCAATCACAAACTTGAAGGCATGCTCACAGTTGGTGTTTCGTAATGTTTGGAATGATGACGGTGATAGTCCCGAGGGGAAATGGGGATGTCCATGAATTGGGGTCAGTGGCGATTTTTTGTCGTCAGGGATGCTGGAAAGGTAGTTGTGAGCATTGTCGCAATGTGTGTCCTATCAGGGCGTGAGATTTTAATTCTAAGGGTAATGAGTCGTAGCACCATAATGCTCCTTTCATAGGGATAGTGGTTTGACTTTGTTCTATTTGCACTCAGAGTTTTAAGGCAGTATGGAGTCCTCAATCGATTATTGAAAAACAATGTCACGTGGCATTTAGCCAGCGTGTATGGGGCTTTCACTTACAAGTAACCCACTGGCACTATTTATTGCCTAATACTGCATTCGAATTTGCAGTTATTTGGCAAATCCCTTAAATGAATACGCAGTGACTGTAAGCACTTTCATAAGCACAATTATTACCAATCAGTATGTACAGTAAGTATTCCATGTTTTAAGACTGGTAGATATAAGCTAGCAATGGGGTTTATTTACTAAAGCTGGAGAGTTCAAAATCAGGCTCACTTCTGGATAGAAACCAATCAGCTTTCAGGTTTTATTACCAAAGCTTAATTGAACAAGCTGCGGTTAGAAGCAAGCCTGATTTTGCACTCTCCAGCTTTAGTAAATAAATCCCAAAGTCTTGGTATTGATAGTAATTATATTGTATGTCTGTGCATCTTCAGGAGGGCATAAAAAAATTGAATGTTTGGATATTTGAGTCTCAGGATTTTGTACATGTCCTTAACCACTTCCCGCCCGGCCTATAACAGACTGACATCCAGGAAGTGGTTCTGTTATCCTGACTGAGCATCATATGACGTCCAGGCGTGGGGGCGCGCAGCGCGGTGAACACCACAAGAACCAGGAAGTGCTGGTAAATGGCATTCCTCGGTTCACGCTGACAGGGAGAGTCGATCTGCGGCTCTCCCTGTCAGGGGGGGTGGGGGTCTGTGCTGATAATCAGCAAACTAATCTGCCAATCGGTGCCCAGTCAGTGCCCAATCATTACCCCTGCCAGTGCCAAAAGTGCCAATCAGTGCCCACCATAGTGCCAATCAGTGTCCATCACAGTGCCAACCAGTGCCCAGCATTAACACATGTCAGTGCCTGCCCAATAAGTGCTGCCCATCAGTGCCATATATTAGTGTCCATCAATACTACCTATCGGTGGCGCCTATCAGTGCCAATCAGTGCCGCCGATCAGTGCCGCCTGTCAGTGCCCATCAGTGCTGCCTGTCAGTGTCCATCAGTGCCCATCAATTCTACATATCAGTGCCTCCTCATCCGTGCCACCTTATCAGTGCCGACTCATCAGTGCCTATCAATTCTGACTCATCAGTACCCGTCAGTGCTACATATCAGTGCCGCCTATCAGTGCCCATCAATTCTACATATCAGTGCCTCCTCATCAGTGCCACCTTATCAGTGCCAACTCAGTGCCGACTCATCAGTGCCCATCAATGCTCACTCATCAGTGCCCGTCATTGAAGGAGAAAACAAAATTTTATAACAGAAATGAAGAAAAACTTTTTTTTTTCAAAAATGTCCGTCTTTTCTAGTTTGTTTAGCAATAAATAAAAAATTCAGAGGTGATCAAATACCACCAAAAGAAAGCTCAATTTGTGGGAAGAAAATTATAAAATGTAGTTTGGGTACAGTGTTGTATGACCACCCAATTGTCATTCAAAGTGTGACAGCGCTGAGAGCTCAAAATTGTCCTGGGCAGGAAGGGGCGAAAGTGCCTGGCATTGAAGTAGTTAAAGCAGTATTAAAACCAAAGCCAACCATTTCAAATATTGCAGCTTACCAATCATTGGATGTGGTGCATGAATCTTTTTTGATGCTCTTTTCCTCTCTGTTTTCACCTGATGATCTGACAAGTAAGACAACTCCCTGTCTTTCAGGTGCATCCATTCTGAATGAAAGGACACACAGATACCCTTGGACAGTAGCATTGTTAATCTGGGGGGGGGGGGGGGTGTTATATGCACTAGCAGATTTAGATACCCTAACAAATTGAAACCAAACTGCCAAACCAAGCCAATACTTTATAATCAGTTACAGCAAACAATGTTGTTTTATTTGGGATAGCTGTTACATAAATACATAAATATAAGCTGATCATTGTAATCACCCCTGTCAATGATAGATGGTTTGTCTCAACCCTCTAAATGCTGTGTCTGCAGGATAGCTTGCTCTGTTGAAAATCAACAGACTTTCTAGCAGGATCACCAGGTAAAAATAAAAGAAAGAAAATGTAAAAAAGAAAAGTAATGAAGTCAGCACATCTAAAAATGAGTAGGCTGCAATGTGCTAAATAATTGCTTTTAGGTTTAATAGCCCTTTAATGAATTCATTTAATTTAATGTAAGTAATGTGTTGGTGTACTTGGCAGTGTGTTTGCTCTGTTTCATATGCAGCTTTTTGCATTGACTTACCTCCAGTCTATCCTGACAGCATAGTCATCCAATGAATTGGCACCATCCACAGGCAGCTTAAAGCCTAACTTCAGGTTTACTGTGACTTTAAATTATTTGCTTGGATCAAGCGGGTACAAACAACCTACTCCCTTAACTAATGGATGTGCGCATTGGGAGCTCTGTATATACTATATGTAGTACCAGCTACATACAGTATACAGCGCTGTGTTCCAGCAGCAGAATGGAGACTTCTGTCCCATTCCCTGAACAAAATTGAGTTGGGCTGTGCATTGCTCAGCCATTCATAGGAAGCTTTGTATTTTAATAATAAATATGAGGCTTTCGATGATTGGCTGAGCTGTAGATAGTGACATCTTCCTCCTGCATCTCCAGCTAAGCCATAGTTCAGCTTTAACACTTCAATAAGACACATAAGTTGGATCCAACACAATTTTACTTCAGATAATTGCAGCACAGAGGATGTTTTTGCTTTTGAATTGTAAGAAGATAGTGAGGTTGAGTTACTAAAGGCAAATATGCTGTGCACTAGAAGTGCACTGTAAGTGCAGTTGCTTTAGATCTGAGGGGAAGCTCTGCTGATTTCTATCATCCAATCATGTGCAAGCAAAATGCAGAACTAGAGAAACTTGCAGTGCACTTGCACAGACTATTTACCTTTAGTAAATCAACCCCATAGACTGTCAAAAGCCCTGTCTCTACAAAGTACTAATACCAACTAGAGAAAATGGAAGAAACTAGGAGAGTCTGGCTAGGACTGAACTAACTAGCACCAAACATGATGGAAGGATAGAGGGAAGTACCAAATCACATAAGTAAACAAGTTGTAGTTGCTTAAAATCACCACTAGATCTCAGCATACTACAGAAAAATAATAACTTGCGGCAGTTTAATACAACACAAACAAATACATATAAGTGGGACAGAACATTGCCCTTTGCAAAGCAGATACTTTTCATCTATATTTAAAATAATTTTTCAACAGAACCTTAACAACTTACTGACCGGCTCACACCGATATATGTCGGCACTTTGAAGAGGGATATCGTTGTTATGGCAGTGGCTAGCTGCCATAATCCCGGTATCCTCTTCTTTAGTGAGCGGTCCAGTTTCCAATAAAAGTGGTCTCTGTGGCGGATTCGCCGCAAGATCACTTTTATTGGCGACGGGAAAGGGGCCCCCCTCCCGTCGCTCTAGGGTGCCCTCCGCCTCTTACAGGAGCCGTCGGCAGTGGCGGAGTCGATTGGGTATGCTCCCCGGCTTGGTACGGAGATGTGTGAGGGGGCGATGGCCCCCATCTGTCTCCATAACATTGCAGGGTGAATGCAATGTCAAAACGTCCCTTCCGCCCATAGCTCTTAAAGGGGCATTAAAAATGTTTTTAATTACATTTAATTAAATTTTTTTTATTGCATTTTAGTGTAAATATGAGATCTGAGGTCTTTTTGACCCCAGATCTCATATTTAAGAGGTCCTGTCATGCTTTTTTTCTATTACAAGGGATGTTAACATTCCTTGTAAAAGGAATAAAATTGACACAATTTTTTTTTTAAAAGAACAGTGTTTTTAAACGCACCCCATCCCGCTGAGCTTGTGTGCAGAAAGGAACGCACACTTGAGCAGCTCCTGCCTATGAAAACGGTGTTCAAACCACACATGTGAGGTATTGTCGCGATTGGTAGAGTGAGAGCAATAATTCTATCGCTAGACCTCCTCCTCTGTTTTTAAACCTCGCCTATGAAGATTTTTAAGGGTAATGTATGTCACCATTCCACGAGCGGTCACAATTATGAAGCGTGACATATTGGGTATCAATTTACTCGGCGTAACATTATCTTTCACAATATAAAATTGGGCTAACTTTACTGATGTCTTATTTTTTTATTCAAACAAGTGTATTTTTTCCCAAAAAAAGTGCTCTTATAAGACCACTGCGCAAATACTATGTGACAGAAAATATTGCAACGACCGCCATTTTATTCTCTAGGGTGTTAGAAAAATATATATATAATGTTTGAGGGTTCTAAGTAATTTTCTAGCAAAAAAAAATGTTTTTAACTTGTAAACACCAAATCTCAGAAAGAGGTTCGACCCTAAGGCTGGGTTCACACCGCTGCGGCTGGGAGACCCGGATGTGATTCGCACCGCACTGCAGTGCAAATCACATCCAATCTCTGTGCGATGCGAGTTCAGCCATACAGATAGTATGGCTGAATTCGCATCGCACCCGCCACAAACTCGCACGGGACCCTTTTTTTGGTCCGCAGCAGAATCGGATCGCATGGGTGTTCACACCATGCGATCCGATTCCTGTCCGAGTTTGCAGATCGCACTGCGATATGCAAACTGATCTGGGGGTGTCATTAACATTTCACTGACACTCCCAGCAGTCCGCATAGGGCAGTGTGAACTGCCGGCAGGAGGCATGCGATGCGAGAAAACGCCGTGGATTTGCGGCGTTCCCGCATCGCTCCGGTGTGAACCCAGCCTTAAGTTGTGAAACTTAATTATATTATTGAATAGGTTGGTCTGTTCAATTGGGAGAATCACTATAGCTCTGCACTAAACAAAACACATGCACCCTGCTGGTTAGAGAGCTCTAGCTCTGACTCTAGCTCAGACCTCTGCAGAGATACCACTGTTTCCACAAAAAGCACAAGAGCCCTGCTCTGCAGCCTGATGACAGTGAACACACATTTCCACTCAGGCTGAGGTTGTGGTTGCCTTCTGAATAAAACAAACTGTCAGATATTGTACACTTTTTGTTTTTATGCACCTGAAATATATTTAGCTGATTTAAAGTAGAACTATAGCCAATTTATTTTTCATTTTGGAGTAAGGAAGGGTTATAACCCCTGTCAGATTTTTTTGCCATCTGTTTCCCATTGGGGAGATTTCCCTTCACTTCCTGTCTCATTGTCAAAACAGGAAGTGAGAGGAAATCCCTGCAAATTAAGGGAATAATTTGGGACCCTCCAGGTCACCAGAGCTAATGTTCCTTTTGGAAGAATTCCCCTCTATTATTTTTCCGGGGAAAACCCAAAATCTGAGATTTTCTTTTACTTTCACTTTCACATTCAATGATAATAGTAGTTAGGGCCGGTTCACACTGCGAGGCGATGCGAGGCGACACGGCTCGCCTCGCCTCGCTCCCGCAAGTCGCCCTCATTCTGTACAATGGAACCGTTCTGAGAGGAGCGACTCGAGTCGCTCCGACTCAGAAAAAAGGTTCCTGTACTACTTTGGGGCGACTTCGGGGGCGACTTGCATTGACTTCTATACAGAAGTCCTCTGCAAGTCGCCGCTGAGGTCCGTGCAGGTCGCGGCGAGGCAAGTCGGAGACGCCTCGCCGCGCCTCGCTGTGTGAACCGGCCCTAACTAGTAAATTAGTAAATAGTAAATTATAATAGTAAACAAAGACAAATAGAGAGGGTAAGGGCCGGTTCACACTGCAGGCGCGGCAAGGCGTCTCCGACTTGCCTCGCCGCGACCTGCGGCGACCTCAGCGGCGACTTGCAGAGGACTTCTGTATAGAAGTCAATGCAAGTCGCCCCCGAAGTCGCCCAGAAGTAGTACAGGAACCTTTTTTCTGAGTCGGAGCGACTCGAGTCGCTCCTCTCAGAACGGTTCCATTGTACAGAACGGGGGCGACTTGCGGGAGCGAGGCGAGGCGAGTCGTGTCGCCTCGCATCGCCCGCTGTGTGAACCGGCTCTTAATGGGAAAACAGATAACAATAAAAACCTAATAGGTGTTGTAATCCCTCTCCACTCTTTTGCAGTGTTTGTGCAGCTCTTTTGATTTGTTTTTTAACTACTTAAGAATAATAAAATTAAAATATGTTGTGCTAAAAGTTATTGTGCTAAAAGCAGCCAGCACAATATTGAAGAAAGTCAATAAAAAGTATATATGTAGTAAAGGTGCTGCGCTTGAATTAACCAGGGGCAAATGTTCAAGTGATGGTTTAATCAGTGGTAGGCACAAGATAGGGAGACCTGTAACTAGCACCCAATAATACAGCCTCTTATCCTATTTAATGGATCCCCATCACAGAGGTTACATCAGCCCATGTAAAATACAGGTGGAAGCCCATCACTCATATATCCTATGGCAGTAGTTCGGATGGTGAATGCAGCAGAGCCCAGATATGCCTCTTCTTACTCAAGGTTCACTCCAAAAGCACTCCAGCAATAATCACCATATATAAAACATCCCATGTGGACAAAGGGAAAGACACCTCATTGCGCAGTACATCAGGGTAATGTTTAATAAGATAACAAATGAATGATATTGCACTCACACATTGCACTAGTAGAAATCAAATTGAGCTCTGTTTGTGTAATAGCAGCCTCTCCCCACCACAAAGATGGCAGCCCTGTCCCAGTATGAAGTCACGTCTCGTTGACGACTCCTCCCTACGCCGTTCCGTCAGAGAATGACGTTGTCATTAGACGGACGCTCGACCAGAATATATATGCAGGACACGTCTAATTGAGTTGAGGAAATGAGATGCGCTCCAAGGATCAGATATTCAAACACCGCTCATACACATATGAGCAGATGTAAAATACTTGCTTTGTTGGCCATAGATCTGCCGTTTGGTTAAAAACAAGAGATCAAGAAATTGCACTATTATACTATGGCATAGTATAGTCAGTATTAGTACTTTGCAGAGACAGGGCTTTTGACAATCTATGAGGTTGATTTACTAAAGGTAAATAGTCTGTGCACTGCAATTGCAGTTGCTCTAGTTCTATGGGGAACGTGCAAGGGAAAAAATGCATTTTTGCTTGGTCGAGATTGGATGATAGAAATCAGCAGAGCTTCCCCTCAGATCTAGAGTAACTGCACTAATAGTGCACAGCATATTTGCCTTTAGTAAATCAACCGCACTGTCTTCTTACAATTCAAAAGCAAAAACATCCTAGTGCCCGTGTGAGTTAGAATATATAGGCCAGACCATATGACAGCTTCAGGTATGGTTAAAAGAACATGTTACCAGCATTAAGGATGGATACCCGAAACATGGTTTGTCCCATCATTATGCTACCCATCATAATATGAACCTAAAGGGTACAATATTTCTGGGCATCGGTAAATTCACGGGTAACTGGAGGGGCAGCCATATGACTAGAGGGGTGTCCAAATTATAGACCCAATGGATCTACAAGGCCAGAACTTACAACCCTCATGGTATGAACGTGGAATAGGATATAAACACATTCATCAGTAATACTTGATGAGAGGTCTAAACAGTCAACAAGGATTTATCCCAGTAATGTGTTGGGGTTAGGAGCATTTTTACTATTAGTTTTATTTTCCCTTTTTTTATTGCTTTTACAATCATGTGTTGTATATGTATTAAATTATTTAATTCAATTTTATTTTTATCTCTGTATCTGTGTATGTTTAGTTTACCATTTATATTGTTGAATGTAATACGTCCGTTATCCACCAGATGGCGATGTGTCCAAGTGCACTTCTAGTTCTTATAAACAAGTTTTTTTCAAATTCTAATTTTATACTATTATTTCATTAAGCCATAGTACAATAGTGGAATTTCTTGATCTCTTGTTTTTAATTGAGCGGGCAGATCTATGGCCAACAAAGAAAGTATTTTACATCTGCTCGGTGTTGTTATATCCGGACCTTGGTGCGCATCTTACTTCTTCATCTCAATTAGGCGTGTCCTGCATATATATTCTGGTCGAGCGTCCGTCTAGCCACACCCCTGACAATGTCATTCTCTGATGAAATGGCACTTTACATTTTTTTTTTTCATTTTACTTTTTATTTAATTTTTTACACTGTCCTTTAAAAAAAAATTGGGTCACTTTTATACCTATTACAACAGTAATAGAGAAAAAGCATGACAGGACCTCTTAAATGTGAGATCTGGGGTCAAAAAGACCTTAGATCTTATATTTACACTAAATGCAATAATAAAAAAAAAGAAATGCAATTTTTTTTTTTTTACCAAAAAATAAATAAATTCCCCATTAATTACATTGGGCGGAAGTGAAGTTTGATGTCGCTTCCGCCCTCCAATGCTATGAAGCGAAACAGGGGCCATATTTCCCTCTCTCAGCATCCAGGCAGTGATGGGAGCAGATGTGATCGTCTCTGCAGCTACCGACGGCTCTGGTAAGCGGCGGAGATGACCGGAGCGCAACGGGAGGGTGGACCTCTCCCACCCCTGATAAAAGTGATCACACGAGGAATCCGCCACTAAGACCACTTTTATCAGAAAGAGGATAGTCCACCGTTTTTAAAATTACCAGGGTTATAGCAGCTAGCTGCTGCCATAACAACGGTATTTAACGTCAAAGTAGTGACGTATGAAGATGGCGGCTGGTCCTTAAGTGGAGGACATGTGCCTCAAAAACTGCTCAAATTCTCTGCTCCATAGAGAGCAAAGGATGGTTTGATCAGGTCCATCTGAAAAACTGACAGGCGGACCCGACCATCAGCGTGAAAGGGGCATAAGACCTTGCACGCCTTTTGTTTTGATGCACCTGAAATGTACTTGGATGATTTAAATTTTAACCCCTTCACGACTGCACTATAGCCTAATAACCGCTACAGTGCAGCTGCACTTTTCCCAGAGGCCGTCATATGATGTCCTCCTGTAGTCACGATGCCTGTTCACCCCTTCGGTGTGCATCGGCAAGAAATTTGTGAATGCTGCATCCTTCGAACATAACTGATCACAGATTGGGGTAAAGAGCCAATCATGGAAGCTCTTTACCTCGTGATCAGCTGTGTCCAATCCTAGAAAATTAAGATAGGTCTTATTTTCATGATAGGTCTTATTTTTGGGGAAACACAGCATCAGTGCCCATCAGTGCAGCCTCATCAGCGCATATCAGTGAAAGAAAAAAATTACATATTTACATCTTTGCTAATTTTTACAATTTTATAACAAAAACGGAAAAAATTTTTTTTATAAAGTTTTGGTCTTTTTTTGTTAGTGTAGAAAAAAATAAAAAATCCAGTGGTGATTAAATACCACCAAAACAAAGCTGGTAACATTTTTGTTTGGGTACAGTGTAGCATGACCCCGCAATTGTCATTCAAAGTGCGACAGCTCTAAAAGTTGAAAATTGCCCTGGGCAGGAAGGGGGTGAAAGTGCCCAGTATGCACGTGGTTAATTGGACTTGTCGAGTGTCGGAGTGTGTTCACTTTCTTTTTTTAAAGCTGTAAGTAAAACAGTCACCTGCTATATATAAATTATGATGATTTTGCATATTCCTTAATTGAGTACAATTGAGTACAATTTCTTAGGTAATTTCCTCAATTAGCACTTTAGTGATAAACAATATTTTTGGTATGCAATATGTTACTATTAGTATCTTATGACTTCATCCAAATAAACATGAAAAAGCACCGAGAATTTTGTGTACTTGCAGCTACGTTTATAATTACCAAATGGCTGATTTCTTTGTTCTTTGTTACCTGTTGAGAAACTATCAGTTACACCAGGGCTGTCCAAACTATTGACCAAGCATTGATTTCAGTTTTCTTTTTTTCTTTTTGTTTATAACCTGCTTATCTAAATGGATGTTATTGAATAATAGTATAATGTTAACCATATTTTTTGGGATGCTGTAAAATAGACCTGGGAAGAACTTTTAAATATTATTTGTGGGGTAAGAAATGGTTAAAAATGGCTCTAGGCACACTTGAAATGAATACTAAACTGTGCTAATGTTTTATGGTGACTGAAATTAAGACACTCCACAAGTCTTTGTAGGTGCAAAAAATACTGTATATTTTTTTTCAACAAAAATGTTTTTTCGCAAAAAAAATCTTTTTATTTTTCCTTGAGTAACATCATAATATTTATTTATGCTTATTTTTAATGTATGTTTTACAGGATCAAATGCATGTATGTAACCACAGTTATTTTTTTCTTAGACATGGAAATGGGTAGTAGCGCCAATGGCCCTATATGTCATTGAAAGACTCATCCGATTTTGGAGATCACAACAGAAAGTTGTAATTACAAAGGTAATACTGTTGACATATACTTCTTTATAAGTGAAGTCTAATACACCAAAATATATAAAGGATATTTCTTACTTAGAAGTTGTTTGGTTTATTTTATATTATTTAAATTCAGTTTTCATGTTCAGTTAAAAATTGCTTTTAAAATTTTAGGCCTTTTTATGGTTCTAAAAAAATGGAGCAACCTACTGACCATGTTGATCCTTTACCGTTTTAGGTTGTTACACATCCTTTTAAGACATATGAAATACAGATGAAAATGAAGGGCTTTAAAATGGAAGTTGGTCAGTATGTCTTTGTACAGTGTCCTAAAGTATCCAGTCTGGAGTGGCATCCTTTCACATTGACTTCTGCCCCAGAAGAGGACTTCTTCAGCATTCACATTAGAATAGTTGGAGACTGGACGGAAGGACTATTTAAAGCCTTGGGATGTGACAAGACTGGAACTCAGGAAGCTTGGAAGCTGCCTAAGTAAGTTTTGTGAAACCAAATCAATTACCATTCTGTTATTGGGCAATCTATTATAGAATTCAGAATTTAGCTTGTAGTAGTTCAATATAAAATGCTATCATATATTATGTAGATCAGGGGTGTTCATCCTTTTGAGGAGTGAGGACCACCTAAGTGATTTGGTAACCGATCGCATGCTAAATGACTACCACCCAAACCACAAATGCAAACGAGCCCTTTATGTCTTGAGACCTCTAGGGTACTTACACACTGATGTTCTGTAGTTTACCCACACCACGGGTGCAGCACAGTGCACCTGCAGACTTGTGGGTGTAGTGTACATTTTGAAACTCCTGTACCACCAAAACTCCTGCACCCTAACCCACAGGATATAACAGAAGTCTATGTCTCAGCATGTCTAACCCGCAGGAAAGCTGCACTTGTGGATCAGAGTAAAAGCAGCCTAATAAACCTTTTTATAAGTGCTAATATACCCATTGCAAAAGTGCAGTGTATGTGATATTTCCTTTTCAAGCTTTTGCTGGCATCGCTCTCCAGGCTGCTAGAAAGATCCCAGGAAAAGTGCACTTGGTAGCACAGCCTGGGACAGGAGCTGGTATTACAGAGGAAGCATCAGCTTATGTGGCTTCTTTTCTCTAAGAGGCTGCATGATCCCCTTACTGTCAGTGCCAGATCCATGCTCTCTGATGCTCTAGGATGGCAGGTCAGCAAACTTTTGATCACAATCTGGGCTTGTCGACCCACCATCCCAGGTCGCAGGCCACATCATAGGCCATGGGGTGAACAACCCTGATGTAGATCTTTATTATCTGGGCAAAAATGATCGCTTCACTCTTGCTGCTATGGTGGCGGTAAAAACAGGTGATTGATCTGCTTGGATAGATACACATTGCAGCGGCCCAAATGCTTTGCAATTTCAATGCTACATTTTGATATTAGACAAGTAACATCGCCTGTCAAATTCTCTAATGTAACTAGGGTCACATGGCAACTGCGAGCCAAGTGCTTGCCACGATCCCACAATCCCCAATTGCAATTTGGCAATAAAGAGCTACCTTCTGAACCATCCTCTGAAATTCAATCCACTGCAGATGTCTTTTCAGGTGGGAGGGGGGACACCACCACAATTGTGAAAGGAGCCTTAGAGCTTTTCAGATGTTAAGAGGCAAGATGTAGGCTACCACCATTTTTGAGCTCTTGCACAATTGCTTCACACCCTCCAATACAACACTCCTGTAAACTTTATACAGTATAAGTTTACCATAACCAAATATGGTCAGATCTGTTGAAGACACAGCCAAGCCACACTTCAGTAGACCAGATATTAGGTGGCCCAATGTGCAGTATTTTAGAAGTATTTGAAACGCTTTCTTGCAGTGTTTTTCACTTCGTTGACTTATTTTTCATTAATTTGCAATGTGCTTGCCTGTAAAATGATTTACATAGTTACATAGTATTACATAGTATAAAATAGTAGGTGAGGTTGAAAAAAGACACAAGTCCATCAAGTCCAATCTATGTGTGTGATTATATGCCAGTATTTGTCAATGCCTTAGTACATCCTCCTCCATCCATGCAGGTAATAACCCTCTCCTCATCTGGTAGTGTTCAAATATTCTCTGGGCTGGCCAAGCTCCTCTGCTCACCCCTGACCTACCTACGTAACCTTTTATGTAGCTGCTTGTTGAAGAGTTAAGTTAAATACTATAGAGTGGTGGTTGAGAGACAGCTCTGAGTATTATGGGGCTGCTGACATCACATCCAAAATGGTGGTGCCCACCAGCAATCTACACAAGGAAGGCTTTTTCAGGTCAATAACATGCATAAAATATGTTAAATGTCAAAGGTTATTGTTGAAATGAAAGGTCTGGTGACAATCTCTTTAAGCGTTTAACTGGTTCCTGACCGCTGGCCGTCCAATGACGGCAAGGCGGCGCACCTATTGTGGCGGGAGGCCGTCGTATGACGGCCTCCCGTTTAAACAGGGAATGCGCGTGATCGTGCGCGCGCATCCCTGTTTCTTCGGTGGCGGCGTGTCACGGAGACACCACTCGCCACCGAAGGGGGTGAACAGCCATTGGTTATAGTCCATCAGAGTACCCGAGTACCTGTCCCAGCCCATCAGAGTACCCCGAGTACCTGTCCCGGCCCATCAGAGTACCCGGGTACCTGTCACGGCACATCAGAGTACCCGAGTACCTGTCACGGCCCATCAGAGTATCCGAGTACCTGTCACGGCCAATCAGAGTACCCGAGTACCTGTCACGGCCCATCAGAGTACCCGAGTACCTGTCACGGCACATCAGAGTACCCGAGTACCTGTCACGGCACATCAGGGTACCCGAGTACCTGTCACGGCACATCAGAGTACCCGAGTACCAGTCACAGTCCATCATGGTACCCAAGTATCTGTCACGGTCCAACAGTGTACCCGAGTACCTGTCACAGCCCATCAAAGTACCCGAGTAGCTGTCACAGCCCATCAGAGTACGCGAGTACCTGTCACAGCCCATCAGAGTACCCGAGTACCTGTCACAGCCCATCTGAGTACCTGTCACAGTTCATCTGAGTACCCGAGTACCTGTCACAGTTCATCTGACTACCCGAGTACCTGTCACAGTTCATCTGAGTACCTGAGTACCTGTCACAGTTCATCTCAGTACCCGAGTACCTGTCACAGTTTATCTCAGTACCCGAGTACCTGTCACAGTCCATATGAGTACCTGTCACCGCCCTTCAGAGTACCCAAATACCTGTCACCAGGCCATCAGAGTACCCGAGTACCTGTCACCAGGCCATCAGAGTACCCGAGTACCTGTCACCAGGCCATCAGAGTACCCGTGTACCTGTCACCAGGCCATCAGAGTACCCGAGTACCTGTCACCAGGCCATCAGAGTACCCGAGTACCTGTCACCAGGCCATCAGAGTACCAGAGTACCTATCTCCAGCCCATCAGAGTACCCGAGTACCTATTTGCAGCCCATGTCTCATAGAATATACGTTGGGGTGTTTGCTTTCCAAAATGGGGTCATTTTGTGGGTAATTTCACTGTCCTGGTGCTCCAGGACCTTCAAAAGTGTGATAGGTAGGAAGGAAATGAGATGTGTCATTTATGCTCCTAGAATGCCTGAACGTACTACTTCAATGTTCGGCCTCTCTATGTGACCAGACTGTATAAAAGTCCTACACATGTGGTATCGCCATACTCGGGAGGAGTAGAAGAATGTGTTTTGGGTTATAATTTTTGCTATATACATGCTATGTGTTAGAAATATCTTATAAATTGACAATTTTGTGTAAAAAAAATGCGTTTTAATTTTTTTCCACATATTCCAAAAACTTCTGTAAAAAAATTAACCGTTCAAAAGACTCATTATGCCTCACAGATTATACGTTGGGGTGTTTGATTTCCAAAATGGGATCATTTTATGGGCAATTCCATTGTCCTGGTACTCAAGGGCCTTCAAAAGTGTAATAGGTGGTTGAGAAATGAGATGCGTCATTTTTGCTCGTAGAACGTCTGAAAGTACTACTTCAATGTTGGTGCTCTGTATGTAGCCAGGCTGTGTAAAAGTCTCACACATGTGGTATCGCCGTACTCGGGAAGAGTAGCAGAATGTATTTTGGGGTGCAATTTGTTGTATGCATATGCTGTGTGTGAGAAATAACCTGATAATATGACAATTTTGTAAAAAAAAATTATAATAAAAAAAAAATCTTAATTTTGCAAAGAATTGTGGGAAAAAATGACAACTTAAAAAAACTCATCATGCTACTTACTTAATACCTTGGAATGTCTACTTTGTAAAAAGGGGTCATTTGGGGGGTATTTGTACTTTCCTGACTTGTTAGTGTCTCAAGAAATGAGATGCACCTGATGTACTGAAGGCCTGATCAGAAGTGATCAATTTTCAGTGATTGGCACCATAGTTTGTAGACTCTATAACTTTCACAAAGACCAAATAATATACACTAATGTGGGTTATTTTTACCAAAGATATGTATCAGTATAAATTTTGGCCAAAATGTATGAAGAAACATTACTAATTAGCAAAAATTTATGACAGAAACAAAGAAAAAGGCATTTTTTTCACAAAATTTACGTTTTATTTTATTTATAGCACAAAAAATAAAAAACTCACTAGTGATTAAATACAACTAAAAGAAAGCTCTATTTGTGTGGAAAAAAGGACGCAAGTTTCATATGGGTACAGTGTTGCATGACTGAGTAATTGTCATTCAAACTGTGAGAGTGCTGAAAGCTGAAAATTGGTCTGGTCAGGAAGGGGGTGTAACTGCACTGTATTGAGGTGGTTAAGGAAATCCAAATGCAATATTATAGTAAATACATTGTTTGATTTTGTTCCCCAGAATTTCAATTGATGGTCCCTTTGGAACAGCAAGTGAGGATGTGTTTGACTATGAGGTTGCTATGCTGGTTGGAGCAGGAATTGGAGTTACTCCATTTGCTTCTGTCTTGAAGTCTGTCTGGTATAAATACTGCAACAATGTGTCAACTCTAAGGTTAAAAAAGGTAATTATAATTTATTCATCAAATAATGTGAAATTATATTTTTATTCTAGAAACTATCATAGTTACATAGTTAGTCTTGTTGAAAAGTCAATCTAGTTCAACCAATAAAAGTTTTCAAAACAAAAACAATCATACAACCCTATATACACAATCCCATAACCATGGCTGATTCAGAGGAAGACAAAAAGCCCAGCAAACCATGAATCAATTTGCTCCAGCAGGGGAAAAAATTCCTTCCTGATCCCCGAGAGGCAATCAGATATTTACTGGATTAGTTCTACCTATAAATGTTAGTATCCAGTTATATTATGCACATTTAGGATAGAATCCAGGTCTTTTTTAAGTAATCTACTGAGGTGGAATGTAGCAGCTCTTGAGGAGTCTATTCCACATGTTCACAGTTCTTACTGTGAAGAAACCTTTCAGCATTTGGAGATTAAATCGCTTTTCCTCCAGATGTAAAGAGTGCCCCTTGTCCTCTGTGATGACCTTAAAATTAATAACTCAGCATCAAGTTCATATCCCCCCTTAATTTCCTGTTCTTAAGAGAGAACAAATTCAATTCCTTTAATCTTCTCCATGTCTTTTATAAGTTTGATTTCCCTTCTCTGCACTTTCTCCAGTTCCCCGATATCCTTTTTGTGAACTGGTGCCCATAGTGAACTTCATATTCCAGATGAGATCTTACTAATGATTTGTACAGGGGAAAAAATACTATCTCTCTCTCTGGAGTGCGATCATCTCTTTTTTTTTTCTTTATTACCACTTCAGCAAACACGATAGCAAGACTTATTCAGCTTTACATTCATTTGTTGTCTCTCTCGAGTTGACATCATTGTGGTATTTTACCAACACTTTTATTTATTTTTTATTATCTACATTTTTCAAAACTTGATCTGAAAAAACGTATTCACTAACTTTACTTTTCATATCTAGCTTTCTGTTCTTTCCCTACCCTTGCTCATCCCCCCTCCCCCCTACTGCTCTTCCTCCCACCCCCACTCCCCCCATATCATTTGGTCTGACCTCAATCTTTCTTCTTATTTCTGGTCCTACTCATGATCTGCCACTCTCTGTCATCTTTTCTAAGTATTTCTCCAGGGTTTTATACATTTTCCATTTTCCCCGAATACTGTTATATCTTCCTGGTTGCTCTTTTTTGCTGCTACATAGGAATTCCATTCTGCTTTAGTATTCTATTCGCTCAAACCATTTCTTTACATCCGGTTTTTCTGTGCTTAACCTCTTCTTTGGGATTAGTCCTTTTGCAGCATTCAACAATATTGGAGTTAATGTTTTTCTATATTGTTTATTTGAGACTTTTGATTCATGAAATAAACACATCTGCAGGCTGTTTGTTGTCTTTTTTCCAGTTATTTCTTCTATGTATTCCAGGATTTCCTGCCAATATTCTTACATTTTTGGGCATTCCCACCAAATATGTGTCATTGTGGCCCTCTGTCCACATCCCCTCCAACACTCTGGGGATTTGTCTGGTTGGTATTTATGGCTTTTATCAGGTGTCAAATACCATCTTACCAATAGCTTATAATTTGTTTCTATTCTGTTTATATCTGTTACGTAATTATGTATTGCTCCTATCATTTTATCAACTTGTTGATCCTCTAGTTTCGTTTTAGTGGAGTTTGTATACCACAGAGCTTTTCCAATGGGTTTAAGTTCTTTCCATTTCTAATTGGTTGTGGTAGTGTATTTACCAAGTGTTTTAATTGAATATATTTCCAATCACTAATCTTCCACCCATTTATTTCCTTTAATTCCAGTAGTGTTTTCATCTTCCCATGCATAGAGATATCCCTAACTTGTGCGTTGCCCATTCTAGCACCTAAAAGTGTCCCCTTCCCTGGGCAAAAAAATATTTGTTCCAGTAAGTGCAATTAATGGTAAATTGTATACCCAATTTTTTTATCGATATAGTGTATCCCATATGTTAGACACATTTATAGTCAAATCATGTGTCTCCAAACCTAGTGTTCTATATTTACGTGGTACCCAAATATTTTTGTGCAGTATAGTTCTACTTCATATATTTTCAATCCTAGTCCACTTTTTTTCCCTTTTTTAATTTACCCATTCTACCATTCGTGAAGTGATTACTAACTTATAGTATCTACCTATGTCTGGTGCTGTAAGGTAGCCATGTTTCCCTGGCTTATTACCCCATTTGTATCTCTCCTGTGACACCCTGTTAATCTCCTTCCTGGTTTCCTGTTCCATCAAATCTTTTAGTTGATCTCTTTTTATAATTAGGAACCTATGGGTTTTCACTTCCGCTTGCTTTTTTGTCTTTGTTCAAGTTCATATATATCATTTACGATTTTCTTAATGGTGTTTTCTCTCTCCTTCTTTTTCCTTGCCCCAATGGAAATCAATTTTCCCCTTATAACAGCCTTGTGTGCTTCCCATATAGTTGCTTTTGTTAATTCTAGCATCTCGCTCTTCCAGAAATATTGGGTGATCTCTTCTATTATTGTGTTTCCTCATCATCTATTAAATCCTCATTTAGCCTCCATGGGCCTTTCCCATAGGTTTATCCTTGTAGTTTCATCTTCATAGTAACTGGGGCGTGATCTGACTTTGTTGTTCTTCACATTGATGTTTCCATCACTACCTCCAGAGCTCTATGCTCAACCATATGTAATCCAGCCTTGAGTACGTACCATGCACTACCGAGTGGAATGTATAGTCTTTTGTAGTTGGATGCTGGATTCTCCAAATGTCGACTAATTGATGTTCGTGTATTTTTTTTTAATCATTCTTAATTGTTTGTATTCTCTATCCGATGCAATAGTACTATCTAGTTTATGGTCCATGGAGAAATTGAGATCTCCGGCCAGTATTACTTTGCTTGTTTGAATTCCATCAAATCATTTAGTACTCTTATCAAATATTTTTTGGGGTTCTTTTTGGGACAGTATACATTTGCAAGCGTGTATTTCATACCCTGTAAGGTCCCTCTCAGGAAAAGGAAGTGGCCCTCTGGATCGACTTTTCTTTTTTCTACTTCAAAACAAGCATTTTCCCCAAAGCCTATGGCTACTCCTTTTGTCCTCCTGATTGGAGAGTCTCCATAGTACCATGTTGGAATATTCCTCGAATATAGCTTAACATTTGTATCCTGTGCAATATGTGTCTCTTGTAAAAATATTATTTCTACAGAGGTTGTTTCTAGTTCTCATAAAACCATATGCCTTTTTTCTGGGGAATTTAGTCCTCGGGTATTATATCAAAGATGTTATGTTACTCATATTTCTCTATTACTCTCCAGTTCCTCCGCATCTCCCTCCCGGGACCCCATCCCCCCCACCCCAAGAAAAGTGGGGGTGCACCAGGCAGGGGGACATGGAGGGGATCTTGAATAGTAACCCAGAGGGCCACAGCAACCTACCTGAGTCTGGCAGACCTATTCCCTCCCTCACACCCCCACTCCCCCCTCTCAACTCCTCCCCCCTTGTTGATGGTATTTAACCTCATGGTTGTAGAGCAGCTAATGAATCTTTGGGAGCCCTCTTGTCCCTGTGCTGTTTCTGGCTTGAGGTGGAGTTCTGTTTGGCACTCTGTTTCCCTCCTGCCACAATTAGTATTCAATCATTTGGTTATATTTACTCTGTAGTCGTCTACTTCCTAGAGATCAAGTGCCATTGTGCTTCATCTTGCGTCATTCTTCCTTGTCTGGATGTTATGTCCCTGACACTTTCTGGTATTGAAATTTCCAATTCTTTGCAAAAGTCAGGGATTTCTTCAATAAACCTAAGTTTCACAGTATGTCCATTTCTTCTGGAAATCAAACTTGCGAGGAAGCCCCAGTTATATTGAATTTCTTGTTCCTGTAAAATTTTTACCAAGAGTTTTTATGTCCTTCTCCTTCTCAGGGTTTCTTGTGATAGATCTTGGAAAATTTGTATCGTCTTTTCTTCATATTCAATTGGTGACTTTCCCCTCACGATTTTATTTTTTTCCTCCCAGTTTTCAAATCTGCCAATTATGTCTCTTGGACTTTCCATCGGGAGCCCACGCGGTCTTCTTATTCTATGTACTCCTTCCATTTTTAATAGGTTTGCTTCTTTTCCAAGAATTGGGTTGAAAATCTTCTTTATTATTTCCGTTAAGTTTTCTGGCTGAGTGAGTTCGGGGAGGCCTCGTATTCTTAAGTTTTTCTTTAGGTCCCTGTTTTCTTGATCTTCTAATCTATATGCTTGTTCCTGTTGATCTTTTTTTAGTGTTTTCATTTCTTCTTTTAGCTCTTTTATCATACTTGAGTGGGAATCCACCTTTTTTCTACTTCCTCTCCTCTTGAGAGCATATAGCCCAGATCTTTATGAATTGTTGCCATTTCTTTGTTTAAAGTATTTTCCAGGGCCGCAAATATTATTTCCATATCTGTTTTTGTTGGCAACTCAGCTGTCTTCTGTTATTCCTCTTCATTTCTTGCATGTGTATCTAACTCAGGGTTCAGATCTATTCTGAATTCTGAGAGTGTACTACTTTGTAGCAGTCTTGTTATGGCCCTTTTTCTCCTTATTCTCCGTTTGACTTACCTTAGTGCTGGTTGTTTGTCTCTTAATACAAGAAAGGACTTTACACGCTTTGGAAACTGCAGCTTGGCATTGCATGCTATTATTAATCTTATGATCTACAAGAACACCCAGATCTTTCTCCACCATTGATTCCCCCAATTCCTAACAATTAACTAACGGTGAATACAGACATTGTTAATGGAAGAAATAGAAACAATAGACAAATTCTGCCACTGAGCTGTATGCATCATTAAAGTGGTTCTAAAGCATACATTTTTTTACCTTAATGCAAGGATTGCATATTTTGGTAGTAGTATCACCCCCCCCCCCCCCCCCCCCCCAACCACAATATATTTACTTGAGCCCTCATTCGATCCAGCATTGTGCTTGTCTGTTCCCTTTTCTTACTTCCTGGTCTCACAGACTTTGCTAAGTGGGAGGCGTTAGTGCCCACTGCTCTCAATAAAAGCCAGTGATGAGAGAGGGGGGCGGGGCCAAGCCCTGCTGTTAGTGTTTATAGATGCAGGCAGCAGGGCTTGGAAGCAAGCCTGCATGAGTGCCCTCCATAGGAAGCAGCTTCCTATGGGGGCACTCGCCAGAGAGGAGGAGCCAAAAGCACTGGTGGGAGACCCAAGATGAAGAGGTTCCAGGCCGCTCTGTGCAATTCCTTAGTTAGTGCCCACTGCTCTCAATAAAAGCCAGTGATGAGAGAGGGGGGCGGGGCCAAGCCCTGCTGTTAGTGTTTATAGATGCAGGCAGCAGGGCTTGGAAGCAAGCCTGCATGAGTGCCCTCCATAGGAAGCAGCTTCCTATGGGGGCACTCGCCAGAGAGGAGGAGCCAAAAGCACTGGTGGGAGACCCAAGATGAAGAGGTTCCAGGCCGCTCTGTGCAATTCCTTATTTAATATAAATAAAAATGCATTTACAATCACTTTAAAAGAAATCTGCCATAAACTTTTGTTTCAAACAAGTACAAAACTACGCATATGCAGAAGTCACCTTGAGTGGAAACCATATGTACAAATGATCCATTGAATTATATTAAAATATTGTTTTTTCCTATTGGGTTGAGTTTAGTTTGCTCCCATAAGGCCACTCTGTTGGTTGATTGATGGCTACATTGAGCAATAGAGAGGCTTGAGAGGTGAGCAACAGCAGTACCACACTTGTTGTTTACAAAAGAATGGTATATAACTTAAGCCATTTGTCTCTGAACCCAATGCTCATATTGATATGTGGTTTTCACCAAAGGTAAAACTTCTGCTTACCCATTTTTCACCATCAGCTTAGAACTTTTCACATTGCTGATTGTTTTTTTCTTCAAGCTGGTAGCAGACAACTGTGTTTGCATTGTCGGAACCTGCACATCTCCTGTTGTATTGTAGTTTAACTAAGACTAGTGACCATGGACTAATATCATTACCCAACAGAAACCAAGTTTAATCTGAGCTAAATTGCCTAAATGTACTAAACTAGATTTCAATTTCATTTATTTTTTTAAGAGCACCAGGGTGTCAGACAGTTATCTGCATAATATTAGCAAAGAAGGGTGCACCGACCTAGTGCATTACCAAAGATACATTTTATTCTAAATAAAAACGGAAATGATTGTACTCACATACAGACATTGTTTATAAGCATATCACAGCAAAGGCTGATGCTAACACGTTTTGAGGGAGAACCCTCTTCTTTTGAAAAAGATGCTTCTCCCTCGAAACATGTTAGCCATGAAAAAACACCGTCCGGTGTTCCGGCATCACTGGCTCTTCAAATTAGACCTGAGGGTGACTGTTTGCATCTGCCATTGCTGTGATACACTTACACACAACGTCTGCATGTGAGTACAACCAATGTCATTTTTATTTAGAATAAAATGTATCCTTGGTAATGCACCAAGTTGATGTGCCCTTCTTTTGCTAAAATTTTATAGTTCCAAGGATACTCATAGACTTAAGGAGGGCAGCAATGCATTGGCATTGAAAAGAGTTATCTGCGCCTAGACCTACCACCCAAGTGCAGGAGAATTATTCTGAGAGTTATCTGCATAATACCAAGCAATATGCATTTTATATATTTTTTTTGTTGTTGTCCCTAGCCTAAAGAAGGGTGGTATCCAGCCAACTGCTACTAAAAAGGTCCCAGAATTGTACTTAATGATAAATTTACATAACGCGTAACTAAAGTGTATCTAATTGCATTTTTTAAAATGCATTATTCAGAGTGGTGAAGGATCAAAACCCCTGTCAGGTTTTAATTGTTTTCTTCGTCCCCACTGAGAAGGTTCAGTATGTGTGTGTGTGTATATATATATATATATATATATATACAGTGGTGTGAAAAAGTGTTTGCCCCCTTCCTCATTTCTTGTTCCTTTGCATGTTTGTCACACTTAAGTGTTTCGGAACATCAAACCAATTTTAACAATAGTCAAGGACAACACAAGTAAACACAAAATGCAATTTGTAAATGAAGGTGTTTATTATTAAAGGTGAAAAAAAATCCAAATCATCATGGCCCTGTGTGAAAAAGTGATTGCCCCCCCCTTGTTAAAACATACTATAACTGTGGTTGTCCACACCTGAGTTCAATTTCTATAGCCACACCCAGGCCTGATTATTGCCACACCTGTTCACAATCAAGGCATCACTTAAATAGGAGCTGCTTGACACAGTAAGGTCCACCAGAAGATCCTTAAAAGCTACACATCATGCCGAGACCCAAAGAAATTCAGGAACAGTTGAGAAAGAAAGTAATTGAGATCTATCAGTCTGGAAAGGGTTATAAAGCCATTTCCAAAGCTTTGGGAATCCAGCGAACCACAGTGAGAGCCATTATCCACAAATGGCGAAGACATGGAACAGTGGTGAACCTTCCCAGGAGTGGCCGGCCGCCCAAAATTACCCCAGGAGCGCAGCGACGACTCATCCAAGAGGTCACAAAAGACCCCACAACAACGTCCAAGGAACTGCAGGCCTCACTTGCCTCAGTTAAGGTCAGCGTTCATGCCTCCACCATCAGGAAAAGACTGGGCAAAAATGGCCTGCATGGCAGAGTTCCAAGGAGAAAACCACTGCTGAGCAAAAAGAACATCAAAGCTCGTCTCAATTTCTCCACAACACATCTTGATGATCCCCAAGACTTTTGGGACAACATTCTGTGGACCGATGAGACAAAAGTGGAACTCTTTGGAAGGTGTGTGTCCAAGTATATCTGGCGTAGAAGGAACACTGCATTTCATAAAAAGAACATTATACCAACAGTAAAATATGGTGGTGGTAGTGTGATGGTCTGGGGCTGTTTTGCTGCTTCAGGACCTGGAAGACTTGCCGTGATAAAAGGAACTATGAATTCTGCTGTCTACCAAGAGATCCTGAAGGAGAATGTCCGACCATCTGTTCGTGTACTCAAGCTGAAACGAACTTGGGTTCTGCAGCAGGACAATGATCCTAAACACACCAGCAAGTCCACCACCGAATGGCTGAAGAAAAACAAAATTAAGACTTTGGAGTGGCCTAGCCAAAGTCCTGACCTGAATCCTATTGAGATGTTGTGGTATGACCTTAAAAAGGCCGTTCATGCTCGAAAACCCTCTAATGTAACTGAATTAGGACAATTCTGCAAAGATGAGTGGGCCAAAATTCCTCCAGGACGCTGTAAAAGCCTCATTGCACGTTATCGCAAACGCTTGGTTGCAGTTGTTGCTGCTAAGGGTGGCCCAACCAGTTATTAGGTTTAGGGGGCAATCACTTTTTCACACATGGCCATGATGGTTTGGATTTTTTTTCACCTTTAATAATAAACACCTTCATTTACAAATTGCATTTTGTGTTTACTTGTGTTGTCCTTGACTATTGTTTAAATTGGTTTGATGTTCCGAAACACTTAAGTGTGACAAACATGCAAAGGAACAGGAAATGAGGAAGGGGCAAACACTTTTTCACACCACTGTATATATATATATATATATATATATATATATATATATATACCCCTGTATATATGTAGTAACCACGGTCAGAAAGGCGGAAAGTGAGGGATAGTCCAAATATCTGCGTGGTCACCAGAACCAGAAGGAAGTGTTCCAATGGGGACAGTTGTTAAAGTGATAATTGTCTAAGAGAGTTTTTTTTTTTACCACATATTGGAAATATCCCTCTTATTTACATGTGTGTCTATGGAACAGGGAGTAAAGGAAAATCCCCCCAAAAGGGCACAGGCAACAAAAAAAAATGACAGAGGTTTCAACACACTCCTATCCTATTTAAAATAAATAAAACCATTTAGCTTCAATAATTACTAAATAAAAGTCATGTTGACACTGGTTGTCTGTTATGACAATAGGGACCTAAGCTACAAGAATAACTTTTGTCTGTCTTGGCTGTTTATTTTCATGGCTCTACTAAGCATAACACAGGTATCTTTTTGTGCAACAATCAATATTTCCATTGATGATACAAGTATTCACTGCTTCTTCCTGTCCATTAGTGGAGCATAAATGTTTTAGTGATGTGTTGTTAGAATACATTGGATTGTAATGAATGAGTTTGCATAATGTGCAAAAAGCTCCAGAGAATTTTGTCTTCAATATTTAATGCATAGATAAAAATATTTTGTGTAACTAAGTTATGTGTATAATCAGACAGCGGTAAGTTCCATTGAACTCCCTGACTCCTTATGTTTAATTTAGCAAAACAGTTGTAAATAAGACATAGGCCTATAGTAACACACACACACACATATACTATATATATATATATATATATATATATATGTAGACATACATATATACATACACAGGTGTAAAGAAATGCTGTAAAGTAAGAATGCTTAATATATATATATATATATATATATATATATATACTTATTTTTCTCAATTTTTAAAATGCAATGTGTGCAAACAAAAGAAAAACGTAAATCAAAACAATATTTGGTGTGACTACCCTTTGGCATCAAACCAGCATCAATTCTTAAACTTGCAAACTTTGTGCACTTGCACACAGTCAGGGATTTTGTAGGATCAGAGGCAGCTGTATAATTAACCAATTATACTAAGCAGGTGCCAATGATCATCAATTTCATATGTAGGTTGAAACACAGTCATTAACATAAACTGCTGTGTAGGAGGATTACAACTTGGGGAGGAACAGCCAAACTCTGCTACTAAGGTTAGCTTGTGTCTGTCACAGGTCATACACCATGGCAAGACTGAGCACAGCAACAAGACACAGTGTAGTAATGCTGCATCAGCAAGGTTTGTCCCAGGCAAAGATTTCAATGCACGCTGGGGTTTCAAGATGTACTGTTCAAGGTCTATTGAAGAAACACAAATAAATGGGCAACCTTAAGGACCATAGAAGCAGTGGTTGGCCAAGGAAACATAATGCAGAAGATGAGACACATCATGCTTATTTCTCTTTGACATCGTAAGTTGTCCAGCAGTTCCATCAGTACAGAACTGGCAGAAACCAGTGAGACCCATGTACACCCATTTACTGTCTGGAGAAGTCTGGCCAGATGTGGTCTTCACTGAGGAATTGTGGCCAAAAAGCCATACCTCCAACGTCGAAACAAGGCTAGGTGACTCCACTATGCATGAAAACATAGGAACTGGGGTGCAGCAAAATGTCAGCAGGTGCTCTGAACTGATGAGACAAAAATTTTAATATTTGGCTGAAGCAGGAGGCAGTTTGTTTGCCTGGAGAGCGGTACAATAATGAGTGTCTGCAGGCCACAGTGAAGTATGGTGGAGGTTCCTTGCAAGTTTGGGGCTGTATTTATGCAAATGGAGTTGGAGATTTGGTCAGGATCAACAGTGTCCTCAATGCTGAGAAATACACCAGATACTTTTCCATCATGCTATAACATCAGGGAAGCGTGTGATTTTCCCCCATTTTATTCTGCAACAGGACAATGACCCCAAACATTCAGCCAATATTGTTAAGAATGAGGGTCTGAGGCGTAAACAAGAATAAGGTGTCCTGAAAGTGAGGGTTTGGCCCCCCCACAGAGCTCTGTTGAGTTATTTTGAGGGGACAGCAAATTTACACTGTTATACAAGCTGTACACTCACTACTTTACATTGTAGCAAAGTGTAATTTCTTCAGTGTTGTCACATGAAAAGATATAATAAAATTACAAAAAGGTGAGGGGTATACTCACTTTTGTGAGATACTGTATTTATATATAATGTGTGTATATATATATATATATATATATATATTTTTTTTTTTTTGTGTGTGTGTGTATATATATATATATATATATATATATATATATATATATATATATATACTGTATATATGCGTTTCCTGATAAGTTTTCTGTATGTTTTAGATTTACTTCTATTGGCTGTGTCGAGAGACCCAAGCATTTGAATGGTTTGCTGATTTGCTACAATCCCTGGAGTCTCAAATGCAGGAAAGGAATAATGCTGATTTTCTCAGCTACAACATCTACCTTACTGGATGGGATGAAAGTCAGGTAAACTTAATCAAATTTTTTCAGCAATTAAAATGATTAATTTGCTAATGTAAAATCAAGTGATTGTGATAATTCCTTCCTAAAGGCTCAGTACAAACCAAAGTAATTGAGATTAAAAAACGATTTATAGGGAGGTTTGAGCAGTTAGATCCCTAGCTGCAGTTCATTATCCTGACTCCACAGTTCACCAAGGGGGTCTCCTTCAGTTGGAGGATTCTTATTAGTCTAACTTGTAAATTACTCAAAGTACACTATAATAAAACAGATACACAATTCCAAGAACCAACTTGCCAGAACAATATTTTTCTTACTCCTCTTACTCTTCAAAATTGTATAGTATGCCATTCAAATGACTGAGTCAGACTGAGTAGCCTGGGAATTATTTAGAGTAGAGCCCATTTTGCCATAGAAGTGCTAACTTAAATTGAAACAAAACATTGGGTTGATTTACTAAACGCACATAGACTGTGCACTTTGCAAGTTAATTTGCTCTAAAACTTAGTAAATGAGGGGAAGCCTCACTTTGCAAAGAATATCTAATCACTTGCAAGGAAAACAAAACACAAAAGAGCCCAATATTTTTGCTTGCACATGACTGGATGGTGGAAGTCATTTAGTAAGCTCTGGAGCAAATTCCCTTGCAGAGCACAACTGCGCTTACAAAGTGCATAATCTATCTGCCTTTAGTAAATCAAACCTTTTGAGTGTTTATATATATGTAACCACTCCTTTTTTCATGTGTTTTTGTATGCACACCTATACTTTGAGCTATACCAAGTTTAGCACTATTTAGGCACCATAATAACAATCCAACACTTCTGTGTCATTTGTGTCCCATGGGGTGTTGTGGTTCCTCCTGCTGATGCCTACATCAATACCAGCAAAGTAGGCGGCCAGTGGTAGGAGCCAAAATGCTCAGTAGGGGGCATTGTATTAGACACACCCCCAGAAGTGTCAATAAGCAGCAGCGCCCAGAGCTGTTCATTAGAGTGAAGATATAACATACCGTCCCCAATAGAAAGGAAAGTATAAAGCTTATATTTTCACAGGGTCTATCCATTTTTATTTTTGTTTAGTAAGGCCAAGATTCCTTTACAAGTGAAACCAGTGTGTGCAGTTCTATATACTCCACAGGGCTGAATTTCCCCATGACCACAGATTATTAAAACTTTGTACAATTTATTTTAACTTGCACATAAGCAAAAATCCACATAATAAAATATTAATCGTCTCCTAATTTTTATCTTTGCCCCTCATCCTTAAATTTGGACATGGGCCACATTTCACAAATTTTAGTCTTATTGTAATCAATGGGAATATTTTTTGATCTTAAGGCCACGGCATTCTCATTGCACCATGATCAAGAGAAGGATGTGATCACTGGTCTTAAGCAAAAGACCTTGTATGGAAGACCCAACTGGGAAAATGAATTTAAGAACATTGCCAGCGCACATTCAAGGTAAGTCTCATTACTTTGTCTCATTACTCACTCAAGTATGTGGACAGTATTTTGGATTCAAACTATTCTATCTAGCATGACTTACAAAACTGTAAGTTAAACTAAACTAACATTTCCATTTTGGTTGGATGCAAGCAGGCTGATTAATGTATCCAGTTTTTGCGTCACATGATCACTAGATGCCTGCAGTCTTTTTTCAATGATATCAGACATACATTTGTTCCCCATGATGTGAGACGATCTACATTGTAGCTGAGAACTGTGCGCATTGCTAGTTTTGAGACTGTGCAGTCACTGATAGGTAGGTATCAGAGTAACGATCAGGAAGCAATCAGTTTGGTTCTCTGTCACATGTTCACTGGCAGTTAAAGTGGAAATAAACTCATCAATTTAACAGTATTAAAAAAAATAACATTACCAACACGTGCTGGGAATGTAATTGTCACATTAGATGTGCGAAAATGTGAAATCATCCAATTACTGGTGTCATAACTGATCACATGTGCAGTATTATGACAGTTGAACATTAAACAGAGACCTAGATGGCAGCTTCCTTAGATGAAAACTATAGGAGGGTTTACTTCCACTGTAAAGAGGAGTTCCGCCTGGAGAATTTTTTTTTTTAAAGTCAGTAGCTACAAATGTTGTAGCTGCTAATGTTTAATATATGGACACTTATCTGTCCAGGGAGCCTGCGATGTCGGCACCGTAGCCGATTTTCGGATCGGCTGTTGGGTGCTGCCACCGCCATTAATCATAGGGGAAACCCAAAGTGAAGTCTTTCGGCTCCACAGCCTTTCCCTACTGCGTTTGCGTGAAGCGCGCTGCACTTTCTGACTGGCCCGGCGGTGAAGGAAGGAGGAGGGGGGCTGAACTTCCGAGGAGCAGCGCCGTGGTGCTGTCTCCCAGAAGTGGGGATGGGTACCTTTCAAAAACAGGTACCCATTCCCCTCTCCCCCTGAAAGGTGCCAAATGGAGGGGAGGAGGAAGCAGATGGATGGACGCTTTAATATTCTTGAACACAGGTAGGTTGAAGAGGTTTGCTTACAAAAATATGTTACTTTTTTTCAATTTTTAGCTTATAAGAAAAAAAAAAACATGTGCAAGGTAGTTATAAAAACCATGTACGCCAAAGCCCTATATGTTCTTAAACAGTTAAGCTATGCATCTTTGTCACAATGTTATTGCATAGGTGACAATGCATATTGAAGCTGCTAAAAATTGGTCTGGTATCTCTACTCCTGAGTTCCTGGATCCATCCACCAGCTGCAGCAAGGGTATATGTCTGCAGAATTTTTGCTTACTGTAGATTCAAGTACAAGTGCATTTGTACGTACTATACATTTACATGCATGTTTTTACTGTGTGTGTGTTTATTATATATATATATATATATATATATATATATATATATATATATATATATAATAGCAGTATAATGGCTTAAATGCTTAGATTAAGAGATATATTCTGTTTCCTGCAACAGGGTCTAGCTCAGTGTTCATATCCCATTGCTGTTACTGGTGTCTGCTGTTCCCAGTAGTGCAGTAGGCAAAGACAGGAAGTGAACCTGAAACAAAAGAAGGTGGTGGAGTAGTCAGCATAAACTTACATTTCAGCTCTGTGTGAAATCAGAAAGATGAAAGGGTATTCAGCGCTGACACATAAAAAATCCTAAAATCAAAAAACTAACTGCAGCCTAGCATTAAAGGTCAACTCAAATAAACCTCAAATGGACATATAAAATACAATAGTGCAGCGCAATTCATAAAACATCCGTAATAGATTCCTAAATGAATATATATAAAAATATATAAAAGAAATTCCCAGTAAGTGCATGTGGAAACAGCACAAATCTTAACCAGTGCTGTAGAGAACAAAACGATACATCCGGGGATAGTGATCACTCCACCACAGGTAAAAATGGCCTCTCACCTCATATATTCGACCTGACACAGGCCACACAGCAGTAAGCAGATCACCAGGCAATAAACACCCACTCTATGGTGGCTAAGGGTGACGTCAAACGGGACTCCTAACCCCCGTAATGTTACGGGGGTCAGGAGTCGCATATGACATCACCCGTGGACATCTTGTTGGTTTGATATCTTTACATGCCTATGCGCTGGCACTGCAAGTAGATTTCTTTACTTCTCACTAATAAAAATTTAAGACAGAGAGCATTAGATCATTTCCCCTCTGTTTTTTATGTGGTGGATTTTCTTAATAACTACCATTGAGTGTGGATTTGAGCACGTTACCTAGAGTGGTGTTTATTGCCTGGTGATCTGCTTACTGCTGTGAGAAATCATCCTTGTTTTTCTTATATAGAGCACACAGGAATACAGCAACATTAAGGGTCTGTTCACACAGGGGCAACTTGGGATCCGACTTCAAGTCGCCCCAAGTCGCCTCAGGTCGGACAACATTTAAAAACCAATGTAAGTGAATGAGAGCTGTCTTAATGCACACTACTGAAGTCGCTCCGACTTCAAAAGAAGTTCCTGTACTACGTGAATCCGACTTGTAGGCGACCGGTACCCATTGATTTCAATGGAGGTCGCCTCCAAGTCGGATTTCTGTCTATACGGAGGCGACTTTGACAGAATTATTAGCTCTGAAGGGGGAACTCCACGCCAAATTTCTGAAAAAAATTTGGCGTGGGTTCCCCCTCCGAGAGCATACCAGGCCCTTAGGTCTGGTATGGATTCCAAGGGGAACCCCCTACGCCGAAAAAACTGCGTGGGGGTCCCCCCAGATCCACACCAGACCCTTATCCGAGCACGCTACCCGGCCGGCCAGGAAAGGGGGTGGGGACGAGCGGGCGCCCCCCCCCCTCCTGAGCCATACCAGGCCGCGTGCCCTCAACATGGGGGGTGCCTTGGAGGAGGGGGGGCGTGCGGCCCCCCCACCCCAAAGCACCTTGTCCCCATGTCAATGAGGACAAGGGCCTCTTCCCGACAACCCTGGCCGTTGGTTGTCGGGGTCTGCGGGCGGGGGGCTTATCGGAATCCGGGAGCCCCCTTTAATAAGGGGGCCCCCGGATACCGGCCCCCCACCCTATGTGAATGAGTATGGGGTACAATGTACCCCTACCCATTCACCTGTGAAAAAAAGTACAAAAAAAACACAACACAGGGAAAAAATATTTTATTGCACAGCTCCGGGGGTCTTCCGTCTTCGGGGGTCTTCTCGCCGGACTCCTCCGCTATCTTCTTGTAGCTCTTTTGCTAGCGGAGGAGTCCGGCTTTCTTCCTCGCCGCCGGCCTCTTCTCCCGACTTCGGGGGTCTTGTCCCCCTCTTCGGTTCTTCTGCCGGGCCACCGCGCCTTCTTATAGCTCTTTTACAGGCGGTGGCCCGGTCTTCTGTCGCTGCCGTCGCTGCCGCCGCCTACCGTTCTTCTCCTTCTTCTTCTCCTGGAGATGTTGACTCGACGAGCTCTCCGGCCGCAATGCCAGGGACGCGCTGCGCTGCCACTTATATAGGGACAATGGGGCGGTGTGACATGGGTTGATGTCACATGGGTTGATGTCACATGGTGACCCCGCCCCCTTACCATGTGACATCAACCCATGTGACCAACCCATGTGACATCAACCCATGTGACACCGCCCCATTGTCCCTATATAAGTGGCAGCGCAGCGCGTCCCTGGCATTGCGGCCGGAGAGCTCGTCGAGTCAACATCTCCAGGAGAAGAAGAAGGAGAAGAACGGAAGGCGGCGGCGGCGACGGCGGCGACGGCGGCGACAGAAGACCGGGCCACCGCCTGTAAAAGAGCTATAAGAAGGCGCGGTGGCCCGGCAGAAGAACCGAAGAGGGGGACAAGACCCCCGAAGTCGGGAGAAGAGGCCGGCGGCGAGGAAAAAAGCCGGACTCCTCCGCTAGCAAAAGAGCTACAAGAAGATAACGGAGGAGTCCGGCGAGAAGACCCCCGAAGACGGAAGACCCCCGGAGCTGTGCAATAAAATATTTTTTCCCTGTGTTGTGTTTTTTTTGTACTTTTTTTCACAGGTGAATGGGTAGGGGTACATTGTACCCCATACTCATTCACATAGGGTGGGGGGCCGGTATCCGGGGGCCCCCTTATTAAAGGGGGCTCCCGGATTCCGATAAGCCCCCCGCCCGCAGACCCCGACAACCAACGGCCAGGGTTGTCGGGAAGAGGCCCTTGTTCTCATCGACATGGGGACAAGGTGCTTTGGGGTGGGGGGGCCGCACGCCCCCCTCCCCCAAGGCACCCCCCATGTTGAGGGCACGCGGCCTGGTACGGCTCAGGAGGGGGGGGGCGCCCGCTCGTCCCCACCCCCTTTCCTGGCCGGCCGGGTAGCGTGCTCGGATAAGGGTCTGGTGTGGATCTGGGGGGACCCCTACGCCGTTTTTTCGGTGTAGGGGGTTCCCCTTGGAATCCATACCAGACCTAAGGGCCTGGTATGCTCTCGGAGGGGGAACCCACGCCAAATTTTTTTCAGAAATTTGGCGTGGAGTTCCCCCTTGAGCTCATTCTCTGCTTGGCCACGGCAAAAGTCACCTGGCCTGGGGCGACTTGTAAGTCGTCCCAAGTCAGGTTGAAGTCATCACAAGTCGTGTTGAAGTCGTCCCAAGTCGCGCTGTGATCTTTTTTTTTTTTTTTTAATAAATTTTTTTTATTGCTTTTTACTGTAAATGACAAGCAGTCAAGAAACAGAAACAGTAAATATACAAGAAACACTGAATAACGATACATGGTTTGTATTCAACAGCCATATGCCTAAAAAGCCTATATGTGTACCTCAGAGTCTATGGGATCGATAACACAACCTAGCAAAGAGAAAAATACATGGTAGAGCAATACAGAGTCAGCATAGAACTTAAGCTAAGAGTCAGTACGCTGTAGATCCAGACTGGGGGGCTCCTCCCCAAGTGCTTCCCTGGGTATTTTTAGCGGTCCCAGAGAATTAGTAATATCCCTCTTTAGATACCATTCTGTGTATCTGAATGGCTGCATAATCCTGTGTATATCCTCTTTTGCAAAGACATGTTCCATAAATGTGCGCCATCTTGAAAAGAAACGTGAGGTTGATTTGAGATTTAGCAGAATAGTATCTAATCGTTCTAGGTAGAACAGAGCTTCCAGGGCTTTTTTCACAGCCTGTATTGAGGGTGGTGAGGGTTTGATCCATTGTGTCAGGATGGTTCTCCGTGCAACCAGTAGACACAAATGCGCCCATTGGGGTACAGCTGTATAGCTATCTGAGAGGTGGGGTTCAGCCAATGTGGTATATCCGAAGAGACATAGAAGTCGGTCCCTGGGCAGGTCCCGATTTGTCACAGCATGAATAAATTGTAGTACCAAGTTCCAAAAGGTCACAACGTGTGGGCATTCCCATAAACGATGGAGAAGCGTAGGACGCAGTTTTGAGCACCATGGACAACACTCCTGGCTAGGGTCAGTGCGGTTGATACGGAAGGGGTAATACGCCCTATGAAGAATCTTGAATTGGGTTTCTCTCCATGTTTCGGAAACTGTAATCTTTCTAGTCTTAACATAACCCTCTAGCAATTTTCCGGGAAGATCCACATCCTCAAAAATGTCCGCCCATTTCCGGAAAGGTTGCAAGCGGTATTTGGCAGAGTGGTATTCAATAAGGGAGGTATAAATAGTAGAGATAGAATAGTCACCATTGTGTATGATCGTATCTATGAAGGATTTCTGGAACTGATTCGTTATATGTCTATGCCTGTCACCCAGGTAACTAAGGAGCTGGTGGTAGTGGAAGGAATGAGTTAACGGCAAGGAGAATTCTCTGGCTAGCAGCGAGAACGGCTTGGGCTTGCCAGAGACATTCGAATAAACATCATACACCTTAGTGAGACCTTTAGATGCCCAGTAAGTAAATACACTATGCATTGTGGAAGGAGGGAACATGGGGTTTGATTGGATTGGCAAATATCGGGAAATATCGGACGGTAGCCCTATCAATTTGCGCGACTCCCGCCACGCTATCACTGTATCTCTAATCAATAGATTAGATCGGAAATGAGTGGGTAATTTGTTTGGGTTTGAATGAAGGATAGCCGATAGGGCAAACGGCGAGACCACCGCAGCTTCTAATGAGTTATTGGAGTACCTAGAATTTCCTGAAAGCCAATCTAGGCCCTGGCGAAGCAGACATGCTAGATTGTAAAATCGGATATTGGGTAGGCTCGCTCCTCCCTCCATCTTCGGGAGGCATAGTTTATTCAAAGCAATCCTCGGTTTCTTCCCGGCCCATAAAAATTTAGTTAAAGCTGAGTGAATTAATCTAATATCCGAATGTTTAACTAAGAGAGGGACGGTTTGCATTGGGTACAGTAAGCGGGCAAATGAAACCATTTTAAAAAGATGACATCTCCCGAAGAGCGAGAGAGGAAGAGCCGTCCAAGCCTCTAGTTCGTGTACAATCTTCGATATCACCAGGGGGAAATTAAGGGAATAAATAGTTGAGGGTGTCCTGCCTCGCTGTGATCTTAACTCAAGTCGTGTCCAAGTTGCCTCACTCAAGTCGCCTACAAGTCGTGTTGCCCCTGTGTGAACGGACCCTAAACATAATATTACCTAATTGTGTAATCCACAAAAAAAAATTCAAAACAATACTAAAAATATAAAGGGCACCCAAAGTATATCTAACTCCTAAAAATGTAATATATTGCAACCTTTTAAACCTTAAATGTGGTAGCTAAATCGATTTTCCTTTCTTTTTTTTTTCTTTTTTTCCTTTATTTTCAACCGGTGATTTGGCCAGTAAGTCTGATATTTTTCAATTTCTTTAACGAACCAAGCTGTCCAGCAAAAGTGGCAGTCGGAGAGTTGAGACAAACCATTTAACACTGACAGAGGTGCTTACAATTGTCAGCTTTTATTCATTAAAGTAAAACCTTTATCCTAAAAGAAAACAAAACTGTTGCTGTAATTGTTTAGAAAGTGTTAGCTGGAGTTTGGCCTTATTTGATTAGTGAATTCGATATATATTTTCTACTGACTCTAATGTCTTGTACATACGGCTGGACTTTTCGACAGCAAAGAATAAGAATTCGCCTGACAGTTTGACCATGTGTGGGCTTCATCTGACCTTTGCTGTCAAAAAATCTGACTGACTTTAGTTTTAGAACATGTTTCAAATCTTTCCAACGGACTCGAGTCCGGTCTAAAAATCAGTTCGTCATTATGCCAGTCCAAAGGACAAAAACTCACGCTAGGGCGACTTTGGTGTGATTGTTTGTGGCCAAGTCAGTTCATTTGGAAAGTCCGTCGGGAGGACCACGGACCTAGTCTGCCAGAAAGTCCAGTCGCATGTACACAGCATAACACTACGCTGTCCACAGGCTGACAGTACATCTATCTCAGGGTGGCTCCATTGCTCCTTCATAGAGTAAAGTCACCCTAAGACAAGAATTGCGT
Source organism: Lithobates pipiens (assembly GCF_037356315.1). Classification (NCBI taxonomy): domain Eukaryota; kingdom Metazoa; phylum Chordata; class Amphibia; order Anura; family Ranidae; genus Lithobates; species Lithobates pipiens. Next base: position 430,450,331 of record NW_027507748.1, read on the forward strand.
TACTGGCTGAATCACCATATAAAAATAAAGTAAAAAAGCATAAAAAAAAGAAAACAATTGCAGCAGCCACATTTAATTATCAATAACCTGCAATATATTCAACTTTTATTTTTGAGTTTAGAAATGCTGTAAGAAGTTCTTCACCAAATCTAAACATTTTTGTGGGTAGCTGCAGGCAACTTTTGTCACCTCTTGGCAATCAGCTTTGTTAGACTGTTTTTCATTGCTATTGTTTGTTAAAGGAGAAGTCCAGCCTGAGCTTTTTAGGCTGTGCTTCTCCTATGGGTCACAGGAGTGCAATTGGTTCTGCACTCCTGTGACGTGCTTTTATCGGAGATTGGTCTGAAGTCCACCTTCTGCTGACATCACTGCCATCAGTCAAGGCAGCGCGTCACCCCGACTTCCAAGTCTGGATCCGCCAGCTGCCTTGATTGATGCCAGTATCAACGGCTTAGCAAGCTGCTGAGACAGCCTCTCCCACCCCTCCACAGCTCAGCGCTCCAGTGAGTGCAGAGGAGCAGAAAGGAGAGACGCTGACTGACAGTCAGCAGCTTTCCTCTCAGGGATCTGTGAGAACTGAGCCATCGGCGATGTTCGATGGCTCGGTTCTCAGTGCAGAGACGGTGGGGGACAGCTGCAGCATTGGTCTGATGCTCTATCCACCGAGGTAAGTAATAATAAAAAAATAAAAAAACAAGCTCATACTTCTCTTTTAAAGATGAATCCAGTGCTAAAGGTGTCTGGTTAATCTCCAACCAGCACGGACGTACATATGCACTCATGGGAGAACCAGGCAAACTAGTTTATATAATTATTGTCTTTTTGAGATGCCAGGTTTTGAGTGTACGTCCAACTACATATACTGTCTAATATACACTGTAGAGTCACTAATCAACTGTTCAACCTCGTACAAAATAATATACGTTTTTTTTTCTTTGCTCCCAAGCTCCAGAGTGGGTGTCTTTCTGTGTGGACCTGAAAGTCTTGCTGAAACCCTCAGTGGCCTGTGCATTGGAAACTCCAGTGTGGACCCCAGAGGCATACACTTCATCTTCAACAAGGAAAACTTCTAAACTTAAACGTGTACATTTTCAATATGAATCTGTCAAAGGAAAACACATTTTATATTTTTGTCTCTTTATGAAGAACACACCGATCTTACATTTAAGAGCACAGTGTATAGTCTCCAGCAATACTAAGAGCAATATTGAACTTCACCAGCACTGAGCTGTGATAGGAACAATGTTGGAGCAAAGATTAAAACATTTGGTGGGTGCAGCCATTCAGAATGATAAAATAATATGTAACACACATTATGGGCCTGTTACAGATTAGAGGCTAGCATTTTCAGGCTTTGAAGATGCATTTTAATTTCATGCAAATCGAGTTAAAACTCTCTAAGCTAACTTTTTCAGTTATGACACCCTTTAAAAGGTATGCAAAATCTCAAGGTACCTCAGTCTAAAATGTAAAAAATTTAAAAGTTACTTATCAATGAGAAACCAAACCTGGGACAACGCACACAACAACCTTCATTAAATTTCCTTCACATCCAAAATCCACCTTCCCATCACAAGTTTCCCCATCACATCTGAGGTCCCCCCATTGCTTCAGACCCTCCTTCACATCATAGGTCCGCCATCATGTCAGAGGTTCCTCTACCACCCCAGCATATCAGAAGTGCCCCAATAACATCAGAGGCCCTCCCACTCCATGGCACCTTGGTTGAGAAACACTGCTCTAAGCTTTTTGATGTAAGCCTGAGAATGTACAAAACAGATGCAGATACTTTTTAATAATATTCTTACAAAACAATAAAATAAGACAGCTTGATATCTTTAAAAAAAAAATTGAAAATATAAAAGATTGTGCTGTCTCATAAATAAAGAAAAACTGTTACCAGAGAATTATAACAAACACAGTGGATCCATCCATCTCGGAGGTCAGGAGACATACAGAGGATGTGGCCAGGCATTGAGCACTTACTTACCCCATGCGTTAGATGATTTCCTATAATCTAGAGATTATTATGATTTAGTAAGAGGCAAATGTAATCGTCATGTGGATTGATGTATTATATTATCACTGGGAACAATAGCACATTCAGTTGGTGGAATACAATTGAAATAATTTTTGATACACATAGACACTTGTTTTATTGAACTCTTTATTGATCACATGTTGATACACTGTGTTTGTTATAATTCTTGATAAGAATTTTTCTTTATTTATGAGACAACGCAATCTTTTATATTTTCACGATTTTTCATCATCTCCTTGTATCCAAGGAGTGATAAAGGTGCAGCAATCTTCACTTATATTAAGCGCAAGATTTTAAACATATTTTAGCTTGATATCTTAGTTTGTGCAACACCCTTAAATAATCCTTCATATAAAATCAGAGGCATAGCTTGTGAGCCTCAATGCAAAAGTTGACCTGGGGCCCTGCCCACTACCAACCATAGCGGGCTTGTATGTAAAAGAGGAAACTCAGGGGGCCCAACTTTGGCCCTGTTTGGGGTAAGCTGGTCCTCTGACTTCGAGATTCACATACAAGCCTGCTGCTTTCACCCAGCAGCTCAGAGTGTGGCCTGCCTGCCCCCACCTTGTGTGCACATTCACAGTTTAGCAGGGTTAAGCCGGGTTAAGCATGATTGAGAAGGGCTGGGAGGGGGGGATTGTAGTGGGCTGGACAGAAGCAATAAGCAAAGAGTGCGTCACTGGGGGGAAAGGGCTTACCCCGTCGCCCTGTGAAGGTGAAACTGGAAAATCAGATAGCCCAAGACAGACCTGGGCAGGTCCCTGTCAGGCCTGCCTGGGTCCTCTGAGTTAACTAAATTACCTACACAGGATGACGTGGCAACAGCTTTTCCCCAGAGTCACAGTGTAAAATCTAATGTGAGAGGGAGACTGCACGGACCCCCTGGAGCAGGGGCAGAGTTGCCATTGTGACCCCTATGACCCCTTTAGCTCTGCCCATGTATATAGATAATAGATAGATAGATACATACATACATGCATAGACACAGAGATGCAGACAGTAGAAATGTGAATAAAAATGTAACAATGTAAAACATCTATCCATCTATTTGCCCACATTTCTAATCCGCAATACCAGCATATAGCTCAGCTAATGCCGAGGTAGGTGATGCCAGGCTGCCATGGCACAGTACAGTAGACTGGCAGAGGAATGGCAGCACACAGAGGGTGGTGCAGTCCTTGGTACTGACTGGTACCTGCTTTGTACATCACAGACCTCTCTGCCATCCTCTGTGTCTAATCTTCTCTCTCCCATCGCCGGCTCACCTGCACCCAGCTTTGTGTTATCCTCCAGCTGAAAAACTGTACAGTTGAAATACAAACATATTACTTTCTTCATAATATAGCTGATACTATTTTCTCATCCCTAGCCCTCTTTTAAAAGTTTATATTCTTCTTGCATAAGAGTGGCGAGGCAATTAAGATGAGTCATTGGGGTTGATTTACTAAAGTCAAATAGACTATTCACTTTGCAAAGGAAGTTGCACATTGCAAGGGACATTGCCCCTGAGTTTAATGCATAAAGTAAAGCTCTGCTGACTTCCATCATCCAATCATGAGGATTGGGTGTTCTTTCACTAAGCTCTGGGAAAATTCCCTTGAAAAGCAAACGCCCTATTTGTCTTTAGTAAATCAATTCCAATGTCTTTTCTGCTTTGGTTTAGCGGCATCTAATATTTTAAGGCCCACTTGAAAAATGTCTGGTTCATTAATTTCATACGAACTTACCATAATACAGGACGTATCCGGAGCTCAGTCCTGCTAATGGGTATTTGGAAAACTGAAATCTAATGCCAAAATTGTCAGAATTAGTAGTCAGATTTAATAGTGACTTACAGTGGTTCAAAGGTACAGTCACATGATCATTTTACAATTGGATTGCTTTTCAATATACTGTTCCTTTGTGCTACATATAATACTTCAATACGTGGCTTGTTTTTTCCACATTTTTTGAGAACATTAAGGCAAAGCATTGGAAAGGCAGACTGGATTTAAAATATGATTTCAAAAGTTGCAGAATGACTTTATTTTCACCATTAAGTATTGCAACTCTTGAGTAGGAATGAGTGAATCCGCCTGTGTTCAATTCATAAACAAACCATCCTCAGAGGTATAGTTGTGAACTTTGTGTTGACACCTCCCCTCCTAAAATCTGTGGGGAACAAATATTGTTATTCAATTCTGGCCATTTGTATGGCTAGTTAGCAAGCTATTGTCATGGGAAGTCAGGTACTTCCATGAGGGACATACTATATACCAATGCCTAAATAAAATAAAAAGCAGTATCTCTTCCTACACACAACTGTCAGCTCTTCCTAACAGCTCCAACAAACACTGACACTATAGCTATGCATTGCATTGTAGGTTGCTCCATAAATCTGCAACCTTTTTGAGACCCATGGTAACGGTGAAACTTCTGGTACACACGACCAGACCTTCCGGCAGACTAGGTCCGACTGACTTTTGGCGGAGTTCCGACGCACTTTCCGAACAAACGGACTTGGACTACGTCCATTTGTTTTGAACGTGATATCATAAGGGTGAGGAAAAATTGGTATTTTATGACAAAAATTAACATCTAAAGAGATGGCATACTTTGTATATATTTACTTTGTATATTATGGTCAGGACATACACAAACCAGTATGTATATATATCAAGAATTTAATCATGGGAATTTATCTCTTTTTATAAATATGCTATCATGTGATTTTTATGTGTGCATTTATACAGAATTATAGGAATAGCAAGGCATGCTACATTGGGCCTGTTTGGAAAATCTCCTGCATGCAGCACTCTGCATATGGTTTCTTTATGTGATCTTATTTAAGCCTACTAAAAGGGGAATCCTTTAAAACTGCAGCACGATGCATCCCAAAACCCATGCAATGTTCATTAGTGCAACGCATATATTCCTATGTGCAGTGCTGTGTGAATCTAAAAGCAACTGTGTAGTTCCAAGGGATCTTGGTGCCCAGTTTGTTTAAAAATTTATAAAGTTTCATGCAAGGATGGATTTGGAGACATGTAACAATAGCAAATGGGTCCCTGCTAAGTAATTTTAAATCACCTTACAGCTTAGTATTTCCAATACAAATGCATTTTACATTGTTTAAATACAGCATGCAAAATTAAAGTGCCATCATTTTTGCTTTTTAGTTTTAATATGTTCCTTTTTTTGTATAATTATATATATTTCTCAAATTATCTTTAGAAAAAAAAAAGTCCATTGCTTAAACAATGGGATTTTTTAGCTTTTATTCTGCATTATAAAGCATATTATGAAGCATAACTACACTGGTTATACATATGTATAAAGAACATTTTCATATACTTGTCTGCTCTTTTCTAAATCTGATTTATTGAGCAGTTTTAGCATGTAAACTAAATAAAGTTATTCTCTTTACTTGTTTATATTAGGTTTATTGCATGCCTGCTCTGTTATAGAAAATAAGTACAGTTTGCTAATTGTAGTCTATAATGGCTGTACCAGGGGTGGAGACATCAATTTCCCCCAATCAATCCCTTCAATCACGATGCTCCATTCAAGTGCTCTTACGCTATAGTAAGTAATTTGTTCTATCTTTTTAGTGATCAATATATAGTCCTAGTATTTTGCTAGAAAAAAAAATCTCTAGCTCTAGCCTAACAACATAACTGCCAGGAAGTCGTTTAATCTCTCACTTGCATGAGTTTATTATCACCTGTGCAGCTTAGAGAGGAGCACTAGTCTCCCCAGAAAAAGAAAACGAAGTCAGCAGCTACAAATATTGTAGCTGCTGACTTTTACCTTAAGGACCTGTCCAGGGATCCAGCAATGTTGGCACTTCTTCAATCGGCTTCAGGTGCTGCTGCTGGTATCTCCACTAAGGGAAACCAGCAATGAAGTCTAAAGGCTTCACTGCCAGTTTCGCACTGTATATTTGTGAGTCATGCTGCACTTTCTGAATGGTCCCACCATCTTCTAGGACCTGAGTCCCAGAAGGCAGCGGGGGGGAGGCAGAGGAGCCGGACGTATTTGAAGATTGCCGCGGTGATCTTACCTGGAACTGGGAGCGGGTACCTGTCAAAAGCAGGTACTTGCTCCCCCCTACCCCCAAAAAGTGCCAAATGAGGCAGTGGAGGGAGGAGGGTGCAAAAACAAGCAGAGCTTCCCCTTTTGGGTGGAGCTCCGCTTTAAAGTGTACGTATAGACAAAACATTTTGGATAGAGTAGTAATTTAAACCCCTGACAGTTATTTTTTGCTATTTGTTTATCACTGGGGAATTTCACATTCACGTCTTGTGACAGAGATGCAACAGAAAGTTGCAACAACCTCATAGACAGTTGTTTCAGGAATAGGTGTCCCCCACTGGAAGATTTTTCCCTCACCTCTTTACTAGGGACACGTCCAAAAATGTTATTACTTTCCTTCTTTGCTTACTATCCTTCTCTGTGTCAATGGTCACCTGTACAAATATGGGGGTGAATCCACCCAATGAGGACACAGGCAGCAATAAAAAAATTCATAGAGGGCCTAACGTTTCCCCAATTTATCCAAAAAAAAAAAAAAGATTTTCCCAAAGATACACGTTAACACTTTTGTAACTGGAGGATTGTTTTTGCCTTTACGCCCCGCTGCTGGATTTCACGTAGAAGTGAGATCACTGCTTTACATTTCTAACTGAGTAATTCTACGGCCATCATTGGTTAATTTGGTTGGTTAATTCTAAATGGATAGCTTGACATATTTGGTATCTTTACTCAGCGCAATCTCTTGTTACATTTTAAAGAAAAAAGGCATTATATTGTGTTTCTGAAAATATAGATTTGAAAAGCAGTAGCACATAAATAATTTTACATAAAAATTGCAACTACCACCATCTTATTCTACTGGGTCTCTGCTCTCAGAAAATATTAAATGTTGTGGGATTTTACTGTGCACAAAATAAAACAAAATGGCTCTGGCAGCAAAAGGGTTATACACAGAATTGAATACTACTCCCTCTAACTTACAACAGAAGCAAACAGTATGTATAGAGCAATAAATTCAAGTTCCTCTATATAGTCTAAGATAAATATATTTGCCACTTCTTCATTTCGTTTGTCTTGTTTATGTAATAATTAAAACTCATAAAGTAGGGAAGTTCATAGATAGGCCAATCATACCTTAATAAAAGTGTCATGCATGGTGATTCTTACCAACTGTCATATTTGCTAATGTAAGTTGTGTCAGCTGCGCCTGTGCATGTTTTGGCTAGCATGCTGATAAACAGAAAACATGCTATCATGGTAACGCTGCACGGAACAGCAATAGACGTTCACCTGGGCAGAGTGATCTGGCAGATGTCAACACGTGTAGGCTTACTAAATGGCTAGATGGTGTTCTCTGAATGGATTTCCCCTGAAGCTACATAGTTACTTAAAACAAATAGTTAATTGGGTTCAAAAAAGAGACAAGTCCATCTAGTTCAACCAATAGAAAAAAATATATAAATAGAAAACATCCATAAAAAACAAATCTATACCCATAGTTGATCCAGAGGAAAACTAACAAAAAAAAAAACCCAATAAATCGCCTGACCCTGCTTCCAGCTCCTCCAGCCTGCTACAGCTCCTTCAGTCCAACTCAGCAACTCCTGCTTCCTGCTTCCTTGTCTTGCATACACACGGTCACACAAAGTTGTCGGAAAATCCGATCATTCAGAACGAGGTGAGGTACAACGTGTATAATGTGTACAACGGGTACAATGGGACGATAAAGAGGCCAGTAGCCAATAGCTTTCATCTTGTAATTTATTCTGAGCATGCGTGGTACTTTGTGCGTTGGAATTGTCTACACACGATCGGAATTTTAAACCAATCATCAGATACTTACTCTATCAATGGCTTCCGAGTACTACAGGACCTCATGTACCAGTGGGAGGAAGGTCATACTGAGTGCAGGGTTCAGGGGTGCACTACATAAAGTGTGCATAGTTGAAAGGTGCGCTACATACAGAGTGCACAGTTGAAGGGTGCAGGGTTCAGTGGTGCGTTAAGTACAGAGTGCAGGTGTTCGGTACATAAAAGGTGCAGGGGAGTGCAGAGTGCAGGGGTGCGCGGCTCTCCTCTCCCCCCAGATTCCAGTACAGAGTTCCACTCACTCCCCCCAAGTACAAGGCTCTCCTCCCACCCCTTATTCCAGTTCAGAGCTCAACTTCCCAACCCCCCCACCCCCCCAGCCCCCAGTATAAACCGGCAGATAAAGGTGGCAACCTTGTTATAATGATCCGTTCAGACTACAAATCTATGTGTTTACAAATATTAACCACTTGCCCACTGGCACTTAAGCCCACTTCTTAACCAGACCATTTTTCAGCTTTCAGTGCTCTCACATTTTGAATGACAATTACTCAGTCATGCAACACTGTACCCATACAAGATTTTTTTCCTTTTTTCACACAAATACAGATTTCTTCTGGTGGTATTTAATCACCACTGAGTTTTTTTTATTTTTTGCACTATAAATGATAAAAGGCTGAACATTTTCTAAAAAAAAAATGCATTTTACTTCATCTCTGTTATAAAATTTAGCAAATTAGTAATTATTTTCTTTCTATACTGCTGCAAATCTTTGGTAAAAATAACCCAAATCAGTGTATATTATGTGGTTTTTGTGAAAGTTATAAAGTCTACAAGCTATTGTGCAGATCACTGAAAATTGATCAAACCTGATGTACTGATGGCCTGTCTCATTACTTGAGGCTCTGAAATGTTAGGAAAATACAAATACAATACAAAAATACAAAAAAACAAATGACCCCTTATTGGAAATTAGACATTCCAAGGTATTTAGTAAGAGGCATGGTGAGTTTTTTGAATTTGTAATTTTTTCTCACAATTCTTTTCAAAATTAAGATTTTTTTTTCATAAAATTGTGATAAGTTATTTCTCACACACAGCATATGGATACTTGCAACTACACCCCAAAATACATTCTGCTACTTCCCCTGAGTATGGCAATACCACATATGTGAGACTATTCCACAGGCTGGCCACACAGAGAGGCCCAAAATGCAAGGAGCAACATCAAGTGTTATAGGAGCATGAATTAAAGTTATACAGTGCCATGCAAAAGTATTCCCCCCCCTTGGCATTTTTCGTGTTTTGTTGCCTAACAACCTGGAATTAACGTGATTTGCATCATTTATTTTACAGAACATGCCCACAACTTTGAAGATTTTTTTTTTTATTGTGAAGCAAACAACAAATATGAAAAACTAACAGAAAAAGTCAATGTGCATAACTATTCACCCCCCTAAAGTCAATTCTTTGTAAAGCCACCTTTTTGGTTATCACAGCTCCAAGTCATTTTGGATAATTTATTATGAGCTTGTCACATCTTACCAGTAGGAATTTTGCCCATTCCTCCTTGCAAAATGGCTCCAGCTCCTTCAAGTTAGATGGTTTGCACTTGTGAACAGCAATCTTTAAGTCTGACCATAGATTTTCTATTGGATTGAGGTCTGAGCTTTTCCCCTTAAACCACTCAAGTGTTGTTTTAGCAGTGTGTTTGGGATCATTGTCCTGCTGGAAGGTGAACCGCTGTCCTAGCCTCAAATCACACACAGAATGATACAGGTTTTGCTCAAGAAAATCTCTGTATTTAGCACCATCCATCTTTCCCTCAACTCTGACCAGTTTTCCAGTCCCAAATGCTGAAAAACATCCCCACAACATGATGCTGCCACCACCATGTTTCACTGTCGGGATGGGGTTCTTTGGGTGATATGATGGGTTTGTGCCAGACATAGCGTTTTCTTTGATTGCCAAAAAGTTTTAGTCTCATCAGACCAGAGCACCTCCCTCCATACATTTTGGAAGTCTCCCACATGCCTGTTTGCAAACTCAAAATGTGCCATTTTGTTTTTTGTAATGGTTTTCTTCTGGCCACTCTGTGGAGCGTATGGCTTATTGTCATCCTATGTACAAGTACTCCAGTCTCTGCTGTGGAACTGTGCAGCTCCTCCAGGGTTACCTTAGGTCTCTGTGCTGCCTCTCTGATTAATGCCCTTCTTGCCCGGTCTGTGAGTTTGGTGTGTGGCTGTCTCTTGGCTGGTTTGCTGTTGTGCCATGTTCTTTCCATTTGGTTATGGTAGATTTGATGGTGCTCCTATGGATCATCAAAGATTTGAATATATTTTTATAACCTAACCCTGACTTGTCCCTTACATGTTTGGAGAGTTCCTTGGTCTTCATGGCAGTGTTTGGTTAGTGGTGCCTCTTGCTTAGGTGTTGTAGCCTCTGGGGCCTTTCAAAAAGGTGTGTATATGTAATGACAGATCATGCACACAGGTGGACATCATTTCACTAATTATGTGGCTTCTGAAGGTAATTGGTTGCACCAGAGCTTTTTATGGGCTTCATAACAAAGGGAGTGAATACATACGCACATGCTAATTATCATTTTTTTATTTCTGAAAAATAGTTTTATGTATATATTTTTCTAATTTTACTTCACCAACTTAAACTATTGTGTTCTGATCCATCACATATAATTCAGATGAACTAAAGGCTGTAATGTAACAAAATAGGTAAAAAGCCAAGGAGAGGTAAATACTTTTACAAGGTACTGTAATTTCTTGACTACCGCTCCTGTCAGTTTTGACGGCTGCTCCTTGCTAGTCTATGGAGCGACGGATGTCAGAGGTAACATGTCCACTGACATCTAACCTGGTTCGAGCCGCTAAAATCAGACGGATGCCACTACGTTCGCATCCGTCCCTGGCGGATCGGATCGGGTGAGATCTGATGAAAACTAACATGTTGTCCATTTTCATCCAATCTCTCCATAGTAACTAGCGGCGCTCGGAAAGCCCTTCCCCACTCAGTGAGCAGAGAGGGACCTGTCATCCACCAGCTCAGCGGAGATCAACAGAGAGATCTCCTGCTGAGCTGGCGGACAGAGGCGGACTCTAAGGCAGCAGATCCGCCTCGTGAGAATGAAGCCTTACAGTTTTGTAGGCCCTGGAGCACCAGGAGAATGGAAACACCCAAAAATGATCCCATTTTGGAAAGTAAACACCCCAACATACAGTCTCTCTCTCTCTCTCTCTCTCTCTCTCTATCTATCTATATATATATATATATATATATATATATATATATATAGTACAGCTATCACTGAAAAGTATTTAAGAAAAATATTCCCCACTGATCCCAGCGCTCAAAACAGGTTGTCAAATTATAAGCAGCTATCATAAAAAAATCATATGTCACATTGTGCAGGATTAAGGAATTGTATATACTATATATTTAAATATATATATATATATATATATATATATATATATATATATATATATAGTAACATATGTGGGCATATACAGAGTGGTAAATTACAATGCCCTCTCTCCCTCCTCCTTTATGTCCTCCTATTGCTAAACACTATGAGGGTAGGATATAGTATGTTGATTGGTAACATTCACTAAGAAACTTACAAAAAGTTTTAATATACATCAGTATTCACTACTTGCTGACTGGACCATAGCCGAAAGATGGCTACAGTGCGGTCAGCTAATTCTGGGAGAGCATCCAGGTACGCCCTCCCAAACTTGCGCTTCCCGCACACCTCCTGGGGCATGCACATGGAAGTGCCTGGCATCACGAATCGGTGTAAAGGGTCGATGATAGCGGCCCTTTACCATGTGATTGTTCTGTCCAAAGACGGAGCGATCACTTGTAAACAATCTGGCGTCATGTCTGGTTCAGCTCCTCCATCTCGGTGTGTGAGCAGAGGAGGAACCCAGGTACAGCAGCGGATGTGAAGTGCCCACAGCGCAGATCTGTACCCATTCAGCCTCATCCATGCTTCATTTATGCCCATGCAGTCTCATCCATGTCTCATCTATGCCCATTCAGCCTCATCCATACCTCATTTATGCCCATTCAGCATCATCCATGCCTCATTTATGCCCAGCCATGGTCATCTGTGCCCAGCCATGCTCATCCGTGCCCAGTCATGCTCATCCATGCCCATCCGTGCTCATCCGTGCCCAGCCATGCCAATGACAATTTTGTGGAAAAAAGAAAGAAATAGAAATCCTTAATTTTGCAAAGGATTGCGGGAAAAAATACAACTTCAAAAAGCTCACCATGCCTCTTACTAAATACCTTTGACTGTTTACTTTCCAAAAAGGGGTCATTTGGGGGGGTATTTGTACTGTCCTGGCTTGTTAGGTTCTCAAGAATTGAGATAAGCCTTCAGTACATCCGGGGTCATCAGGTGTGATCAATTTTCAGTGATTGGCACTATAGCTTGTAGACTCTGTAACTTTCACAAATACCAAATAATATACAAATAAACGAATAAAGTTGCGCTACGGACTACTCAAAATATTATTAACAAATGGGTTAAAGCTGCCTCTACTTGGAAACCTCCGCCCCCAAAAAAAGGGGGAGAGGGTACTAGGATTAAAAATATAAAGAGGCAGATAGTGGCGCTAAACCCAAAATTACCAATCCTTAAGGAAGGAGTAATGCTAGTTTACATAATCCTCTTAGCCCACGTACACACACGGTCGGAGATTTTGCCAACCAAATCCGTCGGATTTTGCCCGTCAGATTTAGTCTGACGGATTGTGTCCGAAACTGTTGCATACACACGGTCGGGCCAAGTTGGCGAAAAATCCGATCTTTCAGAACGTGATGACGTAATTTCGTTACGATGGGACTACATTCAGGCTAGTAGCCAATAGCTTTGATGTAGGAATTTGATCTGAGCATGCGTGGCACTTGGTCCGATCAAAATGCTCTACACATGATCGGATTAGGTCCGTCCGGCCCAGTTGGTCGGGAAATATTTCCAACATGTTAGAAATTTGGATCGGACGGAGATTCGGACGGAATCAGTCCGATGCATACCACACACAGTCGGATTATCTGACGACGCGGTCCGATAAGACTCATTCCGACAGATTCTCCGACCGTGTGTACAAGGGCTTATACAATACAAGCTTAAAGTGTTAGTGTAAAAAAAAAAAAAAAAATATATATATATATATATATATATATATATATATATATATATATATATATATATATATACTATAATAAATTGTTAATTAAATAATATTAATTTATATAATGTGTGCTCACACATAAGTGCTGAAAAAATGTGCCAATAAAGCAAAAATTTAATTAATTCATAGATGACCTTAAAACATCAATTCAGATTCAATATGCAGAAACCATAATGCATAATGATAATTCATTCAAAAAACACATCCAAAACTCATTGAAAAAAATGTCCCATATGACTGTGAAGTAAAGTGACTAGTGCAAAATGTGAATGCTCTCACCAGAACTCTTACCCCAGCTGGGGTGGATGGGCTTTCACAGTATAAGCCACTGTGCTGCTATCTGGCATCTGCTGCTGGTGCGCTGGGGGGATGTTCACTCCTCCGTTGGTGTTAGACCTCCGTTGGTGTATGTGTCAAAGGAAGAAACATATCCATAGTGCAGTATGTATGTACAATCCACTTTATTTAAAAACGAAGAAAACGACTCACATGTAAAAAGTGAAAAATCGCTTTGTTTGCAGAAATTCCGCCGGCCGCTGTAGCTATGTGGAGGATGCACGTAACGTGAGCATGCCCTACGCGTTTCGTCAGAGTGACGTCTTCTGGATATACACTAATTTTGGTTATTTTCCCCAAATATGTAGCAGTGTAAATTTTGACCAAAATGTATGAAGAAAAATTACTACTTTGCAGAGTATAGAGCAAAAAATAAAAAACCCAGAGCTGATCAAATACCACCAAAAGAAAGCTCTATTTGTGTGACAAAAAGGACACAAATTTCATATGGGTACAGTGCTGCATGACTGAGTAATTGTCATTCAAAATGTGAGAGTACCGAAAGCTGGAAATTGGTCTGGTTAAGCAAGGGGGTATACGTGCTAGTGGGCAAGTGGTTAAATATATCAAATGTAATTTCAAGTATCTGTAAAGTAAAAAAAGAGCCTCGGATGCAGATACCGTCTGAAAAAAGTGGAAGCTAGTGTCAATCATCTCTGACTCCACCTACACCATATTAATGCACACAAAAAATACACATTTGATGTTCAATGAAGATTTACTGGGAGCTATTAATAGTTTTTTGAAATGTATAATTTAATTTGAATTGCTCTTCTGAAACTTTTTTTTTAGGCATGTGACCACACAACAGGGTTGCATAAATATGGTACTTAGAGGATTTAATGAAACAGAAAACAAAATACAGTGGCATGATATAAATGATTTATGTGAATGAATTATGGCAATTAACACTTCCCTGCTTAATATCAGCTTAATATCACTTTAATACCACTTTAATATTACTCCTGAAGAAGTTATGTTGTTCATGAAATGCGTAGAGGTTCTCTGAGCCCAATACATAACTTTTTTTCTGATTTGGCTGCTCAATGATCAGGCCATTTGTGCGATTCTGCACTGTGTCATTTTAACTGACAATTGCTCAGTCGTGCACAGCTGTACCCAAACCAAATTGATGTCCTTTTTTTCCCACAAATAGAGTTTTCTTTTGGTGGTATTTGATCACCTCTGCGGTTTTTATTTTTTGTGCTATAAACAAAAGAAGAGCAACAATTTTGAAAAAAAAAAAACACAATATCTTTTACTTTTTGCTATAGTAAATATCCCAATTTTTTTCCTCAGTTTATGCCAATATGTATTCTTCTACATATTTTTGGTAAAAAAAACGCAATAAACGTATATTGATTGACAGGGCCACACAATGAGACTGGAAGGGAAGTGGATGTAAACCCACATTTTTTTTAATTAAGACTCATATCTGTTACTGCAGAGGATGTAATTTCATCTGTGCCCAGTCTTGCCACGAAGAGTTAAAGTGGTTGTAAAGGTAATTTTTTTTTTAAATAGCAAACATGTTATACTTACCTCCACTGTGCAGCTCGCTTTGCACAGAGTGGCCCCGAACCTGGTCTTCTGGGGTCCCTCGGTGGCTGTCTTGGTTCCTCCCCGCAAGGACTTCTCACGTCTATGCTAGCTCCCCCGGTGGCCATGGCCGCTCACTGTATCACTCGGCCCCACCCCCCACGCTGCGTCATTGGATGTGATTGACAGCAGCGCAAGCCAATGGCTGCGTTGCTTTCAATCCATCCACTGTAACCAATCAACGGTCAGGCTGAGCGGCGAAGTGGGACTTTCAAGGGGTCAAGTAAGTAAAACGGGGGGGGGGGGGGCTGGGGGAGGGCGTCACTGTCGGATGTTTTTTCACTTTGATGCATAGAATGCATTAAGGTGGAAAAACTTTTACCTTTATAACCCCTTTAATCCAGCTCCGAGCAATCTTCTTATCTTCTTCAGACACACAGAGAAATAGGTATCTGTTCTTCCCCCTTGCTGTGAGTGACAGGTGATTTCCTTATCTCATGCACCAGTGTGAGAGAGGCATTCTTTGTACTTGACATCCCCCCCCCCCCTTTCTTATCCAGTTCTCTCAGGATTGGCTGCTTCACATCTCAGCATGATTCAGCTTTCCTGGGTTTTGACTGGATGTTAGTGATCATGGGGGCATAATCCATGAGATCGGCAGAAGTTCAATGTAAGAAATATTGATGGCTGGCCAAGGGGAGTGTAGAGGTGGGCAGGGAGTCTACTGACATCATGACTCCACCCACCAAGCCCTGGACAGCATACCTGCCCAGGGCTCCAAACAGCTAAAGGGGAGATATTTGACAGGTAAGAGACATGCAGAAGGCATGTATATCCTTATAGATCAGCACTATGGAAGTCATTTAGAATGATAAGAGTGGGTTTACCTCCACTATAAGCTGCATAGGGGTTTTTTCACTGTCAGTTCGGTAAGCACTCTCTTCTACAATTGGTGGCGTCGGCAGGAACTATGGATAGTTTTAAAACACTCTTGGATGTGCATCTTAGCAAAAACAATATAAGGGGATATGAGAAATTATTTTTCTACACACACACACCTACACAGGTTGAACTGGATGAATTGTTGTCTTTATTCAAACATACCAACCATTTAACTATATAACTATATATAGACATTAGGCATGAGCCCAATGTTCGCCCGTTCACCAAATTTGGAACACTATGAGGTGTTCACGGGAAATGAATGTGTAGGGATACAATGTACCTGATACTCATTCACATGGGGGGCGGGATCTGGATCTACCCTTGTTAAAAGGGGGCTTTCAGATTCCAATAAGCCAACACTCACCGACCCCCACAACCACTGGGTAAGGGTTGTGTGGAAGAGGCCCTTGCCCTTGTCCCCAAAACACCCTCCTCATGTTGAGGGCATATGGCCTTGAATCAGGAGGGGGGGCGCTCTCTTGTTGTCTCCCCTTTTCCTGTGGCCTGCCAGCTTACGTGCCCGGATAAGGGTCTGGTATGGATTTTGGGGGGACCCCCACGCCATTTCTTTTTATTTTGGCTTTGTGTTCCCCTTAAAATCCATACCAGACCTGAAGGGCATGGCATGAATTTTGGGGGGACCCCCACGCCATTAAAAAAAAAAAATTGGCGCAGGGTTCCCCTAATATCCATACCAGACCTGAAGGGCCTGGTATGGATCTTGGGGGGACCCCCACACAATTTTTTTAACATTTTGGTGCGGGGTTCCCCTTAATTTTCATACCAGACCCAAAGGGCCTGGTAATGGACTAGGGGGGAACCCATGCCATTTTTTTCAATGATTCTTATCTATATTGCAGGGATCCGACAATACATTACAGCCGTGAGCAGTTTTGGATTAAATGTTTTCCCTTAGAAATTTACAGGCAGACTAAGGACACCCCCCAGGCACAATATTTAAAGGAATATTTCATTTTTAATGTTTCACTTAAAGCATTATTAAAATCACTGCTCCTGAAAAACTGTCCGTTTTCAAAACTTTTTTTAAATTGATTCATGTCCCCTGGGGCAGGGCCCAGGTCCCCAAACACTTTCTATGCCAATAACATGCATTTAAGCCTTTAAAATTAGCACTTTTAATTTTTCATGTTCGTGTCCCATAGACTTAACAGTGTTCACGCGTTCGCACAAATTTTTTGGCTGTTCGCATGTTCTGGTGCGAACTAAACCAGGGGGTGTTCAGCTCATCCCTAATAGACATAATAACAAACTCATATGTTCTCATGGGTCCCATATGGAAGCTTCTAAGTTGATGTATTATGCTTCATATGTCCAGTACACTTAGGTGTTTCTTTTTTTACCGTCATTTGTTTTTATTAATATATCAACTATCAGTATTGTTGTTCATTAAAGGTCCCATTGGGTCAATACATTTTTGGTTTATAGGAAATTAGGGATGAGGTACACTATGTTAATTGAATTGATTGGAATCCTCAAGGCTTTTCTTATAAATCTACAATACCCAGAAGTGAAAGTATCCATGCTATTTAGTGTGAATGGTCGAAACTATGGATTTTTCCCATTCTGTCATACAGCCCCCAGCATGTATGGCCAGCTTTGGAGATACTGGTAGCAACTGTTAACTGTTGAAAGCAAAGCTTTGACAAAAAGTCCTAGAGTTAATGATAAAGTAAGCCAGAAAGATAAAGTATCTGTAAAATGAATTCATAAGATTTAAAAAAACTTTAATAAAATACATCTTAAAATACATTAAACTAGTGTAATAAACATGAACAACTGCCTGTTCTTTTTTTTTAATCTAGTTCTTGTTTTTAACATAGTTTTATGCTGTGTCCATGTGAAGTTCACAGTTTGCTTTTGTTTAGTTCCATGTGTAACCTTTTGTCATGAAGATAAGAGTAGCGGAAAGAATGGTAAATACAAATGCCATCTTTTCAATACCTGTCATTTCAGAAAGATATGTTAAATGTTTTCATCCACCTCCATACTAATGGTTATCGCTGTTCGTATTTTGTCTATTAGATATACTTAATGTCCATTGTTGAAACATTTTCTTGCAATACATCTAACCAACAGTTTGCACAACATGTTTCAAAATAAAAATTACAAAGTAAAGAAACGATTTAACCTATGCATTTGTTTGCAATATTTAACCCTTAAACCCACTTCTGCTTTTTCATTATGTTTGTGGTTTAAAAAGAAACCAAGCAGAAACTACTAAAACCAATGGATTAACTTAACAGGCAGTGAACTTGTATTTTTATAAGGAGAAGTTAACAACGTAGAGCTTTGTTATTAGTCCATGCCATTGTAGATGCTGCCTTGTAAAATGAGAAACTATGCAGAGGAGTGGCATTTTAATGTTCTATCAGGATAAATGTTTTTCAAGTTTATTGCTTGCCAAGCAGATGTGAAATCCAATACTGTATTCCAAATAAACCCTTTGCACACTTTTTAAGACCCTTATATATTTGTAGCAAACATTTGCAACAAATCAGGGATTCTTGGTTGCATAATTCTTGGTTGCATATATTAAAATACTTATCCGGGATAGCCAACTGCATCAAAGTGTTCCCTCTCTGTCCCTACTCTACTGTGCAAAATGCCAAACATCCACTTGCTCATAGTGCAATTTAATGGACAAGCATTATGGGGTGAATCTTTTTTTATGTGAAAGTTAGATATTTTGTGTGTTAGCACGTGGTCACACCCATTTTGGACCTCCTAAGATGTATACACTGTATATGTAAGCTATTTGGTTTTGCTCACATTTTTTTTTCTGTTTTATTCCACATGCTGGTAACTGCTATAAGTCTACTACTTTACTGCCAGGCAGATGCATATTCTAATTTATCAACATCCTTCAGGATAAAAGAGGGATTAGATGTTGAAGTTGTTTTACATGTTCCCCAAGAAAGCATGTGATTGCACACAAATATTGCTTTGGGGTTTTACGCCCTGCCTGTTGTTTATAGTGATACCTGATTTGGGATGAATGAAAGAACTAACATCTTTATAAATGATATTGGGTCTGGCATCAAAAGTAATATTTCTGTCTTTGCAGATGACACCAAGATATGCAGTGGAATAACGTCTTTACAGGATGTCTCCAATTTACAAGCCGACCTCAATACACTGTCTAATTGGGCGACTATGTGGCAGATGAGGTTTAATGTTGATAAATGTAAAGTTATGCACTTGGGGCCTAAGAATATGCATGCATCATACATGCTAGGGGGAGTACAACTGGGGGAATCCATAGTGGAGAAGGATCTGGGGGTTTTGGTAGACCATAAGCTCAATAACAACATGCAATGCCAAGCTGCTGTTTGCAAAGCGAGCCAAGTCCTTTCTTGTATTAAGAGAGGTATGGACTCCAGAGAAAGAGATATAATTTTGCCCCTGTTCAAATCATTAGTAAGACCTCACCTGGAATATGCCGTTCAGTTTTGGGCACCAGTTCTCAAAAAAGATATCGGGGAACTGGAGAAAGTGCAGAGAAGAGCAACCAAACTGATAAGAGGCATGGAGGAACTCAGCTATGAGGAGAGATTAGAGGAACTAAATTTATTCACTCTTGAGAAGAGGAGATTAAGGGGGGATATGATTAACATGTTCAAATATATTAGGGGTCCATATAGTGAACTTGGTGTTGAGTTGTTCTCTGTACGGTCAACCCAGAGGACACGGGGGCACTCTTTACATCTAGAGGAAAAGAGATTTCAGCTTCAAGTACGGAAAGGTTTCTTCACAGTTAGAGCAGTGAAAATGTGGAATAGACTCCCACCAGAGGTGGTTCTGGCCAGTTCAGTAGATTGCTTTAAGAAAGGCTTGGATACTTTCCTGATGGTACATAATATAACTAGGTACTAACATAGGTAAAGTTGATCCAGGGAAAATCCGATCGCCTATTGGGGGATCAGGAAGGAATTTTTTTCCCCTGCTGTAGTAAATTGGAGCATGCTCTGCTGGGTTTTTTTTTCGCCTTCCTCTGGATCAATTGTGGGCATAAAATTGGGTATCTGGATTGTACGATTATTTTTTATTTTATTTATTTGTTTTTAAGGTTGAACTGGATGGACTTGTGTCTTTTTTCAACCTGGCTAACTATGTAACTATGTAACTATGTAACTACCTAAGCACAAAGCTGTGTGCAGTGCCTGAATTACTTTCTAACTGCTAAATTACAATGAACTCCTTTCAAGGTGGTTTCATCCACTCACTTGTGATCTTGGTATGGTGAAAGGAGAAGCAGTAGGGAGCGGTTGATTATGGTTGAGCCTCAAGTGGACCCAGACTGAGAGTGAGTGCAGTATATTACT
The DNA here is from genome assembly GCF_037356315.1 of Lithobates pipiens. Taxonomy (NCBI): domain Eukaryota; kingdom Metazoa; phylum Chordata; class Amphibia; order Anura; family Ranidae; genus Lithobates; species Lithobates pipiens. The sequence goes on from NW_027507748.1 coordinate 430,470,577, forward strand.
GTACATGTCAGACATATTTTCTTTAAATGACCAATTTTTATTGGATTTTTCAAATAGAAAGCACTTTGTATGACATTCTATATGAAAAATAAGCCAATATGTCACACAGGTAGATTGCATTCAGAACAATATCTGGAAGTCAATAAATCAGCAACCAAAAAAGGGGCTTTCTCTTCAGAGATTGCCATTTAGGGTGACTCATGAAGCAGCAGGTTCCCTATTAGAGGGATTATGATAGCATAACATTTACAAACATAAAGGTAGAACACAGAACAATAAAAGTATACTTGTTCAAATCAATGTCAACACAGATATTATACCCATCTCTACAAAGAAAGTGTTACAAGGTAAAGAGTAAAAGTAGTAAGAAATAAGAGAAATAAAAAAGAAATAAAAAAGGAAATGCAGAACTCTCCACTCTCCAGAACATGGACCATCCCCTGGGAAGGAGGAAGTTGTATCAATCCACAAGGTGCCATCATGGTGGGTCTTCAATATGAACCCAGAGCTCCCAGACTTTATTGTGTTTATCAAAACTATTAGTTAGGTGTGCTGTAAAGCAGGGGTCATCAACCCCCGATCCGCGGCCCACTACCGGGCCGTAGCGTCTTTGCAGCTGGGCTGCGGCAGACTCTAAGACACTGGTGGATTGAGAGGAAATCGGGCGGGTGAATAAGAGCAGCGGGCTGGTGAGCAGAGATGACATCTCTCTCCGCCAGCCTAGCATCCCTGCTCTCCGCTCTTCCGCCCTCACAACGTGCGGAATGACGGCGGTGCGGCGGGGAGCAGAGAGATGTGCGGCAAGTGGCATTCCTCATCTGGTGGCACAGGCAGGTGATGTGGCAAGTGGCATTCCTCAACTGGTGACAGGCAGGTGATGTGGCAAGTGGCATTCCTCAACTGGTGGCAGGCAGCGTGGCAAGTGGCGTTTCTCAACTGGTGGCAGGCAGCGTGGCAAGTGGCATTCCTCATCTGGTGGCAGGCAAGCGTGGCAAGTGGCATTCCTCATCTGATGGCACAGGCAAGTGACGTGGCAAGTGGCATTCCTCATCTGGTCGCACAGGCAGGTGATGTGGCAAATGGCATTCCTCAACTGGTGCAGGCAGCGTGGCAAGTGGCATTCCTCAACTGGTGGCAGGCAGAATGGCAAGTGGCATTCCTCCCTCAACTGGTGGCAGGCAGCGTGACAAGTGGCATTTCTCATCTGGTGGCAGGCGACTTGGAAAGTGACACACTCAGGGCTTCCACTGATTCTGCATTATGGTGAGTTGAACTATTTCATTTATATTACAATGTAATATAAGAAATAATGCGCTTCAATCATTCTGACACCATACCAACCATGGTGCCATGATGACTGAAGTACCAACAGCCGAACACCAGCTATTGCCCGATAAATTGCCGGCAAAATTCGCTTACTTGCATGTAACTCAACAGAGGTAGGAGGTTCTCTCTTTTTCCAAATCAAATAAACATTCAAGCAGGTGATGAACCGCCTGCCAGTCATTTTTTAAGACATTAGACATTTTTTACTTAAAAATAAATGTACTACCTTTGTTTAAGCCTGCAAGGAAAATGTACTGTGTGCTCCCTGTAAAACAGATGCTTTTCCTGCAAGGATAGTATGGCATGTCCATGCATCAATGCTTTGGCTTCCAGTTGCAAGTCTATCTTGATAAACTTCCTTCCTGGATAAGTATCTTGCATAGTACTGCCTGTCTCAGATGTGAGTTCTAATAACACACAAAACAGGCAGCAGTGTCTAACCTACAAATAGCTGCAGTCACCCTATATGACAGCACAAGGTTAATATAGATATTATTTAGATCTAGATCAGTTTAGGGAAAACAGTGTTCACTGGCAAGGTTCTCTAACCTATGAAATCAATCTATCTTCTCAGACCAGTCAGGGCTGTTATGGTATTCAACATATATAAATTGTCATTGGATACTTACAACCAGCTGTTTCCTTGTGTATTGCCTATTAGTTCACTGTGAACTAATTCTCCATACATATGGGTATTCTAATGGACTACCTGCCAGACAGAGGTGATTCTTTCTGAGCCTACCAAGAAAGTTAGTTTTTCAAAGTATTATCTGCCAAGAAGATATGGTTATCAATAAATTGCCTCTCATGAGGAGTTTCATAATTGGTAAATGCATATTCCATTCACTTTTCTACCAGATAGATGCATACTTTGGTGCAATGCCTTGCTTTGTAACTCTGTAGAAGTCAGGGCCAGATTAAGAACATCATGGGCCTGGTGCTGAGGATTTTGGTAGGGCCTTTTATAAACAATAAGTAAATAAAAATGCAAACATTTTTTTGTTATAACAAATTAAATTAAACAGAGAGAGGGAGGATGAGAGAGAGAAAGGTGATGAAAGAGGTGTGAGGGGTAAGGGATCGAGGATGAGAGAGAAAGGGGGGGGGGTGAGAGAAAGAGGATGCACATGAGCATGTGTGGGAATGACATCAATGCAGCCTGGCCAAGGCAAGTGACGGAAGGCACAGAACCCAGAAGGAAGACCGGGTGAAGATGTTAGTGCCCAGGCCCCACCGGATTGATCACGGCACAGCACTGGAGGGCTCAGTCTGACAATTTAAGTGTATCCTAATGTGCTAATATTCTGGGCATACTTGTACATTATGGCATAACCTACCCCAGGGCCTCTAAAAAGTAGTAATGTTCGAAAAGTTTACTACCGCTTTAATATCACGAGCCTCTCATGGGGCCCCCTACTGATCCTGTGGCCCTTGGGCAGTGCCTAAGTGCATAGTTGTCAACATTTCAAAAATATTTTCAGGAACGCTTTTTTACAATTGCTATATTTAGAGTAGCTGACATCCCCTATGTTCCTCTATACATCACAATAGTAATTACAAAATTAAATAAATACTAATAATGGGGCAGAACAAATATGAGGACTGTGAGATTTCCTTTAGTTGAACTGACAAAAGTGTGCCCATTCTAGAGCTGGTAACATTGAGGATATTCAGTATAATTTTAAAGAACAGTTTTTGTGGGTAAGAGGCATAGGGGAGGAGTATGGATGGTATAAAAGTGGGAAGTATGTGCAGGTGAGGGAGAGGAATGTGGAGGGTCTAACAGTGGGCACTATGTACATGAGGAGTGCAGAGGGTATGGCAGAAGGCACTATGTACAGGAGAGGAGTGTGAAGGGTATGACAGTGGGCAGTATGCACAGCAGAGGAGTGTAGATGGTATGACATTGGGCACTATGTATAAGAGAACAGTGTGGAGGGTATAACAGTGAGCAATATGTACAGGAGTGTGGAGGGTATGACAGTGGGCACTATGTACAGGAGAGAAGTGTGGAGAGTAGGACAGTAAGCAGTAATTACAGGAGAGGGGTGTGGAGGGAGGGTATGACGCTGGGCACTGTGTATAGGAGAGGAGTATGGAGGGATTGACAGTGAGTAGTATGTACAGGAGAGGAGTGTGGAGGGTGTGACAGTGGGCACTATGTATAGGAGAGAAGTGTGGAGGGTATGACAGTGGGCACTATGTATAGGAGAGGAGTATGGAGGGTATGACAGTGAGTAGTATGTACAGGAGAGGAGTGTGGAGGGTATGACAGTGGGCACTATGTATAGGAGAGAACTGTGGAGAGTATGACAGTGGGCACTATGTATGGGAGAGGAGGATGAAGTAATCTGGGAAGGAAAAATGTAAAGGTTTGTGGAAGGATGTTTAGGGACTGCGTAGTGGTTAATCGGGCCATACATGGATTTAAATTACACCAATTAAGCAGAGACCAGCCATAGTCGATCTATGTATGGGCTAGCTGGTTTTACACAAGTCAACCTATTAACCGACTTGAGTACAACCAGCCTGTCATGTTTTCCCCAAAACAATCAGTGCTGCCAGCTATAGTTAGCAACACTAATCATTGTATTGTATTCACTGGCAGAACACAATAACACTGCGGGAGTGATTGCCCCATTCACAGGTCAGCAGGGGAGAGGGTGTGTGGGGACAGGCTGGGGAGAGATACTAGTCAGTCCCTGGGTAGGCACTGGTTAGTATCAGAACCAGATACACACAGGTTACATACGCCACAATCGTTAGAACGAGAGCAATAATTCTAGCACTAGACCTCCTCTGTAAGTCTAAACGTGTAACCTGTAAAAAAATTTAAAGCATCGCTTAGTACACAACAAAAAATAGTGCTAACTTTAGTGGGGTTTTTTAATGAATGAAACAGTTTCTTTCCAAAAAAAAGTTTGAAAAATTGCTGCGCAAATGTCATGTAACATTAAAAGTTGCAAAGACCACAATTTTATTCCATAGAGTGTCTGCTAAAACAATATATAATGCTTGAGGGTTCTGAGTAATTTTCTAGCATAAAAAAAAATGATGACTTTTACATGTAGGAGAGAAGTCTCAGAATGGGCCTGGGTGGCAAGGGGTTAATTATCATAAGTAATATACAAATAATTATTATGAGCTCTGTGAGTTCATCCTCTCAGTCTGCTGCAGAGTGTTCCAGATTGTGTTTAAACTGGCCGCTCTGTATGTAGCTTCTGACAGGCTGCGCAAGCAGCCCTGTATCTCCGGAATCATAGATGATAGCAGCCCCATATTTTAACCAGTGCTGGAGTGGGTCTTTAGCTACCTACCCCCCAAATGTGGGGTCTCTGTGACTCCTGATCGCTGAGCTACAATCCTCGAAGTCAATCTTTTTTTTTTTTTTTTGGGCAAATGGGCCTATCTTGAGAAAGGGGCCTGGAGCTGCAGCTCCAATAGCCCCTATGTTAATCCGGCCCTGGCTCAATGGCTGGGAAGATTTGCATTTGCAAATGCATGTAGACTAAACCCCTTCTTTTAACACATACTGTTAGACAGGTTTAATTGTTTGTCTGTGAGCTTGTCGGTAAGTAAGCTTGGGTTTTTCCTTGGACTTATCCTTGGCCTTGTTTATACCTTATGTCGCCCTCCAATTACTGCAATGGCCAGTTATAGATGGGGGCAGTGGCGCTTTTTTTGTGCCACTGGAGTCCTCTTCCACTCCTCCATGACAACATCACGGAGTTGGTGGATGTTAGAGACCTTGCGCACCTTCCGTTTGTGGATGCCCCACAGATTAGAGTTTAGGTCTGGAGACATGCTTGGCCAATCCATCATCTTTAACCTCAGCTTCTTTAGCAAGGCAGTGGTCATCTTGGAGGTGTGTTTGGGGTCGTTATCATGATGGAATACTGCACTGCGCCCCAGTCTCCGAAGAGAGGGGATCATGCTCTGCTTCAGTATGTCACAGTACATGTTGGCATTCATAGTTTCCTCAATGAACTGTAGCTCCCAAGTGCCAGTAGCACTCATGCAGCCCCAGACCATGACACTCCCACCACCATGCTTGACTGTAGGCAAGACACACTTGTCTTTGTACGTCTCACCTGCTTGCTGCCACACACACTTGACACCATCTGAGCCAAATAAGTTTATCTTGGTCTCATCACACCACAGGACATGGTTCCAGTAATCAGTGTCCTTAGTCTGCTTGTCTTCAGCAAACTGTTTAGGGGCTTTCTTGTGCATCATCTTTAGAAGAGGCTTTCTTCTGGGACGACAGCCATGCAGACCAATTTGATGCAGTATGTGGTGTATGGTCTGAGCTCAACTTCTTTGGTCAACCAATGGCGAGGCCTGTTCTGAGTGGAACCTGTCCTCTTAAACTGCTGTATTGCCACCGTGCTGCAGCTCAGTTTCAGGGTCTTGGCAATATTCTTATAGCCAAGGCCATCTTTATTTGGAGCAACAATTTTTTTTTCAGATCCTCAGAGAGTTCTTTGCCATGTTGAACTTCCAGTGACTAGAATGAGAGAGTGATAACACCAAATTTAACACACCTGCTCCCCATTCACACCTGAGACCTTATAACAACAATGAGTCACATGACATCGGGAGGGAAAATGGCTAATTGGGCCCAAATTGGACATTTTCACTTAGGCATGTACTCATTTTGTTGGCAGTGGTTTAGACATTAATGGCAGTGTTGAGTTATTTTGAAGGGCCAGCAAATTTACACTGTTATACAAGCTGTACACTCACTAGTTTACATTGTAGCAAAGTGTAATTTCTTCAGTGTTGTCACATGAAAAGATATAATAAAATATTTACAAAAATGTGCTCTCACTTTTGTGAGATACTGTATAAGGATAATATTTGTTCTGTACAAAAAAATATATACATACCAACCAATAAGCACTTATGAGTCTGTGCCTAGAAAAGTATCAGATAAGGAAGAATCATGCAAGAACTTTTCTCATTAACTTTGATATTTGCTATTTTTGCTTTTCTGGCCTTGCCTTGCTGGTTACATGTGGATCCTTGTAGGTAAATTTAGCATCAGCATCAGAACTAATAGGTGAAGGATTGCAGGGCTTGCTGAGAGGAGACACAACAATCTCTTCACATAAAATACTAATAACTATACTTTCTTTGCAGGCACTTTATTGTTAGAATGTGTCCAATGGTAAGCACCATGGTAGTGGTGGTAACATTTATGTAAACTTTTTCACTAACATCTCATATAAGCTTTAACACTAGTGATGGATGAACTTCCGACGGGACGTTTCGCGAACGCGGCCGATAGTTTGCGAACCAGAACGTTCGTGGCGGGCCCCATTGACTTCAATGGGAGGCGAACTTTGCAAACCTACAGGTCAAATTTGCAGCCACAAAATAATTAATAGCTGTGCAAACATAGTCCCACCACATGGCCAATGACATAACACATGTATGAGGTGAATCTGGGATCGACAACTACAAGCATTCTTTTTTTATATGGGAAATTGTTGTGACAATTCAGGACTGTGGAGCGCATGAAGGCAATGGAGGAGAGGGAAGGTCAGGGTAGGCAAAGAAGAGGGTGCAGGAGATGATCACCAGCAGCGTGACATACAGCAATGACACCTGCACCGTGATAGAGTCATCTGACACCAGCACCGTGATAGAGAGCACTGACATCAGCAGCGTGACATAAAGCACTGACACCAGCACCGTGATATACAGCACTGACACCAGCACCGTGATAGAGAGCACTGACATCAGCAGCGTGACATACAGCAATGACACCTGCACCGTGATAGAGTGATCTGACACCAGCACCGTGATAGAGAGCACTGACATCAGCAGTGTGACATAAAGCACTAACACCAGCACCGTGATATACAGCACTGACAGCAGCACCGTGATAGAGAGCACTGACATCAGCAGCGTGACATACAGCAATGACACCTGCACCGTGATAGAGTCATCTGACACCAGCACCGTGATAGAGAGCACTGACATCAGCAGCTTGACATAAAGCACTAACACCAGCACCTTGATATACAGCACTGACAGCAGCACCGTGATAGAGAGCACTGACATCAGCAGCGTGACATACAGCAATGACACCTGCACCGTGATAGAGTCATCTGACACCAGCTCCGTGATAGAGAGCACTGACATCAGCAGCGTGACATAAAGCACTAACACCAGCACCGTGATATACAGCACTGACAGCAGCACCGTGATAGAGAGTACTGACATCAGCACCGTGATATACAGCACTGACACCTGCACCATAAGCAGCCCCAGGAGAAAGTCAGCATAGCACAGGGATGGTGGGAGCCCCTCATAATGAGCAAAGCACAGGGATGGTGGGAGCCCCTCATAATGAGCATAGCACAGTGATGGTGGGAGCCCCCCATAATGAGCATAGCACAGGGATGGTGGGAGCCCCTCATAATATGCACAGCAGAGGTACAGCCCCAGGAGGAAGTCAGCACAGCACAGGGATGGTGGGAGCCCCTCATAATAAGCAGCCCCAGGAGGATGTCAGCATAGCACAGGGATGGTGGGAGCCCCTCATAATAAGCAGTCCCAGGGGGATGTCAGCATAGTACAGGGATGGTGGGAGCCCCTCATAATAAGCAGCCCCAGGAGGAAGTCAGCACAGCACAGGGATGGTGGGAGCCCCTCATAATAAGCAGCCCCAGGAGGAAGTCAGCACAGCACAGGGATGGTGGGAGCCCCTCATAATGAGCATAGCACAGGGATGGTGGGAACCCCTCATAATGTGCACAGCAGAGGTACAGCCCCAGGAGGAAGTCAGCACTGCACAGGGATGGTGGGAGCCCCTCATAATAAGCAGCCCCAGGAGGAAGTCAGCACAGCACAGGGATGGTGGGAGCCCCTCATAATAAGCAGACCCAGGAGGAAGTCAGCACAGGGATGGTGGAAGCCCCTCATAATAAGCAGTCCCAGGAGGAAGTCAGCACAGCACAGGGATGGTGGGAGCCCCTCATAATAAGCAGCCCCAGTAGAAATATGACACCGCTCAACCTCTTCAAAGAGGAGGGTACAGGCATATAGTACGGTGTGCTTTTTTTGGACAAGGAAGTGAGCCAAATGAAGAAAGAAGGTCTGTGTGCTCGATTTAAAAAATAGTTTATAGACATATACATGGTCTACTGGTCACATGTGTTGAATTCCTCCGAGATCCATGCCTCATTCATTTTTAGAAATGTGAGGTAGTTAACACTGTCGTGAGCTAGGCGAGTACGCTTATCGGTCACGATCCCCCCTGCTGCGATGAACGTCCTTTGGGACAGGACACTGGACGAGGGGCAAGCCAACAGTCCAATTGCAAATTGGGCAAGCTCTGGCCAGAGGTCAAGCCTGCCCACCCAGTAGTCCAGGGGTTCATCACTCCTCAGAGCGTCCACATCGGCCGTTAACCAGATCTAGTCGGACACCTGACTGTCTAGGCGTTCCCTGATGCTGGATCCGGATGACACCTGTCGATGGGTCGGTTGAAAGAATGGCCTCATATCCGAAGTCACCAACACATCTTCAAACCGGCCTCTTCTTGCAGGCGCTGTTGGATTGGTACCCGCAACTCCTTCTCTGGGAGTGGGAATTGCTCCTCTGCCAGCGCACGCAAAAGCAGAATGCAGCATTTCTCGAAGCAAGGCCTGGAAGTGCTGCATTCTGACAGCCCTCTGTGACGGCGGTAGCATTTCCGCCATTTTGTGCTTGTACCGGGGTCTAAGTACGTTGCCACCCAGTACTGGTCCTTGACCCTTATGCTTTTTATACGGGGGTCCCTATTAAAACACTGGAGCATGAAGGCCCCCATTTGCACTAAAATGGAAGCGGTGTGGTGGCCTGGCTCCTGCTCATCATCCAGGATAATGTCGTCCTCTTCATTCTCCTCTCCCCATCCACGCACAACAACAGGGGTCCCAGAAAGGTTTAAAGCATGCTCTTCTTGCTCCTCCTCATCTGCCCCGGCACCATCCTCCTCTGACTCCTCTTCAGACTCCTGTTCACTTGTCTCAGATAGAGTAGCCCCCCCCTGGGAATTCATCCAGCATTGCGACTTCCTCATCTTCCCACTCCTGCTCCTCCACAGCTTGATCAATGACACGCCGCAATGTACGCTCCATAAAGAAGGCATAAGGTACCATGTCACTGATGGCGCCATGGCTGCGACTGACCAGTTTGGTGATCTCCTCAAATGGCCGCAGAAGTCTGCATGCGTCGCGCATGAGCAGCCACTGGCGCGGTGAAAAAAAACCCAGCTCCCCAGAACCTGTTCTGCCGCAGAGTTCATACAGGTAGACGTTAACTGCACGTTTCTGCTGGAGCAGCCTATCAAGCATATAGAAGGTTGAGTTCCATCGCGTTGGGCAATCGCAAATAAGACGTCTGATCGGCAGATTGTGTCGCTGCTGAATGTCAGCAAGGCGAGCCATGGCCGTGTAAGATCTTCAGAAATGGGCCGAGATTTTCCTTGCCTGCCGCAAGATGTCCTGGACCCCAGGGTATTTGACAATGAATCGCTGCACGACCAAGTTTAAGACGTGTGCCATGCATGGTACGTGCGTGATTTTGCCCTGTTTCAATGCGCTAAGCAGATTGGCACCGTTGTCACACCCCACTTTACCAACTGTCAAATTGAGCGGTGTTAGCCAATGATCTGCCTGTGAACGCAAAGCTGAAAGGAGTGCCGGGCCAGTGTGGCTCTTGGCTTCCAGGCACAACAGACGCAGCACGGCATGGCAACGTCTTACCTGGCATGACGAATAGGTTCTGGGGAGCTTGGGCGGCGCAGCGGAAGAGACACTAGCAGCGGAAAAGGAGGAGTCAGCCGAGGAGGAGAGGGAGGAGGATGGAGTAGGATGAGGAGGAGAAGAAGAGCCAGGCCTGCATGCAATCCGTGGCGGAAAGAAGGTTCACCCAGTGGGCAGTAAAAGTGATATACCTTTCCTGCCAGTGTTTGCTAGACCACATGTCTGTGGTCAGATGTATCTTGGCACCGACACTGTGTGCCAGAGATACATTCACTTGCCGCTGAACATGGCTATATAGCTCTGGGATGCCCTTCTCTGAGAAATACTTCCTTCCTGGGACCTTCCATTGTGGTGTTCCAATGGCCACAAATTTTCAAAAGGCCTCCGAGTCCACCAGTTTATATGGCAGTAGTTGGCGGGCTATGAGTTCTGACAAGCCAGCCGTCAACCGTTGGGCAAGAGGGTTATCCGGTGTCATCATTTTTTTACGCTCGAACATTAGGCCCACAGAAGCCTGCCTTTTTGCAGAAAAACGTGAGCTTGGCGTGATGGAAGGTGGAGTGGAGGACAATTGTGAGGAGAGAGGAGAAGGAGAAGTAGAAGACGAGGCTGGACGGTGAGAGCCTGGAGTGTGGCTTTGTGTGTTCCGTTGCTCCCACTGGGCTCGGTGATGGCTGCTCATGTGCCTTCTTAAGGCGGTCGTCCCTAGGTGAATGTTGGGCTTACCGCGACTAATGCGTTCACTGCAAAGATTGCAGATGGCAACGCTATTGTCAGCAGCGGACACGTTAAAAAAAGCCCACACTGCGGAGCCATGTGCCGGTGTCCTGGGAGCGGCAGATGTGACCGTACATGGTCGATGACTCGCTCCTGATACATTTGGAGTCTGCTATGTCCCTCCTGTGCAATCTAAGTTATTCCTGCTTCTCCTCCCTATGTGCTGGTCCATATTTCCCTCTGAACTCCCCTCCTCTTCCTCTCTTGTGGGCACCCACGTGACATCACTAGACACGTCATCATCGACGTCACCTTCCCCACCGCTATAAGTAGAGATCTCGGAGTAGGCAGCAACACCGGGGACCAACCTCCTCCTTGGGCTGATCTGGGTACTGTCGTCAGACTGCTGAGTAGCGGTTGTTGCTACCTCCTCTTCCTGATCCAATACCAAGAGTGGCTGCTCATCAGAAATGTCTTGATATGGATCTGAAAATAATTCCTGTGACTCAAGCGGAAGGTATGTGGTGGTGGTGGTGTTTTTGGTGGCAGTGTCTTTGGGGGTGCACATAGCAGAGAGTGAAGAAGAGGGTGCAGATCGAGAGGATGAGGAGGGTGCAGAAGAGTAAGGCTGAGTGAGCCACTCAACCAAGTCTGGTGCGTCCTTTAAAGTAATTGAACGCACCTTCTGCAACTTCCCACTTTGGCTCAAGCCTGTGGCTCCTGCCCTACCCCTACCACACCTGCGGAAGGGCCTGCCTCTTCCTCTGCCTGTCATTTTTTAAATGACCCTGTGACAAAACTCTCAGTCCCTATACTGATGAAGGACTGCTGCAGTATAGGGCAGCGGTCAGCAGTAGTGCATCTCAACCCTATGTATTGTGGACCTATACCAGTCCTTATAGAATAGCAGACTGTACCTCACTCAACCCTATGTACTGTAGCACCCTACACCAGGCTACCAGTCCTTATAAGGACCTTTATGGAACAAGTAGCTTGTGTGTGACTGATTAGCAGACTGTACATCAGTCCCTATACTGATGAAGGACTGCTGCAGTATAGGGCAGCGGTCAGCAGTAGTGCACCTCAACCCTATGTATTGTGGACCTATACCAGTCCTTACAGAATAGCAGACTGTTCCTCACTCAACCCTATGTACTGTAGCACCCTACACCAGGTTACCAGTCCTTATAAGGACCTTTGTGGAACAAGTAGGTTGTGTGTGACTGATTAGCAGACTGTACGTCAGTCCCTATACTGATGAAGGACTGCTGCAGTATAGGGCAGCGGTCAGGAGTAGTGCACCTCAACCCTATGTATTGTGGACCTATACCAGTCCTTATAGAATAGCAGACTGTACCTCACTCAACCTTATGTACTGTAGCACCCTAAACCAGGTTACCAGTCCTTATAAGGACCTTTGTGGAACAAGTAGGTTGTGTGTGACTGATTAGCAGACTGTACGTCAGTCCCTATACTGATGAAGGACTGCTGCAGTATAGGGCAGCGGTCAGCAGTAGTGCACCTCAACCCTATGTATTGTGGACCTATACCAGTCCTTACGGAATAGCAGACTGTACCTCACTCAACCCTATGTACTGTAGCACCCTACACCAGGTTACCAGTCCTTATAAGGACCTTTGTGGAACAAGTAGGTTGTGACTGATTAGCAGACTGCAGCAGAAGGGCAGCAGTCAAGTATAATATTCTTTCTATATTTGGAAGAAAGAATATTATACGTGTACAAGCCTATTACCATACCACTGATACCAGTCCTGAAAAGAACCTTTGTGGACCTAATATAGTAACAGCTACTGATTAAACTGACCCTCACTGCCTCACACACAGCTTCCTGCCTGTCCCTATATAAACTGACAAAACAGAGGCTGCTGGAACAATAACTGGAATAGCACTTTTGTGGACCTGATAGTAACAGCTAATGATTAAACTGACTGTCCCTGCAGCACACACCGTCCTGTCCCTTTCTCTACACTGACAAAAGACACTCAGGCTGCTGCAACAATCACTAGCACAGCACTGCCTCAAACCTATATCCTGAACTACACCTAACACCTATACCAGTCCTGAAAAGAACTTTTTTGTACCAAATAGCTAGCGATTTGGGTCACTGCAATCTCTCCCTGCTCCACACAGCAACCTCTCCCTATAGTGACAGAAGAAAGAATGTAAAATGGCCGCCGGATCGGGTGTATTTATAAGTTAGGGGGAATGTCCAAGTGCCCATGTGCTGTAATGTCTCAATTGGCTGTCCTGTACCCCATGATGGATGTGTCATCATAGGTCAAAGTTCTTTTACACAGTAAACACGGAAGTCCGCCGGGCGCACGGCGGCAATAGTCCGCCGATTGGGTGGACCGCGAACAGCCGAAATTCGCCGTGAAACGACCGCCGGGCGAACCGTTCGGCCATCACTATTTAACACATCAAAGTAGAAATAAACTTCCATCTTTTGCTTTTACCTATAGGTAAGCCCAGGGGCATTGCTAGGTCTGCAAAAGATCTGGGGCTAGAGCCCATAGCAGTGGTCACCAACCTGGGGGGGGGGGGGGGGGGGCACGCCGATGGTAAGCAATTTTTTGCGGGCAAAGGAAGGCTGGTGTTGGTGTTTCAATCATCATGGCACCATGGTTGATATGGTGTCAGGGTGATCAAAGTGCATTGTTTCTATTGTTACATTGTAATATATAATGAAGTGGTTCAACCTACCATAATGCAGAATCAGAATCAATTGCAGATTGTCACTTGCCATCATTTGCAGATTGTCACTTGCCACATCATTTGCCACCATTTGCAGATTGTCACTTGCCACCATTTTCAGATTTTCACTTGCCACATCATTTGCCACCATTTGCAGATTGTCACTTGCCACCATTTGCAGATTGTCACTTGCCACATCATTTGCCACCATTTGCAGATTGTCACTTGCCACCATTTGCAGATTGTCACTTGCCACATCACTTGCCACCATTTGCAGATTGTTCTTGCCATGCCACCTGCAACCATTTGCAGATTGTCACTTGCCACGTCACCTGCCACCATTTGCAGATTGTCACTTGCCACGTCACCTGCCACCATTTGCAGATTGTCACTTGCCACATCACCTGCCACCATTTGCAGATTGCCACTTGCCACGTAACCTGCCACATCACTTGCCACCATTTGCAGATTGTCACTTGCAACATCACTTGCCGCCATTTGTAGATTGTCACTTGCCATGCCAGCCAGTGCCACCAAATGTCACTGCATTGGTGGCAGGCTGGCAGCACTGGCCCATTTAGTGAGGGCAGGAGAGTGGAGATTGGGAGTGCACAGTGAGAGATGTCATCTCTCTGCTCCCCGCCGCACCTCCGACATTTAAAAGGCCCACGCTGTGACAGCGGAAGAGTGATGAAGGGCGGGCGGAGAGAGATGATGTCATCTCTGCTCGTCTCTCCTCCACCTCCAATGCCACCCGCCACAGCTGCGATTCGCCCGCTCTTCTCTCCTCCAATGCCGCCCACTCATCTCTCCTTTGCTGAGACTCGGGCTATGGGTTCCACATTCAGGGCTCTAGCCTCGATAGCCACACCCTGGCGACGCCTATGGGAAAGCCTATAGTAAGGCTTACCTATAGGTTGTGTACACATCTCCTAAATGTGCACCGTTTAGGAGATATTTACATTACTTACAGCCAGTAACATCACTGGTGCATGTGCTCTGAAGGAAAGGCCCCCCATGCTGTTTCATCAGAGCCCTGTGCCATGAACGGTGGCTGCCAACGAATGCGCAGGAGTTACATCATCGAGGCTTTGGATAGTCCCAGAACTGGAAGCAAGACCTGAACCTGGAAGCAAGATGGGTAAAGATGGGAGCCCCTGCAGCACTGACTTCTCAGCGTGGGAGGGCTTCATTTAAGGTAAATTTAACATACAGTGCCTTGAAAAAGTATTCATACCCCTTGCGATTTTCCACAATTTGTCATTGTACATCCAAAAAACATAAATGTATTTTATTGTGATTTTATATGATAGACCAACACAAAGTGGCACATAATTATGAAGTGGAAGGAAAAGGATAAATGTTTTTCAAAGTTTTTTCAAATAAATATCTGAAAAGTATGGCATGCATTTGTATTCATCAACCCGAGTCAATACTTTGTAGAACCACCTTTCACTGCAATTACAGCTGCAAGTCTTTTTGGGGATGTCTCTACAAGCTTTGCAAATCTAGAGAGTGACATTTTTGCCCATTCTTCTTTGCAGAATAGCTCAAGCTCTACCAGATTGGATGGAGAGCATCTTTGAACAGCAATTTCTAAGTCTTGCCACAGATTGTCAATTGGATTTAGGTCTGGGCTTTGACTGGGCCATTCTAACACATGAATATGCTTTCATCTAAACCATTCCATTGTAGCTCTGGCTGTATGTTTAGGGCCGTTGTCCGGCTTGAAGGTGAATCTCCACCAGAGCCTCAACTCTTCTTCCATAAAGGCCAGATTTGTGGAGTGCACAACAGTTGTCCTGTGGACAGATTCTCCCACCTTAGTTGTGGATCTCTGCACCTCCTCCAGAGTTACCATGGGCCTGTTGGCTGCTTCTCTGATTAATGCTCTCCTTGCCCGGCCTGTCAGTTTAGGTTGACGGCCATGTCTTGGTAGGTTTGCAGTTGTGCCATACTCTTTCCATTTTCAGATGATGGATGGAACAGTGCTCCGTGAGATGTTCAAATCTTGGGATATTTTTTTATAACCTAACCCTGCTTTAAACTTCTCCACAACTTTACCTCTGACCTGTCTTGTGTGTTCCTTGGCATTCATGATGGTGTTTGTTCAGCTTCTCTAAAAAACCTCTAAAGGCTTCACAGAACAGCTGTATTTATACTGAGATTAAATTAAACAGGTGGACTCTTTTAACGAATTAGGTGACTTCTGAAGGCAATTGGTTCCACTAGATTTTAGTTAGGGGTATCAGAGTAAAGAGGGCTATATATAAATGCACGCCACACTTTTCAGATATTTAATTGTAAAAAAAAAAGAAAAACGCTTTAATGTGAATGTTTCAATTTTTTTTCTTTTAATCTACGGCTCTTATTAAAATATCTCTGCCTCCATGAATGTCCTTGAAAGGCTGAAAGGCTCACAAACTTCCTCTTATGGGATGACAACACTCCTGTTTTCTAAATGTGCTACAGCCTCATCACCAAAACTTCCTGTAGAAGTCTAAAATGGCTTTTCAACACACATTATCCAATTATTGATCACTGTTATCACCATAGGGGCTCCTGGGAAACACGATGGTGCCATCTTTGGGGTACAGGTATGTAGACAAGAAGAAGATGCAGGAGATCAGCAGTACTGAGATACAACACAGAATGGGAAAAAGGTGAAAAAGGTAAACAAAATGGCAATTGTCTAATGTCTATGGTATACAGCGTTTTAGTAAAATGTAATTCACTTATGGCTTTCATCTACTTACTTACTTTCAAAAAACTGCTCAGGTTTGGCAACAAGAAAGTTGGTGTCTACATAATAGCATCGTTATCCATATGTACTTAGAGAAAGGAGAAGCCAAACACAGCCTTGGTTATGAGCAAAGCATAAGCTCTGATTATAACCAACAAACAAGGTATTAAATGCAAATAAGCATATAATATTACATCATAACCATCAAATCAAATCTTATACATTGTACCTGCATTGTTAAATTGTCCTGAGATTAAACCTTTGCTACAACAACGAGGTACTGATGTTGTGGCTGGCAATTTATAAATATGTAGGAAAACATAAAAACAAAATTTCAAGGCAGATGCTTTCCTCTTAATTATTCAGAGCAATTTACATAAGCATTTCATAATGGTTGCACTCAGATATTGTTCTGCTGCATTTTTGAGAAGGGTAATTACCTACAATAATTGGTGATAAAGTGTGCAGTTAAATCTAAAGTGAACTTAACTATTTATTGTCACTCAAGATTTTACCATTTTTAAAGGAACCCAGACATTAAATTGTGATGCACATATGGGTTTATTTGAAGCATAACTAAACCCAAGAATACAAATGTAATATATTGCAGCTTACAAATCCTCAGATGTGCAGGCTGCACCTTTTGTTTTCCAGGCTAAGAATACTTTCAGCAAGTACAGAAAGTACCTGTTGATCTTGACAGAAATGCAGTGTCATTGTCACTTCCTGTGACCTGACCTGAAAACAAAAAAAGATACCTTTTTTATGTGAACTACTAAATCCTTCACCCCCAATGTATGAACAGAGGCAGGCATGTTAGTTGTCTAGCCTAAGTGGCAAGGACTCTCCTCCTCTGTAGATACATTTGACCAAGCATTTTATTTGCAGGATTACAAGGTAAAAAGAAAAGAAAAGGAGACTGAAAAAAATGAATGCATGAAGACTTGCTGTGTGTGAATACCAGCAAAACCTGAAGCCATTGTAAGTTTCTGTAAAATTCAATGCATATGGCAACACTGTTGTTGTACAGAATGCCCCCAGAAATGTAATTTCCTACTTGTGTGATTGGCCTACTGATTTTCCTAGAATAGTTGTCTCCAAACTGTAGCCCGGGGCTGAATGCGGCCCTTTACTTGCTTTTATCCGGCCCTTGGTTCAATATTTCATCCTTTGTCACCAAAACGGAGGCATCATTCTCCCCACTGACACCAATAAAGGTGCACGATTCTTCTTAATGACACCAAAGAAGGGGAATAATTCCTCCTAATGAAAACTATTGAGCACAGTTCCCCCCAATGACACCAACGATGGGGCATGATTCTTCTCATTGACACCAAAGATGGAGCATTTGTTTACTCCCACTAATGCTGGGATATTGTCTATTCCCAGTGGCCACAGTCCAGCCTCCCTAAAGTCTAAAGGACGGTAAACTGGCAGTTTGTTTAGAAAGTTTGGTTACCCTTGTCCTAGGAATCTGTACTAAGATACAAGTTGGATTTTAGGTATCCTCTGCAAAAATTTTTTAGTTTTGGTGAGATATTGCCTAAGGGTTAACTAAATCTAAAGGAACACAAGCTAATTATAATAAACTAGAACTATAAAAATCATAGAAGCTATAGTACGGCTTCTATGAATGAAGTTGCTGGGCAAGTATTTTTTTTTTATTTGATGAGTGCCTGTCACAGCTCCCTAGCTCCCGTGGTCCTTTTCAGCCCCATCACACTAGAAGTGAATGGTGGGGGGGGGGGGGGGAGGCATCAGAGGAGGAAGATTTCACCTAAGCTAGGAGGAAGCAGCACAGGGGTAATGTTCCCTTTGCTTATTTTTAATTAAGTTATTTTTTTAACTAAACTTAGGCTTTAAAATCACCACAATGTACATTAATCACCCAGAAAGGATTGTTGTTCACAAAGTGGAATTACACTTTTGAGTGCAAATTTATGATGCACTCCCACTAGTGCCTTGACCTGGTCCCAGGTGAGGTTCAGCACCTTGGCGTGGTTAATTTGTGTAGTGCGAGTGGCCCAAATTGTGTTTGAGATTAGTTAAGCATACCATGCCCTGGACCACTTCAAAGAGATGGTCCTGGGTGTGGTTCGCTTATGATCTAGTATGGTTTGCTTGAGCACAGTTGTCTCTGTGGAGGAGTCCTCCACAGAGACAACTGTGCTGAAGCAAACCATACTAGGAGGACTGTGTACTGAAAGAGGATCACTGATCTGGTTAGCAGGGGAGTGTGCCTTGGAGAACCTGTAAGTGTTCCCGGAAACACTTCCTTTAGTTCAGTGTGAGTGCAGACCAGTGGGGGAGTAGGGTGGGGGGTGAAGTGAACTTGTGTGGGGTTCAGGTTAACTGGTCCCAGTGTGAGTGCACCCTTACAGTCATATAAATGACTGTTCGTGACTGGTTCTTAATAAGGTGAATATTCATGATGTGTATTGCAAACCTGCCCACACAAGCTTATGACCCAAGACTGTGACTTAATTAGCCACTTCCTATTTATATGCAACAGATGCTGATCTTCTGATATTATGACTCACTTGTAACATTTGGACATAACTTCACGTGGGCGGATAGAATTGTGCTTTTAGCTGCGGATAGATCAAGTTATCTATCACAGCTAAACTCAGACAATGCTTTCCTATGGCCCCAGTCACACACTGCATTTAGCAACGGTTTTGTTACATGGGGTTTTGTGCGGTTAGAAAAAAGAAATGTGACTGCGTCCAGGACCAATCTATTGCAGCTATCTGCACATAACTGCAGGTAATCGCAGGGTACTATTTTCCTGCGGCTAGTAGCAGCAACAAAGAAAGAAAAACAACAGGAAGCACATCAGAAATGGCAAGAATGTTCCAACGCAGCTAAGAGCAGCTAAACACAGCCGCACGTAAATGCAGCTAATCGAAATGTACAACTGCAAGAGATCGCTGTGTCTGGAATCTTGGAATTTTAAAATAATAAAACATGCTTTTAACAGCGGCAGAAACAGCCGCCCGAGTAAAAGAGGCCTTACTTCTGAGAAAATATTATTAAACATATTCTGCCCTGTTTGCTCATTAAAATCTATAAATATGCTCATGTTAGGATTTTTCTATGAAAGTCATCATTGCTTTTCCAATTACCTTAGTCAATGGCTTTCCACATGGGAACAAAACCCTGAAATACAATGATATAAAATCTAGCCAGATAACCAGGGTAAAGGAGAGATTGATGAATAGAACAATCAGAATAGTACATCTCAGCCCCACATTCATGTATAGCAGGACTTTTCGATCCTATAACCTCACGTTTTCAGCTCAATCTACAGCAGTCCAGTGCATTATCATTACACTGTAAGTGAAGAATATAGAATGTTTTCCCCTCTTCTCTGACCCTTTTTCTGATCATGGCTGACAATATTTTTATAATTTTTTATATAATTTTTTTTTCCATCTCTATACCCCCAGTGTTTACATAATAGAACAAAGTAACTGGGGGCCAGAAGGTTTTATTTCTTGACTTCCTTGATGGCACTACCTGTGAAAAAATGTTCATGCATGGGTGAGTCGTTTAGCCGTGTTTCAACGTCCTATGCACAAAAAACAGGTACAGAAAAATGGCTACAGCTGCTTCGAACTGTCGAGTCAAAATTTTGAAATGTTTGTCTCCAGCAGGAGGCAGGTTGTTTACTTAGGGCTGGAGAGCGGTACAATAATGAGTGTCTGTAGGTCACATTGAAGGTGGAGATTCCATGCAAGTTTGGCGCTGCATTTCTGCAAATGGAGTTGGAGATTTGGTCAGGATCAATGTCCTCAATGCCGAGAAATACAGAGATACTTACCTCACTCATGCTGTACCATCAGAGAAATGGACAACAACCCCAACATACAGCCAATGTCGTTAAAGCGGTTGTAAACCGCAGACTTTGCAAAAAAACAAAAACTCTGCAATAGCATATTGGCATAATAAGTAAGCCTCATTATAGGCACACCACTGCAGCCAGCACTAAACAGTACATTATATCTACTTATCATTCAGGTATTTCATTGTTTACACAAGTCTTAGCATTTTCTCAGTTAATCTTTGTTTAACTTACATTGTTTTTATAGGAATGCAATTTTGGGTGCAATTTTTGTGGGGTCTTTGCATCCCTCAGTGGGAGGAAAAAAAGATGCTGTCACTGGTCTAATCTCCTCTACCCCAATGGGTTAGTGATAACATTCACTATATTCAGTATGTACTATGTTTATGTTTGTGGATCAGTTGCTGAATGCTGTCTCTTTTATTGTAGATAACTGGTTATGCTAATCACATACCCCTGACGAAGAAAGATTTAACATATCAATTCTCGAAACATTGGATAATTCTGTCTCCTCAATTCAGAGTGGACAGGATGGACACATGGTTATTTCAGGGTATATATTTGCACACCTACTGTAACCACATCATTTGTTTTTTATGCTGTATATTGATTATCTTTTTACCTATACTAATAGAGTTCAAATTTGATCTTATATATGAAGTTTTTCATGCCCTAAAATCACAATAAGAGGTTCCTTTCCTAGTAACTTACATTGTTTTAAAAAAAAATTTGGGGAGATATTTCAGATCTTCACCTACACTAATGTAAGGATCCACTCATCCGGCTGTTAGTCAGACGTTCTAAACTACTTCTGGTTCCTTTAATTTCCCATACTTCGCAAGATTATAAACTGCGCATTGGTGGTCTCGGCCGTGTCTTTTCATTGGACCTTGCCCGTTTTGTCCCATCCGGGAGCTGCGATGCGGACTGTGGATCCTCCCTCCGCCCTGTTCTGACGTGGGGTGGGTGGGGGCTTCTTCATTGCGCGCCGTTGTCATGCATCCCATGCCGGGTGTTGGGTGTCCTTGAGACGCCTCACTGCCGGCAATGTGTTTACCCCCTGTTAGCTCACTGAGGGATAGTTTGTTTTGCTCCTCGGGCTGTGGGACCATGGTGATCTGGAATCCCGGTTGGTCGCGCCTTCTTTTCCTTCCCTTTGGTGGACTCACGCATGACGTTGGGGGCGTGGCTACGGTGGCAGCACCTATATGGGCCCCTTCCTCATTTCGGTTGAACACTTAGCACTGATCACACTGCTCTCATCAGTAACACTAGATGCACGCAGGCACTTTTGCTTTCAGTCATGAAGATCAGGTATTTACCTTTTTTCAATTTTCACCATTCTTTTTCTTTATTGATCACTTTTTCCTTGTCTCCCTATTTTCCTCGTCCCCTTATACTTCCATTATTAATTTCTACCTTTTTGGTTGTTTTTTGGTTTTCACACCAGTTTTTCAATAGAGAGGTTTTCCCATTCATCACCATGATTGTATACACCCTGACCCACATGGGGCGCTGTTCATTTTGGGCTGTTGTTTGCTGTATCGCATCCCCTCAGCTCCCGGACGGGGCTTCTCCGGCTGGTCTAGGAATTTCATGGGCCGTGCCACCATTGCGAGGACCCACATGTAAGTGAATGGGCTAATTGAGTTCACGGGGGGATCTCCCATGTCGGGGGTTATCCCTTTGGACTTTCTTATAATATCCAAATAGTATATATCTTTTTTTCATCCATAGATCACCACCATGGTTTTTCTCCTGATGATAAGCTATAAGGCCTTGAAAGGCGTAGAGCTAACAACAACCGAGTGTACACATTTATGAATCCTCTTGATAGCCGTTCCTTTTTCATTTGTTCCTTTCTTTTTCATTTTTATTTTATTTTATTTTATTTTTATTGATCTTTAGCGATGTTTTTTGTACAGTCATTAATTTCAATTTACAAAATCATGTTTTAATGTATCCCATAATATATGTATTAACTCCTTGTCGGAATGTCAATCAATGTGCAATATTTTCTAATGAATTGTATAACTGTAAAAATATTAATATATAGCAAAATGCATAGAATAACTTATGAATTATTTATACTTTATGGCAACTTGAACCAATTAAATGCTATTTTTTATTCAATTTACTTTATTGTTCCCGTGTGCTTCATGGAAAGTCCAGTCATTTATGCTCACCCTATTTAATATATTGAACCGGGACGGAGGAGGGGACTTGAACGGCCCTATATTCCTCATTTAAAGTCTCAATAGACTTTTCTTTTTTTTCCTTTCCTTGCTAAGATAATTGTATAATGTATGGCCAGCCTTAGCCTTGATCCCTGAACACTGGGCTTTACTTAATACTGTGTATACAGTATACATATGAAAACAGTGTGTATCGTGCCACACCAAAACCCATGGTGCTTTGTTACTGTACATTTTGTAGCTAAATTTCTCAAGCACTTTAGCAAGGTAAGTTGGCATACTTCCCAACTTTTTGAGATGGGAATGGGGGACACCTATTAGCAAATGTATGTAGGCACAGGACACACCCCTGCTATGCCCCCTTAAAGGAGAATTTAAAAAAATTAGTTAACCACTTCACATTCCTGGAAGGATTTACCCCCTTACTGACCAGAGCCCTTTTTGCGATTTGCCACTGCGTGGCTTTAACTGGCAATTGCGTGGTCATGTGACGTGGCTCCCAAACAAAATTTACGTCCTTTTTATCCCACAAATAGAGCTTTCTTTTGGTGGTATTTAATCATCTCTGCGGTTTTTATTTTTTGCGCTATAAACAAAAAAGAGCGACAATTTTGAAAAAAAACGCATTATTTTTTGCATTTTTGCTATAATAAATACCCCCAAAAAATATATAAAAAAACATTTTTTTTCCTCAGTTTAGGCTGATATGTATTCTTCTACATATTTTTGTTGGTAAAAAAAAAAAATCGCAATAAGCATTTATTGATTGGTTTGTGCAAAAGTGATAGCGTCTACAAAATAGAGGATAGTTTTATGGCATTTTTATTAATATTTTTTTTTTTTTACTAGTAATGGAGGTGATCAGCAATTTTTATCGTGACTGCGAAATTATGGTGGACAATTTTGACACATTTTTGGGACCATTGGTATTAATACAGCGATCGATACTATACAATTGCAATTGTAAAAATGTCACTGGCAGTGAAGGGGTTAACCACTAGGGGGTGGGGAGGGGTTAAGTGTGTCCTGGGGAGGGATTCTAACTGTCTGGGGGATGGGCTAGCAGTGACATGACACTGATCACTGCTCCCGATGACAGGGAGCAGACAATCAGTGTCATGTCACTAGGCAGAACAGGGAGATGCTGTTTACATCACCATCTCCCCGTTCTTCAGCTCCGTGACAAGATTGCGGGTATCCCAGAGGCGATCGAGTCCACAGGTCCTGCGGGCACGGTCATGGAGCTTGCGGCAGGCATGCACACGCGTGCACGGCGGGAAATTCAAAGTAACGTACGGTACGTTACTTTGCCCAGCCATGCCATTCTGTCGATGTATATGTGCTGACAGCAGTTGGCAAGTGGTTAAACACGCAAGTGCTTTTTTTTTTTTCTTTACCACTACTATTCCCTTATATTGGCTTTTGAAACTTACAAATGCAGCAATTTAGAAATTGGATGAACGATTTAACACTGGAAAACACTATAAAAAGATAAAAAGTGCATTTTATATACAACTATATAGACCAAAATGAGGGACAAATGAGGAGGAAAGAGGGATAGAGGGTCTTTGTTCCAAATCAGGGACAGTCCTTTGAAATCAGGGACGGTTGGGAGCTATGACATTGGGGTACCATTAACGATTAATTGCACCACATTGTGCCTACAAAAAAAAAAGTGCTTTTCTTGTGCATTGCAATTGTGTGCTCGATTTTGAGTGTGTGCATGTCAGGCACTCTGTTAGTCAGGCAACTAGCATTGTCAGAAGTGGGTTGACAATGGCTGTACCCATATTTTTATTGCTAAAGGATACCTTTAAAAAAAAATAGTAGGCTGCCATTGTTGAACTCTCATTTTTGAAAATTCTAGTTGCTTGATCATCAAGCTGATCCAAAATCTTCAATACTTTCTTAGACATAGAGAATATGCAGATAAATTATGATATTCATCTAACTTCACTATTACATGCATGTTCTAACTCTGAGGACAGAGACTGCCAGGCAAATAACATTTTCAGAAGGAGTTTGATCATAGTACAGGGTTTCCTTTAACAGCTGTAGCTATCATGCACTACAAAGATCTTCCACTGGGGGGCATCAACAGACTGCATATATTAGGATATTTGAAGTTCTTCCTTACATACTTATACAAGATTCAAATCATTATATTACCATTTTGCATTGGAAATATTGATTTGAACACCTTCATGTATTTAATTAGCTACTCATTTATTCCATATTTCAACAAAAAAAGATAGATTTCTTCACTCTTTATAGAGACTTTCTATTTATTTATTTTTTTCACCAAAATGTTTGCTGAATCTTTACAGCATTCTAGAACAGAGTCATTTATTATTTTTAGGGAGATAAATGCTGCAGAGGTGGCTTTCCTCAAGGTGACATAATTGTTTATTTGTTGCTGGTGCATTCCTATTTTTGCATTTCTTTAATAATATCTGAGTCAAACTAAAGTATAAGATGCAGGCAGTTTTATGTAGGGCTTATTCCCTCAGGAGCCACTTGGTATGATGGGTTCTCTGTTCTGCTGTTACTCTGCAAACCGCTCCATCCACTCTGACACACCTGGTTGTAACTTGAGTATTAATATACCTAACACTATATTAGTACACAGGAAATAGATCCTACATCACTAAATAAAGTAAATCATAGACAGTAATATGGCAATTAAAAGTCTCCCAGTAACTCTCTGCAATAACCAATCAAAAAAAGTGTTCCAGAATGCACTCTGTTATTATACCCCTGGACATGAGTACATGTAGGTGTCCCTGAATGAGGTACCCCTGTAAGGTGTTTTGTATAATACCGGACACCTACATTTTTCTCTTAAGCTGGCTAATGTTGGGACCTGTACGATGGTGCACTTTTTACTGTCTCTTTAAAACTGCATACACTGAATGACTGTTGGGCTGCTAAATATTAATGGTCTCTACTGGCAAATAACTGCTGACAGTGATGGGATAAGAATGCTTGTTCCCAGGAATCAGGTCTCCGGTGGCTCGGTTTTCATGATCAGGTACTTGCAAGGCTCAGTTCTTTCCTCTGGTCCTCACTGACTCTGTCTTCTCTGGTGTAGGCACACACTGCTCACAGGTCTGCACAGCTTTGGTCCCATTATACATCAGCTCAGTCTCTCAGCTCTCTGGGTACACAGAAAACAGCAACAGGTCTGTACTCTCTCTGCCCCTGCACATACAGTAAGGCTATTTCCTTTCAGTGGCACCAGTCTGTACTCCCCAGTACCCTGCATTTAAGAGATGATTCCAACCATGAGAGTGTCAAATGACTAGTCTGTCCGGCATGTAGTCAGCCACTGCCAACAGCTCTTAACAGGACTGAAGCCCATAGTAAGATAGTTCAACACCCAGTAGGAACCATCGTAGTCACCCTGATTCTATAACTGTTGACTGTGGACCATGAGCGGGATGCAAAAGGCCTTTTAGGCCAGGCTAAGTGTTTTGTGACATACAGCACACCTGGGAGAGAGAGTAAAATCTGTGCCTGGCTGGGTTGGTATGGGATGGAGAGAGAGAGAGAGAGAGAGAGAGAGGCTAGCATACTACAAAAAAACACCTTGTTAATCTCAGTTTGACATAAGTGGAACGCTGTGGTCTAGTACACATGGAGATTGGCCCCAGTACTGAGGTGCTCCCAAGGAGATTGAAGGGAAGATAGCTTAATAGTTATGTGCTGGCATTCTGTGTCTGCTACAGAAGCTTGGCTCTTGTGTTTGGTAGCATATGCCAAAGAGTTCTATCAGTATGTCAATGTTATATTTAATTACTACATCCATCTTTGCAAGCTACAGTAAAGTTTGTAAAATATATTCATTGTGTGGACATTCCCTTCTTATTGAATATAAAGGCTCAAGGCTGGGGATGTGCATGATGAAAAACATTGTTTTCTTTTGGTTTCTTCCATTAAGTAAATCATTTAATTTCAACCTAATATTATATTGGAATTTTTTTTTTTTCTGGAATATATTTGCAGAGCTAACCCCAAAGGAGTCACTAATAGATTAGTGACTCCTTAGATGACCCCTACTGACACCACCAGTATACCTTCACTGGGGCTTCCTAGCAATCACACAAGAAGGATGCATACTAGCTGTGATAAAATAAACAGGTTATATTGTATAGAATGGTAAGGCAATACAGCAGTTCAAAAGGTTCACAGTCGAACACAATGGGGGTTATTTATTAAAGGAAAATCCACTTTGCACTGGAAGTGCACTTGAAAGTACATGGAAAGTGCACTGAAATTTAAAGTCGCTGTAGATCTGAGGGGGACATGAAAGGAAAAAAAAAACAGCATTTTAGCTTGCACATGATTGGATGATAAAATCAGCAGAGCTTCCACTCATTTGCGATCTACCCCTTAGATTTAGAGTGACTGCACTTCCAAGTGCACTTACAGTGCAGAGTGGATTTGCCTTTCATAAATAACCCCCAACGAATCACTATAACAATACAGTTCAGTTAGCTCAGATACCCTTTAAAGTGGGGGTTTTTATATCCTGCAGGAGCGAGAGTGTAAACAATAACTCCCCACATGAGATTTAGGTGGCAAAAGAATGACAGACTAGCTCAGGCTAGATTTAAACCTGAAAATCTTTTAGATCTCCTGCACTCCAGTGCTGCAACCAGACAGACCCTTGGTGACAAAATAGTCCTATGATTCAGACTTCTGCTGGCTTAGTTGGAGGTCCTATATGTTGGAGGCACAAGGCAGGATGATGTCACCCTTGTTGTTGTACAGTGGACGGCCCCCTTAACTGGAGATGTGGCAGTGGCGGTTGGGGCAAATGCACATCTGCAGCTGAAGGGTTTCCTCAGAACAATCCTCATGACTTTGGTTCATCAGTCTCATCTTCGGTTCCGCCTGCAATTCTGTCAACTTTGCTTAACCCGCCCTGGATGGAACGGCACAGCATAGCTTTACACAGTCACGCACACACTCCTTTCCTCTGAGACATCTCTCTCTCCAACTCCTTCTGTGTCTTCCTGGGCTTTTTCTTTTATACTGTGCCTCCCCATGATGGTTGCTTATGGGTTTTGTAGTTTGACTTCAGCTCTGCTCTGCTGTGTGCAAAGTCCCGCTTCCAGCCTACAGCTCATAAAATGCTCTGAGTACTTGAATTAGGGCTATGGCAAAGTGAAGGTATTTTTTGCATTCTCAGTAACAATGCCACCTCCTAGAAAGAATATAAAGTAAGCCCTGTGATACAGGTAGCTGCCGACATCAAATTGTGTTCCAGCAAAGAAATCCAACAAAGAACATACATAAGTATCTCAGTGCAGCATTTAAATACTGCATTAAATCATATATAAATAAATATTTTCCAGTGAATGTAAAAAAACTTATGATCAAGAGAGTCTACAATGTGTTGCTTCTGTGAATATGTTTAGCGTATAATACAAGTCCACACTATGCTACTTCATACACATCAACTGTGAATCTTCACCCAACTTTATACTTTTCAGCATTAAACCAAGGGCAGCACAGGTTCAGAGAATACAGTTAAGAAAAACCCTTTTGTATTATGGAAAGAGGCCTTTTATCTCTTCAGCTATGTCATACATAAGAGGAGTGACCATACACAAGTACTCATCTTTAAATTTTTCCTCATGTATCTGATTGTTAGTGACATGGATCCTCACTGGGAAATGGCTATGTATGTTTATAGCTAGGCGACATGCAAATATTTGACATCCGGGGTGAAGTATTTACTGGAACTATTTGATAAAAGCAACGTGTTTATTCCGGTTGAATACATTCAGTTAAACAATACAGATTCCTACACACTGAATCTATTATTTTCCACTATGCTCTCATAAATGCCAGAAACAAAATATGGCCAGTTTAGTTATACAATAGAAGAAGCTTTTTTTAAAAAAAAAAAAAAAAATACCATATCGTTGTTCTTACTAAATAGTTGTCAAAACTTGGAGAGAAAAACTGAAAAACTGTGCATTATACATTTTGTAATATTTAAAAAAGTATTTTAAATGGTAATTGTGCTTTAATGGACATGATTTGGAATTGTGGATACTTGAAGAAATGCATGTATAGTATGCTTGGTCTTGCAGTTCTAGAGTAGGGCTCCAATCTTTTCAACATGAGGTCCATATTGTATATATTACACATAATTGTGGTATGTAAAAAAAAAGACACATCAGGATTGCCCATACATCAAGTTCCCCATTAGAGTCCCCCTTACATTAAGGTTCCCATCAGAGTCTCCTCTTACATTAGGGTCCCTATCGAGGCCTCCCTTACAACAGTATCTGCCTTATGAGTCCTCCCCTTACATCAAGCAGATGTTCCACCTTACATCAGAAGCGGAGACTATAGGCAGCCTCTGCTAACCTTAATCCTCCATCACTCCACTTTGAAGATATGCCACTGACCCTAGCTGCAGGCCAGATAAAATTTGTAGCGGGCCAGATGTAGCCCACGGGCTGTAGTTTGGAGACCCCTGTTTTAGATTAAAGACAATGAAAATATAAAGGTAGGTGTTTTTCCATAAGGCCTTGGGTCTTGAAGTTATACAGGTGCTGGAAATTGCAGGTTTACCAAGCAAGGAGAAATACAAATATCATGTGCTCAGACTTGAAATTATACATGTACTGGAGAAAGGCTAGTGCGATGGAACTTCTACAGAACAAGAAGACACATCCGTGGGGCCAGCTGGAACCTGTAGTTCCTCAGTGACTTAACATATGTCAATAGAATGTGCTATGCTGGGTAAATAGTAAATACATCTCCTTGCTTAGTTGCCAAGTGTCCTGGAATCTGCAAGACTGTCATGGGATTCTGGACACTCTCCCTCAAGATCAAAGAGCTTGGCCTCTCATTGCCTTGTGCCCCAGGGAACCCAACAGCATCAAGCTAGGCATAGGGCCACAAGGTGCAAAGGTAAGCAGTTGTGATTTGTGAAGTGAGCACTTGTGGAAGAGGGGTGCAGGAGGTGTAAATGTGGACAGTTGTGGTAAAGGTTTTCATAAGGTGGAGAGATTAGCAGCTGTGATAGAATGGTGCAGATGTGAGCATTTGTGAAAGAGGGGTGCAGGGGTGAGCAGTTGTGGAAAAGCGGTGCAGGGGTGAGAATGTGGAAGAGGGATGAAGCATTGAATAGCTGTTGAAAGGTGGTATCCCATATAGCAAGAATAACTTGCCATAAATTTGTGGTGGCAGTGTTGAATTGTAAGTCTGTTAACTTGCTGCACATTTTCACTGGCAAGTTATACACTTGCAGAGCACTTGAAGCACAAGTTATAGCTGGCACTTTTCCAATTTGTAGCAAATTTGCATGACAAGTCTCTAGCAAGAGCTAAGTTGCAATGATGAGTCTACAGCAAGAACTCTGCCAGTCTACAGCATGAAAATTCAGCCACAGTGACCCCTGTGGTGGGATGACTATTGCACAATATAACTAACTGAACCAGCACTTAGTAAGCAGTGGATGTGGTGTTCAGGCGTGAACAGTGGACCAGGGAATATGCTTAATTCTTCATATACTTCATATGGTGTTGTACATCACACCTTCTGCACACATTGTGATTTGCACATTCCTATGAAAAATACAATTAGTGCAGCGCAATACTGAAAGAAAGTCCATATACAAGTAAATAGAACTAATAGAAGTTCCAGGATGAATTAAAGGACACCTTGCGGCAAGGTAAATTCAAATCCACCGAATATTCTGAGTGACAGGCCCTCCACCAGCAAAAAAATGCTCTTACCAGATAAGGTGTACCCCTGAATGAACAGAAGGTCAAATACACTTGTGTCCCCAATGGGATGAAGGTAAATCGACAGCACAGCAGTGGAAAACAAATTATCCAGGTCAAATATAGGAGAAAATTAAAATGATCTAAGTGCTTTCCGTTAAAATGTTTATTAAAAATCAATCAGGAGTTACAAATGTCGTGAGGCAGTGGCACTGAGTAGTGCTGTATGTAAAGCCAATATGAGATTAAAAACATGATACTCCAAAGTCAAAAATGGCAGCGTGTGACATCCGTAAAATAGTTCATCCCCTGTACGCATTACATCTTATGGGACTTCGTCAGCGAGGGCGGGGCTATCATGTCACCCAAATGCTTAAATAGACGGCTGGTCTCCATGAAGATCACGGAAAGCCTAAAGTTCTGATAGTCCATTGCAATCTTAAATTCCTATGGGGACTATGGCTTGTAAAATAAAGAATGTATAAAATACCTATGTATAACGGCTATCCCTGTATAAGAGTTGTCCATTACAAGTCTCCACTTTTTCCCCGGTAGCCCTACATAATAACAAAAAAATATATAAGTATTAGGACGTTTAAATGCCAGTGGCCATTTCTTTACAATAAAAGACATGAGTATAACAAAACATCAAAAATGTAAATATAAAATAAACTAAAAAACATCAAACTTAATATTTATTTATCAAAAATAAAACAGTTCAAATCAAATTTAACATTTAACCCTACCAGAACCAAAACCGTGTCTCATGGATCCAGAAGGATTACCCTTGACTTAAATGGTGTATGAAATTTCCTCCCCTCCAATGTTTACTTACCTTCTCCACCCCCAAAATCTGAGACATTTGGGATCCCTATTGTGAAAATTTCTAAAATGTTTTGAAACGCTATGTGACCCCAAACCTCTTTTGATATTATTAACATGCTCGGAAATACAAACTCCTAAGGGTCTAGAAGTCCTCCCCACATACTAGAGTCCACAATCGCACTCCAGCATGTACACGACACCCCTAGTATTGCATGTAATGATTTTTTTTATAGAATACTTTCTATTTGTAGCAAATAAAACAAAGTCCTTAAGTTTTTTTAAATTATGCTTACATTGCCTGCACGCAGGACATTTTCCGCAAGCGTAAAATCCAGACAGAAAAGAAAATATTCTATTATCCTTAACTATAGGAAGGTCTACAACACCTGGGACTACAACATCTCTGAGGGTAGGGGCCCATCTGCAAATAAATCTCGGATGTGAGGGTAACACTGTACATAAATCTTTATCCTTTTTTAAGATTTTTCAATGTTTTAATAATAATTTTTTAATTTTTTTTATGTTGGATATTATAATCCAATATCATTTTATATTCAAACTTGTTCTGTCTTTCATTGAAATTTTTGTTAGAATCTGCCACTAACTGGGTTCGATACAGATTCCTGATATTCTGCATCTCACTAATAATCTGTTCCTTCTTATAACCTTTCTGAAAAAATTGTTCAGCCAACACATTAGACTGCGCATAATAGTCAGACTCAAGAGTACAGTTATGCCATAGGCAAATAAACTGTCCTCTTGGTATATTGCACAGCCATGATTTATGGTGGAAACTATCTAAAAGGATGAAGCCATTTCTGTCAGTCGGTTTAAAAAAATGACGTGTCTTAAAAGAGCTTCCATCTCTGAAAATCTCTAAATCCAGGAATGTCATGCAAGAATCATCGGCATTCCAGGAGAGACTAATATTTTTAGTATTACCATTGAGCTTAGACATGAACAGCTGCAGGCTGACAAGATCTCCCTCCCATACCATGATCAAATCATCAATGTATCTTTGGTAGCATATCAGCTGTGCAGGTCTATCGCAAAAAAATGTTTCATCCTCCCATAGCTCCTTGAGCAGGTTTGCTACACTTGGAGAAAACCAGGTGCCCATGGCAACTCCAAGGGTCTGAAGAAAGAATTTTCCATCGTACCAAAAATAATTGTTGGTTAGACAGAATTCTAGTTCTATGCAAATGTTTTATGTAAATCAGAAAGATCTGATTTGTCCAAGGCCCACTTAACAGATGTCAGTGCATCCTGGTGTCCAATAATGGTGTAAAGATAAGAAAAATGTAGCAGCACTAAAAATAGAAAATAAAAAAAATATTAAAAAATATAAAAATATATACTTGTCCTAGGAATTGACTTTTAACTAATAATAGCAATGAACATCACCAGAACAATTAATCAAGCCCAATAATATGAAATGGTAAATGAGTGTTATACAATTAATACATAAAAAATTACAAAATAACATATAAGGAAAAAGACAATAAATAATTAAACGTGATAAAAACGTGCAAGATAAGAAATCTTGAATTAAAAGGTACAGTTTGAATGCTTCCACCATGACACAGTCCAAGTTCATAAGACAGTGTTCAATATTGGATTGGATTATCGTTAATTCCGTGACAGAACCATGACTGCAACCAAAACTGTGACCACCATGTGAAATACAAGCCTACCAAATAGCAAGCTCAGCCAGCTTGTGACCTATATCCCGGTCAGGGCCTTTATCCCAAACTGCACCAGATCAGCAATCCAGACCTATATCCAGGAGCCAGGCTAAAACACCACAGGGGGAATGATTCCTAATAATCCGAAGTGCCATCTTAATCCGGGAACTCCAATACGATATTCATATGGAACCCAAAAGAAAAAGCCTCAACATAGCATGACATTTATTTATTAAAAGGTTAAAAATACACTTACAGTGTTGAAATTAGTAACAGCTAAACATGGACGCCCGACATTCCCCAGACGATATCAGTGGTTTGACGAAACGTACGTTGGGAGGAGTTGACGTGCATTGCGTACCAGTGTTCGAGTGGATGGGCGTCCATGCTTAGCCGGCTGGCTATTTTTGCTGTTACTAACTTCTGCACTGCGACAGCGGCTCGCGACTCAGAACCCAGTCGAGAGGTCACAGGACGGTCCCCCTGCGCTGAGTGGGGAGGTCCTAGGGGGAAATCTGGACGGGCCCAACCCAACAGGTCCAGAGCACAGCGACGCACAGCAAGGAGGCACAAAGAGCAAGAGGTCAGGGGCTAACATCACACTGATAGCTAAAAACATAAGTACACATAAAAGAGTGCGTGCATAAGGACATGATAATAGGTCCGTGCATGCACTGTGGACATACATTACTCATGTACAGAGTTTTGCATAATAAAAGACATATGTACATATATACATTCGAGCATTATATAGATAAACTGTAGATCATTCAAAAACTCTTGTAGTGTCTAATTATCCACTGATGGTACAGGGTGTGAACAAGTATGTAAAAGGCTCAGCTGGGAGAGAAAGAATTTGTTTGGGGGACATGTCATTGGGTTCCCATTCAGAACCCCCTGAAGAAAAACCTTTCAGGAAAGGTCTATAGGATATGCAGCCACTGAGTCCTGGGGGCTGGGTGGCTTTTAATCTAAAAATCCACCTCTGTTCTAATTGTAGAAGGGTTTTGCTCACATCTCCCCCTTGCATACCAGTGTGGTCTTGGAGAGAGCCAGCTCGCCTATAAGTGAATACCGGGGTAACAGGTACAAATGGACCGATCACAAGGTCCATAGTCAGCATGTGCCAGTATTTGGTTATAACCCGTTTGATCGCTAAATGCTGATTGGAGAATTTGGTAATGATGGAAATGGGATTGGGTTTTTTCTTTTTGAATGAAATATTGCAACGTACATAGTTGCGGGTTCTGGCACATGCTCTTGTATACTTTTTTAAGGCACGTGTTTGAATATCCCCGTGCCTTTAATCGTGATCTCAGTATGTGGGCCTCTTTTTTTGAAAACTGTATTGTCAGTGCAGTTCCTCCTTGTACATAAGTACTAGCTGTAGGGGATGAAGGATATGAGAGATTGAGGATGAAAACTGCTGGTGTGGAGTATTGAGTTGCCTTCAGAGGGTTTCCTGAATAAACTTGTGGTTAGGGATCCGTTGGTATCTTTGTAGATAGTCACATCAAGGAATGTAATGGATTCCTTGACCCAAGTCATGGTAAATGACAAGTTAAAGTTATTTGTGTGGGGTCCATTCAAATGTGGCCAACAAATCTGTATTTAATCCTCCTAAAGGTGATAATAGACATATTGAAGTTTTTAAAAATATGGCTACTAGTAATTTGGAAGGAATGAAAGTTAAAAAGGATCCCTCTTACTTACTCTTACTTCAAAAAAGGAATTAGTACTTTAGAAAAAAATAAAGATGCGGTCCCGTGGATAAGGGGAGAGGTTTAGTGGTTATGAGCAAGACTTTTTATAAAAATGAAATGGAGCGATTACTGGCAGACCGAAATACTTACCAAGTGCTCAGTAATGACCCTGTTTTCCTTTTTAAAGGGGAGCTACAAAAGCTTATTCATTTTGGTAAAATTAATGACGTTTTAAATAAAAAAGAGGCTCTGTACTTAGACCCTAGTGCTTGCAGGAGACTGGTTGTGTATTTTTTATGCCAAAAATACACAAGAATGGCCAGTGTCCCCCGGGTAGACCGATAGTCAACGGTATAGTTTCAATCTCAGCACGTTTAGGTCAGTACATTGACTTCTTTTTTAAACCTTTAGTGTCAGCAACTTCAGCATATCCGAAGGATACCAAGCATGTTATCCAGATTTTGGAAACAGTACCATACAATAATAATAGTCTTTTGGTGACTGCAGTATCTTATAATCTAGAGATCATCAGGAGTTGGTAAGAGCCCAATTTAATTTTCATTTGGATTGTTATACATTATTATCACTGAGAACGGTGGCTAGCACATCCAGTTGGTGGAATACCAATGGAATAATTTTTGATACATATGGACACTTGTTTATTGAACTCTTTATTTATCACCAGGTGATACACTGTGTTTGCTATATTTTTTTTGATAAGAGTTTTCTTTGTTTATGAACAGCGCAACCTTTTTATATATTTTTTTTCCATGGTCTCCTTGTATCCAAGGAGTGGTAAAAGTGCAGCAGTCTACACTTATAATTAACATGAGATTTTCACACTCGCTTCTTCCTCCGGTCTTCCTTGGGAACACTTTCACTAATGGACTTTTTAGCCTTCTATATGTTCAACAATATATGTGTTTTTTGCAGTGATATATGTTCCTGATTTTGGTTTATAATATATACTGTATATTCACTTGGATATGCTTAACGCCACCTTTTATTTATTTTTTTTCCATAGAATAAAATTAGGTTTCCCCTACAACGTAACTGCTGGTGGTGTGCTCTATTCTTTAGTTGTGCACATTTAGTCTGGATTTACAAGGACAGGTATTATTGCTGTCCCATCACAGACATTTGTGTTCCCTATACTGTCATTCATGAAAAAGCACAAGCATGCTCTGCAAACCCTCATTGGTTTCTTACATTTTTCAGTCAACGATGAGGAAATCGGTTATAGAAATGTTTTTTTTTCAATATGAGTAAATATCAAGCATGTCCCTTTAATACACCAGGAAAGTGTTGCTATCAGTGGCATCACTAGGGGATGGCTTTTGGGGCTATAGCCTTGAATCTGGGGTCCATAGCCCTGACTCTCTGCAGGGGTCCCCAAGGGGAGATGAGGCTCTCTGGGGACCCTGATGTAAGTGGAGGGGCTCTCTGGGGACCCTGAGGCAAGGGGGAGGCTCTCTGGGGACCCTGATTTTAAGGGGGGGGCTCTGGGGACCCTAATGTAAGGGGGGCTCTATGACTTTCCTATGCTGCTATGGACTCTAGCCCCAGATCTTTTGTAGACCTAGCAACACCCCTGGTTGCTATTATTATCAGTTGTGTAATTAAAAAAATCTGATTTAAAAAATATTTAACGAACAAGAAAAAAAAACATACTTTTAGCCAATACTAGTAAGATGGTTTCATTTAATAAAGCTTAGTTCAATGAAACAGAAGACATTCTCATTCAATATCTTGAGTCTATTGTACAGTACATAATTGAATTGTACCTTCTGATTCTCCCATTAAATGCTTTATGAAAAATACCTTCTAACTTACCACCTGAATCTTCCTTTCTTTCAAGCAAGGCAGTGGAAAGATTAACCTAGCTTCCATTTTATCTTTGTCCGACACAATGACTGTCCTTATCTTATGAAACAAATTAAGGGAGATTTTTATTCAATCCATGAATTCAATTTTCAGGATTTTAATGGAGGAAAATTATGAAGCTTTAGTTATCAAACTTTCAATAGATGTCAGTATAAAAGATTTTAGTCATTTTATGTTTTTTTGCTTGTATAGTTGAAATTTAGCATACTTTTTTTTCCAATTAAAAACCATAGTAAAGCAGTTACATTTACAAAGTACCTTCGGGCTACTGTAGTTTTAATTTTATTTTATGTAAATATGTTTTTTGGTGACTAGTTGGCATGAACTTCACACACTGTTCTTATTTCAGTTGGGTCAGTAAACAATACAATAGCAATGTCTGTGTATGCAATATTTTAAATATGCCCACTTTATCCCACTCTGCTAAATGGATAAAATAAAGTTGTTGCCATGCCTTACATTCCAATTAATACTGATGTCTATTGACAGCGAAAAATGTCAGCTATTATTTTAAAAAGTAACAAAGTCTTTTTTGGAAAATGAGCAGACTGAACAGATCATTAGGTTTTAAATCTACCATTGACTCTTATGTTTCTGTTTGCTTTTCTTACCTACAATTTCCACATCTTTCCTGTCTCAGGTCATTAACTTTCTTTGTAGATGTCATGCTGGATGCTCCACCTCTTCCTGAGACTTTCAAAACTTAAAATGGAATGCTCCACCATGTCCCCCTTGACACTTGTTTAAAGCTGAAAATGCAGCCTATTGCTTTTAATTGCTGTAGTCTGTACCATGTTTAATATTAAGCTTGAGAATAGATTCATGGTTATACTATTGCACATTGTCTGTTTGTTGCTGGAGACTAAAACAAGGCTTAAAGCCAGAGGCGTATCTTGTGAAAATGGCGCCTATGGCAAGCACTGAAACTGCTCCCCTGTCAAAACCTTTGAAACCCATATTTCCAATAACCCTAACAAAAAAAACAGCTAACAAAACCACAAGTCAAGCTCTTTAATCTTTTAATTAATAAATTATGGATTGGCACTGCATAAAAATTACAACTACAATTACACCCCCTGTTGCTTTTAGCAGTTGTAGTACCCACAGACAGTCACAAATTCAAATGAATGGCGGTGCTCTGCAAGCTCTCCAAAACTGTGTGCAGTGTGGAGTTCAAGGGGTTAAAGTACACAGTGTGGATACAACTCCTCCCCACCATCTCTCAAATGCACAAGTGAATGAGCCCCTACATACTGCATGTCAATGGTGAAAGGCAGCTCAAACAAAATGTCATGCCTTTTGCTGGACCACCAATAAACAGCAGGTACACATCACTGATCACAAAGTTGTCTCACAAAAATTGTAAAGATATTGCATTTCTGCTTTTATATATATATATATAGCCACACAGGACAGATTTGCTATATGTACACTTTGCACTGTCCTGTGTAAAACATTTGCTCTTCCCTCTTTGGGTGCCAAAAGGATTAGCAAGGTGATCTCTATCTTAGTGTGCAGTGACTCAGTGATCAGTGTGCTGGTTACTTGAGACTGTGTAGTATGAGCTGAACACACAGATTACACCAAGGATGGGGCACAGGAATTGGGATGACTCTTTGCTATGACACAGATTGCACCTTGGCATTGTAATTGGAGAGGGAGACACCTGTGCAGTGTGACAGGAGGAGGCTACCTGGGCAGTGCGACAGGAGGGGGGGGTACCTGGGCAGTGTGACAGGAGGGGGGATAACAAGAGAAGGGGCAGAGTAACATAAGGACACAATGCGTGGACACACTATT
Organism: Lithobates pipiens; assembly: GCF_037356315.1. Taxonomy (NCBI): domain Eukaryota; kingdom Metazoa; phylum Chordata; class Amphibia; order Anura; family Ranidae; genus Lithobates; species Lithobates pipiens. The sequence goes on from NW_027507748.1 coordinate 430,508,521, forward strand.
CTCTCTCATGTGCAGAGCACATTGTCTTATTCTGGTGCCGACCCTCATATCACACACAACACACAGTAATCACAAAGAATGCTCAGAATTCTCCCCTCACCCGGCCCCCCTCCTCCTGCTCCTCAGGTTGTTGTTTCTCTTACTGTGGCTGACTTCGCGGTTGGTCTCTTGCAAGTTCTGGTCCTGGTTGGCCGTCATGGAGCTTCCATCTCTGATCCAGTGCCGATGTCCCATAATTCTTCACTGACACCTCAACACTGTGCTGAGTGACCTGACAGGTTGCCGGTCAGGCTGTAAAGGGGAAGAGGGCAGGGCTGGACCAAGTTCACTGCCAGAATCCCTCTTCAACAGAGCCCACCAAACGAGCCTACCGCCATCTGACCCGGGGGTAGCCCAGGGAATCACCTGATGTACACGGGCTCAGCAAGGAGGAATCTCTCCCGCCAGCTAGAAACCGCTATACAGCAGCCTAGTCCCTCCAAAATGGCAATCGTGACTCCACAAGGCAGGAGGAATCAATCGCAGACCAGGTCACTGATCCAGCACCAGATGACACACAGGGAAAAGGCACGGTGAGTAATCCACACATGGCCTCACTATCTCCCACTTCCACAGAGTCACTAATAGACAGAACCAGATTGCATATGACTCCAATGAGTGGCTTTCTAACCTCCCTAGATAACTGTCCAAACAGGCCACAATTCTCCCTTCACGCCCCCACAGACTTGACTGCTATGATGTCTGCCTTCTCTACTATGCTCACCAAAGGCTTGGCTCAAACATCCGCCCAGATCACCTCATCTACACATGCTGATTTGCAGCAAATAGGGGCCAGAATTGAAATGGTGAAAAAGAAATCTGACCAGGCTGCTGGAAGGATTAACCAGAACACTACAAAAAGCAAAACAAAAAAAAACAGACCTCCAGGATCCAGGACCTCCAGGACCAGCTAGAGATGGCCCTATACAAAATAGATGACCTTGAATATAGGTCGAGACGATACAATTTTAGAATTTGGAGGCTCCCGGAAACAGTGAAGGATGCCCCAACAGAAGTACGATCCCTACTTAGGGACCTAATACCCTAAATACCAGAGTACAGGTTGGATTTGGACAGAGCACACAGGGCCCTACAACCCCCACGTAAATATGGTCTACCCAGGGACATAATCGTAAAGCCCCACTTTTATGCAGTCAAAGAGGGGGTAATGAAAGCATCTAGGACTTCGGACAAACTATTACTCCAAGGTCACCAAGTCCAGATTTTTGCTGATCTTTCCCCTTACACAGTTCAAAAAAAGGTGCGCTCTGAAACCACTACTCCAGGTTTTAATGCAAAAAGAAATCACGTACAGGTGGGCCTTCCCTCTGCACCTGCATTTCTCCTACCAGAATAAGCCCTATGGCTTCTCATCATTTGGGGAAGGAGAACATCTGCTAACACATCTGGGGATCATCACCCAGGAAATTCCACAACCGACTACCACCAGAGGACCCCCTTCCATGAAATGCCCCTAACCACCTAGCCTATTAACTCCTGTCTGGCAAAAGTAGCAATTGAAAAGTTCGAAAAACTCTTGCAGTCCCTGATGAGAAGCTCCTAAGTGCTGGAAACTCCACTAAATTCAGCTCCTCCTGGAACGGATCTCCGAAATCCTAGAGGTTTCCAACTGAGTCGCCCCAAAAGTACAACCAAACCCTCTTTAGGAAAACTTTTCCCTTTCCATATTGAATCTCCTCCCACTGAACTTCAACCCCTGCTGCCATGACGAATAAGATGTGATAACTACCTTTCGGCTCCAGCCCACCTAATCACGTTTACTAATCCTACTTTATCATCCCCACTGAGCCTCCCACATATGTTGGAAGGCATGTGTACCTTTCTCCAACAAATCCAGAGACACTGGTCACCCGAAGTTCAGGATATACCAAAATCTCAGATAATGGGACGGGTTGGAGGGGGGTAAAACTTCTAGCCCTACCCCACTGGGGAAAGGTACGGCAAAAACCCTTAGCAAGGTGGGGACCTGCAGGAAGTCATCAGCAAATGTACGAATGGGATACTGCAACTGTTGAAGGGGAATCTAGTGTAGACAGCAGGGGAGTCCTCGGTTTAATACTCCTGCTGTAGTAACGGATCCTCAGGGAGAAGGCTCCTCTTATATTTTACATGGTAGGTACACTGACAGGGCTCTGTCTTTCATTAGCGATAACTTGTTTGTAATTGTCACTGTTCATAGTGGCACTGATATGTGGCACTGATGAGCACTGATAGGTGGCACTGATGGGCACTGGGCACAGATAGGTGGCACTGGTGGGCACAGATAGGCAGCACCGATGGGCAGATCTGATGGGGGGCATTGATGGCCCCAGGCCCTAGTTGATTCTCCAGTTACTGTAAAAAAATTGGATCTACTCTAGCCCCCTACCTGACACTATTTTATAATTCTTTGAAGGGGGGGGACCCCAATGGATAAAGATTTAAACAAAGCCTTTATTTCTGTTATCCCCAAACCAGAGAAAGATGGAAGAGAGGTTAGCAATTATCACCCAATCTCCCTCATAAATGACATTAAAATCTCTGTGTTTACATGTGGCCGGCTGTGATTGGACACAGCCAATCACATAGTTAAAGAGCCACGGCCAGAGCTCTATACACAGATTGGGATCGCATTGTGTCCTAGCAATAGCCGTCATTTGACGGCCAACAGCCAGAAGAGGTTAAGGAATGTGTCAGACCTCTGCAGAAAAAATACTGCTATCACACAAAAAGCAAAAGGGTTTCTCTCCAGCATGCTGTCAGGGGACAGGATTTTCTACTCAAGCTGTGGCTGCTTTTTAAGGAAAACAAATAAACTATTTGATGCACCTGCAATGCATTTAGGTCATTTAAACTGTAAGTTTATTTGGGCTTTAAAGCTACATAATTACATAAAAATACACATGTTTATTTGGGCTTTAAAGCTACATAATTACAAAAAAATGCACATGTCCATACAAAAAATGCATACTTAGAACCCTAAATCTACAGTTAATCCACAAGATAACCTATGCTTTCAAAACACATTAACACTTTTAAAGATAATCCTTTAGGGTAAAGTGACAGATTCTTACCAGCCCTCATCCCAATATACATGCTCAGCTTTGCTGTACTCCCTCGCCGTTCAGTTGCTCGATGGTAGCTGTCACAATACCTTTCACTTCTAGGTATGGGATAGCCTACCAGATTGCAATACACAGGCTTGAGTGGCCAGTTGACAAGCCCAAACCCTGTTCTTTTTACACCATCTGACACACCTGTGTTGACAGGCAGCACAAACCCAGGAAATCTAAAAGTAGGTAGAGTGGCAAGCAAAGCCACTCTCCTAGAGACACAGACACATATGTAATGGGAGACTGCAGGATCAATCAGAGGCTGCAGAGACAACAAGTGACACAGGTAGGGAGCACTGTAAGCATCATTTAATGACTGAGAGCAATGGCAAAAGGGGAGGAGACTTTCACTCTGTGGTTACCTACCCACTGATAGCTGGCAACACAGTGTAATGGGTCTCTGGAGAGGAGACACATGAGAGGAGATAGATAGCAATATACAAATACCTTACTGGTGACCTCAGCATATGGAAAATAACTTTTCAGTGGGAGGGAGTTTAAAAAGACATGCAACCATTCACTTAAACTGGAAGAGAAGTGGTTTAACCCTAAACTACATAGAGGGTTCTTTATTGTCAGAGCAGTATGGATGTGGAATTCTCTTCCACAAGAAGTGGTGTTAGCAGGGGATGTCATTAATTAAAAAAAACAAAAAAACTATTAGCTGGGCACCTTAACAATTGCAACATACAGGGATATATAAGGTTTACTAATGACATAAACACATGCACACACACACACACACACCACAGGTTGAGCTGGATGGACTGGTGTCTTTATTCAACCTTACTGACTATGTAACTATGCAACTATGTAATGAGAATATATAGAAAGAAATGAAGGGAAAGATATGCATTACATGTGAGTAGGCTTAGTGCTTATGCATAGGGTTGTATTGGGACATATAACATAAAGGTCAGGTATGTTTTGACACGCGAGGGTCGCAGGCATTGGGTACATATTGAACAAATGAATTACAAGAAAAAGATGGACACATATGTGCACAGGTATATGCAGATCTGAGTTTATATATAGAAATACTTATGGACTAATGTCCTGAATTCAGACTTTACATACAAGCATGTTTACACTCAGACCTGCATATACTGTACCTCCATAGAGCTGTATCCTTTAATGTGTGGTGAAATACAGGTGTATATCCCCCAACACGCCCATGAGCACGAGCTCCAAGTGCTATTTTCTTACAATTAAAATACAGGGGTCATTTTTGTGGTGAATGAAGAAACCACAACACTATAAACCTGTGTCAAGGTGTTTGACTATCCTGTGGCCAGGAAGTCACACAACACCACATTTCCTCCATAATGTGTCTAGCAATGTCTCGGGTCCCCTGGTCTAATGAGAACCTCCAGAGTTAGGGACAGCTGACATCTTTCTGTGTAAGGTGGGTTACAAGGCATGGTGGGTGTAATGCAAGGTAGATTCATGGACGCCAGACACTACTTGAATGAGAGATTTATTTTCTCTTGAACAGAACTGTGGGAGAGAGGGTTTAGGGCTAGGACACCCTTAATTAGCAGACTCTGAGACTTCTATAGGTTGACAGCCATGCACGGAAAAGCATCTGGCAAAACCCCACATCTGCATGTGTAGGACCGTTGTCTCTATTGGCACAGTCTTATAACAGTTTCTAACACAAGTTGTAACAAACTTCCGTACTTCCCCAATCACTTCTTGTAGATCTTCACTCCACTGAGCTCCCAGTCTCTCACTAGACTTGCTGATCCACTGCCACTGGATCCACGAGCTCTTCCAACCTCCAAGAAGTATCTTCCTCAAGCATCATCCCCGTTTCCCAGAGAGTGACAGACAGAGTAGCAGCACGATGTCCCCAGGATAGGCCTCAGACTCTGTCCTAGCAGCCTGGGGCAGCACAACACATGTCCACCCAGACAGCCGTCCAGCTGGCACGGAACCCTGATCACCTGACTCCAACAATATATAGGTCTTCCCAGCAGGCCAAGGGGATTTAAGAAACCCCTGCTTATTAGCTGAGACATCCCATATACTCCTAATCTGTCTTTGCATTGCCCTTGTCTTATCTAATGCTGCCAGGTACCAGGCCACCCAGCGACAGAAAAGAGAAGTGCAGCAATTCCTGACTTAGGGTGAAATCAATTGATCCCTGGCAGATAGCCAAGGCAACTATACCTGGCAGGTAAATTTAGGAACAACCCTGCCTAAACATCAGGGTGTTAAATGTGTAATTCATCTGAGGAGGAGGAATTGACAGCAAATCCTCCTCCATACTTTGATAGGATTGCATTTTGCAAGCTAAGTAGCCTATGCTTGCTTTCTGTTTTCTACCCTACCCTCCCCAATTACCCCCATTCACTGGCTTTCTTCCTGGCAGCACATTTTCAGTCTAAATGTTTTACACTGTTGCTACAAAATAGCCAACAGCAACTTCACGCCAATGACAAGGGCTGAGAAGCACTGCAAGTGACACCAGGGCATGGTAATCCAAGGGTAATCCTCATCACACTCCCAAAGATCTGAAATGCCTTCAATATCTCTTAAAATGAGATATTGAAGGCATTATTTTTTCACATATTTTTATCAAACTTTCTGTGTGCAGACTAGGTTAACATTTTACACTTGCTCAGAGTCCCACTTAAATTTTTTTGCATGTTATTTAGAAGACAACAATGCCCAATACACAGGGCTTTTTTTCAGCGGCAGCACGGGGGAACGCTGGGGAGCGCACCTCCAGCAATTAATGTATGTAATGGAAAGGAGTGCTGGGGTGAGCTGGAAGGTCTATTGATGTTGGCTGCTTGGGGAATCTATTGTCGCTAGTAAGGATCTATTTTTGCATGGGGGTCTATTCTTGCTGGGTAGGTCTATAGTTGCTGGTGGGGAGGGGGGTCAATTGTTGCTGGAAGGGATCTACTGTTGAGGGAGAGGTTTATTGATTTTGGATGCTGGGAGATCTGTTGTTGGTGCTGGGGTGTTTTTTTGGTGTGGAGGAGCATTGTTTCTGGGGGGGGAGACAGTCTATTGTTGTGTATGGGATCTATTGTTTCTGGGGGAGGTCTATTGTTTCGGGGGGGGGGGGTCTATTGTTGCTCACGGAAGGGATTCTATTTTACTGTCTTGTTATCATTAGCAAATCACTTAGTAATACAAAATTATACTTGGTTCTGTATTCTCTAAAATGGGCGGTACTGGGAGGTATGTAGAGGGTGGAACCAAGGGACATTGCTCAGAGGTGGGTAGGGGGCAGAAACAACGGTTGACTCACAAGGCAGGTGTTCCTGCACCTATTCTCTGAGAAAAAAAGCCCTGCCAATACATATACAGAAAACCCTAAAATTAGGCATAACATACTTTTTATTCTCTGTAGAACACCTGCTGGAATTCTCTGTGTTACATTACAATGTAGAGAAATGTGCAATAAAATTCTGCATATGTCCATGAATCTACACAGTAGGGAATGAAAATACTATTAATTTAATGTGCGTCTGTTAGGCTACAAACATGTCTGATCATAGTGTCGTCCACTAATTAAATCTCAGTGGTAGCCTGACAAGAGCGAATGATGAAAGTGCTAGGATAGCTGTAGCTATTTTAATCCCTGGAATAAGATACAGACTCGGAGTGTGATGTTATCCCCAGATCAGCAGGATGTTGTAGTCCCAGTAGAGTGTGAGAACAAATCTGCACTCTGTTAAGGCAGATGTGGATATATAAATGATTTGGCTGCTTAGCCTTTCTTTATATACAAACACTACATAAAAACTTACAATATACAACTGGTATTGTGCAAAGTGCAGATGTGCAAGTCAGGTCAAACAAATGTATAACTTTGGATAAATTTCACTCCAACACTTGTATATGTATATGTATATGTAATGCTTTTATTATAATTTTTACCCCTAAATACCATTTTATAGGACTTTCACGTACAGTAGTTGCATGGTTGCTGCAAAGTATATCCATGCATAATTAATGCAGATTTGTATAGTTTTATATGCGTATGTAACACTATGGGGTATATTTCTATAGCAGTGAATCTGATATTCACCAAACATTCACTACACGTGTATCTTCCTGGTGTATGCGTTTAAATTTACAGCAATTGATTTGCCTGCATTTAATGTTTGGTGAATGCTTAATATTGCCCCTTGCCGGAATTCAATAACTAAAAGGGCACACTGTGAATTCCCCAAGCAGATTTTCTGGTCAATGTGTTCTTAGGTCCATTCATTATTTTTACAGAATAAAAGATAAACAGCAGTCACTTAACCACTTAAGCCCCAGACCATTTGGCTGGCCAAAGACCAGAGCACTTTTTGCGATTTGGCACTGCGTCACTTTAACTGACAATTGCGCAGTCATGCGACGTGGCTTCCAAACAAAATTGACATCTTTTTTTTCCCACAAATAGAGATTTCTTTTGGTGGTATTCGGTCACCTCTGCGATTTTAATTTTTTGCGCTATAAACAAAAAAATAGTGCCAATTTTGAAAAAAAAAACACATTATTTTTTTCTTTTTGCTATAATAAATATGCCCAAAAAATATATTAAAAAAATGTTTTTTCCTCAGTTTAGGCCGAAACGTATTCTTCTACATATTTTTGGTAAAAAAAAATCACAATAAGCGATTATTGATTGTATGCACAAAAGTTATAGCGTCTACTAAATAGGGGATAGTTTTATGGCATTTTTATTAATATTTTTTTTTACTAGTAATGGTGGCAATCATCAATTTTTATCATGACTGCGACATTATGGTGGACAGATCAGACACTTTTGGCAGGATTTTGGGACCATTCACATTTATACAGCGATCAGTACAATTAGAAATGCACTGATTACTGTGTAAATGTGACTGGCAGTGAAGGGGTCAACCACTAGGTGGCGCTGTAGGGGTTAAGTGTGTCCTAGGGAGTGATTATAACTGTCGGGGGGAGGGGCTGTGTGTGACACAACGCTGATCACCGCCTCCGACTACAAGGAGCTGTGATCAGTGTCAGTGTCACTAGGCAGAATGGGTAAATGCTTGTTACATTAGCATTTGCCCATTCTTCCTCTCTGTGAGATGAGTGTGGGTATCCCCACAGACACTGAGTCCGCAGGAACCGCGATCACACTCACGGAGCTTGCGGCAGGCGCGAGTGCCCGCAAGCTGCTTCTTAAAGGGCAACGTACAGGTACATGATTCTGCCTGTACGTGCCTTTCTGCCACAGAATATGTGCGTGAAACAGTTGGGAAGCTGTTAAAGTGGAACTATAACCTTCTGTCCTTTACAGCCAGGGAAGCTGCCATCTTAATCTCCATTTGATTTGCAGTTGCCATGGTTTCGCAAATATGAACAGCTATGGCACTAGCCATTTGATAATTTGACAGTTTGGTTGAAAGCACAAGAAAATGTGACAGTTGTCATTCACAGCATGCCTTTAATGTTCCGTATTTTTCTCTCCATAAGATGCAACCCTCCGCCCCCCCCAAAAAAAAAAAATTGGGGAAATTGTCTATGCGTCTTATGGAGCAAATACTGACCAGAAATGTACCTACTTTACCAAAAAATAGCACTATCACTTCTAGCAAACTAGAGGGTGCTACACATACCTTCCCATTTCTCCCTGCCAAGAGACACATAACCTTTGTTACAAAAATTCCCCCCATCCTGCCCGTTCTCATCATATCCCCATTCATTCCTATTAGAGGTCGTACTCATGGCAGCCTCCAGATATCTTGTGAGGCACAGCTCTTACCATCTTCCCATAGGACTTTTGGACTTTTAGCAGGTTGTGGCACAGGAAGTGAAGAAAATTCTCTCTGGATGGTTCTGTAAAAATATATGGATAGCTGATCACAAAGGGAGCTTGAACCCTTCCCCACCCAGAACTGAAAGAAAAAACAAAAGCATGGATGGATATAGTTTGGCCAGGGCAGACTCACCAGTCCGGACGACAGGTGCAGTGCGCGGCGGTGGACGCTGGGCGGGCGGGGAGCACACTCCCTCCACGGGAACTGAGGCGGCAAAGAGATTGATGCGATATCCGGCACGGAAAGAATGCACCAACATAGGAATGTGTACCCAAGGGTGGGAAGTGTAGCAATTGTTGAAACCAAAATATCTGGGGACAAATTAGTGATTATAGGTATGCACGAAAATGATATTGTTAAAAGGAATTGAAAATAAAAATAAGCCCCACAGTAACCTAACAGGGTGAAAAACAAAAAACAGTGTGATGGTGTGTTGTGGGTGTGTAAAAATAAATATCATCTTGATAAGGTGTAAGTAAGGGGGAATGAATTGAATGTGTACTTAGAAGTATGAGTGCGTGAATACAAGTAGGTGAAGGAATTATGGATAAGGTGAGTGTAGGTGGTGATAGACGAGGGAGAATGACAAAATTACCCATGAGCAAAGGTATGTAAGTTTGAATAAGAAGAAAGAAAATAAAAAGTTATGCACCTGGATATCGCTCCTAGAACAACAACCAGCAGACCAGACAGCTGGTGTGTACAGACCCCATGCAGAGACTAGCCGTGCAGGCAGCTAGCTCCGAGTGGGGTTTAAATATGCCGCCAACGGCACGTGCATGAAACAGAGGGGGAAGGGTCGCACCTAACCCTGGTCATCAACCAGCGACAGGCGTATCAAAACCCCCTCATGGAGACACGGAGAAGGAAATCCCCGAACGTCGGCGTGATGGCGTCAAAACTCACGTCACACGCTCGGCGTGGGTAGCGTGGCGCCGATGCGCAAAGTGGGGTCCACCCGAGCCTCCCAATCAGAAGTGAAAGGGGAGGAGGGGAGGACCCGCTGGCGCATCGCAGTTCCCGCGAGGAAGGAAAAGACCCAGCACCGCCCAAACACCCAATCGCCCCACACGGAACAACATCGGCCGGGCAGTGGGCGTGTACCAAACCCTGATGACTAAGTATCCATGTGAGACATTTATACGGTGTCAGTAAATGCTGTCATTATACAATGTATACATAGATGAATCAAATAAAGGTATGTGGATACACAGAAATTCAACATTAAAGATAAAAATATATAGACAGTCTTTACACAGGGAAGGTAGGGGAACGCTACCTAACCCATATATCCAAGTGCTTCCATCCCGGTATATATATATATATGCAAAGAGGGGGGAATTTTGGGACTTTAAATGAAGCACAATTAAGTACCTCCATCCCGGTAATCGATACGTACAAAAAGGGGAAGTTTGGGACTTTAAATGAAGCACTTGGATAGTGGAGGAGAATTTTAACCATGTTTATTTATTTTAGTCATTATTCGATAAAAAACTATTTATTATAAATAAATTAAATTCATAGTATGTATAGGCTTCAATACAATAAAACATGATATATAGTATCCACATATAGCTACACATGAATAAATAAATTGATTGGGCAATGTGGCATAATAATGCCTATGACAGCAAGCTCGACATCGACAGATATATCCACATGGTAAATATGCATCCAATAGATGTAAAACAAAATTCAATTTATAGTAAATAGTCAAGAACTGATAAGTATGGTTCCGTATACAGTGTAACTAGGACATCAAATTAAAAAGCTTGACGCATTTCGTGGGTGTCTCCCCACTCATCAGGAGCTGATGTTACCACAAAGTTCCTATAGAATAAAGTAGAAAATATATAAATAATATACTGACCAATAGATAGAAATAGACTCATGAGAATATGATACAAGTAGGTAGTTTGGCGAGGTCGGACTCACCAGTCCGGACGACAGGTGCAGTGCGCGGCAGTGGATGCTGGGCGGGCTGGGTCTTTTCCTTCCTCGCGGGAACTGCGATGCGTCAATGGGTCCTCCCCTCACTAATCACTAATTTGTCCCCAGATATTTTGGTTTCAACAATTGCTACACTTTCCACACTTTCCTATGTTGGTGCATTCTTTCGGTGCCGGATATCGCATCGATCTCTTTGCCGCCTCAGTTCCCGTGGAGGGAGTGTGCTCCCGGCCCGCCCAGCGTCCACCGCCGCGCACTGCACCTGTTGTCCGGACTGGTGAGTCCGCCCTGGCCAAACTACCTACTTGTATCATATTCTCATGAGTCTATTTCTATCTATTGGTCAGTATATTATTTATATATTTTCTACTTTATTCTATAGAAACTTTGTGGTAACATCAGCTCCTGATGAGTGGGGAGACACCCACGAAACATGTCAAGCTTTTTAATTTGATGTCCTAGTTACACTGTATACGGAACCATACTTATCAGTTCTTGACTATTTACTATAAATTGAATTTTGTTTTACATCTATTGGATGCATATTTACCATGTGTATATATCTGTCGATGTCGGGCTTGCTGTCATAGGCATTATTATGCCACATTACCCAATCAATTTATTTATAATTATCATGTGTAGCTATATGTGGATACTATATATCATGTTTTTATTGTATTGATGCCTATACATACTATGAATTTGATTTATTTATAATAAATAGTTTTTTTATCGAATAATGAATAAAATAAATAAACATGGTTAAAATTCTCCTCCACTATCCAAGTGCTTCATTTAAAGTCCCAAACTTCCCCTTTTTGTACGTATGGATGGATATAGATTTAGGGATTTTTTAATAAATGTTTTCACCCAAGGCCCACATATTGTTAGTATTCAGATTCAGCTGGAAAGGTGTGTGAATCCTGGGTAAACATTAACAATAGACCCCATTATTTACCATTTTCATATGTAATAAAATCCACTTAGTTATAAGGTAATGGCTGGATCACATACTTTATTGATACACAATTGCTATAAAAATGCTATAATGAAGACATTTTAAAGAACATATATGGTTAATAAGCAGAATTACAAAGGAAAGCAGATATGACTAATGCTCATTGCTATTCATATGCATGGGCCTCTTCTAAAACAACCACTCAGACAGGATTTAGAAAGAAGACTTGGGGTTCACATTCTTCCTGGCAACAAGTTATTACAGACTGGAAAATGTATGTTATGAAAATAAACACTGACAATGCATGTACACGTATATTATTATATTGAGTTTTATTTTGTTTATGTGTGACTGATTGCATATTGTTCTAGCTGTATTGTTTATCAAAGCTGCAAAGCTGCTCTATGCATTACTTTAGCATTTTTCTCTACAGGTCTTTTATCATTATTATTTAAAGGATCTATTGGCCACAGTCCAGGTCTATACAAATTCAAAATAGGTTTTATACTGGTTTAAAAAAAATATTTAAATGATATGCTTTGCTTTACCACATGCACACAGAAAACATATCCTGTAGCCGTGTAGGTAAAGAATACATAACTTTGGAACTGCAGTAAACACGACAATGCAAGAATGTAGCCAGATGCTTGGCTAAGAATTGAGAGTGAGAGACACTGGCTGCAGCTGCTTTCCATGGTCGCTACCCTGCGGGGCTGAACTTGTGAAAAGTTGTATCAGTGAGAGGATGGAGCTGCTGAGCAGGAAGAGTTCAACAGATTAAGTCAGGCAGTGCTGCACTGTGGGAACTATGGTGCAGAAAAAATAAACTCTTTTATATGCATTTCCCAGAAAAAGATTGCTAGGAGGAGGGGAAAGAGCTGCATTTTCTCTTCTCTTGTACAGGACACAGCTTCCTCTTGCCATAAGGGAGCCTGGAGTATGCACATCGCTGACCAATGTGCAGCACCACTGCTGTATGATGGCGGCCTGAGAGGGATATGGAGTGCTGAGTCCAGGTGTGCTGACAGCACAGAGTACAGAGCACAAAGTGGGCTAATCGCTGTGTGTGTGACCGGATGGTAAGCAGCAATATCAATGGGACTGGTGAGCTGCTGCTATGGGGGTTTACTACCTGCTGCCAGAGAGCCTTTAGGACCAGACCATACAGCCATCTAGTATCCTTATTACTGCCTGCAGGCTTGACTGGAACTATTCTCATGGGCACCAACAGTACAACTGGGCTCCAAAGCTAGACAGCTGAAGAGTTAGGACTAAAGACTGTCCCTGTACAGTTGCTACACAGAGACCTTTGTTCCTATAAGGGCATGTAGTAACTTTCACTCAATCAGGTGTGCCAGGGGGACTGAGGTTGTTCTTGGAGTCAACAAGTGCATTGGATTCTTTGTTGTGAAGGCACAGAACAGATAATGGGACCAAACTGGCAACATTTCTACTGAATGCAGAGAAATCCAAACAAGGGACATACCATACTAACTGTAAGTCACGCATGTCCCTTGTGCTGATTTTTCTGTCTTTAGTTTTAGCTAAACTTAAGTTTTAAAACTTAAAGGGTAAGTTCACCTTTTACCATCTACATGGTACATCTGTATATAGGATGTAACATGTTACTGTGCAGCAGCCAACCTCTCCCCCCTGAGTGTTACTATATCAACCAAAAATAAAAAAAAATTGAATTGTTACTGAAATTAATCATTTTAAAGTATGTAGCAAATCCCAGGGCCCCTGAGGCCTAATGGTGACCCCCCAGAGTTATGGACGCTGACATCCTTGTGTAGAGTGGGTTAGAAGGCATGGTGGGTGTAATGCAAGATGAAATGGTGGGTGCCAGACACTTTTAGAATGCAAAGAGATTTATTGTCTCTGTAACAGAACTGGGGGAGAGAGGGTTAGGGCCAGGATACACTTAAGTAGATGCAAAGATAATTAGTAGACTCTGAGACTTCTATAGGTAGACAGCTATGCAGGTGAAGGCCTCCAGCGGGACACCACTCCTGTATAGGAAGGACCACTGTTGCCTATGGCAACAATCTTGTAGTTGTTACTAACAGTGAAGGTATTCAACTATCTGCAACAGGAACGGTTCTTTTTACCCCACACTCACGCACTGTGGGTTTTCACTCAGTGAGCTCCCAGTCTCTCTCACTAGACTTCAGATCCACTAGCCACTGGATCCCCTGAGCTCTTTCACTGTAGCACTCAGTATCTTCCTCAAGCATCACCCCTGTTTCCCTGCTGTGCAACAGAGCTGATCACCTGACTCCACCCAAATAAGTAGGTTCTCCCAGCAGGTCAAGGGACCCAAGAAAATCCCTGCCCATTGGCTGAGACACCCCAATCATTCCTAATCTGTCCTTGCAATTCCCTTGTCTTATCTAATGTCACCAGATACCCGGCCATCTAGCGACAGAAGAGAGAAGTGCAGCAATTCCAGAATTAGGGTCCTTTCACACGGGGCGGATCAGTTCTGATCCGCCCCGTGGATGTCCGTTTGCTCAGCGGGGATCACTCCGCCGATCCCCGCTGAGCAGGGAGATGACAGGTCTGTCTCCGCACACTGTGCAGGGACGGACCTGTCACAGCGCCGCTCTCCCCTATGGGAGATCGGATGACGACGGACCGCAGTGCCCGTCGTCATCCGATCCGATCCGCAGACGGATGGAAAAATAGCTTTTTCCTCCGTCACACTTTTTCGGATCGGAGCGGGTCGGATGTCAGCGGACATGTCACCGCTGACATCCGACGCTCCATAGAGCTCTATGGAGCACCCGTTCAGGTCCGCCTGAAAAACTGACAGGCGGGCCTGAACGGGACGTTAGTGTGAAAGGGGCCTTAGGCAAAATCAATTGACCTCCTAACAATTGGTCAGCGATTGCTTGGCAAATAAATTTAATAGCAACCCTGCCTAGACATCAGGGTGCTACAAGTGCATAGTACAAATTGTTATACATAAAATCTCAAACCACACGTGAGGTGGCCATACACTATGTGACAGACCTAGCTGGGACAGAGGTTTTTGGAGAGGACTGAATGCTAGCCTTCCGATTATGGGCCATGGATTATAAAGGAACAATACTCTTTGTGAGCTGTAAGCCTGAGGACCCTTGAGGTGGCGTTACTTTAGATTCAGGTCCATGTCCCCCAAGACACACAAACTCTGGGGACCCTTGATATGCCATATTAGAAATAGTGAATTATTCATACTGTTGGGACACATACTGTGAGGAGATGCTGATGCCATAAACTCCACTCACCTGTCTGTTGTCTGCTATAATGTAAATTAGTCTAGTATGACCTAGGCTGAATAAAGGATTAGATAATTAGCTCATGTTAATTAGGTTTCTGGTTACAGGTTGTATTTTCATCTAGCTGTATATATTTGTGTGAGATCTCAAAAATAAAGAGTCAGATTCCTGCTTGACCCTCAACACAGAGCCTTGTCTGGTAGTTGGGGGAGAATTATTTGTATGGGTTTCTTGTTCAGCTGCTTGGAGTGTTTGGTAGCTGCCTTTGTGTTCGGGAATGGAATGTCCTAAACGACTTTAAAGAGGAAGTAAACCCTGATGGGTTTACTTCCTCTTTCATTCCCTGCAAAGGCAAAGCATAATGGACTACTATGCATCGCATAGTAGCTCATTATGTGTCACTTACCTGACACAGGAGCCAGCGATGTCACCGCTGTCCCCTGTAGTCCGGCGCATCCATCTTTTCGGTGGAGTCTCGCAGCTCCGCCGCTGTCATTCGGCGGAGCCGCGATGACGTCACTCCCGCGCATGCGCACGGGAGCCGACACGCGCGGCAGCTCCATTGTTGGAAATGCCACGCTCAGTGCGCCTGCGCGCCGCTGTCTACGGTGCATGCGCCGTAGACAGCGGTGCCTGTCTTCGGGCAAATATCTCCTAAACCGTATAGGTTTAGGAGATATTTCTTGGATCTACAGATAAGCCTTAATCTAGGCTTACCTGTAGGTCAAAGTGGTTTGTAAGGGTTTACAACCACTTTAACCCCTTTCATACTCGGGGTGTCGTTACACACTACACAATCTCTGCACAACCTCTCCCCGATTCATCATATCACATCCAATCTATCCAATCAATCTGCATCCAACTTGACAGCCCCTGCACCACAGATCCAATGGCAGACCCAAAGGAGAAATCAGATTTCACAGTGCATGGAGCTTTAAATACATAGTTACATAGTTACATAGTAGGTCAGGTTGAAGAAAGACACAAGCCCATCAAGTCCAACCTATGTGTGTAATTATATGTCAGTATTACATTGTATATCCCTATATGTTGTGGTCGTTCAGGTGCTTATCTAATAGTTTTTTGAAACTACTGATGCTCCCTGCTGAAGCCACCACCTGTGGAAGGGAATTCCACATCCTTGCCGCTCTTAAAGTAAAGAACCTTCTATGCAGTCTAAGGTTAAACCTTTTTCTTCTAATTTTAATGAGTGGCCATGTGTCTTATTAAATTCCCTTCCACGGAAAAGTTTTACCCCTATTGTGAGGTCACCAGTATGGTATTTGTAAATTTAAATCATATCCCTCTCAAGCATCTTTTCTCCAGAGAGAATAAGTTTAGTGCTCGTAACCTTTCCTCATAGCTAATATCCTCCAGTCCCTTTATTAGCTTTGTTGCCCTTCTCTGTATTCGCTCCATTTCCAGTACATCCTTCCTGAGGACTGGTGCCCAGAACTGGACAGCATACTCTAGGTGCAACCGGACCAAAGTCTTGTAGAGTGGGAGAATTATTGCTTTATCTCTGGAGTTAATCCCCTTTTTAATGAATGCCAATATTCTGTTTGCTTTGTTAGCAGCAGCTTAGCATTGCATGCCATTGCTGAGCCTATCATCTACTAGGACCCCCAGGTCCATTTCTATCATTGATTCCCCCAGAGGTTCTCCCCCCCCAGTGAGTAGATTGCATTCATATTTTTGCCACCCAAATGCATTATTTTATATTTTTCCACATTAAACCTCATTTGCCATGTAATTTCCACCCCATTCATTTGTTCAGATCTTCTTGCAAGGTTTCCACATCTTGCGGACAAGTTATTGCCCTGCTTAGCTTATTATCGTCCGCAAATACAGAGATTGAACTGTTTACCCCATTCTCCAGGTTGTTTATGAACAACTTAAAAAGGACTGGTCCCAGCACAGAACACTGGGGGACCCCACTTTCCAATCCTGACCATTACTCCCCGTTTATCATCACCCTCTGAACTTGGCTTTGTAGCCAGTTTTCAATCCATGTACTCACACTATGGTCCATGCCAATGGACCTTACTTTGTAAACATTTATGAGGAACTGTGTCAAATGCTTTTGCAAAATCCAGATACACCACGTCTTCGGGTCTTCCTTTATCTAGATGGCAGCTTACCCCCTCATAGAATGTTAATAGATTAGTTTGGCAAGAACGATTCTTCATGAATCCGTGCTGATTACTGCTAATGATACTGTTTTCATTACTAAAATCTTGTATATATTCCTTTTTATCATTCCAATTTTTTAAATATTGGTGCTACGTTGGCTTTTCTCCAATCAGCTGGTACCATTTCAATGAGTAGACTGTCAGTAAAAATTAGGAACAATGGTCTGGCAATTACTTGACTGAGTTCCCTAAGGACCCTCGGGTGCAAGCCATCTGGTCCCGGTGACTTATTAATGTTATGTTTTCCAAGTCTATTTCTAAATTCTGTCCTCTGTTAGCCACGAGGGTGCTTCCTGTGATGTGTCATGAGGATAAACACTGCAGTTTTGGTTACTGAAGCCCCCCAATTCTCTCATGAAAACTGAGAAGAATACATTCAATACCTTGGCAATCTCCCCATACTTTGTAACCAGATTTCCTTCCTACTTTTTGGAGCCAATATGGTCTGTCCTCCCCTTTTTACTGTTTATATACTTAAATCATGTCTTGGGATTTTATTTGCTCTTCTCCACTGTGTGTCTTTTGTGTTCTATCTTAGTCGCCCTAATTGCACCCTTACATTTCTTGTTGCATTCTTTGTAAAGTCTGAATGCTGATGATGATCCCTCAGCTTTGTATTTTTTGAAGGCCCTCTCCTTTGCTTTTATATGCATTTTTACATTGGAGTTAAGCCATCCAGGACTTTTGTTCGATCTCGTATATTTATTTCTCAATGGGATGCATGGGCTAATGCCCTTATTTAATAGGCCTTTAAAGCAAACCCATCTCTCCTCCGTGTTCTTTGTTCCTAAGATTTTATCCCAATTTATATATGTAGCGAAGGGCAACTGAAGAGCGTGTGTTTTTCAAAGTTAAAACTTTACCCAAGCTACAGTTTGGTTTGGGTCCATTTTTCTAAATTTGACTTCTGTGTCAGTCTGACTAGGCTGTGAGATGTTCAGCCTGGCCACAGGGGGGCACTGTCTCTGGTGGCAGGCGTGGAACTGTGGTCTGGTCAGGTGCTTAAATTACTCTTCTTTCGGAGCCAGGTCAGTGGGAGTGGCCCTCTCGCTGTGCCCTCTGGGAGAGGGTATTTAAGATATGGACATCGGGGTTTCTAGTTCAGTATGATGTGCTGACTACTTGGTCCTTGTCCTCCTGACCAGCCCCCAAGAAGGCTTTAATGCCTTGGGGTTGGCTAGCCTGAGGCAGGGAAACTAAAGGAGGATTCTGTGGTGGTTGGGTGCTGTCTCCGGTACGGGAGAGACCCAGTGTACTTCAAGCATTCCAGGGGAGGAATGGAAGGTAACGGTAAGCCCAAAAATAACCAGCAGCTCCTTCGGGGGTTAGTGCTACATATATTATAGTAAGGTTCATAGTTTAGGGAAGTTTGCTCTTTTAAAATTCAATGTCTTTGTATTCCCCTTATGTTTCTTATTTGTGTGATTTTTACTGAAGCTATTAAACATGAAGTACTAATGCGCCACTAGACGTGTAAACAATATATATGGTAAAGTGCAAAAAGATAAATATACTGTAAAGCAGCTGGCTTCTGGAGTGTTGCCAGCACAAAAAATATGAGTGATGTGTAATGAAGCAGCGCTAAATATCTCTTCAGAAATACTAAATAAGGATAGCTGATAATAAAGATTCTCCACAAACTCATTGTTTGTGTAGAAATAGCCTGGTGACTGCAGTGACCATTTGTTTGAGATACACCCAAGGAGGAGGAAAAGGACATCTGTTGATCTGTTGATGCACGACTAGACTCATTTGGGGTCTTCTCTTGAGGTGAGAGGCTAGCACACACAGGGTGTGGAATGGAGAAGGATTCCTACTAGTCATTATATTATCTGCATTAGAACTTTTTCCTTTCCTTCTTTTGATGCATTTACCCTTATAGAGACTGCTGTTTCCTAAATTGCCCCTTATTTCCAAATCCGTGATCAGGTCTGTATTGTTGGTAATCAGTAGGATTAGTAATGCTTTGTTTCTAGTTGGTTCGTCTACCATCTGACCCATAAAATTGTCCTGCAAGACATTCAGGAACTGGCAACTGTGCTGTCTATGTCTGAATAATTAAATTCCCCCATTATGATGACACTTCCCATCCTTGCTGCTAATCCAAATTGTGATAGGAGGTCCGCCTCCCCCTCCTCCCTCAGGTTAGGGGACATATAGCATATTCCCAGTATTATTTTCCCCTTAGCTCTACCCGTAAGGATTCCACCTCCTCCCTAGCTCCCTTAGTGATGTCATCTCACTTGTACATTATTCTTGATATAAAGGCATACCCCTCCCCACTTTTTACCCACTCTATCCCTGTGATAAAGGGAATACCCTTAAATGGTTGCAAGCCAATCATGAGAGCTGTTGAACCAAGTATCTGAAATTCCCACAAAATCGAAATCCTCCTTGTACAATGGTATCTCTAGTTCTTCCATCAAGTCCGCCAGTCTCCTGGCATTGGTGAACATACCACATAGTTTAGATTGATCGAATAGTGACCTCTTATTGTGTGTTCCAAGATTGCAAAAAGTACTTGTTACTATACTTACCTTGGGTTTATGTGCTTAATACCGCATACACACGACTGACTTTTTGATGGACTAGGTCCGACGGAATGAATCTGTCGGATATTATGATCGTGTATGGGCTTCAGCAGACTTTTTTTCCCCAAAAGTCAGCTGGATCTAGAAATGAAACATGTTTCAAATCTTTCCGATGGACTCAAGTCTGTATGCTAGTCCGATGGACAAAAACTGATGCTAGGGCACCTAATGGCTACAGGCTATGAACTTCCTTATTCTAGTCTGGTCATACGTCATCACATTTGAATCCATCGGACTGTGATAGTGTGTGGCCAAATCCGTTCGTTCGGAAAGTCCGTCTGAACTCTGCTGAAAGTCCGTCTGGAAGACCGTCTGACCTAGTCTATTGAAAAGTCCGGTTGTGTGTATACAGCATTAGTCAACCTACCACTAATGCCCCCAATACTACCCCCTGGAATATGTTTCATGCTGACTATCTCTGCCCCTGGACTCTCCCCCTGTCACCTAGTTTAAAAGCCCCTCTAACTTTTTGCCCATCTTCACTCCCAGCAGATCTGCACCCTCAAATGAATTGTAAGTACCGTATATGGTGCATAAAAAAGGAATTCATTTTTCAAAACAACTATAAAATGCAAATAGCTGACAAAATGTAATCAATTTACTAAAACTGAGTGCAAAATCTGGAGCAGCTCTGCATATATATTTTAAAAGGTCTAGATGCAGCGTTTCTTCTACTAGCTGGGAACAGCTATACCAGGATGTCAAGGATCATCAGTGTTTTCTTTTCAGAAGTGCTCAAATAAGTGAATCAATGGCCACATAGTGAACTCCATTAACAATATAACATTTTATTTAAAAAGAAATGTACAAAAAAGGGTTCTGTGCAAATACTCCATCCAATCCAATTGCTATATACCAAAAAGTCATTCCACATAGGCAGTACTGCTGTCAGGTTCCCTGCACATGTGCAACAACTCCCAAGCTCTGTATAGACATACACCCACTACCACATCTTCTAGCTGTGCCTTAAGTGTTAAAGTGTTTGTAATCCCTTACATAGTCCCATTTAAGTGACTAGCCTCAGGTTATACATAGAAATAAAACAAACCTTCCTTTTCAATTAGTACCTGTTTATCTGCAGTCTTCTCTTCTCTACAGCCATTTAAAGTGCAAAATTTATACAGCTTGCCTGAGCTGCCAGAAAGCAGAAGCAATTACATTTTGCAGAGCTTGGTGAGAGCTGGTTGGAGGGAAGAGGCACTCTTCACACAGCACATAGGAACAGAGCTGAGGCTGTAAATCACAGCCTGTGTGCTCAAGCAGGCAGAAATTATACTTTATGCTATGGACTGAGACCCTATAGAATGATATGCTTTGTCCATATTTGTTCCTGAGGTTTACAGTACAACCACTTTAAGTCATAGATGACCTCATAAGGGCTTTTGTCTCCTTAATCCTCCCCCTGATGAAGATTTTGTTTGTCTTCCTATTGTATGGCTTTGGTTAATCTGGAGGCGATTATGCAAAGATTTTGTAGTGTATGGAAAGTTCTGCTGTTGTTCGCTGTGAACAGGCAGTTTTTTTATTGCAAAAGAGACATGCAATGGCCCCCCTGCAGCGTCCCCTGGCATGTAAACTGAGCTGCGCATGCACAGTTCAGCTTAAAGTGGCCCGCCTGAACCCTGCTTGTCTGAACGACAACCTCCTGCACATACACAGGAGTGATGCCATCCTATGTCGCCCAATGAAACTGGCTAAACACCGTCAAACAGGAAAGGATCTCAGCGCTGATGAGGGACAGAACCTTTGGCGGAAAGGTATGTAACTATGTAACTATGTTTTGTATTGCCCAATTGTTTTGAGTTATAGACAGTCAGAAGATTATACCTAGAATTTAAAAAAAAATCTATTTTTAATTTAAATTTAGTACAGAAAATGTTAGTAATTCCAAACACGTCTTTTTGATTAGTTTGTAATTTTTGAGGGATTGAGCAGACAGATTGCATCTGGCTATGACAATTTTTCTTTTAAATTTTGCAGACTTATTTTACAGAATTGCATCCCCTGCTTTTAGAACAATTTTAATTTCTAATGGAGAGAGCATGCAGATTTCTTCAGTAAATATGAAAATAGACTGTATTTATGCAGATACAAAGTATAACAATTATACAGATTTTCCACAGAGAATCCCATCTTTATTAGCAGGAAGCTATTTTTTGGCAGAGTTGGCCTATTCCAGTTATAAATATTACATGAACCAGTAAGAGGTCACAATACAGCCAAAAAACATTCAAATAAATAACTATTTTTGACACATAACCTATAAATTACACATATTTCCTGCACGTTATCAAATTAGTTTCTTGAAAGGAATTCAAGATGTGATAGTGCAGACAGACTCTATCTTTAATTGCAAAAAATGTATTGTATTTCGCTTGTGACAAAGGAGGAAAAATTGTGTACAGGTAGAGAGTGAAAATCAGAATCGTTTCTAATTAAGGAACAACTGTTAAGCTACAATAAATACTGTAAACAGTGTGTCAACCCAGAAATTATGGATGGTTTACAAACAGCATAATGTAACCTGTATCAAAGCCCAAAATATTGTAGTCAGTTGCAAGTGGAATGTCATTTTGTGCTTTTTACTATTTTAATTATTTTTTATTGGTTAGCGAGACAGAGGAAACTTTTTGGCTTTTCTTTGATGATCAATGGAATAAACAATATAATATAGTACCTTACACATTGCTGTCAGTGGGGTAAAAAATGTACCATAGTGCCATATACCGTTCCTCGATTTGAATTGGGGGATGAATGTAACATAGTACTTTTTACATTGTTGGTCACTGGGATGAATATAGTAAAATAGTGCCTTTAACATTGCTAGCAAGTTGGTGGGAAAATGTAACATAATGGAAATGTTTCTATCAAATACTGGAATTTTCCTTTCCTGATCGTCTCCGGCACGCTCGCTCCTATCCCATAGAACCCCACTTCCATAAATTTTGAGGCAGAACAAGAGATCGTGTCCTATACCTAGTTTACTCATGACACTGGGAAGGTGGGAGGGTACACATACTGCCATCTATCAGGAAAGAAAAATGATGGTATATATATAATAGGAAAGATTATTTTTCCTGACTGACTCCATGACAGCATATGTCTGGGAAATAACTATCTACAAATAAGGGTGGGATGCGGAAACGGGTAAGGTTTCAATCATGGTTCTTGGCCAAAAGAAACCTTAAGGCCAAAAATTAACAGAATAAAGAAGCGAGCTTCACAACACAGTGTGCCAGGACAGCTTTAGTGGACCATGTTGCCACTCTACAATTATTCCTGGTGTCCTGTTACAGGGAGCCTACAAAGTCTACATACTCCTGGTCGAGTGTGTTGCCCCCCTGGACATGACATGGAGTGCAGATATCTGCCCCTCTAAGAGAGCTGAAAATCAATAGAGGTCCAGAATGTAGCCAAATGAATGAAACCAATTGAATCAAAGCAAGTAAACTCTACAGAGACAGGTGAAGAGAGGAAGGCCACAATATCGTATGGCCTAAAAACTAGTATGCACTGTAACAATATCACGTCCGGGACAGGAGATGATGTAACTAGTTTTCATGTTGTTTGGAAAGCAGCCATGACCTTAGAATAATCTGAACTCCCCACTCCCTGTCTTAGGAATCCAAAGCTTTTATAATTTTCAAAAGGAAAGAAAGGTTATCTCAGCATAGGAAGCAGAACCAGGCTAGGTCAATAAACAAGGCTCAAGTTACCTGGCAGGATATTCAGGCCTGTCGTAAAACGGTCACCCTCTCCATTCAGAGAACCAACAGATACCCGTCGTAAATACGTCAAACCACATAGAGTGCAGACAGATTAGTATAGTTTTGAAACTTCAACATTTTTTATAACTTCCAAAGTAATCATAGCATAGCCATAATATGGATATATTTTGTTTCCTCAGATAATTTCTAACATTTCAAGTCCAGATACCCCTATGTCAGGTCATATGGGAAGCCACTGGGACCCCTTACTCCTCCTAGGTAACCCTGAAATGGGAAATGTGTGGACTTGTTTTGAAGCAAATATCATGCTGATCACTAAAATGGATATCTGCAGTCTATAAACAGTGGAGAGGCAGAGATATGAATATGTATCACAAAGTGTACCTGGGACAGGGTCATGAGTGTAGACAACTCCCAGCAACCAACCCCTAAACAAGATGACCAGATGATTGGTCACTGGTCGCTGTCAACACCCCCTTTGATTTGACAGAAAAGAGGAGAGGCCAAGGCAATGGTCAGTTCTCCTTTTACCATCCAAGCAAGAACATCTGCCAAGTTTGAGAACCGATTACCTTTGCTCATCGATCGAACTCTGATCAACCCCCGGACATTAATTGCAAGTATTCTTCCTTCCCAATTCTACCTTATTTATTTGTGGCTGTATATTGTCTTTATTTTTTGAAACATCCTTTTTCTGTAAATGTTTTATTCGCACCAACCTTGACCTTTTCATAATAAATCCTTATGTTGAAAAGTTTTAACCTTGTCTTTAAAGCTCTTGATGCAAACTATAAACGAACCTGTCTCTCAAAAGGGCGCTACTGTTGTAGAGTAAGGCCCTGAGCAGACCTGTCTGTGGTGGCAGTGTGTGTTGCAAGCACTTATTCTAAAATTATAATTGGTATTGCTTAAATTACGAGTCCCTCCGGCTCTGTCTCACACCATAACTCTATGTCTAAATCATATCTTAAATCCTTGGCAAATGGCAATGTATATGGTGAATGGTGCCAAAATCGCCATCCTCATGTCCTGGGGTTCCAGTCGAGCTCCAGCACTTAGAGACTTCTGAAACACCTCAGAATGGCAGAAATGGAAGAGCTGATTGTTATATCATAGGATAATCCCTCAAAGTTCTCAAAAACCTGGTTCTTCCGGCTACATTTTCAAACAACACCTTCTTGTGTAATGTTCCTACCCCCTTAAACCTGTAAGTTCTCATGTTTTACAATCTTAAGGTTCATGCTCAGGGCCTTTGTCTCTGTGACATCCACACCAAGAAATCTAGCTTCGAGCTTATAAGTAGTGAAGCTGAAAGATGAGGACAGAGAAGGGGTTGGTTAACTAGCTCCTATGAGCATCACCCTTAGCTCTCCCACCCCCACCTGTCCACACTAGGAAACCAGATCTCTCAGAGTAATCAACAGGGCTGCTCTGTCACTTTGTTAATGGTCTCCTACACATCTCACTGTGTAACCCCCAGAAATAGAGCAGAGTTGTCATGGCTAACCTATCAGTTTGACAACTGGTCTTGCAGACTGCAAAAACTGATGCAGAGGCAGGAGAGGTAGGAGTCACTATGTCCCTTTACCTCACCTATGCGTGTTCTGACTCCTAAAATGTTTTGTGATGTTACCATGGCTTGGCTGTGTCAGCTTCACAGAACTTAGTATCAGTATAGCAGTTAGCAAGTAGGATTTAAAGGTTGTAACCAAGCTAAAAACAGTAATAATGAATAGAACATACTTTTGTATTTTGCCAGAGATGGCCGAGGGATACTATAAAAATCACTTAAAAATAAAGCGTTAACACAAATGTTTATAGCACCACTATTTCTCCCAAATTTCTCACATTAGCATTTAGATTGTTCCGTGCCAACTTTTGAATAAGACACTTTCTGTCCTTGTCAAAGCAAACCTGATTGTTATTTAACACATAACCAGTCAAATTACATTTTCATTAAGGCAGGTCCAAGACAATTATGTGGTAAAAAAAAAATAAAAATCTTAATAAAACAAGCCACTATCTGCAAAATTTAATTTCCAGAAGCAGAGCCTTCTGAATGTTAGAAGTAAGAAAAGAGCAGAATGGAAACAAAAGAAAACAAACACAGAGAACAACTGGAGAAACTGATAACGGGTCTCCAAATTTAATATTATTACTGATAATGATCATTTACATTTTGCTAGTTGGTAAGAATGATAATTTCCAAGCAAACTAAGAAGCAAAAATATGTTAACTCATTGTTTAATTTGCAATGTTTTCATTACAGAGAGGAAAAACATAGATGCTTTATACTTGCTCACCTATTTTACATAGAAATATAACAGTTAAAATGACCCCAGACAGGTATCATTGTAAATCCCACATGTAATATTATCTGCATTTCTGCAGTTTCCATTGTTTTGTGGGTGGTGCTTAATATAAAATGAATTCCTCCATTCACTGTTAAGCCACTGATTGGTGCATGCAATGTAACCTGTTAACATGAGTAAAATATTTTGCACCTTATTTGGGTCACCTACATGCCCTTTCAATGTTCACTTTATACAGTGAAAGGAAAAAGGTAGTCATTTGAAGAATAAGTTCAAATACACGTAATGGGTATACTTGATTCTTAACTATACTAATCGTTGCATCCAGGTCTCCAAACCTTAGTTGGAAAAAGTTGACGGTCCTCACACATATAATTTGAGAGCATGTATATAGCATTTTATTGTTTTAAGATTTGTCTAGGATTCTGGTTTGTAAAAATACATTTAAGGTATTTGGGATGTATCCTCTTTCTGTTATGTTTCAGACACTAGCTTAGCCTTGCCATAAACAGCCCAGTTTCTAAGGCTGGATTCACACCTATGCATTTTTGGTGCTTTTTGCATTTTTGCAGATTTGCACTACAGAACATGTTCCATAGGAAACAATGTTAAATGGACTGTAGTGCAAATCTGCAAAATGCAAAAAGCACTAAAAATGCATAGGTGTGAATCAGGCCTTACAGTCCAATTTGACTTGTGAGATCCTGAGCAAGACACCTTATTATTTCATACAGTCTGCATTGTGAAATAAGGACACTGTTTACTGGGTGTCAAGAAATCCTATATTTAATATACTACTTATAAAGAAGCAGATATGCAGTGAGTGAAACACGTGGCAGGAGAAAAAACACATCAAAATATCATTATATGAAATTGTCTCTTCCCTGATGTAATCATTATGAGATTGTGTGAAATGTATCAGATGGTAATCGTATTGTGTCATTCAATCAATATAAAAAATACCACACAACGCAACAGAGTCTAAAAGTGTACCTCAAAAAAGTCTGGTGCGCGACCGAGCTAAGGGGAGACCAAAGAAAAAAACATCCAGTTAGCAACCAACATACAGGGAAGGAAACCCAGCTATACCAGCGGATACATGGTGTACTTACCCCCAAACCTTGGAAGAATAAAGTAGAAGAGTACATTATATATAAAGAATCCCGTATCTATACCAGGATAAAGCACTATGCATATGTGTTAAAAAAAGATCACATCAAATTCACTGCTGTGTTGTAAAAAACACACATGATCCACCTGGATATAATGAGCCACTCAAAATTCAAGTTAGGTAATGCCTGCAACAAGTGCATATCATCCAATGGCTCAGTCAATCAAACCATTCTTATTAGGGATGCACCGAATGGGTTTTTTGGTGCCAAAAACCGATACCGAAAATGAAAAATACACTAGGCCGAAAACCGTAAACCGATACCGAAAATGACTGTTTTTAAAAAATATTTTTATACAGGAGGTGGTCAGAGACTGGGGACATGGTACAGGAGGTGGTCAGTAGTGATGGACGAACGTTTCGCCCGGCGGTCGTTTCGCGGCGAATTTCCGACATTCGCGGTCCGCACGTTCGAACGCCTTTTTCCGTCGTTCGCCGCGGCGGACTTACAGTGGTGTGAAAAAGTGTTTGCCCCCTTCCTCATTTCCTGTTCCTTTGCATGTTTGTCACACTTAAGTGTTTCGGAACATCAAACCAATTTAAACAATAGTCAAGGACAACACAAGTAAACACAAAATGCAATTTGTAAATGAAGGTGTTTATTATTAAAGGTGAAAAAAAATCCAAACCATCATGGCCCTGTGTGAAAAAGTGATTGCCCCCCTTGTTAAAACATACTATAACTGTGGTTGTCCACACCTGAGTTCAATTTCTCTAGCCACACCCAGGCCTGATTATTGCCACACCTGTTCACAATCAAGGCATCAATTAAATAGGAGCTGCTTGACACAGTAAGGTCCACCAGAAGATCCTTAAAAGCTACACATCATGCCGAGACCCAAAGAAATTCAGGAACAATTGAGAAAGAAAGTAATTGAGATCTATCAGTCTGGAAAGGGTTATAAAGCCATTTCCAAAGCTTTGGGAATCCAGCGAACCACAGTGAGAGCCATTATCCACAAATGGCGAAGACATGGAACAGTGGTGAACCTTCCCAGGAGTGGCCGGCCGCCCAAAATTACCCCAAGAGCGCAGCGACGACTCATCCAAGAGGTCACAAAAGACCCCACAACAACGTCCAAGGAACTGCAGGCCTCACTTGCCTCAGTTAAGGTCAGCGTTCATGCCTCCACCATCAGGAAAAGACTGGGCAAAAATGGCCTGCATGGCAGAGTTCCAAGGAGAAAACCACTGCTGAGCAAAAAGAACATCAAAGCTTGTCTCAATTTCTCCACAACACATCTTGATGATCCCCAAGACTTTTGGGACAACATTCTGTGGACCGATGAGACAAAAGTGGAACTCTTTGGAAGGTGTGTGTCCAAGTATATCTGGCGTAGAAGGAACACTGCATTTCATAAAAAGAACATTATACCAACAGTAAAATATGGTGGTGGTAGTGTGATGGTCTGGGGCTGTTTTGCTGCTTCAGGACCTGGAAGACTTGCCGTGATAAAAGGAACTATGAATTCTGCTGTCTACCAAGAGATCCTGAAGGAGAATGTCCGACCATCTGTTCGTGTACTCAAGCTGAAACGAACTTGGGTTCTGCAGCAGGACAATGATCCTAAACACACCAGCAAGTCCGCCACCGAATGGCTGAAGAAAAACAAAATGAAGACTTTGGAGTGGCCTAGCCAAAGTCCTGACCTGAATCCTATTGAGATGTTGTGGTATGACCTTAAAAAGGCCGTTCATGCTCGAAAACCCTCTAATGTAACTAAATTAGGACAATTCTGCAAAGATGAGTGGGCCAAAATTCCTCCAGGACGCTGTAAAAGCCTCATTGCACGTTATCGCAAACGCTTGGTTGCAGTTGTTGCTGCTAAGGGTGGCCCAACCAGTTATTAGGTTTAGGGGGCAATCACTTTTTCACACAGGGCCATGATGGTTTGGATTTTTTTTCACCTTTAATAATAAACACCTTCATTTACCAATTGCATTTTGTGTTTACTTGTGTTGTCCTTGACTATTGTTTAAATTGGTTTGATGTTCCGAAACACTTAAGTGTGACAAACATGCAAAGGAACAGGAAATGAGGAAGGGGGCAAACACTTTTTCACACCACTGTACGTGTTTAATGTATACAAGAACTTTAACCTTTGGTGACACGTTTATCATGTGATACAGGACAGCCAATTGAGACATGACAGCACATGGACACTTGGACATTCCCCCTAACCTATAAATACACCCGATCCGGTGGCCATTTTACATTCTTTCTTCTGTTACGATAGGGACAGGTTCCTGTGTGGAGTAGGGAGAGATAAACCACTAGCTATTTGGTACACAAAAGTTCTTTTCAGGACTGGTATAGGTGTTAGGTGTTGATAGGTTTGCTGTGCTGCTGATTCTTGCAGCAGCCTGAGTGTCTTTTGTTAGTTTAGAGAAAGGGAAAGGACGGTGTATGCTACAGGGACAGCCAGATTAGTCTTTCATCATCATCATCATCATCATCATCATTAGCTGTTACTATCAAGGTCCACAAAAGAGCTGTTCCAGTAACCACTAATCGTTCTCTTTTTTTGCCAATTTGTATAGGGACAGGAAGGAAGCAGTGTTGTCAGGCAGTGAGGGTAATTTTAAAGACTTGCTGTTATTATTAGTTCCACAAAGGTTCTTTTCAGGACTGGTATCAGTGGTACAGTAATAGGCTTGTACATGTATAATATTCTTTCTTCCAAATATAGAAAGGATATTATACTTGACTGCTGCCCTTCTGCTGCAGTCTGCTAAACATTCACAACTCACTTGTTCCACAAAAGTTCTTATAAGGACTGGTAACTTGGTATAGGGTGCTACGGTACATAGGCTTGAGTGCGGTACAGTCTGCTGTTCTGTAAGGACCGCTATCGGTCCACAATAGATAGGGTTGACGTGCACCACTGCTGACCGCTGCCCTATACTGCAGCAGTCCTTCAGCGGTATAGGGACTGACGTACAGTCTGCTAAACACTAATACACAACCTGCTTGGTCCACAAAAGTTCTTATAAGGACTGGTAACTTGGTATAGGGTGCTACGGTACATAGGCTTGAGTGCGGTACAGTCTGCTGTTCTGTAAGGACCGCTATAGGTCCACAATAGATAGGGTTGACGTGCACCACTGCTGACCGCTCACCTATACTGCAGCAGTCCTTCAGCGGTATAGGGACTGACGTACAGTCTGCTAATCACTAACACACAACCTGCTTGTTCCACAAAAGTTCTTATAAGGACTGGTAACTTGGTATAGGGTGCTACGGTACATAGGCTTGAGTGCGGTACAGTCTGCTGTTCTGTAAGGACCGCTATCGGTCCACAATAGATAGGGTTGACGTGCACCACTGCTGACCGCTGCCCTATACTGCAGCAGTCCTTCAGCGGTATAGGGACTGACGTACAGTCTGCTAAACACTAATACACAACCTGCTTGGTCCACAAAAGTTCTTATAAGGACTGGTAACTTGGTATAGGGTGCTACGGTACATAGGCTTGAGTGCGGTACAGTCTGCTGTTCTGTAAGGACCGCTATAGGTCCACAATAGATAGGGTTGACGTGCACCACTGCTGACCGCTCACCTATACTGCAGCAGTCCTTCAGCGGTATAGGGACTGACGTACAGTCTGCTAATCACTAACACACAACCTGCTTGTTCCACAAAAGTTCTTATAAGGACTGGTAACTTGGTATAGGGTGCTACGGTACATAGGCTTGAGTGCGGTACAGTCTGCTGTTCTGTAAGGACCGCTATCGGTCCACAATAGATAGGGTTGACGTGCACCACTGCTGACCGCTGCCCTATACTGCAGCAGTCCTTCAGCGGTATAGGGACTGACGTACAGTCTGCTAAACACTAATACACAACCTGCTTGGTCCACAAAAGTTCTTATAAGGACTGGTAACTTGGTATAGGGTGCTACGGTACATAGGCTTGAGTGCGGTACAGTCTGCTGTTCTGTAAGGACCGCTATCGGTCCACAATAGATAGGGTTGACGTGCACCACTGCTGACTGCTGCCCTATACTGCAGCAGTCCTTCATCGGTATAGGGACTAAGAGTTTTGTCACAGGGTCATTTAAAAAATGACAGGCAGAGGAAGAGGCAGGCCCTTCCGCAGGGGTGGTAGGGGTAGGGCAGGAGCAACAGGCTTGAGCCAAAGTGGGAAGTTGCAGAAGGTGCGTTCAATTACTTTAAAGGATGCACCAGACTTGGTTGAGTGGCTCGCTCAGCCTTACTCTTCTGCACCCTCCTCATCCTCTCGATCTGCACCCTCTTCTTCACTCTCTGCTATGTGCACCCCCAAAGACACTACCACCAACAACACGACCACCACCACCACCACCACATACCTTCCGCTTGAGTCACTGGAATTATTTTCCGATCCATATCAAGAGGACATTTCTGATGCGCAGCCACTCTTGGTATTGGATCAGGAAGAGGAGGTAGCAACAAGCGCTACTCAGCAGTCTGACGACAGTACCCAGATCAGCCCAAGGAGGAGGTTGGTCCCCGGTGTTGCTGCCTACTCCGAGATCTCTACTTATAGCGGTGGGGAAGGTGACGTTGATGATGACGTGTCTAGTGATGTCACGTGGGTGCCCACAAGAGAGGAAGAGGAGGGGAGTTCAGAGGGAGATATGGACCAGCAGATAGGGAGGAGAAGCAGCAATGACTTACATTGCACAGCAGGGACAAAGCAGACTGCAAATGTATCAGGAGCGAGTCATCGACCATGTACGGTCACATCTGGCGCTCCCAGGACACCGGCACATAGCTCCGCAGTGTGGGCTTTTTTTAACGTGTCCGCTGCTGACAATAGCGTTGCCATCTGCAATCTTTGCAGTCAACGCGTTAGTCGCGGTAAGCCCAATACTCACCTAGGGACGACCGCCTTAAGAAGGCACATGAGCAGCCATCACCGAGCCCAGTGGGAGCAACGGAACACACAAAGCCACACTGCAGGCTCTCACCGTCCAGCCTCGTCTTCTACTTCTCCTTCTCCTCTCTCCTCACAATTGTCCTCCACTCCACCTTCCATCACGCCAAGCTCACATTTTTCTGCAAAAAGGCAGGCTTCCGTGGGCCTAATGTTTGAGCGTAAAAAAATGATGACGCCGGATAACCCTCTTGCCCAACGGTTGGCGGCTGGCTTGTCAGAACTCATAGCCCGCCAACTACTGCCATATAAACTGGTGGACTCGGAGGCCTTTCGCAAATTTGTGGCCATTGGAACACCACAATGGAAGGTCCCAGGAAGGAAGTATTTCTCAGAGAAGGGCATCCCAGAGCTATATGGCCATGTTCAGCGGCAAGTGAATGTATCTCTGGCACACAGTGTCGGTGCCAAGATACATCTGACCACAGACACGTGGTCTAGCAAACACGGGCAGGGAAGGTATATCAGTTTTACTGCCCACTGGGTGAACCTTCTGACGGCCGTCAAGCATGTAACCCGTGGCACCCGTGTAGATTTGGTTTTACCGCCACGGATTGCATGCAGGCCTGACTCTTCTTCTCCTCCTCCTACTCCATCCTCCTCCCTCTCCTCCTCAGCTGCCTCCTCCTTTTCCGCTGCTAGCGTCTCTTCCGCTGCACCGCCCAAGCTCCCCAGAACCTATTCCACATGCCAGGTGAGACGTTGCCATGCCGTGCTGCGTCTGTTGTGCCTGGAAGCAAAGAGCCACACTGGCCCGGCACTCCTTTCAGCTTTGCGTTCACAGGCAGATGAGTGGCTAACACCGCTCAATTTGACAGTTGGTAAAGTGGTGTGTGACAACGGTGCCAATCTGCTTAGCGCATTGAAACAGGGCAAAATCACGCACGTGCCGTGCATGGCACACGTCTTAAACTTGGTCGTGCAGCGATTCCTTGTCAAATACCCTGGGGTCCAGGACATCTTGCGGCAGGCAAGGAAAATCTCGGCCCATTTCAGAAGATCTTACACGGCCATGGCTCGCCTTGCTGACATTCAGCGGCGACACCATCTGCCGGTCAGACGTCTTATTTGCGATTGCCCGACGCGATGGAACTCAACCTTCTATATGCTTGATAGGCTGCTCCAGCAGAAACGTGCAGTTAACGTCTACCTGTATGATCTCTGCGAAAGAAACGGTTCTGGGGAGCTGGGTTTTTTTTCACCGCGCCAGTGGCTGCTCATGCGCGACACATGCAGACTTCTGCGGCCATTTGAGGAGATCACCAAACTGGTCAGTCGCAGCCATGGCGCCATCAGTGACATGGTACCTTATGCCTTCTTTCTGGAGCGTGCATTGCGTCGTGTCATTGATCAGGCTGTGGAGGAGCAGGAGCGGGAAGATGAGGAAGTCGCAATGCTGGATGAATTCCCAGGGGGGGCTACTCTATCTGAGACAAGTCAACAACAGGAGTCTGATGAGGAGTCAGAGGAGGATGGTGCCGGGGCGGATGAGCAGGAGCAAGAAGAGCATGCTTTAAACCTTTCTGGGATCCCTGTTGTGCGAGGATGGGGAGAGGAGAATGAAGAGGACGACATTATCCTGGATGATGAGCAGGAGCCAGGCCACCACACCGCTTCCACTTTAGTGCAAATGGGGGCCTTCATGCTCCAGTGTTTTAATAGGGACCCCCGTATAAAAAGCATGAGGGTCAAGGACCAGTACTGGGTGGCAACGTACTTAGACCCCCGGTACAAACACAAAATGGCGGAAATGTTACCGCCGTCGCAGAGGGCTGTCAGAATGCAGCACTTCCAGGCCTTGCTTCGAGAAATGCTGCATTCTGCTTTTGCGTGCGCTGGCAGAGGAGCAATTCCCACTCCCAGAGAAGGATTTGCGGGTACCAATCCAACAGCGCCTGCAAGAAGAGGCCGGTTTGAAGATGTGTTGGTGACTTCGGATATGAGGTCATTCTTTCAGCCGACCCATCGACAGGTGTCATCCGGATCCAGCATCAGGGAACGCCTAGACCGTCAGGTGTCCGACTACATTGGGTTAACGGCCGATGTGGACGCTCTGAGGAGTGATGAACCCCTAGACTACTGGGTGGGCAGGCTTGACCTCTGGCCAGAGCTTGCCCAATTTGCAATCGAACTGTTGGCTTGCCCCTCATCCAGTGTCCTGTCCGAAAGGACGTTCAGCGCAGCAGGGGGGATTGTGACCGATAAGCGTACTCGCCTAGCTCACGACAGTGTTAACTACCTCACATTTCTAAAAATGAATGAGGCATGGATCTCGGAGGAATTCAACACATGTGACCAGTAGACCATGTATATGTCTATAAACTATTTTTTTAATCAAGCACACAGACCTTCTTAATTCATTTGGCTCACTTCCTTGACCCAAAAAAGCACACCGTACTATATGCCCCTACCCTCCTCTTTGAAGAGGTTGAGCGGTGTCATATTTCTACTGGGGCTGCTTATGATATCCCTGTGCTGTGCTGACTTCCTCCTGGGGGTTCTTATTATGAAGGGATCACACTATCCCTGTGCTGTGCTGACTTCCTCCTGGGGGTTCTTATTATGAGGGGATCACACCATCCCTGTGCTGTGCTGACTTCCTCCTGGGGCTGCTTACGGTGCTGCTGTCAGTGCTGTATGTCACGGTGCTGCTGTCAGCGCTGTATGTCACGGTGCTGCTGTCAGCGCTGTATGTCACGGTGCTGCTGTCAGCGCTGTATGTCACGGTGCTGCTGTCAGCGCTGTATGTCACGGTGCTGCTGTCAGCGCTGTATGTCACGGTGCTGCTGTCAGCGCTGTATGTCACGGTGCTGCTGTCAGCGCTGTATGTCACGGTGCTGCTGTCAGCGCTGTATGTCACGGTGCTGCTGTCAGCGCTGTATGTCACGGTGCTGCTGTCAGTGCTCTGTATTACGGTGCTGCTGTCAGATGCCTCTATCACGGTGCATGTGTCATTCCGGTATGTCACGCTGCTGGTGATCATCTCCTGCACCCTCTTCTTTGCCTACCCTGGTCCCTGACCTTCCCTCTCCTCCATTGCCTTCATTAGCTCCATAGTCCTGAATTGTTAGAACAATTTCCCAAATAAAATAAAAATGCTTGTAGTTATCGATCCCAAATTCACCTCATACATGTATTATGTCATTGTCCAGATGGTGGGACTACGTTTTACCCCCTAATAATTACCACGTGGCCGCAAATTCGACATGAAGGTTTGCAAAGTTCGCCTCCCATTGAAGTCAATGGGGCCCGCGGCGAACGTTCGGTTTCGCGAACGTTTGGGTCCGTTCGCATTTCGCTTTCGCGAAACGTCCCGTCGGAAGTTCGTCCATCACTAGTGGTCAGAGACTGGGGACATGGTACAGGAGGTGGTCAGAGACTGGGGACATGGTACAGGAGGTGGTCAGAGACTGGGGACATGGTACAGGAGGTGGTCAGAGACTGGGGACATGGTACAGGAGGTGGTCAGAGACTGCATGCATGGTTCAGGAGGTGGTCAGAGACTGCATGCATGGTACAGGAGGTGGTCAGAGACTGCATGCATGGTACAGGAGGTGGTCAGAGACTGCATGCATGGTACAGGAGGTGGTCAGAGACTGGGGAATCGGTACAGGAGATGGTCAGAGACTGGGGACACGGTACAGGAGATGGTCAGAGACTGGGGACACGGTACAGGAGATGGTCAGAGACTGGGGACACGGTACAGGAGATGGTCAGAGACTGGGGACACGGTACAGGAGATGGTCAGAGACTGGGGACACAGTACAGAAGATGGTCAGAGAACGTGATACAGGAGGCATCCCCCATTGCAGGCCAGTGTCCCCCTTTGCAGCCAGTGTGCCTGTGCCCCATTGCAGCCAGTGTGCCAGTGTCCCACTGCAGCCAGTGTGCCATTTTGCAGCCAGTGTGCCAGTGTGCCATTTTGCAGCCAGTGTGCCATTTTGCAGCCAGTGTGCCCCCCTTTGCAGCCAGTGTGTCCCCCTTTGCAGCCAGTGTGTCCCCCTTTGCAGCCAGTGTGTCTCCCTTTGCAGCCAGTGTGTCCCCTTTGCAGCCAGTGTGTCCCCCTTTGCAGCCAGTGTGTCCCCCTTTGCAGCCAAGTGTGTCCCCCTTTGCAGCCAAGTGTGTCCCCCTTTGCAGCCAAGTGTGTCCCCCTTTGCAGCCAAGTGTGTCCCCCTTTGCAGCCAGTGTGTCCCCCTTTGCAGCCAGTGTGTCCCCCTTTGCAGCCAAGTGTATCCCCCTTTGCAGCCAAGTGTATCCCCCTTTGCAGCCAAGTGTATCCCCCTTTGCAGCCAAGTGTATCCCCCTTTGCAGCCAAGTGTCCCCCCCTTTGCAGCCAAGTGTGTCCCCCTTTGCAGCCAAGTGTGTCCCCCTTTGCAGCCAAGTGTGTCCCCCTTTGCAGCCAAGTGTGTCCCCCCTTTGCAGCCAAGTGTGTCCCCCTTTGCAGCCAAGTGTGTCCCCCTTTGCAGCCAAGTGTGTCCCCCTTTGCAGCCAAGTGTGTCCCCCTTTGCAGCCAAGTGTGTCCCCCATTGCAGCCACGTGTGTCCCCCATTGCAGCCAAGTGTGTCCCATTGCAGCCAGCCTGTGCAGGGAAGAGAGCCGCCTCCGTCGCCTGTTTGATCACAGCGCCCAATCCTGCGGATGATCTGTCTATCTAAGTGTCCGGACAAGGGGGAGGGGCTGTGTGTGACGGCGCGCAGCCGGGAACACACAGCTATTGAAATGAAAGCTGTGATGTTCCCGGCGCTGTGATCAAACAGGTGGCGGAGGCAGCTCTCATGCGCTATGCACCCCCCATGATGGGCATCACCCCGCCCCCACCCAGGCCACGCCCCATTTTCGGCTCCATTATCGGCCGTTTTTCTCTTTTGGCAAATTGCCGAAAAGGGCATTTTCGGCCGATATGTTTCGGCGGCCGAAATTTCGGTGCATCACTAATTCTTATTCTAATAACAAATAAATATACATATCAATACCTTGGATAAATCACCCACCCATTGTGGACTAGACCAGAGAAACAGACATCCAGCCACAAATGCTTACCAATATTGATATATATATTGCCCACCAATGACACAAATAAAGGGTAAAGATGTCTCACATCTCTGCAAAATGCATTGAAATACCTCCCATATGTGGAGGGAACAGAAACGATAAATATCCGGGTCGCCCGAGGAACCCGCAGTCCAGCCTGAAAGTCCCCAAAGCCAACCTACTTATATATATTGAGGGTTACATAGCATTATGTATAACATTGTATGTTGATAATGTTTATATTTGTCTATACACGGCTTAGATGTGTAGTTATACTCTATGGAATGAAGCCCTGAGGAAGCAGCCATTGCACCGGGAAACATGTTGGCAAGCTCCATACAACCAGGGCTGGTACTAGAGGTGGGCAGGAGGGACATCTGCCCTTGGTAGGATGATTTAAAGTGAGAAGAGGGCACAGTTTGCTGGGTAAAGGACAGAATATGATGTAGAATGTAACACAGGCAGAGAGTGTTTTTGTCCCTGCATGTAGATCGTAGCACTACACCTGCCCCCTGTCTGCAAAGTGCACTTTACTAGTCTTTCAGCAAAAGTAGAGTGGAGCAGGTGGGGCATGTGAGGTTGGGAAGGCATCAGTTATCAGTGCTTTCCTGATTTAGTCTACATGCATACAACTTTCCTGCTCCTGGACAGCGGCTTCTCTCCTCCCTCTCCAGTCATTTCTATCACTCCTGCTTTATCTCTCACACTGTCCCGATGTCTGTGGAGGATCACCTCCTCCGCCTCCCCCGCCTCCCCCGCCTCCCCGCCTCCTAACCACCTGTTATCTCTGCCTGCTGTAGACGATCTCAGAGCCTATTCCTCCTCTGTATAGTGACCCCCTTCCCTCCTGTGCCCTTCCCTCAGACCCGCTCCTCTCTACCTACACAGCCAATTTAAGTGGTGTTCCCTTCTCTGTCTCTGTGCTGCTGAGGCTGCCTCTAACTACTCTAACAGGTAACAGTAAGGCCGCGTACACACGGGCGGACTGTCTGCCCAACTAAGTCCGTCAGACAATCCGACAGACAGTCCGTCCTACTTTCGAATGAACGGACTTGACCACACACGATGAACAGACAGTCCGCCGAAAGCTTGCGCGATGACGTGTACAGTGCGTACGACGGGACTAGAAATATGACGTCCAATACACTGCAATGCAACCTTTCGCCGGGGAAAAATCCTTTCTGAGCATGCGCCATACTTAGTCCGTCGAACTAGCCTACTCACGAGCGGACTGTCCGCTGAAACCAAGTTTGGACGGACAATATTACGGAAATTCCGAAAGACTTAGTCCGCCAGACTGTCCGCTGAAAAAGTCCGCTGAAGCCCACACACGAGCGGATTGTCCGCTGAAACACGTTTCAGCGGACCAAGTCCGTCAGACAGTCCGCCCGTGTGTACGCGGCCTAACATACTTTCAGGCTTCATATCACTGTTAATTGCTCTGGAGACAACTGTTATTTCAGATTCTATTTTTAGTAAGGGTCCATTCACAAGGGGTGCAAACATGCATCTCCCACCCAGGGCTATCTTTTATCAGCACAGGGTACATAGGTGTTGTGTGCATCCCCGTGTCAGCACCCCATTCATATTTACTGGGACATGAGTCTGCATGGACACAGCCTTTGCATCCTAATATGACATTCAGGTGTGAGTTCCAATAGAAATGAATGGGATGCTAGCACAAGGATGCACAAAAAGAGAGCCCTGCTCAGGACACACATGTCTGCAATACATGTGAATGGGGCCTAAAGAACTCCTGTACATGGAGGCTTAGTGAGCTCCCCAGGCATAGGAAATCAGGAGCTACTAAAGCTGGCCAAGGATGGATGGAAATTCAACTGGTTCAGCAAAGACCGTATGAGTTTCAATCCTTCTATAGTCATTCTTGCTAAAGAGAAGCCAATTTAATGATCAACATCTCTCAAACCAGCAGAAATGTTTCCTTAGCCCACGTACACACGGTCGGAGATTTTGCCAACCAAATCCGTCGGATTTTGCCCGTCGGATTTAGTCCGACGGATTGTGTCCGAAACTGTTGCATACACACGGTCGGGCCAAGTTGGCGAAAAATCCGATCTTTCAGAACGTGATGACGTAATTTCGTTACGATGGGACTACATTCAGGCTAGTAGCCAATAGCTTTGATGTAGGATTTTTATCTGAGCTTGCGTGGCACTTGGTCCGATGAAAATGCTCTACACATGACCGGATTAGGTCCGTCTGGCCCAGTTGGTCGGGAAATATTTCCAACATGTTGGAAAATTGGGTCGGACGGAGATTCGGATGGAATCAGTCTGATGCATACCACACACAGTCGGATTATCTGACGACGCGGTCCGATAAGACTCATTCCGACAGATTCTCCGACCGTGTGTACAAGGGCTTAGATTTGCAGCACTGACATAGATGTCTCAGCGGAAAGGATTCCCTCATCCACCTTAGTTATGTGGATTGGGGGGGATCCACTCAGTTTTTTTTTTTTGATCAGACGCTGACTGATAAAAAAAACAAAAACTGATCCATCTATGGCCGGCCTCCAGCTTACCATACGTTATACAATCTGATTGTACAATATCTTTTGGATCTACCACAAACTATGTAGTACAAAGGCCTGCCTGATTGGATACTACTTAATTGAATTGTATAGGTTTGTCCATATATTACAAAGTTTTGGTAAAAACGAGATTGTGCAGAAATTGTACAATCAGATTGTATAGTTTATGTTATACCTACAGTATAGTGTTCTTGTGCATGAGTACTAACAATGACAAATATTTTCCCTGTTATTGTTATTCTCATCTATGCAGATTTGTTTGCCCAGGAGCTTTGTCTTTGAGTCCATTAAACACCCTGACACATTGTCTAAAGCTAGGTACACACTAGGGTTGCACCAATACCCGTTTTGTACCAACAATACTTGTGCTCCAGTACTCACTGATACCAGTTGCTGATACTTTTGTGGTGCGACTTGAGCCCATGGAAAATTAGTGGGCTCAAATCGCACTGTAAAGAATCACATGTGATTTGAACAGGAATGTGGTTTGATTCCTGTCTGAAGCACATGCGGTTTCCCACATCACTCCTGCATGAACCCTGGCTGAAGTCACTATGACATGCCTGGGTTCACACAGGAGCAGTGTGGGAAACTGATTTAGACAGGAATTGCACCACTAGGGGCGTACCTAGAGCATTACTAGGGGCGGATCCTATGTCTGCCCCCGCCCCCCCTCACTGATCATGCCTGTATGCACTCAGCTCCCTTCATACCTGCAAACACTGAGCCCACCCACACATCTGTACACACTCAACTGCCCCCTGTACACACTCAGCTGTCCCCCCTCACACCTGTACACACTCAGTTGTCCCCCTCACACCTGTACAAACTCAGCTGCCCTCCCACACACACACATACATGTGTACACACTCAGCTGTGCCCCTTCACACATGTATGCACTCAGCTGCCTCCCCCCCACACCTGTACACACTCAGTTTCCCCCACCCCAAACACACAAGTGCACACACTCAGCTGCCCCCTACACACACATGTGTACACACTCAGCTGCCCCCTCACACCTGTACACACTCAGCTGCCCCACCCCCACGCATACACACACACATGTATGCACTCAGCTGCCCCTCCCCCACACCTGTACACACTCAGCTTCCCCCCACCCCACACACAAACACACACGTGTACACACTCAGCTGCCCCCTCACACTTATACACACTCAGCTGCCCTCCCACACACACATACATGTGTACACATTCAGCTGCACCCCTTCACACCTGTATACACTCAGCTGCCCCCTACACACACATGTGTACACACTCAGCTGCCCCCCTCACACCTGTACACACTCAGCTGTGCCCCTTCACACATGTATGCACTCAGCTGCCTCCCCCCCACACCTGTACACACTCAGTTTCCCCCACCCCAAACACACAAGTGCACACACTCAGCTGCCCCCTACACACACATGTGTACACACTCAGCTGCCCCCTCACACCTGTACACACTCAGCTGCCCCACCCCCACGCATACACACACACATGTATGCACTCAGCTGCCCCTCCCCCACACCTGTACACACTCAGCTTCCCCCCACCCCACACACAAACACACACGTGTACACACTCAGCTGCCCCCTCACACTTATACACACTCAGCTGCCCTCCCACACACACATACATGTGTACACATTCAGCTGCACCCCTTCACACCTGTATACACTCAGCTGCCCCCTACACACACATGTGTACACACTCAGCTGCCCCCCTCACACCTGTACACACTCAGCTGTGCCCCTTCACACATGTATGCACTCAGCTGCCTCCCCCCCACACCTGTACACACTCAGTTTCCCCCACCCCAAACACACAAGTGCACACACTCAGCTGCCCCCTACACACACATGTGTACACACTCAGCTGCCCCCTCACACCTGTACACACTCAGCTGCCCCACCCCCACGCATACACACACACATGTATGCACTCAGCTGCCCCTCCCCCACACCTGTACACACTCAGCTTCCCCCCACCCCACACACAAACACACACGTGTACACACTCAGCTGCCCCCTCACACTTATACACACTCAGCTGCCCTCCCACACACACATACATGTGTACACATTCAGCTGCACCCCTTCACACCTGTATACACTCAGCTGCCCCCTACACACACACATGTGTACACACTCAGCTGCCCCCCTCACACCTGTACACACTCAGCTGCCCTCCCCACATTTACACACACACACATGTACGCACTCAGCTGCCCCCCCCCACACCTGTACACACTCAGCTTCCCCCCACCCCACACACACACGTGTACACACTCAGCTGCCCCCTCACACCTATACACACTCAGCTGCCCTCCCACACACACATACATGTGTACACACTCAGCTGAGCCCCTTCACACCTGTATACACTCAGCTGCCCCCTACACACACACCTGTACACACTCAGCTGCCCCCCTCACACCTGTACACACTCAGCTGCCCCCCTCACACCTGTACACACTCAGCTGCCCCCCTCACACCTGTACACACTCAGCTGCCCCCCTCACACCTGTACACACTCAGCTGCCCCCCCACACACACACACATGTACGCACTCAGCTGCCCCCCCCACACCTGTACACACTCAGCTTCCCCCCACCCCACACACACACACACATGTACACACTCAGCTGCCCCCTCACACCTGTACACACTCCTTTGCCCCCTCACACACCTGCACACACTCAGCTGCCCCCTCACACACCTGTACACACTCAGCTGCCCCCCCCCCCCCCTCACACCTGTACACACTCAGCTGCCACCCCTCATACCTATACACACTCAGCTGCCACCCCTCACACCCATACACACTCAGCTGCCCCCCCCCCCCCCCACACACACACACACACACACATGTACGCACTCAGCTGCCCTCCCACACCTGTACACACTCAGCTTCCCCCCACCCCACACACACATGTATACACACTCAGCTGCCCCCTCACACCTGCACACACTCAGCTGCCCCCTCACACACCTGTACACACTCAGCTGCCACCCCACACCTGTACACACTCAGCTGCCCCCCCCCCACACCTGTACACACTCAGCTGCCCCCCCACACCTGTACACACTCATCTGCCCCCCCCACACCTGTACACACTCAGCTTCCCCCCACCCCACACACACACACACACATGTATACACACTCATCTGCCCCCTCACACCTGTACACACTCCTTTGCCCCCTCACACACCTGCACACACTCAGCTGCCCCCTCACACACCTGTACACACTCAGCTTCCCCCCCACACCTGTACACACTCAGCTTACCCCCACCCCACACACACACATGTATACACACTCAGCTGCCCCCTCACACCTGTACACACTCCTTTGCACCCTCACACCTGCATACACTCAGCTGCCCCCTCACACACCTGTACACGCTCAGCTGCCCCCCTCCACACACCTGTACACACTCAGCTGCCCCCCCACACATGTACACACTCATCTGCCCCCCCCCCCACACACCTGTACACACTGAGCTGCCCCCCCACACACCTGTACACACTCGTCTGCCCCCCCACACACACCTGTACACACTGAGCTGCCCCTACACACACCTGTACACACTCAGCTACCCCCTCACACCTGTACACACTCAGCTGCCCCCCTCAGGCTCCTTCCCACACACACACACATCTGTAAACACCACACACAGCTCTGCCCCCCTTGTATACAAACAGCCTCCTTCCTTCACTTGTACTCACAGCTCCAACTTGTAAGGTGGTGTTCCTTGTTCCAGGTCTTGATTCCACATGTCCCTGTGAAAATACATTACTGGCAATAACACAAGCGGCACACATACATGAAGCAGCCAGAGGTGGTAGTATAGAGCTAGATGTGAGCTCAATGTCAGAGAGTCCAACTCACACAAACAAGCCTTGTCTCAGCTCTGATAGCCAGCCTGATACCCCCCCAATGTGTGTCACCCAGGGTGGATCCCCTCTCCGCCCCCATAG
Source organism: Lithobates pipiens (assembly GCF_037356315.1). Classification (NCBI taxonomy): domain Eukaryota; kingdom Metazoa; phylum Chordata; class Amphibia; order Anura; family Ranidae; genus Lithobates; species Lithobates pipiens. The sequence continues at coordinate 430,552,119 of NW_027507748.1, forward strand.
GTACGCCACTGAGCACCACATTCCTGTTCAAATCACATGCGATGAGCTCAAATCACACGGAAAGTATTGATTTTAGTAATTGGAACATTTGCACAAATACAAGTACTATTGCACATGCTTAGTATCAGCAAATATACCAGTATTAGTGCAACCCTAGTACATGCAATTTTTTATTTTTTTCCAGCAGGTCGAACAGATACCTGCATCCACGCAAAGCAAGGTGGATGGAGGAATCCCCCCTCTGTGCTATTGTACTCTGACAGCAGGACTGAATACAATGATTAGCTCTGCAGTCCACAGATCAAAGGAGGTTTTCAAGCAACCAAGATCAGCTTCAGCTAGTTCTAGAGCACCATTTACAATCTTCAGAGATCACCCCTGGGCAGCCAGGTTACTCATTATTGGCTGTGAACCAACCAAAGCAATCTAATTGGCTGTGTGCTCCGTGATCATTGTGATAACCAACCACAAATGTAAATAGTAATACTGGTGCACTCTGCAACCATCACATGTTTTTGTGTGCTGCAAATGCTTCTACTAGCTCCGACCCCTGCTCTGCGACCAGGGGGCCACATTTTGTCATCTTCACCCTGGCTACTGGAATACCTTGTCACAGCATAATGTCAAATGGGTGCTGTATGCAGTGGCGGGACAAGTTTTTATATTATACTATTTGATGCTTTGTTACACATGTAGTACCGTATTTATCGGCGTATAACACGTGCCGGCGTATAACACGCACCCCAAGTTTAGGAGGAAATTTTAAGGAAAAAAAACGTTTAGGAGGGAAATTTAAGGAAAAAAAAACTTACATTTAAATGCCCATCAATGCAGCCTTTTCAGTGTCCATCTGAAGCCTTGTCAGTGTCATTTGCAGCCTTGTCATGCAGCCTGTCCATCATTGCAGCCTTGTCATTGCAGGCTTGTCCATCATTGCAGCGTTGTCATTGCAGCCTAGTCCATCATTGCAGCCTTGTCATTGCAGCCTTGTCATTGCAGCCTGTCCGTCATGCAGTTTGTCCGTCATTGCAGCCTTGTGCATCATGTCCCCTCAGCTTTTGTTTTTAAAAATGGTGCCGCCAAGATGTCCTTCATAGCTCGGCAGCGCCCGGAAGTTCTCGCCAGCTTTCGGCCGCCTCGGTTGTACTCAGAGGCTTTCGGCCACTCTCGCCGCTTCTCGGCAGTTTTCAGCCGCCTTGGCCGTACTCGGAGGCTTTCGGCTGCTTTAATCGCTTCTTGGCGGTTTTCGGGCCACCTCGGCCATACTCGGAGGCTTTCGGCCATACTCAGAGGCTTTCGGCCTCTCTCGAAAACTGCAGAGAAGGGCCAAAGGCAGCCAAAAGCCGTGAGAAGGGCCGAAGGCGGCTGAAAGCCGCCCAGAGCCCAAAAATTGCAAGGAAATCGTGGCGGATCGGCGTATAACATGCACCCGCCATTTTCCCCTGATTTTAAGGGGAAAAAAGTGTGTGTTATACGCCGATAAATACGGTAATTTTATAGATGTAGGGGACTGTTTGTTAGCCCCCTTTATGTGTTTGGATATGTATCTTCTATGTATATTTTAATAAAAATAAACATTTATTTTTATGAATTTTTGTGTATGCTTTATCATTAGGGAATCACTACTTAAATGCCCACTTCCTTACATTCTCTGCTGTTTCCTTGTCTATTTTTAAACTCCAAATTAGTATTTGTTGGAATAATGAAATAGGTAAAGTCCCAGGAGGTCTGCCAAGGGATATGGGGGTTATTTACGAAAGGCAAATCCACTTTGCACTGCAAGTGCACTTGGAAGTGAAGTCACTGTAGATCCGAGGGGGACATGCAAGGAAAATAAAAAACAGCATTTTAGCTTGCACATGATTGGATGATAAAATCAGCAGAGCTTCCCCTCATTTCAGTTCTACCCCTTAGATTTAGAGCGACTGCACTCCTAAGTGCACTTTCAGTGCAAAGTGGATTTGCCTTTCGTAAATAACCCCCATGGAGTCAGTACAGCTTGATAAAGGGATGTTGAGAGAGACTTCTAGGAGCTGACAATTCCAGCATTGGAAGTACTTGTTATTGCTTACAGAGGGTTTTACAATTTTCTTTGCAATCAGCCATAGAGCGAATGTGTAGCTTCAGGCCTTCTGCTGAGTCATACGAGAAATAGAAGGACTCTGCACTACTAATGTCAGACAGACATCTTCCAGCCCTGTCATTTTTGGGGAGACATCTGCCTGTCAGAACTGTAGAAATGAAATATAATATAATATTAAATTGATAAATATGTGTATTGCCCAAGAGTAATATAATTGGAACTGTAAATGTATTGCATCTCTTGCTATGCAACGCCGATAATTCGTTTTCTGTTTTTTTTATGTTGTCAAAACAATTCTTAGGTCGTGAGTTGGAACATGTTAAGTATAAGACATTACATATTAAAGTTACAGTAAGCAATATCCTTGTTTTAGAAAAATCATCCATACACATCCACTACTTAAAGTGGAGCTCCACCCAAATAGGGAAACTCCACTTGTTTGCCTCCTCCCCTCCTCTGCCACATTTGGCATCTTTCGTGGGGGAGGGGGAGCAGGTACCCGTTTTTGACAAATGTAAGTGGAGTAATAGCCGCACTAATTAATATGATATAACAATCTTGAACTGATGTGTCCACATATACAAAATACTTGAGATAACGTTGCGTAAATGAGTGTATAAAATGTGCAATACATAAAATAACACTGCATAAATGGGTGAATAGATTCTGAAAGACTAAGGCTGTCCATCCCTATTAGGCCCCTTTCACACAGGGCGGATCAGTAATGATCCGCCCCGTGATGATCTGCTCACTCAGCAGGGATCCCTCCGTTGTCCCCACTGAGCTGGCGGCAGACAGGGCGGTCTCCACACACTTTGCAGGGACCACCCTGTGAGATCTCCGCTCTCCTCTATGGGGATCGAATGAGCACGGACCGTCTGTCCGTGTCCATCCGATCCACTCTGCAGATGGATAGAAAAATAGGATTTTCCTCCCTCTGCAGAATCGGACAGTAGTGGAGGCGGACAGTAGCGGGTGTCTGCGGATGTCCATCCGCAAACACCTGCTATCCCATAGGGATGCATGTATGTCCGTATTTCATCCGCAAACGGATGGATGAAATACGGACATACTGTCCGCATGTGTGAAAGGGGCCTAAATGTAAGTTATGAGAAAAAGTCCACATAAAAATTCACAAAAGGGCAAAAAAAATAAAAAAAAAATATATATATATATATAATTTTTCATATCTGTCAAACCATGTTTAATTAAGTCAAAGTGATGAGCATTGAGTCCAATTCACAAAAAATTGAGAAAAAAATAAATAAAATAAAAAAACAAATATAGAAGAAGAGACGCTGAAGATGTAGTGTCATGGTTATGCAATAGAGTTTGTCTGCTTACCTGTCTGCATGTGTTCATTTCTAGAGACCAGCCGAGCCTCACCTGACTGCTTTTATAATCCATCATCTTGCATGGCTCCACCCTAGCTCCTATCAGACAACTCTATATTAACCTGTGCACTGCTAGCCTATCCTGCTGATCAACCTTTGTGTGTTAGCTTCCTGTTTCCTGCCGTGTAATCTGTTACTGGTTTCCGTTACCGACTTTGGCATGTCTTGACTATCCCTGTTTGCCTGTGATCCTGACCTTTTGGCATGTACCCGACTATTCTTGTCTGCTTGTGGCCCCCGACCTTGGCTTTGTCCCTCACCATCCCTATCCTCCTGTTGCCTACTGTGGGTGTGAGCTGGGGGACCCTGGGGGTCGCGACCTGGAGCCAGTTGCAGCCAAGTCCATCCTCACCACCAGAGGCGCTGGTGAACACCTGCTGGCTCTTGGCATCTGCGCCCCAGGGAATCTTACACTCTAACCCCAGTGGGATCTGTCCCCCTGTCTGCAGCAGTCAGCCGTAGGGTCCACAACCTTGCGGTGCATTCCTAAACCCTACGATGTGCATCTGTCACCTGGGCTCTAGGTGACCTGACATGTAGGCTGTAGGTTAATTCCACCACCACCGAGGGGACGAAATATGAAAAGGTGAGCCTCTCCTTAAAGCCTACACCAAAAGAAAATAAAGACCCTTACCAGATCTGATGGACCTCTTATGAGTAACGAGGTCTTAATCGCCTGCAGATATAACCCTCTGCGGGGTCTCTCTGATCCGAGATACCTGGATTTTCAAGCTTTTGCCATCCCTCTCCTTCCATACACCATATCACCATCCTCTGTATGTGAGGAACTCTCCTCTGGGAACACTCCCTCGGGCCGAAACAGGGCGCGTAAAAATTTTTTTTATATGAATAAACCTCATAGTGTTTAAAGGATAACACACTATTGGAGTTCCTTTTTTTACCTTTACACGCCCTGTTTCAGCCCGAGGTAGTGTATTGGCTTCTCACCAGAGGAGAGTTCCCAACACACAGAGGATGGTGATATGTCGTATGGAAGGAGGGGGATGGTAAAATCTTGGAAACCCAGGTATCTCGGATCAGAGAGACCCCGCAAAGCGTTATAACTGCAGGCGATTACGACCTCGCTACTCATAGGAGGTCCATCATATCTGGTAAGCGTCTCAATTTTCTTTTGGTGTAGGCTTTAAGACTCACCTTTTCATCTTTCGTTCCCTGGGTGGTGGTGGAATTAACCTATAGCCTATATCTTCAGTGTCTTTTCTTCTATTTTTCTTTTTTTCTTTTTTCTCAATTTTTTGTGAATTGGACTCAATGCTCATCACTTTCGAATTATATACACATGGTTTCACATATATGAAAAATGATATATATATATATATATATATATATATATATTTTTTTTTGCAATGAATTTTTATGTGGACTTTTTCTCATAACTTACATTTATAGGGATGGACAGCCTTAGCATTTAATAATCTATTCACCCATTTATGCAGTGTTATTTTATGTATTGCACATTTTATACACTCATTTATGCAACGTTATTTCAAGTATTGCGTATATGTGGACACATTTATCAGTTGAAGATTGTTATATTATATTAATTAGCGTGGCTATTCCTCCACTTACATTTGTTCTTTTGCATGAATATCGCACGTTTTTTGTTTCGCAGCTTTTTTTCATCATATGAATGTATATATCACTCACTTTCTAGCGCTGTATATGTCCTCTTATTTGACACCTGGTTTTGACAGCTGATGACTTTTAAGGTTTTCTGAAGGAGCCTGGAGCTACGCTTTAATGTCGCTCTAATCTATTTTTTCATTAACTCATTTGTTACACTGAGTTTTTCAGCATTCAAATCAGCATTCAAACGCATTCCAGTCATGTGCACTGCTCTATGCACCCTACAAATCCCATAGCCCACAGTCCTTAGTCCATCCCAGTAGAGAGCAAGAGAGTGTGGCTATGCTCCTACATACAGTGAAACCATGGAGAATGAATGCCTCTAACAAGAAGTCAGATCACAGCAGCAAAAATAAATAAAGGAATTTAATAATAGCAAAAAAGGTACCTTTCTGAGTTAGGAATACATACTTGCATAGGTAATTTTTTTTTTTTTTAAACAAACAGTTGTCAATTTATTGCCAATTGTTATCTTTACAATTCTAAATATATATTTTTTTAATTTCTTTACAGGCACATAAAACAGTTTTTTTTTTTTCATTAAATTAAATACAGACACTACTAAATGTACTAAAAAAAGAACAATGTAGGCAGTCTACATTTTTCTTTGATGTTTTTATTAAGTAAAGGTCACAAGGTAAAATTAATTAAAAGTACAGAGACCGAGATTGATAGACTACAGTCAGTCCTTGGTGAGACTTGACAAAGTGTTGAGATGTATTACATGTGATAAAGCATTGTTTTGTTCTCTAAATTTTATGTGACCCTAAAGCAGGGAGTAATATGTAGCATAAAATAAAGACATTTCACAGTATCATAGATATCTTTGTGATTAAATATGGTATTTAAATATATTGCATTATTTAGCAGGTGGAATGTTTTATTCTATCAAAATGAATTATATTCCATGTACATGCGAGATGGAATCTATCAGACCTATTTAGAAAAATTAATGCAAACAGCAATGATACTGTGCAAAGATAATTTCTTAAGGTGTATGTCCATACAAAGCTTTTTTTTTAAATGGATGTCTGTGTCCCTGTTGCATATTGCTTCCTGTCTGGTGAAACTGTTGTAATGGTGAGGGTAAGTGAGGGAAAATCTCTCTAACAGAGTTCTGAATAGTAGTGAAAATCTTTTAATGGGAGGGCTGTATAGTTGCATCCTAAAGCCAGCCATAGACGGATTGAAATTTGTCCAGTTTAGTAGGAACCGGCTGAATTTTAATCCACTATAGGCAGGCTGGTTGTACTGAAGTTGATCTATCGATTGAGTTCAGCACAAACTTCCTATCAGGTTTTTTTCCATACAATCACTGCCAATGGCTATAGCTGCCAACAGTGATCATTGTATTCTGACAGCAGGGAAACTGCCCTCTGTCAGAATTCAGTAGCGCAGCAGGAGGGATTTCCCCCATCAGTCCTGCCTACTTAAAGCCATCCAGCTCACTTCATCTCTGCCTTTGCCTTTGGTCACATCTCAAAGATTTTCTCTGGTGTTCCTGTTGAAGACTTGCTGACGTCCCTTCTGGCTCCTGATCCTGCTTGCTGTACTACTATGTTGCTCTCTGACATTGGCATTGGCTGACTACCCAATCTGGTTACTGAACTCTGGCTATGTATTGACTACGCTTACTCTGTTTACCTTTTTATTATTATTAAACTAGTGGGATTAACTGTACTTCTGTCTCGGTCTGATTCATAGTTTCTGACAATAACATTGGATTGTGTGGAATTCCTGAAGCCACAGTGGTTTCTGATCTCCGTGCCACAGTAACCAGTATCCTGGTTACTGCTGGAATAGGGTCCCTTTTCTCCACAAGAACTGGACAAAGTTCGCACACTTCTTTGTCCAAAACAGGGATCATCCTGGTTAAAGAAAACTATTGATTTGATGCCACATTTTTGATTCTCCTGGACCTTTTCTGCCACACTCTTGTACTTCACCACCTATCGACACTTTGATTGGAATGTATCTAGTGTGATACTGGAGTCTGAGATCATTATTTTATTTGGCAAAACAGTAACATGTTTTGTCCTCAGCAATTTCCTGTTTAAAATTAAAGGTTTTGCTTATTTCCAGTTACATCCATACCATCATAGGGTTTTAAAAAAATCTTCCTGCCTCTGAGGCAAAATGGAAGCCTCCACAGTTAAGAAACTGTGTCTCAGTCCCAAGCTAGTCCACCCTGCTCATTCAGGGGTGTTCTTCTCTCTCCCTCACAGACAGGTGCTGACTGTTTCTGCTTCCTTTTCAGGACTCTGATGCACATGGGTTAACACTTTCAGGACCAAAGTTCCTGTAATAAGTTGGAAGTTCTGTCCCACCCAAATATCTATCAATCCAGAGAGCACTGAAACTCAGTCCTCTCCTCTCTGAACAGACTACTCTGAAACCCTTCACCCTGCATGGGTGTGAACCCCCGATTACTAAAGATGTCTCTTGAGCTCCTCCTTAAACAGACCACAACACAAATATAAGGAAAATATATCTTCCATCCAGGACCCATTCCTAGCACCCTGTACACCAAGCATCAGGTGCTTCATACATTTGGGGTCAATTCTTCAACTTTCAAGTTAGGAAGGTTGGGTGAGACTTCTACCCAGTTAACTGGACTCAATTTCCTCCAAACACCATCCCTATCTCTGGCTGGATACTGTGAGTGCTAACATCATCTGACTGTCCTAAAAGGCAGCTCTTTGTTTCTAAACCAGTTCATCTTAGACTTATCTTCCAAATCCCTGGGTCCCCCAGGGATAATCCCCCAAATCATCACCCAGAAATCTCCCTGTAAATATTCCACTGATAAAGCTGATCCAGATACCCATTTCCTATATATCCTAAGCTGGGTGACTACCTACCTACTTGCTTCATCATTACATACCTTGCTAGGCAGACACCATATGCCATTTTCTCATGAAGAGCCCCTGGTCCCATACTAACAATTGGGAACTGGAAAGCCCAGTTTCCAATTACCTGATCACTGTGATAGCCTCTGATTGGCTATCACAGTGATCAGTCACTGTGCAGTCACTGTGCAGCGCATTTCTGTTTTTTTCGCCTCTTGAATGAAGAGAAAGTTAGGTTGTACCTTTTTCTCCTGCTAGAGGAGGAAAATGTAAACAAAAACAACAGTGTATATGAAATGGGATCAGGGTTTTGTCTATTTCAGTGTCAGAGTCAAAGTTAGGGTCAAGATCAGGGTCAGTGTATTTTAGGTAGCATAAATGCATTTTTAAATTAGTATCGATGTCAGGTAGTGTCTGTGTCAAAATGTTTTAGATAGAATTTTTTTTTAAAATTAAATGAGCACTATTGTTTCTGGGCCCCATTACGGGTACAAACAACAAATAACATACACATATGTGGTATTGCTGCATTCGACAGGAGCAGGAGAATTTATTATTTTATTTTTTTTAGTCTCTCTTTGGCAGTAAATTTTGGTAATAGCAAGAAATATACATCTAATATTTAACCACTTTGCGACTAGCTCACGCCGATATATGTCGGCAAAGTGTCACGGGTGCGCAAAATAACGTCCCCATACGGTGCTGCTTCATCTGTGACAAGTGGGTGCGCGTGTGCCACCGCCAGCCCACCACGCAAGCGCGCCCATGGGTCTCACGGACTCAATGTGTGGCTCGCAAACGTGGCACGGAGAGGCAGAACAAGGAGATGTAAACAAGGCATTTCCCTGTTCTGCCTAGCAACACGACAGGGATCTACTGTTCCCAGTGATCGGGAGCAGTGATCTCTGTCATGTTCTAGTGAGCCCATCCCGCCTAGAGTTAGAATATGCTGAGGGAACACAGTTAACCCCTTGATCGCCCCCTAGTATTTAACTCCTTCCCTGCCAGTGACATTTACACAGTAATCAGTGCATTTTTATAGCACTGATCGCTGTATAAATGCCAGTGGTCCCAAAATAATATCAAAAGTGTCCGATCTGTCCACCGCAATGTCGCAGTCATGATAAAAATCGCAGATCGCTGCCATTACTGCTAAAAAAAAAAAAATATTAATAAAAATGCCATAAATCTATCCCCTATTGTGTAGACGCAATAACTTTTGTGCAAACCAATCAGTATACACTTATTGTGATTTTTTTTTTCACAAAAATATGTAGAAGAATACGTATTCGCTTAAACTGTGAAAGAATTTTTTTTAAAATATATTTATGGGGCATATTTATTATAACAAAACGTAAAGAAACTGGCTTGTACTCAGGCAGCCTGATTTTTACACATATTTGTCCAAATTATTATTAGGTAGAACTGCAAGCTTCTGATCATGCAAGGTGAAAATAAATATATCATATTAGCTTAAATTCAAAACACCATCCTAAGGCACTCTGTTTTCAACCATGTGACTGTTACTTTCAAACTTCATTGGACTCAACTAAAAATAACTGTCACTTTTTGAAACTAAGGATACTGTGTAATAGCTTTGTGAGTTGACTTTCTGATAACTGGTAGCCCCAGCCCAATGCAACTATATTTTCTGTTGCATTGATCAGTATCAAAAAAGATAAGAATCAAGAAGGGAACTAGCAAAAGTTCTATACATACTCTGAGTAATGGAAAATAAGATCTTGAATAGGCGATGTTTTGCCTGTGTTTGACCACCTTCAATAGTCTGAATGCAAGTTAGAAAATTTAGGATCCGGTGCTTATAATGAACCATTATATGAATATGTTACAAGTTCACATTGTTATGGGCCCATAAAGCCCATAAAATACATTGTTACCTTCTCATAAAGGTGAAGACACTTGGGGGGAAAAGGGTTAACCTATTATTTCACAGAGCTGTCCACATATCCAGGGTTCTTGACTGGTGAAAAAATTATACAACTAAACAAAGCCTTTGCCAAAATATCTCTTCAAAATGTACCCTAGCTAGGAGAGGATACTCCCATGGTGTTAAAATTACACCCCTGATCAAGACCACCCTGAAAGTGGTCGGCCTCCCGAGAACCCCTTCACTGATATCTCTGAACCCATTAGTAATTACCTACTGCTTCCACCTGCAATTCCTGCAGTGATGATTCTGACCACTTATGCAATCACACCAGACTCACCTCCAAAATTTTGCACAGGAATGCTATTTGGTATCCAAACCATGTCCACCCCATCCCCACCACTCTGGGGATCAATGTATATCTGTCACTTTCTTTTTACTCATCTCAAAGGTGGGCTCCCATTTTATACCACCTCACTCTTTGAAGTATTGTGTCCAAACTGATAAGACAACTTCTTCCCCACATACCTCAAGAAATGGGAGAAGGATCTGGACATCACCTTTTACTGTGTGCAAATGGAAAATGTTCTTTTCTTTACACATATGGCCCTAACATACCCTAGACATTCTCAACCAGGGTTCTGTATAATCCTACGTTTTCTCCAGTGGTTGCCAGGGGTTCTTTGAGCTGTGGTCAATTGGCCTCCTATTTGATGGTGCTTGGATAGTTACAGGGTCAACACCACTTTTGCCAGCTTGAGTGCACCAGTCACTAATGAATAGCTGCCTGTAAGGGCTCATTTACACTTGCTTTGACTTCAACACACATTAAAGCGCCTACTGCTTCAACATGCTATTTTGATGTGTTTTTGATGCTTCTGTAATGGTTCTGTGATGCTTATGTGGTGCTTCCGTGATGACGGATCTCCCCGCAAATCACTATTGCTCAATTCTGCGAGTGATTCTAATTCATTATCGCTGTTTTCTAGCTGGTCTAAAACCACTTTTGATGTAAAGGGACAGTTTTGATTGCTATGGACAATCTTCAGTTTCCAGGAAGAAAGAACAGATATAAAACTACATGCAGGGCACTGGACAGACCACTAGGGACAAAAGGGATGTGAAATAATTTCATACAGCAATGTAATCTGTAATATTACATTATACTGTATGTAATGTGTGTGTTTCACTTTTTGAATTTGGCGCCGTTCTCCGCCCCCATGCGTCGCAACGCTTGCAGGGAACAGAGCTCGGCTCCGTGATACATCGAGCAGAAGAGGAGCCACTCACACAGCGGGGGGACATCGCTGGATCCAGGGGATAAGGTAAGCACACAATATTCCTGGATCCTGTGATGCAATCCCGAGTCTGACTGGGGGTTACTTCTTTTGGTTCTGAAATTCCACCCTGAGCCAGACTCGGGAATACCGCCAGGGGGGTTAAAGCTTTAAAAAAAAGTACCACTGAAGCATCATCAAACCACCACCAAAGCATCACAGAAACATCAAAAACACTGCAAAAATTTTTTTGAAGTGGTAAGCGCTTTAATGTGTGTTGAAGCCTGAGCAAGTGTAAATGAGCCCTAAAAGCATCACAAAAGCTGCAGATGCTATAAGTGAGCTTTGGCATAGACTTATATGGAGGCTTTGAAGACGGTTTGAAGCACCACTAAAGTGACATGGGTTATAATTTTTGAAGCAAAGGAAAGTAAAGCAAATACAAAGTGTAACCAGGACTGTAAGCTAACCATGTTAGTGACAGGAGCTTTGATTGGCATTCAGAATGCTCTAAAAAAGTTTGTCCAATGCCATATTTTGAACCAAGTGTAAACAAGCCCTTAGGGGTTGCTTTGCTTCACTTCAAAATGCATACCCCATTGCCAGACCATTGTTCTAATTTTTACTGACAGCCTACTGACTGGAATGGTACCAGTGGATTAGAGAAAAGCCAATGAAGCACCAATATTTAAAAAGGGCCCAAAATACATCCCTGGGAATTACAGACCAGTTAGCCTAACATCAATAATATGTAAACTCTTAGAGGGGATGATAAGGGACTATATACAAGATTTTAGTAATGAAAACAGAATCATTAGCAGTAATCAGCATGGATTCATGAAGAATCATTCTTGCCAAACCAACCATTAACCTTCTATCAGGAAGTGAGTTGCCATCTAGACAAAGGAAGGGCCGTAGACGTGGTGTATCTGGATTTTGCAAAAGCATCTGACACAGTTCCCCATAAATGTTTACTGTATAAAATAAGGTCCGTTGGCATGGACCATAGGGTGAGTACATGGATTGAAACCTGGCTACAAGGGCGAGTTCAGAGGGTGGTGATAAATGGGGAATATTTGGAATGGTCAGGGGTGGGTAGTGGAGTCCCACAGGGTTCTGTGCTGGGACCAATCCTATTTAATGTATTCATAAAAGACCTGGAGGATGTGGTAAACAGTTCAATCTCTGTATTTACAGATGATACTAAGCTAAGCAGGGCAATAACTTCTCCGCAAGATGTGGAAACCTTACAAGAAGATATGAACAAATTAATGAGGTGGGAAACTACATGGTAAATTTTGTTTAATGTAGAAAAATGTAAAATAATGCATTTGGATGGCAAAAATATGAATGCACTCTATACACTAGGGGTAGAACCCCTGGGGGAATCTAGGATGGAAAAGAACCTGGGGGTCCTAGTAGATGATAGGCTCAGCAATGGCATGCAAGCTGCCTCTAACAAAGTAAACAGAATATTGGCATGCAATAAAAAAGGGATTAACTCCAGGGATAAAGCGATAATTCTCCCACTTTACAAGGCTCTGGTCTGGCCGCACCTAGAGTATGCTGTCCAGTTCTGGGCACCAGTCCTCAGGAAAGATGTACTGGAAATGGAAAGAGTACAAAGAAGGGCAACAAAGCTAATAAAGGGTCTGGAGGATATTAGTTATGAAGAAAGGTTGTGAGTACTGAACTTACTGAACTCTGGAGAAGAGAGCTTGAGAGGGGATATGATTTCAATTTACAAATACCGTAATTACACAATAGGCATAAAACGTTTTCGCGCAAGGGAGTTTAAGACACGTGGCCACTCATTCAAATTAGAAGACAAAAGGTTTAACCATAAACTATGTAGAGGGTCCTTTACTGTAAGAGCAGCCAGGATGTGGAATTCCCTTCCACAGGCGGTGGTCTCAGTGGGGGGCATTGATAGTTTCAAAAAACTAATAGATAAGCACCTGAATGACTACAACATACAGAGATATACAATGTAATACTAACATATAATCACACACACATAGGTTGAACTTGATGGACTTGCGTCTTTTTTTCAGCCTCACCTTCTATGTAACTATGTCGCTTTAGTGGCACTTCAAAACATCTTCAAAGCCTACACAGAAGTCTATGACAAAGCTAACTTACAGAACCTGCAGCTTTTGAAAGGCTTTTAGGGCTCATTTACACTTTCTTTTTAGCTCCTGCCACTAAACAAAATGGTTAGCTTACAGTCCTGTTCACACATTGTGTTTGCCTCACTTCAAAATGTATACCCCATGTCGCTTTAGTGGTGCTTCAAAGCATCTTCAAAGCATTCATAGAACTCTATGACAAAGCTTGCTTGAAGCACCTGACGTTTTTCAGTGGCTTTAGTTCAGCTTTACCTTCTGTTTGTTTTGAAGAAATTGCAGGTATGAGATATCCACATACACATACACACAGAGCATCTGCCAAGCTTCATTAAAGTTTCAGAAAAGCACCACCAAAGCATCATCGAAGCATCACTGAAGCATCACAGAAGCATCAACAGCACATCATAAAAGCATATTGAAGCAGTAGGCGCTTTAATGTGTGTTGTAGTCGAAGCAAGTGTAAATGAGCCCTAACACCCTGGTCACACCGATCGATACATTGAAATCGTACTACTTTACTTCAAGTAGCACAATTTCAAAGTAGCATTTCAGTGCTATTTCAGGTGCGACTTAGAAGACATCTGTGCGACTTCATGCACAGATGTCTACGGAAGTCACATTTGAATTTGAAAAAAGTAGTGCAGGAACTATTTTCAAAATCAGTGGTTCCAATGCTGAAAAATAGGGTGCGACTTGTCATGCGATTTGAAACTAATGAAAAGTTGCACGGTTTCCCGGTGTGACTGGGGGATTAGGGGCTTTTTTCTCACTCATCTTCCTCCATTGAATTGGTTTTAGCAGGGGTTCACGCAGACCTAAAAATGATGTCAAGTGTTCTTGTAGGGTAAAAAGGTTCAGAAAGGATGCTCTGACCATTCAAATCCCCAAATATTTGTAGATTCTCCAGTATCATCTTATTACCTTGCATGCTGTGTCTTTTACACATCTATATTTTTTCAGTTGTATCCCTTTTTCCCTCTTCCCAGTTTTCCTTTTCTTCCTCTCCTTGTTAGAATGTGTATAAAAACCTAAACAAATCTACAAAAAGTTTTGTCAGGGCATACATTTTAGCTGATCTGACTACAGTAAATATGAAAGCTAATTAGCGACTCGGGGTAACTGCACGTTATCAATGCTGAGTGTGCTGTCTCATTAAAACATGACCTATAATAACTAACAATGTGGTAGACACTTTAGTTACATCTAAACAAACTATATTAGCATTTAAAAGACAATTTTTTTCATCATATGCTTTAGCTGTGTAAGTTCTAAGGATGGTAGTTTGTCCCAGAAATCAATAGCAACTATTCAATTTTGGAATCTGTCATGGAAGAAATCCATATGTTGCCATGCCCCCGTAGGGGTTGCTGAATGTTGTGGTCCACCTGTCAACCTGCCCAGCCAGACATTCATCTCTCAGTCACTCAGAGATGTAGATGTTTTTGTTTTCATATTGAGGGGATAAATTTGGATGGGAAATTGGGAATTATGGGATGCCTAGAAATATTCAGTGTAAACTTGCTTGGGACTTCTGTATACACTACTGCCTTCTCTCCAGTATAAACTCTTGCTTCAGATCTCTTATCCTTCCCTCCAGCACTTCACTTGCTGCACACCATTACTCCACCAGCACTTCTCTTGCTGCAGACTGTTACTCCTCCAGACTGGCTAGCAACACAAGGTTGGGCCTGACAACTAACTCAGTCAGGCCACAGTGAACTGGCTTTTGCAGGCAGGGGCCACGGGCCCTTGTGGGGTAGAACTAGTTCAGGTGCTAGCTGTCCTCAGTTCAGCTACCAATCCCAGATAGCTCTCTTCAAGCCATGCCAGGCAGCCTGGCTGCAATGACTTCTCTTCACTGCCCTTCCCACAGTCCTCTCTTCTGGTTCTGCACCCATCTCAAACTGCAATCTCCCAGTTCTCTCAGGTGTGCCTCCCCAGTCCTCTCAACTGTGTTCACTCACCAGCCCTCCTGGCTGTGACCAGTTGTTCTCTCTGGAGACTCTTAGCAGTGTTCTCTCCCGCTGTCCTCTCTCTGCTCTCTCATGTGCCTCTTTCCAGGATCTCTTCACTCCTCCTGGATGAACCGAGCCCCGGCCCAGGGTCACCCCCTCAGACTGGGGGGCTCCTGTGGGCCCCGACAGCCTCCACACTCTCTCACTCCAGCTCTTCCACCGACAACTCCCCCCTCCCGGTTGTGCAGGTATTTAAGGAGGCCTGTCCCCTGCCAATCCATTTTGGTGATTGGTTAAGGCTCCTCAAGATACACTAGGTAGCTCCACCTCTCCTCCCCTCCTCTCCTTCCAGCACTTTCTGGAAGGAAGAGGGAGGTGACAGTGATGCTACCTGTGAGTCACCCAGATCTGCCCTAGGCCACTACCAGCCCAGAATGAAAACAAACAGGCCTAGCCACTAGCTAGGCCTGCCTAAATTGTCCCACTCTGCTAGAAAATCCTCACTGTGGCATCTACCTAACTAGAGGGCGCTACACATAGTTTGATAAAGCTAGATTCATCGTGCAGCTGATCCTCTGACATCCATACTTTCTGAGTAACTGACTTGGGACAGAGAAGGATATTAGAAGGTCTCATTCATGCAGATCAGATGTGATCCCTGGCCTCTGGCTTCATGACTTGTCAGGTGGTGGTATTGTACTTTGCACACAGTTTTGAACTAGCTGCCGTTCGCTCTGAAAACAAACTTCTCCCAATAAAAAACTTCCAAGCAACTGTGGGAGAAAATCACTTCATTGCACCAAAGCTTTTGACAGAACCCCTAGAAGCAACATATGTATGAAAGCGAAGTGGAGGTAGAGGATACAGCTGAGGTGTTCAAAAATGTGAAGACTCTGGATTGTTTGGCGGCTCTGAGTCTGGCATCCCTAGGGCAGGGGAAAAGTGATTCTAGACATATTATAATCTAATAATTATAATAGATTATAATATGTCTAGAATCACTTTTCCCCTGCCCTAGGGATGCCAGACACAGAGCCGCCAAACAATCCAGAGTCTATACAGCAGGTACGAGCCCATCCTATAGCACTGCATGGTGGTGCGCATAGCAGGAGAACATGATTTACAGCACTGAGACCCATACCATCTTAGGGTTCTCATGTGTTCACTTAGCAAGAGGATTTGTCACATACATTTTGGTGCAGGAAACAATCATTGTTGGCAGGGCTGGCACTACCAATAGGCAATGTAGGCACCAGTCTAGAACGCACATCAGTAGGGGGCGCCATGCTGGTTACATGCGGCAGTCAGGAGTAAGCACTTAAGCTGTGCTTCAAGACAGACTGCCAAAGAAATCAAAGAGAACTCTCATCCCAGCCCCAACCTTCACCCCCCAGGCTGCTTGAAGTTCAATTTGAGACTGGTATACAGGGAAGGGGGCTATGGAGGAGACTGGTATCCAGGGAATGGGGCTGTGGTGGAGAGTGGTATACAGGGAGGGGGGCAGTGGAGGAGACTGGTATAGAGGGAAGGGGCTGTGGAGGAGACTGGTATACAGGGAGGGGGGCTGTGGAGGAGACTGGTACACAAGGAGGTGGGCTGTAGAGGAAAGTGGTACACAAGGAGGTGGGCTGTAGAGGAAAGTGGTATACAGGGAGGGGGGCTGAGGAGGAGACTGGTATACAGGGAAGGGGCTGTGGAGGAGACTGGTATACATGGAGGGGGCTGTGGAGGAGACTGGTATACAGGGAGGGGGGCTGTAGAGGAGAGTGGTATACAGGGAAGGGGGCTGTGGAGGAGACTGGTATACAAGGAGGTGGGCTGTGGAGGAGAGTGGTATACAGGGAGGGGGCCTGTGGAGGAGACTGGTATACAAGGAGGTGGGCTGCGGATGATAGTGGTATACAGGGTGGGGGGCTGTGGAGGAGACTGGTATACAGGGAGGGGGGTTGTAGAGGAGAGTGGTATACAGGGAAGGGGGCTTTGGAAGAGACTGGTATACAAGGAGGTGGGCTGTGAAGGAGAGTGGTATACAGGGAGGGGGGCTGTGGAGGAGACTGGTATACAAGGAGGTGGGCTGCAGATGATAGTAGTATACAGGGTGGGGGGCTGTAGAGGAGACTGACATACAGGGAGGGGGGCTGTGGAGGAGAGTGATATACAGGGAAGGGGGCTATGGAGGAGACTGGTATACAAGGAGGTGGGCTGGGAAAGAGAGTGGTATACAGGGAGGGGGGGTAGTGGAGGAGACTGGTATACAAGGAGGTGGGCTGCGGAGGATAGTGGTATACAGGGTGGGGGGCTGTGGAGGAGACTGGTATACAAGGAGGGGGGCTGAGGAGGAAACACACTTATTATATTGTTATTTCTAGTAGATGTGATGAATACACATTTAGAGTGATTGCAACAGCTGGATCACTGGTTGTTTCAAGTAGTAGGATTTTTGGCAGCGCATTTTATTATTTCTTTTTTTCTGATTTGTAACATATTTGTACAGATAATTGTTAGATAGCACTGCAGTTTTCTAATCATGCAAAGTAAAAAGAAATGTCACAATTCAGAATGATTTAACACCAGCCTATGACGCGCTATTTTTAACCATATGGCTGTCATTTCCAAATTTCAATGAATGAACTCAACTGAAATAAATGTCACTTTTTGAAATGTAACAGATGGTAACATTACTGGTTACAGAACTCTTTTTCTACCACAAGATGGCAGTAACACATGTGCCTTGTTTGGCCAGTGACTAACCTTAGGCAGTGATAGGAGGTGTAGTCTGGATGAGGATCTGGACTCCAACCATAATTGGGAAACTCCAATGCCCAGGCGGGGGTCATACAAACAGGACAAACAGGAAAGCCCACGAAGGAGCGTTGCAGTTGAGGGAGCACAAACCTGCATTAAGGTCAAAAACCTTCTGCGACCAGTTTCTCACCCAGCCCCACCTAAATACTTACATGGGCCTGATCTCGATCCAGCACTGTGCCCGAGAGCAGCAGCCCTGTTCTATCTCTCTCTCTCTCCCCACTGGATTTAGAGGCATCAGTGGGAGCTGTTGGCTTCTGCTGCTGTCAATCAAATCCTATGAGGAGGGACTGGGGGGCAGGGTCGAGCCACACTGTGTGTCAATGGACAAACAAAGCCTGGTTCAGAAGCAAGCCTGCAAAACTGCTCCTATAGCAAGTGGCTCTGTGCAGAGGAGGTAAGTATGATATGCAAAAGTAAAAAAAACTAAAAACTTTTGGGCATATACACAGTGGTATATGACACTAGTCTCCCTCCCTCCTCCATGTCCTCCTATTGGTAAACTCTATGAGGGCAGATCTAGTATTCAGAATGATTGCATTCACTAAAAAGCTCACAATAAAACTCACAAAAAAAGCTTAGTTTTATTACAAATCAGTATTACATATATCAAAATGTAATTGCTAATACCAGTAAAGTAATAAAGGAGCCTTGGATGCAGATGCTGTCTTTATAGATTAGTAGTGTCAATCATTTCTGACTCTGCCTACACTATATTAATGCTTCAGCCCCATAAGATTTTACCCCCTTCCTGACCAGAGCACATTTTGCGATTCGGCACTACATAATTTTAACTGACAATTGCACGGTCGTGCAATGTTGCACCCAAACAAAATTGACGTCTTTTTTTCCCACAAACAGAGCTTTCTTTTAGTGGTATTTGATCACCTCTGCGGTTTTTATTTTTTGCGCTATAAACAAAAAAAGAGCGACAATTTTGAAAGAAAAGCAATATTTTTTACTTTTTGCTATAATAAATATCCCCCAAAATGTATAAAAAAAATTATTTTTCCTCAGTTTAGGCCAATATGTATTCTTCTACATATTTTTGGTAAAAAAAAAAAATCGTATTAAGCGTATATTGATTGTTTTGCGCAAAAGTTATAGCGTCTACAAAATAGGGGATTGTTTTATGGCATTCATTTATTATTATTTTTATTAGTAATGGCAGCAAACTGCAATTTTTATCATGACTGCAACATTATGGCAGACACATTGGACACTTTTGACACTATTTTAGGACCATTGTCATTTATACAGCGATCAGTGCTATAAAAATGCACTGATTGCTGTGTAAATGACACTGGCAGGGAAGGGGTTAAACACTAGGGGGCGATGAAGGGGTTAAGTGTGTCCTAGGGAGTGATTATAACTGTGGGGATGATGGACTACTACTCAAATGACAGCGATCACTGATCCTGATGACAGGGAGCAGTGATCCCTGTCATGTCACTAGGTTGAACGGGGAAATGTTTTGTTTATGTAGGCGCTTCCCCGTTCTGCAGCTCTATACTGAGTCTATTATATTTTTTTTTTTTACAAACTGAGTCTATTATATTGATAAATTCTCCTAAGTGTCTATAACTCTGAAATCTGGGGTGTGAAACACAAAGGCTACTTTACAGAGTACACAGTACAGATCTCCCCTTATATCTCTAAACCCCCCTTCTCAGCCACCCCCCTTAGTACAGATAACCTCAGCACAAACCCCTCAGTACAGATCCACCTCAGAACAGACCTTTTGAGTACAGACCCCCCCCCCCCCCCCAGCACAAACTGACCCCTGAGTACATAATGACCCCTGCAGCATAGACCACTCAGCACAGACTGACTCAACCAGCACAGGCCTCTCAGCACAAACCCCTGCAAAGACCCTTCAGCGCAGACTGACCACCCCAGCACAGACCCTCTCAGTACAGCTGGACCCCCCCCCCCCCCAGCAAAAACCCATCAGCACAAACTAACTTCCCAGTGCAGACCCCACAGTACAGACAGACCCTCCCAGTACAAACACAGCCCACAGCCCAGACTCCTCAATTCAGACTGACCCCCTTAAAATTCCTAAATTCCCCCTCCCAGCCCAATCCTTCAGCATAGAAGCCCTTCCCCCATTGTACAGACTTGTCTCTTCCAAATATTGGCCCCTCAATATAGACACTCTCCATTCCCCCTTCTCCCCCTGGTAGAGAACTGAAGTAATCTATGCAATATTATACAATCTATTATAGCCTATATAACTATTGCATACATGTATTAATTGCCTATCCCTATAAATTAGCTAGTCTATAAGAGTCTGATAAGCACATTGATATAACAAACACATCTGCTTAGTAAACAAGTTACATTTATTTCCATTGAAAACAGTAATATACAAAACAGCAGATATTTACAACATATAACAACAATCAAACATATAATACAAGAATATACTTATCACATTCTCTTATAATAGACTCATTGGCTGGACTTAAGATGTTGAAAGAGCTCTGGGCCACATGGCTTAGGCCCAAGCAAGCATTCAGAGCAAGGTCCCAAGATGGCCGAGCCAGCAGGCTCATGCAAAGACCAGCCTCGGAAAAGAGAGAGATAGAGAGAGCTCTTTGGTTGCAACAGCCCTTTTTACAAACACACACCATCCAAACCCCTTCCCATTGACAGCCCAACTCGATTTTGGACGAATCAGACAATTCATCTCTATTAGCCCTGGGCCGTCTTAGCTAGCTTTTATCCTCTTTGAAGCCTGTAATCACACATATCACAGCAGGTGGGCTTGAGCCAAGCCACTGTCATTCTGATATGCTACAAAGCTTTGATGCGTTTCATTCCAACGTAAGCCACCTGGCAGTATCAACCAGGAAATGAAATACCAGAAGTATGATATTAAACCATGTTGCTATCCAACAAGAACCCACTGTACAGATCTTCCCCCTTTCTCACTCACCAGACCACCATATACAGCAGGATCTCAGATTGAGGGAATGTCCTCTTCTCTGCTCTGTCATATAAGCGGAGTAGAAAAGAAGGCTTCCTCTCACTGCCTGCTGGTACTGAAGCATTGGTTTCAGACTCGCTGGTGGTGCTGGGGCTGCCTGACATTTTTTTTTGTGTGTAGCACAGCGCTGCACCAAAAAAAGAAATGTCAGGCGGCACGGGCACCCCCAGAAAGTTTGCATGCGATGCAGTCCGCACCCAACTTAGGGAACTACTATTCAAAGCATCATTAAAATTGTTGGTTTTCTTCATCAAGGACCCAGTATTGTTAGTTCTCAGTTCTAGGTATATGATTCACTAGGTGGTGAAGGCAGACATGGCAGCCCCAATATACCTTTCCTCACAGGCTGAGTTTAACCTCCTCACCCTTGAGTCCTACGCCTAACAGTAACATAACCTCTAAAACTAACTTTACCCCTACAGATCCTAGAGATACTTTTCTTGTCCTGTGCTGAGATCTACCCCACCAAGATTGAGTATTGTTAAATAGAAACAACAATTTTGATATACAAATGCCTACCTACCAGCAGTTACTGATTCCACCTATCATGCTTTGAAACATTCTAAACGTAGTGGGGGTGTATCAGTCCTTGACTTTTCTTCCCAATAGTAGCATTTACATGTCAGAGTAACCTTGAATTAAGGGGTCCCAGTGCACTTAAAAAAATATTGAAAGGTGCTTGCAGGTACTTTAATGCCACGTACACACGACCAGACTTTCCGGCAGACTAGGTCCGAAGGGATTAGTCTGTCGG
Source organism: Lithobates pipiens (assembly GCF_037356315.1). NCBI lineage: Eukaryota > Metazoa > Chordata > Amphibia > Anura > Ranidae > Lithobates > Lithobates pipiens. Next base: position 430,573,892 of record NW_027507748.1, read on the forward strand.
ACAATCTGATCCTGTGTGGGCTAGTCTGATCGTTTTTCAAAAAGAAATCAGACGGACCTAGAAATAGAACATGTTTCAAATCTATCCGACTGACTTAATTCCGACTGACTAAAATCTGGAAAACCGTTCGTCTGTGTGCTGGTCGGACGGACCAAATACAACGCAAGGGAAGCTATTGGCTACTGGCTATTGAATTTCCTTTTTTAGTCCCGTCTTACGTCATCCCGTTCAAAATGAATGGCCTTTGGAACGGACTTAGTCCGTTCGTGTGTGGCCAAGTCCGTTTGTTTGGAAAGTACGACGGAACTCCGCCGAAAGTCTGTCGGGAAGACCGTCGGACCTAGTCTGCCGGGAAAGTCTGGTCATTTGTACACGGAATTAGTGTAGGTAAACCCTAACAATGAATGTCTACTACTACCTTTTGGTCTGTTAAATATACCATTGAAAGTGTTTTGTTCAATAATTGCAACAAAAAATACTGCTTTTCACAACTATTGCCGCTTTACAGTTTTTGTATGCAAATGTTTGGTCTAGGATCTTTCATTTACTTCAAATTATTGCATATCCAGCCAAACAGGCCTACTGGAGTCAGGTTTAGGCGGCAACATACTGTATGTTTGAGAATTTTAATAGTATCTAAATTCTAAAGCTCTTAGTTAAGCAAACTCCAATATTCTTTTTTCAAACACTGGAATATGTTTCACCTACTGAATAATTCAGAAGTGACTAACATTGTGTGAACAGTGTAGTTTGATTTCATATGCTCCATAGCAATGGGTTTGCAGCTATACACAGTCTTGTTAATTTTTGCTATTATGGCATCATCTGATTTAACTCAAGAGTGAAGTTAACATAGTTGATGACACAGGGACATTTGCAATGAATGCAGGTCAGAAAATTTAATGATTTAGCACTTTACCATTAACAGTGAACTCTGCATAATAAAATGAGGTGTTGACATTTTCCATGAAATGATCTACTCCAGCCCTCTAACATGGCACAGTGCAGTCAAGTCTAAAGATTTTCAAGGAAGTTTTATGCAGCACAGCAGTATCTGCATTAAGTCTCAGGAGATCTTATATATTTAGAGCCAAAACTAGCTATCTAAGAAAATAGATTGGGCATCAAAAAAATCTACTTCTGCAGCTGTTTATTTTTTATTTTTGTAAAGCAATATAACCTTTTTCTGAGATGCAGTACCTGCATGGAGGTAAGGGATGACCTTTTTGGTCTCTTACAAAGGTGCAGAAGGTGAAGGCTAGGCAGGTTTTTCGGCACTCCGTCAGCTCTTGATTATGTGCACAGCCACTCATGGCATGATCGCAGCGGCTTGTGTGGCCACTGCTACTTATGTGTAATTTCATTTCAAATTTGTTTTCTACAATGACAATAAATCTTATCTCATCTTAACTTATCTATTGCATTTTCTCTTCAATATTTTCAGTCTGTACTTAATTTTCCATTTAGCCAACAGGATCAGAGATAGGAAGCTGTATGGAGCCATGAATACAGTGTGAATCTGGCAACATTTGTAAGCCATTTCAAAACAAAGTGTCATTTCTTCAGTGTTGTCACATGAAAAGATAGAATAAAATATTTACAAAATGTGAGGGGTGTACTCACTTTTGTGAGATACTGTATATTAACCCCTTCCTGACCCGCTGCCGCAGTTAAACAGGATGGCTCCCCTGCGTAAGCTGTATGTCGGCTTTTCAAGGCGCTGTAGCAGACGGGCACCCTCAGCATGTCCCGAAGCTGACGTGCATGCCCGGCGGGAGCAATGACAGCCAGGCACCCGCGATCGCTTGTGACAGATTGAGAACCGGGATCCGTGTGTGTAAACACACAAATCCCGGTTTGGTCAGGGGAAAGGAGACAGATTTTGTGTTCCTACTAAGTAGGAACAATGATCTCTCTCCTCCTTTAATCAGCCACATCCCCCCACAGTTAGAACACATCTAGGGAACACATTTAACCTCTTGATCGCCCCTAGTGTTAACCCCTTCCCAGCCAGTAACATTTATACAGTAATCATTCAAATAATACAATAACAATAAAATTATTCTCTCGGATCATGGTTGGCAAAGACAAAATATTTTACGTTCTAGAAAAATTCTGTGAGCTGCCACTGATTTTGTTATTTCTCTGGGAGAAGATCATTTAATTCACTTTGGCTCCTTTCACATGGGCTTTCCGATCAGGTCTGCCTGTCAGTTTTTCAGGCGGACCTGATTGGATCCTTCATGCACCTCTATGGAGCGGCGGATGTCAGAGGTGACATGTCTGCTGTCATCCACTGATTTCCAATCTGATCCTGTCCGTCAAATCCAGATGGATGGAGACCCTATTTTCCATCCATCTGGCCGACCAGATCAGATGAAAACGGACAGGTGGTCCCATAGAGGAGAACAGGACTCTAACTAGTCCATCTCTGTACAGAGAGCAAAGATGGACCTATCATCTGCCTGCTCAGTGGGGATCAATGGATCGATCCCCTGCTGAGCAAAGCCTGTGCGAAATAGCCCTTTGACTTTATTTGTTGCATACTGGTCCAGTGGCTCAGAAAGTACTGAAAGTAGAGGACTAGCAAGGCAGCCAGTGACTTTCAGTTTTACAAGAAAAAAAATCAGTTTATCTTTTTGGCTTCATTCCTTTGCCTATTTGGAGGGGTGGTGTGTGCCTTTCGTCCAATCAGCTCACACACAGTGTATGCCCAGACTCCACTTCCACTGCCGAAACAGGAAGAACATTTTCTAACACAATGTGCACTTTCTAAAGAATATAGAAAGCTGAAGACAGCAGATATACATGTAAATCCTATGTAGGGAAATTTGTTTCATCTCTGTGTATCATCTGAGGCTGTTCACTTTACTCGGTATAGGAAAGGGTTTACATCCACTTTAAAGTAGTGCAATGCTAAATAACAAAAAATGGTCTGGTCATGAAGGGGGCAAAACTTTCTGGAGCTGAAGTGGATATTTAACCATGTGACTATAATTTTCAAAATTTATTGGACTCACCTGGTAATAAATGTCATTTTCTTTAAAATGGGGGCACAAATCTGGGTGTAATAACTCTGTAGCCAGTGGCGGTCCATCCACTAGGGGCGTTGCCCCCCTAATCCAGACCCTAATCTACATGCAGGGCACCAGACACATGGATTTCAATGGGAGGGGGTTTGAAGCACATGATTAGAGTTTTAGGCTCTAATTGGCTTAAAAAAAAAAGTGGGCATGGGGCGCAGAGACATGGTTTGCACATAATGCATAATATTTTAACATGAAGGTACTTAAGAAGCGATATTGTTGAAATCTGGTCACGATTGTATATAGTTGGCTGATATACATTTACGATACTGTTTTTTTACATTTAATATATGTTTTGATTGGCTGTGTAGGATTGGTGTAGGAACTGCACAAATTACAAATCAGTCTGCTTTATTGTAATGTTTTCCTTTAGATCATGGATATTTTATATGAGTAATCAAAAAAGCTGTGTAATGTTTTAATAATTCATTTTTGAATTATTTCCTACAAATAAAACTTTCTGATATTTGTGACAGGGTTACAAGCAGGCTCAGGTGGGAGTGGTGATCCACTTCACCAGGGGGTATTGCTTCAGACTTTGCTGCCCTCTAGGCTCTTGTACACACGGTCGGACATTCTGCCAACCAAATCCGTTGGATTTTGTCCGACGGATTGTGTCCGAAACTGTTGCATACACACGGTCGGACCAAGTTGTCGGAAAATCCGATCGTTTGGAACGTAATGACGTTATTTCGTTACGACGGGACTATGTTCAGGCTAGTAGCCAATAGCTTTGGTGTAGGAATTTGATCTGAGTATGCGTGGTACTTTGTCCGATCGGAATTCTCTACACATGATCGGAGTATGTCCGATCGGACCAGTTTGTCAGAAAATATTTCCAACAAGTTGGAAAATTGGGTCTGACGGATATTCCAACGGAATCAGTCTGACGCATACCACACACAGTCGGATTATCCGACAACACGGTCCGATAGGACACATTCCGACCGATTCTCTGACCGTGTGTACAAGGGCTAGGACTGGGGGTGTCTTTGAAATTTCTATAAAATGGAAAGAATAGAGAGCACACCAGCCTAGTTCATTGTCCCACACATTTATTAACCACTTGCCAACATCGGCAGAATGGCACAGGCAGGCAAAAGGGCGTACCCGCACATACATGCCCACGGGTCCCGCAAACTTGATGTTTGCTGGTGGTCCGCGATTGCGGTGAGGAGAGGCAGAACGGGGAGATGTAAACAAGGCATTCCCCTGTTCTGCCTAGCAACCTGAATGGGATCTACTGCTCCCTGTTATCGGGAGCAGTGATCGTTGTCATGTCAGTGGTAAACCCATCCCCCCACAGTTAGAATCACTCCCTAGGACACACTTAACCGCTTGATCCCTAGTGTTTAACCCCTTACCTGCAAGTGTCATTTATACAGTAATCAGTGGTTATTTGTAGCTATGATCACTGTATAAATGACAGTGGTCCCAAAATAGTGTCAAAAGTGTCCGATCTCTCTGCTGCAGTCCCAATAAAAATCACAGATTGCCGCCTTTACTAGTAGAAAAAAAAAATGAATACTAAAAATTCCATGAATCTATCCCCTATTTGGTAGACGCTATAACTTTTGCGCAACCCAATCAATATACACTTATTGCAATTTTTATTACCAAAAATATGTAGAAGAATACATATCGGCCTAAACTGTGGAAGAAATTTGTTTTGTTTTTATATATTTTTTGGGGATATTTATTATAGCAAAAAAGTAAAAAATATTGCTTTTTTAAAAAAAAAATTGGTTTATAGCACAAAAAAGAAAAATCGCAGAGGTGTTTAAATGCCACCAATAGAAAACTCTATTTGTGAGAAAAAATGGACATCAATTTTGTTTGGGTACAATGTCGTCGCACAACCACGCAATTGTCAGCTAAAGCGACGCAGTGCAAAATTGCAAAAAATGCTCTGGTCAGAAGGGGTGTAAATCCTTCCGGGGCTAAAGTGGTTAAAGATAAAAATAATTTTAAACATGAGTTTTCATATGGAAAACAGTTGAAAAAATATGAGCTGCTCACGTTTCTACCTTTAGGACCTATGTAGGACCCTTTCCTTGCATGTAATGTCTTTGAGCTCAGGAGAAGCCTAAGCCCTTGTACACACGGACGGAGAATCTGTCGGAATGAATCTTATCGGACCGTGTCGTCAGATAATCCGACCTTGTGTGGTATGCATCGGACTGATTCCGTCCGAATCTCCGTCCGACCCAATTTTCCAACATGTTGGAAATATTTCCCGACCAACTGGGCCGGACGGATCTAATCCGATCATGTGTAGAGCATTTTCATCGGACCAAGTGCCACGCATGTTCAGATCAAATTCCTACATCAAAGCTATTGGCTACTAGCCTGAATGTAGTCCCATCGTAACGAAATTACGTCATCACGTTCTGAAAGATCGGATTTTTCGCCAACTTGGCCCGACCGTGTGTATGCAACAGTTTCGGACACAATCCGTCGGACTAAATCCGACGGGCAAAATCCGACGGATTTGGTTGGCAAAATCTCTGACCGTGTGTACGTGGGCTAAGAGCACCTTAAGAGTGTACAATGTTAGTAAAATTTAAAAAGTAAAATGTAGGCTTTTGAGAGAACCTGAAACTGTTGAATTGTGGTAAAATAAATGAAAGATGCTCTGACACTGTCTAGGGATAATACGATAATACTCTGTTTCCCTGTTGATGAGAACGATGAGTAAAGTTTGTTTTGCAGCAGTTTCAGTGTGTGGGCCTCAAGTTATTCCAGTCATCAGCCCGTACAAGTGAGAGCATCCTGGATGCACCGATGAAAGAGAAGTCTTAAAAGATCTCTTTGTACTAGGCTCCAACAAGCTCCAACAAACCCTCTCTCTAGTATTGGCAGCAACTTCCTACATCAAAATGCCATGCCATAGACACAATGATAGTATGCTTGCAGCTGCAGAACCTGCCTACAGCTGCTACAACTCAACTGTTTTAAAGCTAAGCAGACATACGCGTCTACTTCTAGTACAACAAAAGATATCATATTTGCTGTTGTTCAAATGATCATCACGACACACTTAAGTGCCTATGTGCTTTATAACCATTACATTCCCACACAGGAAAATAACTGTTTCTGAAACCTAGCCAATGTCTATCTTCAGAAACAATTATAGTTGATATAATCTATCGAATGCTACAAATACACCACCTGGTGGAAGCTTCTATGAATATTGAAACTTTTCATAGCTTCAACAGGTTTCTTTACATGAGCAGGATTACATGATCATTCACTGACATTTGACATTAACATTCATCATCAGATTAATATCAGTGAATGCTTAAAGTGGTAGCAAAGGCACAAGTTTTTTTTTACCTTCATGCAGTCTATGCATGAAGGTAAAAAACCTTCTGTGTGCAGCACCCAGCCCCCATATTACTTACCTGAGCCCCCTCTTGATCCTGCAATGTCCACAAGAGCCTTACCTCTCTGGGGCTCACACTCCTAATTGACTCTTAGCAGAACCGGGAGCCATTGGCAATTACAGTCAGTTAGCCAAACAGAAGATGGAGGGGGCAGGGCACACAATGGACACACAGAGCTGCATGTTGGGAGCGTGCCTGCTTGAGTGCCCCCACAGCAAGCTGCTTGCTGTTGGGGCACCCGACAGGAGCCAGTAGTGCCAGTGTGGGTCCCCGAGAAGAGAAGGATCTAAGCTGCTCTGTGCAAAACCACTGCACAGAGCAGGTAAGTATAAAATGTTTGAAAAAAAAAAAAGACTTTACTATCACTTTAAAGGTTTTTTTTTTACTGTTCTTTTTTTGTCTTGAACAGAGCAGCCCCGGTCCCCCCTCTTTCTGGGGTCCCATGTAAGTGCTTCTGGCTCCACCTCCCCACTCTCTGCTCACAGGTTTTGGCTGAGAGCAGTGGGAGCCAGTTCAGTTTCACAGCCCGTCTCCCTTATTGAAGATGGTGGCGGCAGCACCCGACAGCCAATCCAAAAATCATCTGGTGTGCCGACATCATGGGCTCCCTGGATAGGTAAGTGTCCATATATTAAAAGTCAGCAGCTACAATATTTTCCCCCTTAATGACCAGGCCCTTTTTTGGGGGGACACAACACTGTATCGCTTTAACTGACCATTGTGATCATGCGGCCTTGCACTCAAACAAAATTGATGTCCTTTTTTCCCACAAATAAAGCTTTCTTTTGGTGGTATTTGATCACCTCAGCGGTTTTTATTTTTTGCGCTGTAAACAAAAAAAGACCGACAATTTTGAAAAAGAAAAAACTATATTTTTAAATTTTTGCTATAATAAATATCCCAAATAAAAAATAAAAAAAACAAAAAAAAAATTTCTTCATCAGTTTAGGTCAATATGTATTCTTCTACATATTTTTGGTAAAAAAAAAAAAAAAATCGCAATAAGGGCATTGGTTTGTGCAAAGGTTATAGCGTCTACAAAATAGGGAATAGATGTATGTCATTATTATTATTATTATTTTTTTGTACTATTTATCAGGGCCAAAACTAAGGGGGGGCACCTGCCCTGGGTGATGCATCTGGGGGGGGGGGGGGTGCTGCCCCGCCTGAACAGGAAACCCCTGCTCTAAGGGTGTCACTGCCGCCTGATCAAGTGTAATGGACAAGCAGGTCTCCCTTCTAGTCCTGCTCAGTGTCCAAACAGCCTATGTCTGCGTGAGGCATATTTTAGAGGGGAGGCTTCAAAGAAGGCCCTGGACTGGGGGGGGGGGGGGTGCAGAGGAGGCCCTGGAATGGGGGATGCGAGGAGGCCCTGACCTGGGGGGGTACAGAGAAGGCCATGATCTAGGGGTGCAGTGAAGGTCCTGGGCTGAGGGCGGTGTAGAGGAGGCCTTGGGCTGGGGGTGCAGAGTAGGCCCTGACATGGGGGGGGGGTGCAGAGGAGACCCTGGACTTGGGGGATGCAGAGGAGGTACTGGGCTGGGGGGTGCAGAGGAGGTCCTGGACTGGGGGATGCAGAGGAGGCCTTGGACTAGGAGGGGAGTACACCGGAGGCCCTGAACTAGAAAAGTGGGGTTGATAAAGGACCCGGATTTGGAGTGCAGGGTGCAGAGGAGTCTCTTAACTTGAGGTGGGCTGTAAAGGAGGCCTTGGACTAAGAGGAGTCCCTGGACGGGGGGGGGGGGGGGAGGGGGGGTGGATGGGTGCAGTGGAGGCCATTGACTAGGAATGGTGGTTGGTGTGGAAAAAGGCTCCTGCATAAGGGGGGTACAAGGGAGATACTGGAATAGATGAGGGGGTGCCTGGAGGTCCCAGATTAGGAGAGGGGTGTATTGAGGCCCTGGGCTAGGACAGCAGGTGTCTAGCGGCCCTGGACTATGAGAGAGGGATCGTGGAGGCCCTCTGGAGTAGGAAAGAGGCTTGCAAAAGGACCTTCCAGCTTCAGGGAGAAAGAGCCTGGATTTAAAGCCTGGACTGAGGAAGAGCCTGCCTGGGCCTGCCTGGGCCTGCCTGGGCCCTGGAGGGTGAGTTCACAACAGGAACAGAGAGATGGGTTGTGTGATAGATTTAATAAAGGAGAAATACAGCCTGTTAGGTTGTACTTTTCCTGTTAATCACATCAGCGCAGATTTTCAGATGACAGTGGGACTTAAGCCCACTCTCGGCTGATGTCACAGAGTCGGTCCAGGCTGGGGAAGATCAGAACCATATGGTTGGGATCCACACACATGCCTGGACCAGCACCCTGCTCAACCTCTCTGCTCAGGGATCATTGAGAACTGAGTGATCGGCTGTTTGATTACTGGATTCAAAGCCATAAGCCCCATACACACTATTAGATTTTCTGCAGATTTTTGTCTTCAGATTTACCAAAACCATGTAGTGGAAGGGCCTGCCTGATTGCATATACATTGAAACTCTTGAGGTTTGACCTCATAATATATGTTTTTGGTAAATCTGAAGACAAAAGTCTGCAGACAATCTGATGTGTATGGAGCTTTAGAGCATATGGGGGACAGATGCAGCATCTACCTAGGTAAGTATGATTCAGAAATGAAATTCCCATACTTCTTTTAATTACCAGACATCTCCTTTTTCCTGCTATCTGGCTCACATGACAGGTAAGCCTCATTCGCATGGAGCATATGCATCCATCCTAAGAGATGGTTGTGTACCGCATTGGAATGCATGGTGCTCTGTGCATCCCTGATGCAGATGCAGTAAAAAGTGTCTCATCATACAGGACCTGTCTCAGCACCTGTCTGAATGAGCCCTTTGAGGGGAATTTATCAAAACTAGAGCAGACAGAATTTGGAACAGCTGTGCATGGCAACCAATCAGCTCATAGCTTTCATTTTTAAAGCTGAACAAGCTGAAGATAGAAGTTGATTGGTTGTCATGCACAACTGTTCCAGATTATGACTGCTCCAGTTTTGATAACTTCCCCTCATTGTGTTTTACATTTCTTACTCTTGACTACTGCATTTGAAGTACAGCACATTCTTTGTTAAAGTGGTTGTAAAGGCACAAGGTTTCTAATCTTCATGCATTCTATGCATGAAGGTAAAAATCCTTCTGTGTGCATGAACCCCCCCCAGCCCTACTTAATTCTTACCTGTGATGTCCACGAGAGCCTTGGCTGTCTGAAGACTCACACTCCTGATTGGCTTTTGGCAGCATCGGGAGCCATTGGCCCCCATTGATAATGCAGCCGTGTCGGTGTCATTTTCAGCTTTGCCACCGAGATATAGAGCCGGATGTCCTGCTTTCGGCCATTCTCGGTGGCTTTCAGCCGCACTTGGCCGCCGAGAGCAGCTGAGAGCGGCTGAAAGCTGCCGAGAATGGCCGAAGGACATCCGGCTCTATATCTCGGCGGCGCCATTTTTAAATGGCAAAGCTGAAAATGACACCGAAGGCAGCCGAATAAGAACAGCTGGAGGCGGCCGAAAGCCGCCCACAGGCTCACAATCGGCGGGGGATCGGCGTATAACACGAACCCACGATTTCCCCCTGATTTTAAGGGGAAAAAAAGTGCCTGTTATACGCCGATAAATACGGTGTGTGTATATATATATATATATATATATATATATATATATATATATATATATATATATATATAAAAAATCAGACCAAAATGAGGGACATGGGACACAATAGAAGGAAAGAGGGACAGAGGGACTTTCTCTGGAAATCAGGGACAGTTGAGAGCTATGAGGGTGTGGGGACACAAATTAAAGTTGATTTATAGGCAAATTTCATTTTTGGTACAGCAAGAGATGGTTATAACTAGAGGCATTGCTATGTGGGAAAAAGACTAGGGGCTTCAGCCTGAAGTTCGAGCCCGGCACGGGGGGGGGGGGGGGGTTGTGTGGCGGGAGGGGGGGTAAGTTCACTTGCTATTTGTTGTTGCCCACCAAACCTGACCACTAAACTGACCTACCTGATGCACACTGACCTACCTGACACACACTGACCATTACACTGACCTACCTGACACACTCTAATCTACCTGACCCACACTGACCATTACACTGACCTACCTGATCTACATTGATGTACCTGACACACACTAACGTACCTGACCCACACTGACTTACCTGACCTACCTGATACACAATCATCATTACACTGACCCACACTGACCTACCTGACACACACTGATCATTACATTGACCCACACTGACCTGCCTGACACACACTGACCACCTACCTGACACACACTGACCATTACACTGACCTACCTGACACACAATGACCCACACTGACTCACTCTGATCTTTACACTGATCCACACTGACCTACCTGGCACACACACTGATCATTACACTGACCCACACTGACACACTGACCTACCCTGATCATTACACTGACCTACCTGACCCACACTGACCTACCTGACCCATACTGACCTACTTGAACATTACACATCAGACTTCAGGTGCTCTTCTCCTGCAGCTCAGCTGTAGTGTGCCGCGTGCCCATTCCAGTAAACAGCAGGCAGCCAGAGCCAGGGCAGGACAGGACAGGACAGGAGAGTCTCCTGTCCAAGAGGGTATCTCATAGTGCTCGATGCAGCCTGTCATGTATCAGATAAGATCAGAACTGTGTGGACTGCAACAGAGGAAACCCAAATGTGTATAAGTGAAATATAATGATTTATTAAGGAAAGTGAATAATATAAATACAACCACACAGTGCAATAAATCAACCAACAGAGACCCCCAAACAACAACAGACAGATATGTACAATAAATGGGAAATACCAGGATCGTAAACGATAGGCAGGCCAGGGTCATGCACAGAGGATCAGTAGATAAATAAGGGAAGTTCAGAATCAGAGATACAAGCCAGGCCAAGGTCATACATGGGGAGATCAGCAGATGGGGTAAGGAACACAGGACAGGGAGAGGATGGACGGATCAGACTGCAGGACAGGGATGATGGTAACAGGTGGGACAGGGTAGGGACCAGGACAGGGGAACAGGATCAGAACCATGGGTCACAGGTTCAGGGCGCAGGAACAGGTTCAGAATCAGGCTCAAAATCACGATCACAAGCAGCAGGTCAGGGCACAAGGACAATACCAAGGCAAACATATGAGTGCTTGCCAGCTATTTATAGGCCTGTGATTGGCCTCAAGTGACACCTGATTGCAGGAGGTGCTGCCTGCTCTATACTGCCAGGATCCATCCACTGGTGGACGCCAGTACTGCAGCCCAAAGATGATATAACATCAGCAGAGAAAAGCTCTCCTGACAGCTCAAAACTGACAGGAGACACCTGCTGGTGGACCTCAGTACTGCACGCCAAAAGACAGATATTATCAGCGGATGGAACATTTCCTGACAGTACCCCCCTCAAAGAAGCGGCCTCCGGACGCTCCAACTAGCTGCTGCTGGGACAAGTCCATGGCATCAAGCTGGGCAGCAGGCGGAGTCACATTAAGCTGGATATGAAGACAGTCTAAAACATGAAACCAGGCAATGGGCATCTCAAGCTGGACAGCAGGTGTAGACATAACAGGTTTAGCAGCAGGCACATCGAACTGGGCGGCAGGCTTTGGGTCGTTGGGTTGGGCGGCAGGCTCCAGGTCATCGGCAGGGTCCGGATTGTCGACTGGGCAGCAATCACCTTGAACTGTGCAACAGGCACATCAGGCTGGGCAGCCGGAACAGGCACATCAAGTGGGGCAGCGGGTAGATCAAGCTGGGCAGAAGGCACCGCAAGCTGGGCAGAGGGCACAGGCGCTTCAAGCTGGACAGCGGGCACTTCAAGCTGAGCAGCGGGCACTTCAAGCTGAGCAGCGGGCACTTCAAGCTGGTGCAGCGGGCACTTCAAGCTGGTGCAGCGGGCACCGCAGGCTGGACAGCGGGCACCGGCACTTCAGGCTGGAGAGCAGACAGGAACACCTCAGGCCGGGAGGCTGGCACATCAGACCGGGAGGCTGCAAGGCAGGCAGCGGCATGGCAAGCTGGAAGGCAGGCACCGGGACGGCAGGCTGGAAGGCAGGCACATCAGACTGGAAGGCCTCAGGCTGGAAGGCCGGGACATCAGACTGGAAGGCCTCAGGCTGGAAGGCATCGGACTGGAAGGCCGGGACATCAGACTGGAAGGCATCGGACTGGAAGGCCGGGACATTAGACTGGAAGGCATCTGGCTGGAAGGCATCGGGCTGGAAGGCCGGGACATCAGACTGGAAGGCATCGGACTGGAAGGCCGGGACATCAGACTGGAAGGCATCAGACTGGAAGGCCGGGACATCAGACTGGAAGGCATCAGACTGGAAGGCCGGGACATCAGACTGGAAGGCCGGGACATCAGACTGGAAGGCATCAGACTGGAAGGCCGGGACATCAGACTGGAAGGCATCAGACTGGAAGGCCGGGACATCAGACTGGAAGGCATCAGACTGGAAGGCCGGGGCATCAAACTGGAAGGCATCAGACTGGAAGGCCGGGACATCAGACTGAAAGGCATCAGACTGGAAGGCCAGGATATCAGACTGGAAGGCATCAGACTGGAAGGCATCAGACTGGAAGGCTGGTACATCAGACTGTAAGGCATCAGACTGGAAGGCCGGGACATCAGACTGGAAGGCATCAGACTGGAAGGCCAGGACATCAGACTGGAAGGCATCAGACTGGAAGGCTGGGACATCAGACTGGAAAGCATCAGACTGGAAGGCCGGGACATCAAACTGGAAGGCATCAGACTGGAAGGCCGGGACATTAGACTGAAAGGCATCAGACTGGAAGGCCGGGATATCAGACTGGAAGGCATCAAACTGGAAGGCTGGGACATCAGACTGGAAGGCATCAGACTGGAAGGCCGGGACATCAGACTAAGAAGGCATCAGACTGGAAGGCCGGGACATCAGACTAAGAAGGCATCAGACTGGAAGGCCGGGACATCAGACTGGAAGGCATCAGACTGGAAGGCCGGGACATCAGACTGGAATGCATCAGACTGCAAGGCCGGGACATCAGACTGCAAGGCATCAGACTGCAAGGCCGGGACATCAGACTGCAAGGCATCAGGCTGCAAGGCCGGGACATCAGACTGCAAGGCATCAGGCTGCAAGGCATCAGACTGGAAGGCCGGGACATCAGACTGGAAGGCATCAGACTGGAAGGCCGGGACATCAGACTGGAATGCATCAGACTGCAAGGCCGGGACATCAGACTGCAAGGCATCAGACTGCAAGGCCGGGACATCAGACTGCAAGGCATCAGGCTGCAAGGCCGGGACATCAGACTGCAAGGCATCAGGCTGCAAGGCATCAGGCTGGAAGGCCGGGACATTAGGCTGGAAGGCCGGGACATTAGGCTGGAAGGCGTCAGGCTGGAAGGCCGGGACATTAGGCTGGAAGGCGTCAGGCTGGAAGGCCGGGACATTAGGCTGGAAGGCGTCAGGCTGGAAGGCCGGGACATTAGGCTGGAAGGCGTCAGGCTGGAAGGCGTCAGACTGGAAGGCATCAGACTGGAGCACATGAACTTCAGTTGGAGACACTGGCTGGATAGCAGGCAGATGTTTGGCAGAATCAGGTGGGTGATCAGGTTCAGCTGGCATGCAGGCAGACTGGAGCAGGTTGGTTGGTGTGGAGGCAGGTTGCGTTACTGGCAGGATCAAATGGGTAGGAAAGAACTTCCTGTAGGTAGCTGCAGATCTATAGGTAGGGGATGAAGCAGACTGGAGAGAAGGGTTGGAATATGGCAGGGAGGAGGTAACAGTGGCTGGGGGAAGTTCTTGAGGGATAGTGGGCCACGGGAAAGAGGCAGTTGGATTAAAGGCAGGATATGTGCAGCAGGAAGAAACAGGGTATTGATATTTGGTGGGGAGTAGAGTATATTGGGCTGAAACTGAGGTTGCCATAGGTGATGGAGGAAGAGACTCTTGGGCAGGCAGGTGTTTGGTAGCAGAGATGGTTTGTTGTGGGCTGGCTGTGGCTGATTGCAAAATACCAGACCATACTAAAAGTAGTGGTTGTACAAACTGCGGGTTACATACGGCCTGTCTAACAAGGGATTGTACGGACTCAACACATTCTATTATCATCTGTTGGGAACAGGCTGTGTAATGCTCAAAAAAGTAAGGGGAACCATCTTCCAGAAGCCATACCAGTGATGTGACTTGATTAATATTGAAAGGGGGAGAAAAATCATCATGGCCCCCCGGGATGCAGGGCAGGGCCAGCTCTGTGCAGATTTGAATTAACGGCTGAACATCCCCAAACAGCATACAGCCCTGATCAACCCAGGAGTGAGCTAAACGGCTGATCACTGGTCCACTCTTTCAGTGTCTGGCGGAGATAGTCACTACTCTCAGACGCCAGCAAAGCATAATAACGAATCACCTCTAAATTCATTTCAGAAGCAACCTGAACCAAGGTGGTTCCTCTGTGTAGCCACTTCTGGTCAGGGATAGCCTTGGTATTCTGTCATGTATCAGATAAGACCAGAACAATAGACAGGCCAGGGTCATGCACAGAGGATCAGTAGATAAACAAGGGCGGTCCAGAATCAGAGATACAAGCCAGGCCAAGGTCATACATGGGGAGATCAGCAGATGCGGTAAGGAACACAGGACAGGGAGAGGATGGACGGATCAGACTGCAGGACAGGGATGATGGTAACAGGTGGGACAGGGTAGGGACCAGGACAGGGGAACAGGATCAGAACCATGGGTCACAGGTTCAGGGCACTGGAAAAGGTTCAGGATCAGGATCAGGATCAGGATCACAAGCAGCAGGTCAGGGCACAAGGACAATACCAAGGCAAACATATGAGTGCTTGCCAGCTATTTATAGGCCTGTGATTGGCCTCAAGTGACACCTGATTGCAGGAGGTGCTGCCTGCTCCATACTGCCAGGATCCATCCGCTGGTGGACGCCAGTACTGCAGCCCAAAGATGATATAACATCAGCAGGGAAAAGCTCTCCTGACAGCTCAAAACTGACAGGAGACACCTGCTGGTGGACCTCAGTACTGCACGCCAAAAGACAGATATTATCAGCGGATGGAACATTTCCTGACACAGCCGCATTGTAATTCCCGCCTCCTGGAGCCTGCAGCGCCTATAATGGATGTTGCATGTCCCGTGGTGCTGACATTGGACCAGTGGGACAGCCATCATAGGCGCTGCAAGCTCCAGTCCAGAAGACGGTAATTACTATGTCACTTGGCCACGCTTGGAGTCAGATTGGTCCCCGCTTGGGGACCAACTCCAAAATGAAATGAAAATGTCCAAATTGGGCCCAAAGTGTCAATATTTTGTGTGGCCACCATTATTTTCAAGCACTACCTTAACCCTTTTGGGCATGAAGTTCACCAGAGCTTCACAGGTTGCCACTGGAGTCCTCTTCCACTCCTCCATGACGATATCACGGAGCTGGTGGATGTTAGAGATCTTGCGATCTTCTGCCTTCTGTTTTAGGATGTCCCACAGATACTCAATAGGGTTTAGGTCTGTAGACACGCTTGGCCAGTCCATCACCTTTATCCTCAGTTTCTTCAGCAAGGCAGTGGTCCTTTGAGGTGTGTGGACATTTTGCTATGGCATGTTTTTTAATGTATTGAATAAAACTTGTCTTCTTACATTGACTCCTCTTTTAGCCATGCTAGACCTACCTCATTTAAAGTCCCAAGTAGGGTTGTCTTAAACTCATTAGTACAAGGGTGGCCAACCAGACGAAGACCAAGAGCCAAATTTTTTACCGAGTTACCGCAAAGAGCCACATCATACGCATGGGCACACATGAACATCACCCCATCCCTTCCTCATACACACATACTTTTGCTCAGCTGGATTTATTGTAAATGTCACACACTGTTTTAACACTACAAAGACCACAGGTCAGTAATCTTCCTTTGAAAGTACATCCATGTGACAGAAGACAGCAGCTCATCTAATTTCCAAAATACAAATTGTCTTACAAACAGTGAACTGGTCAGGATAACAATAAACAGTTAATGGGTCTTCTAGCCTGAACTAGCAGTAAATTCTTCCAAAAAACATCACAGAAAGCATGCAGCACACACAGAGCTCTGGATAAATAAGTGAAAAGAAGCTGAAATGGTTAACAGCCAGCCGTGTGTCACACTATCAATAGACAGAGAATGTGCTGAGCAGATCTTATCAGTGTTCAGGTGAAACAGTAATTAAAAAAAAAAAGTACAGAGCAAGACAGAGGGAGAAGGGAGGACAGATCAGTAACCTGCACACTTGTGGTCATACCTTTTTGTATCTCATCGGCTTCAGATACAGCGTGTTTCTCCTTCCTCTGCCCCCCTTCAGCCTCACTCCAGCGCCTATGTATTCAAATGTGGCGGGCTGGGGACACTACATGCTGATTGGCTGTTGATGTGTGGGAGGAGCGGAGGAGTGCAGAGACTCGGGCTGCCTGTCACTAAACCAGCCCACTGGACCATCAGCCCAGCCCGAACACAAGAGCCGCAGGAAACCGATCAAAGAGCCGCATGCGGCTCGAGAGCCGCGGGTTGGCCACCCCTGCATTAGTAGATTTAAATACAGTAAACAAATTAAAGCTGAACTCTAGCTCACACTTTATAAGCAGTTGCAGCAACAGTTTTGTTCCTTTTGGGATAACGTTTTTGCATAAATGAATAAAAGCTGACCATTGTAAGCACCCCTGTCAGTGGTAAATCATTTGTCTCAATCCCTAACTGCTCTGTCTACAGGACAACTTGTTCTGTTGAAAAACAGACTTCCTGGCCCGATTACTAGGTGAAAATAAAGGAAAGGAAGCCTATAAAGAAAAAAAAATGCAGCCATCACATCTAAGAATTGGTAAGTTGCAATATAATAACTGTTTGTTTTTGGGTTTAATACCACTTTACGTTTGCATATTTATTGACTGGCATGTGCTGTCTATTGCAAACCGTTTGCAGGTCCATTATCCTTCCATATAATGCATGCTTCTGAATGTAATTAATCTATGCATTCACACATATATTCCCATGCAACTGTGATTTTAGAGTCAATGCTGAGAACTAAAAATTGAAACAAAGGAAGAAAAAGTAATAGCACCAAGAGCCTTATTTTTTAAACTGACCTCTGCTACTAAGCAAACATAGACACAAATCCTTCTAATCAGAGTCAACATCAAAATGTTCTTGGGAGTAATAATCCCCAATGTGTATAGATTATAATAAAAACCATTTGTAAAGGTCAACAGCATCAGACACATTAAGTGGCACAGGTTTGCTTTCATAACCATTACGGCTGAATTGGCAGATGCCATTGACTTTTACTTGACCCATATGTCCTTCTGATAACTGATTCATTTCTGAATAAAGGTGTGACTGCTCTATTCTCTCCACTGAAATTGTGCAAATTGAAGGATTTTTGCTTTTGCCTTTTTTAATTGTTGTCTTGTCCCTGAATGTATGAAAAGGGAAATCAGCACCTCGGAAAACCTTGCCTATTGCATATGACACATAACTGAAAAATTAGCTTAAGAGAGAATTTTAACGGTGCAAGCTTTTATTTTAGTTATATGTACCATTGCAGTCTTTACTACCTTGAGAAATAAATAATTACAATTATCTGAAGGTAAATGGAATGAATGCATTTATAATATATTTAGGGCCATATCTACTTGGACACAGACACAATTTTTATACTTTTGGCTCTGTATGCCACCAGAATTTGAAGTGCAGGCTTTCAGCTTTAATTCAAGGGGTTAAACATAAATATCAAGTACAAATTGTAGAAATTGCAACCATTTTTTGTACACAGTCCCCCCATTTTTAGGGGCACAAATGTAATTGGACAAATAAATATCATAAATAAAATGTTCATTTTTAATATTTTGTTGAGAATTCTTTACCGACAATCACTGCATAAAGTCTGGAACCCTTGGACATTACCAAAGACTGGGTTTCCTCCTTTCGAATGCTTTGCTATGCTCTAACTGCAGCTGTCTTCAGTTCTTTGTTTGTGGTTCTTTATGCCTTTAGTTTTGCCTTCAGCAAGTGAAATGCATGCTCAATTGGATTGAGATCAGGTGATCGACTCGGCCATTGCAGAATATTCCACTTCTTTTCCTTCAAAAACTCCTAGCTTGCTTTTGCAGTGTGTTTTGCATCGTTGTCTATCTGTACTGTGAAGTGCTGTCCAATCAACTTTGCTGCATTTGGGTGAATCTGGGCTGAACGTATATTTCTAAACACTGCAGAATATATACAGCTGCTTTTGTTTTCTTTCACATCATCAATAAACACCAATAACTCAGTGCCACTGGAAGCCACTCATGCCCATGCCATCACACTGCCTCCACCATGTTTTACAGATGAGGTTGTATGCTTTGGATCATGAGCTGTTTCAAGCCTTCTTCACACTTTTTTTCTTCCTGTCATTCTGGTACAGATTAATCTTAGTTTCATCCATCCAAAGAATGCTTTTCTAGAACTGGTCTGGCTTTTTAGATTTTTTTGTTTGTTTGCGAAGTCTAATGTGGCTTTTCTATTCTTCAGGCTTATGGATGGTTTGCACCTTGTGGTGAACCCTCTGTATTTGTTCTCATGAAGTCTTCTCTTGATTGTTGACTTTGACAATGATACGCCCACCCTCTGGAGAGTGTACTTCACTCATCCGGATGTTGTGAATGGGTTTTTCACTACCCTAGAGAGGATCCTGCGATCATGCATCAATGTTGTCTTCCATGGACATCCAGGCCTTTTTATGTTGCTGAGCTCACCAATGCATTCTTCATTCCTCATAATGTACCAAACTGTTGATAAGGCCACTCCTAATGTTGCTGCTATCTCTCCAATGGATTTGTTTTTAAAGCCCTACAATAGCCTGTTTCACTTGCATGGACAGCTTCTTTGAACGCATGATGTAGGTTCACAGCAATTGATTCCAAATGCAAATACCACACTTGGAATCAATTCCAGACCTTTTACCTGCTTAATTGATTAAGAAATAACGAAGGAGTAGCCCACACCTGGCCATGAAACAGCTTTTGGTTCAATTGTCCAATTACTTTTGGTCCCTTGAAAAAGAGAGGATGGCTAGTCTTAACCACTTTAGTCCAGAAGGATTTACCCCCTTCCTGACCAGAGCACTTTTTGCGATTCGGCACTGTGTCCCTTGCGTAACTGATAATTGCGCAGTCGTGCGATGTAGCTCCCAAACAAAATTGACGTCCTTTTTTTCCTACAAATAGAGCTTTCTTTTAGTGGTATTGGATCACCTCTGCGGTTTTTAATTTTCTGCGCTATATACAAAAAAAGAGCATCAATTTTGAAAAAAACGCATTATTTTTTACTTTTTGCTATAATAAATATCCCCCAAAAATGTATAAAATGTATAAAAAAATAAAGAATTTTTCCTCTGATACGTATTCTTCTACATATTTTTGGTAAAGAAAAAGTGCAGTAAGCATTTATTGATTGGTTTGCGCAAAAGTTATAGCGTCTACAAAATAGGGGATAGTTTTATGGTATTTTTATAAAAAAAATTTTTTTTACTAGTAATGGCAGCGATCAGCGTTTTTTTATCGTGACTTCAACATTATTGCGGACACATCAGACAATTTTGACACATTTTTGGGACCATTGGCATTAATACCGCGATCAATGCTATAAAATTGCATTAATTACTGTAAAAATGTCACTGACAGTGAAGAGGTTAACCACTAGGGGGCAGGGAGGGGTTAAGTGTGTCCTGGGGAAGTGTTTCTAACTGACTGGGGGATGGGCTAGCAGTGACACGACACTGATCGCTGCTCTCGATGACAGAGCAGACGATCAGTGTCCTGACACTAGGCAGAACGGGGAGATACTGTTTACATCGGAATCTCCCCGTTCTTCAGCTCCATGACACGATTGCAGGTATGTGTGGCCCGGTAGGATATAGCTTGCAGTATGGTGCACAAATATTACAGGTGCTCTACCACAAATATTACAGTTGCTCCACCAAAAATATTACAGTTTCACTACCACAAATATTATAGTAGGTTCCACAAATATTATAGTAGGTTCCACAAATATTACAGATTTCTCACCACAAATCATAGGCGTGCACACAGGGTGTGTTGGATGTGCCTGGGCATGTGCAGTGCCCCTTCCTTTTCTAATAAACACAGTGAGTAGTCTATACCTGTTGCTCCTGTGTTCATTTTTAACTGAAGTATAGTAAGCTACGTTTACTATGCTTTAGTTTGTGAATGAACAAGAAGCCGCTCAGCACAGAGCACTTACTATTATCACAAAAGTGAAACATCAGAGGTCTTTTTAGACCCGTGATTTTTCACCAACCCCCCCACGGCCCCTAAAAAAAAAAAGTAAAATGATAAAAAACAATATTGTAAAAAATAATAACATTGTAGAAAATAATAAAAATAATATAACTACTGACACCCATCTCTGCTCTACTGACACGATCAGCTGCTCTGCTAATATACACTTGTAGCACTGACCCCCGAAGGAGTGGCTGATTTAATTGGGCTTACCGTTACCTTCTTCACCTCGTGCGTGTCAAGTGGTTTCCCGAGGTAGATGGCCCAAGAACTGTCGAGACTGACGCCAGATCCACTTAAGGGATTTTCATTTGCAAAACTTGATAAACAAAACACAGTCTCTCAACGTAGGGTTAGAGGGTTTAGGTAGGAAAGTCCAGGTACTCTTAGTACTAGGTCAAAGTAGGAAAAAGTCTCTCACATTAGGAAATACAGAGAATAGTCATTCACAGCTGGATCCTCACCCTTATCGCATAGTCCTTCTCTCATGAGGCCTAGCAGCCAACAGGGTGCTTAAATCAAACAATGCAAAGTCTCTGCCACAGACTTGCTATAGGACACTTGAATAACTGAAAGGATATAGCAGCTTAGAGAACCCTCGTACAGCACCAGTATCTTGCAGCCGGTCCGGCTATACCATACGAGGTCAGATTTGCTTAGGGTCTTTCAACTTAGCCTCCAGGCTCTTTTCGAGAAGCCAACCCTTTCGTGGCCTTCCCCCGAAGAGTCCTCCCCTGGATGCTTCCATAGTTGCTGGGCCTCTCCACTAACTGAGTCGGCACCGGACCACCTTTGAATCCTTCCTTCAGTTACTTTGCCTAAGACTAGCCAGCCCCGAGACTTGGAGTCAGGTGGATCTGCACCCCAGGCCATAAGAGCCCTGGGAGCTGGTCAGGAGGACTAGAACCAAACAGAAAGAAAGATCTTGTGGGCCGATACCCCGAAGCACATGATGCCATCACCTTAAGTACCCTCTCCCACCATGCACAGCAAGAGAACACACCCACTGGGCTGGTTCCAAGAGAGAATAAACACTTAATGCACCCAACTAGACTCTAAACCCTGCCAGAGATGACAGCACCACCTATGGTCAGTCAGAACACCATGCAATCCAGCCAGACTAGTACTGAGGCCAAAATTTAGTGTAATTGAACCCAAAGCCAAACTGCGGTTCCAGGAATAGTTAAATGACAAAACACATAGCGCGTGCTCTTCAGGAGCCGTCGCTACACACCTATGTGTGTTTATGTTCTGGGGTGCACACCCTTATGCAATAAGCTGCATGCGCTAATACCACAAATATTACAGTTTCTCCACCAACAGAAAAGTTACTCAACAAGTATTAAACTTGCTACACAAACACCTCAGTATGCTCTCATCAGCACAATGCACAGCTTACTTCCGTTATACTGTAATTAGGCAGTGTCCAGATGGGCCGGTGTGGAGTACAGCTACAGGAAGTGCCTTCTTACAGCTTGAGGACAGAGGCACGCATGGCGGAAAAGACACAGCTTTCATGAGGAGCTGGGTCTACCTGCAGTTATCATGAGAGGCAGGTGACCTGGGCCTTGTAATAGGAATAAAAGTGATCCATTTTTTTTTAAACAGTGTAAAAATAAATAAAATCAAGTAAAATAAATAAGAAAAAAAATGTTTTAAAAACACCCCGTCCCAATGAGCTCACGCGCTCATTATTGTTCTCGCTCTACCGATCACGGCGATACCTCACATGTGTGGTTTGACTACCGTTCTCATATGCGGGCGCTACTCATGTACAGTATGCGTTTGCTTCTGCACGCGAGCTCATCAGGACAGGGTGTAAACATTAAAACACCCCGTCCCGAGGAAACTCGCACGCAGAAGCGAACGCATACATAAGTTGCGCCCGCATATGAAAACGGTAGTCAAACTACTGTTGTGAATTCATTAAGAAAAAAATAATAATAATAATACATTTAATATTTACTGTCAGAGAGGTGAGATTTGTTTAGGCCTCAAGAACAGATGAACCACGATTTTGCTATCATTGAACTATTACCCTCTTGGAGGACACAAAATACATGATCTCATGTTTACTACATCAACTATTGAAAACTTTTACAAGCATGCATTGGGACAGAAACTCGCTGAAACAATGGTATTTTCTGTCACCAAACAAAAAGCTGTTTACTTATTTTTTTGGTTAGAGTGAGAAGACCAACTTGCATAAGTATTTATCACATGGAAATAACCCTTAACTAGAAAACCCCATTGTGTGTAAGTAAAAAGACTATTTGGACAATATACAACCATGCAAATATATACGGCAAGGTTTTGGCTATACTTTGGAGTACCTGTGACCAACAGCCATTAAACCTGAATGACCAGAACAAATATCCCATTGTCTCAGAAAGTGAGAGATCAATAAGCCAAGTAGTCAGTGTTGTCCTAGCTTCTCATGAGACAATGACTAAGATACGAAGTGGAGATCTACCCCAACATTTCAAATAAGACACCTCCATTAGAAAAGTAAACAATGGGACTGTATCCTGAATGTTCAATGTTCATTTGAAGACACTACGAGGAAACATTGAAAATTGTGCATATTTTTACATCATGAATATACGTATATTAGAAGCAGGGATATGATATCTTACTATAGTACAAATGTCTCAAAACATGGTGTGAGAGGAAGATACAAATCAGACATATTTCAAAAATACTTCAAGTGATTAAAACTGTATGTGATATTTGTGGGTCAACAAGGAGATATTGTGGTTTGGTACCTAGTGATCTGGGGAAATTTGTCATGGAGAGATTATATATGAAAATGTGATCATAAGTAGAAGTGTTTTAGCAACAAATTAGTATTATGAAAAAACATATAATCGTGATTATAACTGTATAAGAATTTAACCTATGTTTAGATAAACAAATATTGATTGGATACCCGAATTATACGTGTATCCATATAGATAATAATTGTATGTGATTTGTTTGATATATATCTAACCTGTGCCCTTTCTAAATGGACTAAGGATTAACAGATATACATTGATATACATATATATCACCATTTTATGCAAGTGATTATTGAAATTTATGTTAAAGCGTATTTTATATTATGCCATAATTTGTAAACACTAGAGATATATTCGTTAGAACATATATAAACAACGAACGCATATTACAGAAATAGAAAAATATTAACTTAAAGAAATAAAACACCAAACACATGTGAGACACCTGGTGGTTGAAGGTGCTATTACCTTAAAATCACGAGACTCCCGGGAAAGCTAACCATTAAGTCTGTCGGCCAATGAGGAGGGAACACATACCCTCTGGGCAGAACTTAGTATAATTTTATGACCTTTTTGTTTAAGAGGATATTTAAGAAACTAAAAAGAAGAGAAAAAGAAAAGAGGAAAGCTTGGAGGAGAGCTGGGGGGGAGAGAGTCAGGGGGAAGCTTAGGGACCCCCCCTGAGAAGGGACACTGGAAGACATGCATGAATACACATTTTTACATTCATGAAGATCCCTGCTCCTTGGAACTCGGAGGTCACACAAAGTAATTCCTCTGTAAGAGAATCCATGAAAGCCACGGCAGCCATCTTAAAATTCCTGGTAACCAACAATCCACACTAGTAGCCATATTGGAAATGGGTAAATATATGTTTATCATCTATTCTATGTTCTCTTAAATATTGATTTTTGAATGTTCTATTATTGAAAATATTTCTCCCGAATCAATAACCGCCTTTTAGATTTTTTTTTCTAAATTAAATTTTTCAAAAATTTCTTTTTGCATAGATGACAATTTTATTGACAAACAAATGTCTAATTTATTTCACATTGTTAACCACTTACTTACCTGCAGTATAGTAACGGTTGGACGTGTGAAATACAGACATTCTGTTTAATTGTCAATTATTAAAAGGTTATTGATTCTACCGAGAAGTGTTAATGGTGATAATTGTGTCCAAGGTACTACTACGCCTAGTTTGAGGGTGTTCCCAGTAATTGTCAAAATGATCAAGTAATGCAATCTGTATTTTAATATTTCATGTAAATATTTGTTTTCTGTCAACCAATAAATGTAGCTATTTTGTATGATCACTCGTCTCCGTGAATAAGTTTCACATATATAGACTGTGTCATATAGACTGATTCTGTATCTTAAAAATATCTTCGTTAAAAATTACTTAGTAAATATTGTGTGGGAAATTGTCCTTAAAAAGCACAACACTACACATGTGAGGTATCGTCGCGATCGGTAGAGCGAGAACAATAATTCTAGCCATAGACCTCCTCTGTAATGCAAAACATGCAATCTGTAGAATTTTTTAAATGTCGCTTATGGAGATTTTTGAGGGTAAAAGTTTGATACCATTCCACGAGCGGGCGCAATTTTGAAGCATGACATGTTGGGTATAAATTTACTTGGCGTGACATTATCTTTCACAATATAAAAAAAATTGGGCTAATTTTAATGTTGTCTTATTTTTTATTCAAAAAAGTGATTTTTTTTCCCCCAAAAAAGTGTGCTTGTAAGACCGCTGCGCAAATACGATGTGAAAAAAAGTATTGAAATGACCGCCATTTTATTCTCTAGGGTATTAGAAAAAAAAATATATAATGTTTGGACGTTCTACGTAATTTTCTAGCAAAAAAAACTGTTTTAAACATGTAAACACCGAGTCTAAAAAAGAGGCCTGGTCCTTAAAGCGGGAGTCCGCCGGGACTCAGCGTTTTTTTTTTTTTTAAAAGCCAGCAGCTACAAATACTGCAGCTGCTGACTTTTAAAATAGTGACACTTACCTGTCCAGCGCGCCCGCGATGTCGGCACCCGAAGCCGATCTCTAGATCGTCTCTCGGGTGCTGCCGCCGCCATCTTGGGTATGGGAATCGGAAATGGAGCCTTTCGGCTTCATTTCCCGGTTCCCTACTGCGCATGCGCGAGTCGCGCTGCGCAATAAGGACGGTCTCCGCTGCCTCTGGGATCTGTGTGTTTCCCAGCAGGCAGCGGGGCACTTGCGGAAAGGGGCGGGCACTTGCGGAAAGGGGGCGTAATCTACGCCCCTTTCCGCAGAGAGCTATCCCAGAAGTGGGTGCAGATACCTGTACTGTACAGGTATCTGCACCCCCCTCCCCCCTGAAAGGTGCCAATTGTGGCGCCGGAGGGGGGGAGGGTTCCGATGAGCGGAAGGTCCACTTTAGGGTGGACCTCCGCTTTAAGTGGATACACAAGGCTCTGTACATCATATAAGAAACTGTACATTGTACACAATAATTATTAAATAACAAAAATACCTATTACTGTAATGCTTTATATCTCTGTCAATAAAAAGAGTTAAAAAAAATAAAAATAAT
Source organism: Lithobates pipiens (assembly GCF_037356315.1). Taxonomy (NCBI): domain Eukaryota; kingdom Metazoa; phylum Chordata; class Amphibia; order Anura; family Ranidae; genus Lithobates; species Lithobates pipiens. The sequence continues at coordinate 430,600,040 of NW_027507748.1, forward strand.
CAAAAATACCTATGTATTGCCAACTACTGTACTTATGTGATCTGATAAATTGAGATAACTATCTTCGCCACATTATACTTTGCCTTGTCTAACCTTCCTGCATTTAACTGAGAGATTAAATAAATATTACTTTGCAATTAAAAGGTAATGTTGATGGGCTGTATTTAATTACGATATGTGCACATTATGAAATCTAAAACTTCCCTTAATTGCTGTTAATTTGGATGTTATTTTTGCATGATTTCTTTTGAGGGCATAACAATAGCTATCACTTAGCAAGAGGTGTACAGTATGTGAAGGTGTATAATGTACTAATGCCTTGTCAGTCAATGTGATGGAAAGGACCTCACAGAAGTGACATTAATGAGATAAAACAAAAAATGGGGGAGGAGTGTGACTGTATGTGAAAATGCTTGGTCTGTCTGACCCGATTATAGCAAACATAGAAAAAACACCTGGTACCAAAAGTACGGTGAAGAACCCCTTAAGCCCCGTACACACGAGAGGACTTATGTCCGACAGACTTCCGAAGGAGTTCCGTCGGAGTTCTGCTGGAATTCCGACGGAGTTCTGACAGACTTTTCGGCTGAGCGGACTTGGCCACACACGATCACACTAAACTCCGACGGATTCGAACGTGATGACGTACGACTCGGCTCGAATAAGGAAGTTCATAGCCAGTAGCCAATAGCTGCCCTAGCGTCGGTTTTAGTCTGTCGGAGTAGCATACACACAAGCGGATTTTTCGAAGGGGACCGGGTCCGGCGGAGTTCCTTCGGAAAAATTTGAAGCATGTTCCATATTCTAAAGTCCTTCGGACTTTGGCGAGTCAAAAGTCCGTTGCAGCCCACACACGATCGGATAGTCTGACGGACTCAGTCCTTCGGACTTTGGATGTTGAAAAGTCCGCTCGTGTGTACGCGGCATTAGGGTCGTTAACAGACAGATCAAGCCAATAGTATAAAAGTATACATTTTATTACACAGAATCAATAGTATACATGTAAAAACAATATATACAATGCATAGAAACCATATCTGGTACCCTGATTGATACAGCTGTATAGAGGAATCAACATCCTGGTGCAAAGGATTGGCGGGCTCAATACAATGTTAATAATAACACCATACAAGATGAGATAAAACAGTTGGTAATAATTATAGTTTGGAAAACCAGTAAATTAAGCCTTTTACCTTAACACATCACAATTGTAGTGTCCTTGTGCTATTAATGCCGCGTACACACGATCAAACAAGCGGGTGGAAAAGTCCGGCAAACTCAAGTCCGCCAGACAATCCCCCCATGTGTAGCCTCCAGCATATTTTTTGACCCGAAAGTACGGCGGACTTAGAAAGAAGTTTTGCACTCCAATCTTCCCGCCGGACTCGCATTTCGGCGGACATTCCGGCCGTGTGTATGCCAGTCCGCCGTACTTTTGAAATGAGCGGACTTTTCCCGCCCGGAGAAAAGTCCGCTCATTTCGAGCGGGTCTGCAGGTAGGCGGGGCCCGCCAAGGAGACGCCGCTGGATCCGCCACCTGGTATGGACTTAAAGGGGAACCCCAACGCCGAAAAAAATCGGCGTGGGGGTCCCCCCAAAGTCCACAACAGACCCTTGTCCGAGCACGCTACCCAGCCGGCCAGGAAAGGAGGGGCGAGCGAGCGCCCCCCCCCCCCCTCCTGAGCCGTACCAGGCCGCGTGCCCTCAACATGGGGGTGCCTTGGGGAAGGGGGGGCCGCGCGGCCCCCCCACCCCAAAGCACCTTGTCCCCATGTTGATGAGGACAAGGGCCTCTTCCCGACAACCCTGGCCGTTGGTTGTCGGGGTCTGTGGGTGGGGGGCTTATCGGAATCCGGGAGCCCCCTTTAATAAGGGGGCCCCCGGATACCGGCCCCCCACCCTATGTGAATGAGTATGGGGTACAATGACCCCTACCCATTCACCTGTCAAATAAAGTACAAAAAAAACCACAACACACAAGATAAAATAATTTATTGCACAGCTCCGGGGGTCTTCCGTCTTCGGGGGTCTTCTCGCCGGCAGAAGAACCGAAGAGGGGGACAAGACCCCCGAAGTCGGAAGAAGAGGCCGCGGCGACGAAGAAGAATGCCGGGCTCCTCCGCTAGTAAAAGAGCTACAAGAAGATAGCGGAGGAGCCCGGCATTCTTCTTCGACGCCGCGGCCTCTTCTTCCGACTTCGGGGGTCTTGTCCCCCTCTTCGGTTCTTCTGCCGGGCCACCGCGCCTTCTTATAGCTCTTTTACAGGCGGTGGCCCGGTCTTCTGTCGCCGCCGCCGCCGCCTTCCGTTCTTCTTCTTCTTCTTCTTCTCCTGGAGATGTTCACTCGACGTTCTCTCCGGCCGCAATGGCAGGGACGCGCTGCCACTTATATAGGGACAAGGGGCGGTGTCACATGGGTTGGTGTCACATGGGTTGATGTCACATGGCGACAGTCCCAGCATCCTCCAGGACTGTGACATCGTAAGGGGGCGGGGTCACCATGTGACACCAACCCATGTGACACCGCCCCTTGTCCCTATATAAGTGGCAGCGCAGCGCGTCCCTGGCATTGCGGCCGGAGAGAACGTCGAGTGAACATCTCCAGGAGAAGAAGAAGAAGAAGAAGAACGGAAGGCGGTGGCGGCGACAGAAGACCGGCCACCGCCTGTAAAAGAGCTATAAGACGGCGCAGTGGCCCGGCAGAAGAACCGAAGAGGGGGACAAGACCCCCAAAGTCCGAAGAAGAGGCCGCAGCGATGAAGAAGAATGCCGGGCTCCTCCGCTAGTAAAAGAGCTACAAGAAGATAGCGGAGGAGTCCGGCGAGAAGACCCCCGAAGACGGAAGACCCCCGGAGCTGTGCAATAAATTATTTTATCTTGTGTGTTGTGTTTTTTTTTGTACTTTATTTGACAGGTGAATGGGTAGGGGTAAATTGTACCCCATACTCATTCACATAGGGTGGGGGGCCGGTATCCGGGGGCCCCCTTATTAAAGGGGGCTCCCGGATTCCGATAAGCCCCCCACCCGCAGACCCCGACAACCAACAGCCAGGGTTGTCGGGAAGAGGCCCTTGTCCTCATCAACATGGGGACAAGGTGCTTTGGGGTGGGGGGGCCGTGCGACCCCCCCTTCCCCAAGGCACCCCCATGTTGAGGGCACGCGGCCTGGTACGGCTCAGGAGGGGGGGGGGCGTTCGCTCGCCCCTCCTTTCCTGGCCGGCCGGGTAGCGTGCTCGGACAAGGGTCTGTTGTGGACTTTGGGGGGACCCCCACGCCGGCGTTGGGGTTCCCCTTTAAGTCCATACCAGGCGGCGGGGCCAGCGGCATCTCATTGGCGGGCCCGCCTACCTGGAGACGCGCTCGAAATGAGCGGACTTTCCTCCGCGTGTGTGGGCGAGTCCGTTCATTTCAAAAGTAGGGCGGATAGTATGGCGGACTTAGTACGCCGTATTAGTCCGCTCCAAAAAGTGCCGTGTGTGGGCAAGTAGCCCGTTTGGAAAGTCCGACGGACAGTCTGGCGGGAAGTCCGCCAGACTAAGTACGTCGGACAAACGGCTACGTGTGTACGCGGCTTAAGCTGTTAAGTGAAGAATTGAAGCTTAACACACATCACCATGTCAAGTGATGCCCCACATAACCTGGTAAAACATTGGAGTTGAATTGCTACAGTCAGATAGATAGAAGTTCCAATAAACAGAAATAGGCAAGATCTCCCAGGGTGCTTATGCCTGTCAGGATGAAAATAATTGAACATACTTATTAACACTGTTTTACATACAGCGAGTCTTACTTACCTTACAGGCAGCTCCGTTTGGGCCATGCGTTCCATGAAGCTGCCGACGTCACTTCCGGGTCACCACTAGCATATGGAAACTGGAAGTAACCACTGCAGTTAACTAGAAGAACAAAGCTCCCGCCCATAGTAATACTATGGTCAGAAGCTGTTTGGCGCTTTGAAATGTGCCACAAAGCAGGTCAAAAGCCTGCAAATGAAGCGCGTCATCTGCAATATCGTGATTGCATTGATGTGGCACTTCCCATAGTGCACTGTGTCTGGCGTCTGAACACAGTGCACTTAAAGAAATTTTGCATGTGCAGATGTGGTGCCTTGCTGGGGCCTTTCCCTGCATGGCTGTCCTCCTATTGAAGTCTCGGAGTCTGCCAATTGAATCTACAACTACTTAAGGGTGTCCTGGTCCTAACCCTCTTTTCCCCAAAAATACTCTTAAGAGAAATAAAACCTCTTTAAAATCCAAGAAGTGTCTGGCGCCTACTGACTTTCACCATCTTTGCACCCACTACGCTTCACAACCCACTACATATTGAAGGATGTCAGCTATCTTTGGCCTTAGAGATCCTCATTAGACTGGAAGAGGCTAAATACTTTTCTACACACCTAATCACTTAAAAGTGTCTATGGCACATTTAGCATTCCTAGGGACAACACATATCCCGTAGGATATTCCTAGCAGTACAATGGCAGCAAATGTCTGTGTATGAAGTCAGCCTTCAACTACTTATATTGACCCCCTAAACATAGATATTCTGGTTTCATTTTAGGTGTTCAAATCATCCCACTAACCAAAATTTAATTTTTATGACAGCTAGGACTACATATCCCAGCATGGGACTACATATCCCAGCATGACTACACATATGATTTGAACTCAAGATATGATGCAGACTTGTTTCTCATTTATTTTATCTGGAGGAACCTTTTTGTCTTGTCTTACACACTTTATTTCCTATTGTGTAGATCAGGGGTAGTGAATTAAAATTAAAGGAGGTCCAGTTACTAAAAAAAATTTCCGACCGAGGTTTGAATCACATGTCTGTGCCATGAAAGATTTTACATGTCTTCTTTCCCTTTTTTGGCACAAGCCACGTTCGCTTTTTTACGGTTTCCACCACACACTCTGGTAAAACTCTGTGAATGTAAATGTCCCCAATAGTGTTAACCCTTACATCAGGTGCCCCTACCAGAGTAATATATTACATTGGGTGCCCCCATCAGACTACCCCCATAAATCAGTTGCCACTGTCATGTACTGTCACATACCCCCTTATATCAGGTATTCCCATCAGTTTTTTTTTCATCAGACGGCTCCCTTACATCTGGTGTCTCCAATCAGTGTGCCTCCTTACATCATGTGTCCCCATCAGAGTGTCCCCTTACATTAGGTATCGTCATCAGAGTGCCCCTTTACATCGGGTGTTCCCATCAGAGTGTTCCTTTACATTAGGTGCTCCCATCAGAGCACTCCTTTACATCGGGGTTCCCATCAGAGTGCAATTTTTAATCGGGGTTCCCATCAGAGTGCCCCCTTACATAAAGTGTCCCCATCACATTGCCACCTTACATCAGGTGTCCCCATCCCAGTGCCACCTTACATCAGATGCTCCCATCAGAGTGCCCCCTTACATCAGATGTCCCCATCAGTATGTCCCTTAACATAAAATGGACCGCCATTTAATGATGGCTGGTATAGATATGTGTAAAAACATATATCTATTGCTGGAAAGTATTTTCCATGTCTGTATTGCCATGAAGTATGTATTGTATGTATGTATGTATGTATGTATAGTACGTAGTCTACATATTTCATCAGAGGACTATATATTCCAGCATGGGACTACATATTCCAGCATGGGACTACATATTCCAGCAAGAGACTACATATCCCAGCATGACTACACATATGGCTTGAACTTAAGATATGATGCAAACCTGTTTCTCATTTAATTTATTTGGAGGAACCCTTTTGTCTTGTTTTTTACATAATTGCGCTGTGATTAAGGCTTGTAAGCTGGAATGTGTGAGCCCCTGTATGTTTTTGCTCAATTTTTTATGCACCTGTAGCACCCTGGTCCTAAATAGGGCTGCTAATAAATCTAGTTGTGCTAGGTGGTAACTAGCCTGGCTGATTGATAGTTAGATCCACTGATTTCTGTCCTAAGTCTAAGTTTAATTGGTAGGCTCTCTCTTCTGTCAATAGGTGGCACTGTTGTCTGTGGTACTAGGGTGATGGATTACAGTAAATTCAGGTGATGGGTAAATAAGTTGTCTCAGACAATCAGCAGGAGTTTCCTTGGCCACTGTGCATGCTGGGATATGCTATTTATTTGGGAGGAGGTAGGTGATCTGTGTTCTTCCAGCCTGGGGCTGTGGCCTGGGTGGGTGTGTGTCGAGTAACTCCTGGATGCTAGGCCTGAAGCCGGAGCCCTATCCAGGAGACATACTGGCTGCTAGGTCTACATACAGCTTATCCAGTAGTTCAGGGTTTTGCAAAGGAGGAGCAGCAAAGGCTAAGCCCGAAGCCTGGGGTGGAAATGTGTGTGTTAGAGGATCAGCCAGAGGGGAGCCTGATCGTTGCCAGAGGTAAAAGAGAAGCAGTTGCCACAAAGGGACGACCACTTCTGTTGCCAGAGGTAAGTTTTGGAAGGGATGAAGTTCTGAAGGAGTACCAGAGCAGACACTTCACTAGCCAGGGACAGTGAAGTAACTGGGAAAGCTTCAGTGGAGACTCATCCAGGAAGACAGCAGGTAGCTGTGAGTAAAGCTTGAAGGAGTATGGTGGGTAGATGTAAGTAAAGCTTGAAGATAAGTACAGCGCTTAGCTGTGGGTGAAGCTCAAGGGATCCTACAGGTAGCTAAGAGTCCAAGAAGTCTAGTAAGAGATGAAGAGCTGAGCTTGAGGGTCTACAGTGGGATACTGTGAGTTAAGCTGGAAGATCTACACGGAGATACTGTGAGAGAAGTTGTTGCTATAGGAGACAGCAGTTGCTACAAGATTCGGATTGCTGCATTCAGCTTAAAGGCCCTTTATCTGTATTGCTGTCTGCCTAGTTCTATTTTTGTCTTCGGAGTTTGCCTTAATTGATATTGCATTTGCCTAAGGGTGTCCTGTGCCCTAACCCTCTCTCCCACCGTTCCTGTTAAGAGAAATAAAATCTCTTTGTTAATTTTTATCCAAAATTGACTGGTGCCCAATCTTTCTATCTTGTACCACACTCACTGTGCCTAGTAGCCTGCACCCTGAGGAGGAATGTCAGTTCTCCCTGGGTCTGGGGGTCACCATCAGGATCTTGGAATTTGGGGAGACTGCTACACACCAATAAAGAAGCAACAAGGATGTTTGGAGTTGCTGGCTCTATTCTTTGTGTTTATGTCTGTACTGGTGTGAGAGAGAGCATCAGAGCGAGAGCACCTACTGTGGATTTTATCATAAGCCTGTAAAGGACTTAAACTGATTCTGAGTGTGGCATTATCTGCTTTTACTAGCTGGGACAATATGTTTGAGCTGTTTTTCTGTTACTAGCGCTTGGGGTGGTGTATTTCCATCTACAGTCTATCTTTTGAATGATAACCAATTTCAGAGGTTCAGCTCATTCTTTAACCCCCATGGCTACCACTGCTATCTATTAACATGTTTATTTACTATCATGGACATTTAATTATCTCTTTGCAATAAGTTTGTGCATCTCTTTGATGTGATAATTAATAAATTTTTTAGAAATGGATTAAAATAGTCAGAGGAAAAAAAAATGGACAAAATGTGTTGTGAAAAGTGCTCTGCAGGAAGCAAAGAGAGAGATAGAACATTTTCTGGCTGAGAGACTTTATGTCCTGGGTACGATTTATTTGAAGCATTAATGCTGACCCCCCTCCTGCTGAGACTGAGCACATTTAGAGGAACATTAAGCAATTTCATCCCATAAATATGCACGTTGTCTGTGAAGCAAACAATATAGAGACAGGCTTAAAGAATATCCTTGCAATGGAAAACTTGTTTCACAGCACACCACTGCTGGCACAAAGCTGAAAAATGAAGAAAGGAAGAGCAGCCAACCTCAGCTGCTTCTTACAGGGAAGCTAAACAGCTTATTGTATAAAAAAAAAAAAAACTAGATGTATGGGTAAATTATTTTTCTGCCCTTGTTTAAGCAGCTGTCTCCAGCTATAGCTATCCTGTAACCAAGAAGAATACCTTCCAATATTGAAAATACAATCTAAAAATAAAAAAAGAAAATGAAAAACTTTCAGCTGATTAGAGACACCGTTTGGATTCATTCTGTTTATGTGCCAATTCACCAGATCATTTTTTTAACCGCTTGAGGTCTGGAAGGTTTACCCCGCTTAATGACCAGGCCATTTTTTGCGATACGGCACTGCATTACTTTAACTGCCGATTGCACTGACGTGTGATGCTGTACCCAAATAAAATTGATGCCCTTTTTTCCCACAAATAAAGCTTTCTTTTGGTGGTATTTGATCCCCTCTGCGATTTTTATCTTCTGCGTGATATACAAAAAAAGGCCGACAATTTTGAAAAGAAAAAACTATTTTTTTTGCTCATATTTTGCTATAAAACTTTCTCAATTAAAAAAAATTTAAAATCAAATTTCTTCATCAATTTAGGCCTACTTAGCAGGAACACAGGATTAGCCCCTCCCTCTTTCTCCTGAACGCTCGCACGCCCCAGACCGGGAAGTATCAGATCATGTACTAGGTATGTGATCTGGCACAGAGCTGCCGGCCTCCCACAGTAAATGTACGTGGAATGGCTGCTAAGTGGTTAAACCAGAATGCACTGCATGGCCTATAATTCAGAGTTAGCAGGCTGAGATGTGCCCAAAAATGGGCTTTTGAATAAGACAGCCCCCCTAAAAAAGGGAGGGCAGAGCAACCATAGTGTTGATCTAAACCACTTGAAGACTGACTGACACTATTTTTAAAGAAGAGGCCCTAGAGAATAAAATGGTGGGGGTTACAATTTTTTTATGTCACACAGTATTTGTGCATTGGTTTTTCAAACACAATTTTTTTTTTAAATACACTTTAATAGGGCGGAGCCGGCCGGCGGAGTGGATGGCTGTGTAAGCGAATAGCTCCCGCCGTGTCTACCTTCCGGAGAGCAGCCAAACGACGTGGGGCACCGACTTTTACCACAATCCAGCTACGGAGGTACCGCTGATCGTCCCGACCATGCCGCGGAAACGCAAAGACCGGAGAGAACCCGGTAAATTAACAAACTTTTTCGCCCGAGCAGGCCGCACCGCTAGCCAAGATGGCGCCGGCCATAGCTCCAGCGCGGCACGTCCGTCCTCCCCGCAGACCAGAGGGGGAAGGAGAGGAGATGGCTCTCCAGAAACAGAGCGTACTCAGCGCTCTCCGGATTCCAGAGTCTCCTCTGCCTCCAATAGCCCAGCGAAAGCAAGGCAGAAGATGACAGATGCATCCCCAGTAGGCTCAGACGCGGAAGGTAATGATGCAGCATTTGATGACACTTTAGAGTTTAAAGACGCCATTGCGGCCTTCCCCACCACTAACGCCCCAGTTATGGACTCCACCATGAAGGAGATGCTACTAACTCTGAGAGGCGCAATACATACTGATATGTTGCAACTAGTCCAACAGTGCAAATCAGAGGTTAAAAAGGTTAGCAGCAGAGTATCTCATATTGAAAATAAAATGGGCGAATTCACTGATACTTTTAACGCAATGGTGGACGCACATAATGATCGTGATGACGATATTCAATGGCTGAAATCAAAGGTAGCGGACCTCGAGGACCGCTCTAGAAGGAACAATGTAAAGATAAGGGGGATCCCCGAAACAGTTAAACCGCAGGAGCTGGTATCCTTTTTTTGCAAAGTGATAAAAGATGTTCTGCCAGACTTAACCGAAGAAGAGTTGATAATTGACAGGATCCATAGGCTACCGAAACCCCGCCATATTTCTGAACAACTTCCAAGAGATACTATAGCCCGTATCCATTACTTTCATGTTAAAGAGAAATTTATGGCAGCGACCAGAAATGCAACTCAAATGCCAAACACCATGCAAGGTCTTTCCTTTTTTGCAGATCTTTCAGCTCATACTATGCAGCGCAGACATAATTTGGTGACAATCACTAAACCATTGAGGAACCACAAAATTCCGTATCGTTAGAGGTACCCGGCGAAGTTGGTGGTGATGAGAGGAGACCGTGACTACACGATCACAAATCTGGAAGAAGGCATCCATCTGCTAGAAAAGTGGAACATAGTTCCTCCTCAGAACGAAACTCAACAAGAGGTAATGGACGGTAAGAACACCCCTGATCGCCACACTTGAACTTGCTTCCAGTTGGTGCCCACAATTTTTGCTTTGTTTCATTTTCCTGTTCCGGAAGGTTGTACCGGCGTTATGGTCAAATTCATCGTCTCCCAGAGAAAAGCAGGAGTATACCTGTTCAGATTTCACTGGAAATCGCATCTTTTTAATCCAAGTGCTAAGGCACATCTCTGTGTTTTTCTTTGTTTTTCAGTTTTTCTTTTGTTACTCGTCCTTACCTTCTCAGACATTTCTGGATTGTGATTTTTTTTCTCTTTCTTTTTGGCCTACTGAGACATATTTGTCAGTATACTTTTAAGGCAAAACTTATTTTCACCGTGAATAGGTGTTACATACTCCTGGGGCTGATATCCCTCCGAGTAAAGTAATAAGACTCATTGTTGTTACCGTTAACATTGTTCTCTCTAGCTAAAATTTTACTGTTAACACGTTAATCTTAGTGTTTCCTTCCTGAGTATCAAGAGTTTGGCTCCCTTTCTGGGTCTGTAGCCAGGTGCAAGAAAATGGCGTTTAAAATCACGTCCCTAAATGTTAATGGCCTAAATATCCCCTTTAAACGGCATATGGTGTGGAAAGAGGCTAAACTCCAAAAATGTGATATATTATGTCTACAAGAGACTCATTTTAAAGACAAAGGGCACCCTCTCTTGTCTCATAGTCAATTTCCCCATTGTTACCTTGCTTGTGCCAAATCAAAATCAAAAGGTGTGGCTATACTAATCAAACAGTCAGTAGAATTTAACTACAAAGCTCATTACAGTGATGAAGAGGACAGGTATATTATTTTACTGTGTGAAATAGGGGGAGTCGCCTATACTATCGTTAATGTGTATGCACCTAACAGCCACCAGTTGGCTTTTTTGAACAAACTGTGGAAAAGGGTGAAATTACATCTGTATGGGCATCTGATACTCTGCGGGGATCTGAACGCCGTTGCCGACCCCCAGATGGACGTGTCTAGATCTGGGGGGGGTGGGGCGGTTAGGTCCTCCTTAAACGACTTTATGTGTACAAATGGCCTGTTTGATGTCTGGAGATGTCAGCATTCGAATGAGAGAGACTTTTCCTTTTATTCGAAAGTGCATCTGTCATATTCTAGAATAGACATTTTTTTAGTGGACAAGTTCTTACTGCAAAAGATATCTTTCTCAGACATAGGGCAAATCTCCTGGTCCGATCACGCGCCGGTCTCTGTGACAGTGGGCACTCAACAGTTCACTACTAGAGCAAATAGATGGCGTAACGACACCCTGCTGTTTGCGGACCCGGCGCTTGCATCGGACTTGGAAAACTCCATCAGGGAGTTCTTTCACTTTAATGATAAACCTGATATGAATCCCTCCAACTTGTGGTTATCTCACAAGGCCTTTATGCGGGGAATCCTGTTGAAACATAGTGCAGATTTGCGGAGGAAAAGGAGGCATAGCCTGGAAGCATCACTGGCCGAAATTAAGCGTTTAGACTCTTTAAACAAGCGGTCACCTTCGGCAGACACTAGCTCTAAACTTTACAAAGCGAGAGAGGAGCTCAGGAACTTACTAATTGCCCAACATACCAGAAATTTACATAAACTTAAAGCGAACTTTTACATGCATGGCAACAAAGCAGGCAAACTATTAGCTAACCAACTGAAAGACAAAATTGTTAAACAAAAAATTCCTTCTTTAACTCACCATAAGACAAAGATTAAACACATTAATCCTAAAGAAATAGCTGACACTTTTAAAGATTACTACGAGGCCCTATATAACATTGGAAGTGATTCTAGTGTTGTTCAACCGTCTTTGACCTCAATTGACTCTTTCTTATCAAATATCAAACTCCCGGTGGTTCAACCTGAGGATTTGGACATGCTAAATTCCCCATTTACTGAGCTTGAGATTAAAAACGCTATAGCTAAACTTCCTAACGGGAAATCGCCAGGACCAGATGGTTACTCCCCCGAATATTACAAACAATTTAAAGACTTATTGGTCCCATACCTTTTAAGGGTCTTCCAGGACGCTGCCTCCTTAGCCTCCTTTCCTGAAGAAATGTTGCAAGCAACAATCATTACTCTACCAAAACCAGGAAAAGAACCAAACTGTGCCCAAAATTTTAGACCCATATCACTATTAAATACGGATGTTAAGCTGTACGCAAAACTGGTTGCAAATAGAATGGCAAAGGTCCTCCCTCATCTTATCAATCAGGATCAGGTGGGTTTTATAGAAGGCAGACAATCTACAGATGCTACGAGACGCATTCTTAATATTATACACAATGCAAATGTTACCAGTCAACCCTCTGTTCTCCTGTCATTAGATGCCGAAAAGGCATTTGACAGGATCCATTGGGGGTATATGTCAAATGTGCTAGATAAATTTGGTGTTAAGGGGCATATTAAATCTGCCATCACGGCACTATATTCAAACCCGGCGGCCATGGTGTACACAGAGGGTGTTTTTTCTGACTCATTTTCTTTAACAAACGGCACGCGCCAAGGTTGCCCCTTGTCGCCTTTAATCTTTGTGCTCATGATGGAACCGTTAGCGGAGGCAATTAGACAACATCCACAAATTAGCGGTATAACTATAGGTGGGGAAGAGCATACTATCACATTATTTGCGGACGATATTATACTCTCACTATCCAATCCCATGCAGTCACTCACGTACATTCAAGACATTCTTTCTCAGTTCCATGCGATTTCCTATTACAAAGTAAACGAATCTAAATCCAATATTTTGGGTTTAGCCCTGCCCCCGGAGATGGAACTCGCATTGAAAAACTCCTTGCCATTCACATGGGTGGAGAAATCCTTTCCTTATTTGGGTATCTCCATTACAAAACATATCTCCCAACTTTACCCTGCCAATTTTGAACCCTTAATTGCGGAATTTACGCAAGAAATGGAGAAACTAAAACGCTTCTATCTATCGTGGTCAGGAAGACTGGCGGCATATAAGATGATTTTACTTCCTAAATTATTATACTACTTTAGAACACTCCCTATCCCGGTGCCAGCCTCATTCTACTCTAAAATGCAAAATGCTCTATCTCACTTCTTATGGGACGGTAAAAAGGCTAGATGTCATCGTAAATTACTTACAAAGCATAGGGAGGCGGGAGGTATGGGAGTTCCTTTCCTAAAGGATTACCATGTTGCGGCTATACTTTCACAAGCCGCGGCATGGTATGACTCATCGGACTCAATGCACTGGTGCAAAGCTGAGCGAACATATGTACAGAAGGGGTCAATACACAATCTCTTGGGGTCCACAACAATCTCTCACCTATCTAACTGTGTTAGCCACCCCTTGATTCAGACTACCCATAATGCATGGGTCTACTTCCTGAAAGTAAAAAATCCTTATGTCAAGCATGTTCCACCACAGTTCCATATCAGTTCTTTGCTTTTAAATATGGCAGACTTGAATCTCCATAATTGGGAAAAGGCAGGGATTTCTTCGGTAGCAGATCTTTATGATAAGCAATCATTGAAATCCTTTACTCAACTACAAGCTGAATATTTTTTGCCGCCTACAGAGTTTTTGACTTTTGCCAGAATATTGTATACTTTGAAAACACCTTCCTCCGCTGTAACCAGTATTCCTTGGGAAATACACAAATTTTGGGAAACTGGCCCCCTTAGGAAAAAAGGTATCTCATGCTTTTATACCCTACTCAACAGTAAAAAAACTCTTAGAAATTCCTAAACAATATCAACAATGGGAGTTAGATTTGAAAATCAACATCTCGAGAGAACAATGGCTTCAAGCCATAAGATATAACAATAAACTGACAAAATGCGCAAATTATAAAGAAACCACGCAAAAGTTATTGCTCAGATGGTATAAGACACCGTACATAATTGCAAAATTTGACAAAAATCAGAATAATCTCTGTTGGAGAGGGTGTGGTTCAGTAGGTAACCTGGAACATATGGTATGGTCTTGTTTATCTTTGAGAAGCTTCTGGGCGGTAATATCAAACCTGATAGCGGGTGTAACAGGTATACTAAACAAGCTGACCGCGGCACAAGCTCTTCTAAGTGTTGGTCTAGACATTTATCCAGGAAGCTGTCGATTTATAGTTTTGCATATACTATGTGCTGCTCGGTTAGTCATAGCCCGTCATTGGAAAGCTTCATCCCCCCCAATGGTCAGAGAGGTCTTACAATTGGTCACAGATTCATGCACATACGAAAAAACGATGGCGTGGAAGGAGGGCAATCACAGGAGGGCCCTTGAACAGTGGTCCCTTTGGGATAGATATGGTAAAATTTCCTAAATTTAATGCACCAGTAGTGCTCAGGCCTTAATCTGCAATGAGAGTAGTCCCATTGGTTTCTGTTTGATGTTTCTGAAGATGGTTAAAATAACTGAGAACAATAAAGTTATTGCTTTGCTAATGTTTATATTGATTTATGACGGAAGTAACGGATCATATGTAACTGCTTTGTTTTATTGTAGAACATACGTATGCATTCAACAGTAGATGTACGATTCCATTGTTTGTGCTACACATTTGAATGTAGTGACAGAAATGTCCACTTTTCTTTCTATACTATCTTGTTATTCCACTACTATTATTTGTACTTATTCTTGAAAAATCGAATAAAAAATACTTTTATAAAATACACTTTAATAAATGTTAGTGCAGAAAAACACAATATAAGACCCAATTGTTTGGTAAAATATAAAATATTATGTTACGCTGAGTAATTAGATGCTGAACATGTCATGCTTTAAAATTGTGCATGCCCATGGAACAGTGACAAACTACTTACATTATATTATCCATAGGCAATGCTTTAAAAGCCTTTACAGGTTACCTCTTTAGATTTTATACAGGAGGTCTGGTGCTAGAATAGTTGCTCTCAGTCTGATGTTCTTGGTCATATCTCATGTATGGTGCTATCGCTGTTTATGTACTGATTCTGGACTGATGTGTGTGTTCACCTTTTCACATGAGAACGGGGGGACAAGGGTGCTTTAATTTTTTTTTTATTTTATTATTTATTCTATTTTTTTTTTACACCATAATTTTTATTTTTTGATTACTTTTATTGGTACCACTAGGAATGTAAACATCCCTTGTGATAGCTATAGGCATTGACAGGTCCTCTTTACTGAGACATCTGGGGTCTATTAGACCCCAAATCTCTCGTTTGCCCTTAAAAGCTTTTGGTATAATCCGGTGCTTTTTCCAAACCAATAATAGTTTACATCTGGCAAATCAAGAAGTGATGAAATACTCGCTTCTAGTTTCTTAGACCATAGAGATGATTACAGCTGTTCCGGTCCCCAATTATCTATGGTCAGCTGGCTGCAGTTGCAGATTTCCCTGTGTGACAGAAGGTGGGGGAAGGCTTGTAAAAGCAATCCAGCAGCTATTTAACCAATAGGATTGCTTTTGCATAAAAATTCTCTATCGGCCAAAAAAAACAAAACAGGATGATGCAATCCCGGTACAAAGCCTGAAAACCCTGCAGTGTACCTGAAGTACCTCCACAGCAGGTAGTTAAAGCTACTATAAGGAAAGGATAGAGAAAGCTGACAAACTGCAAAGGGATTGAAGAGAGGTAACCACACTTTAATTCTATTTGCTAGCTCTTTGGGCATTCAACCCCATTGCTATCTTTTTTGCCCTTATTATTAGGGGCTTTTTTGTCTTATGTTATTCATTTATTTGAGCACGGAGGATGCAAACTGCCTGTCTGGGCTAGAGATGTGCGACAGATGTCTGTTGCAAAGAATCTTGCTAAGCATGCTTCTCCCTTGAATAGAGTTTGGGTCAATGGAGTCTTAAATCTTTTTGCAGACTTTAGCCATAAGTGTTTTGGGTTTAATAAGGGAGAGATGTGGGCAGTAGCCATGTTTGGTTGGCATTTTTTTCACTCTTTGAAAGAATTCAATATGATATGAAAGGCAGGTTTGGAAAGAGTTATCGTGGTGGCTTCCAAATGTTTTTGCAGGATACCTCTAGCTAGGCTGTAGATCTGGAAAGTAGGGAATTAAATGCTTCAAAATGTGTTCAGCCCACTGCAGGCAAGACTGAAAATTTGAATGAGTAGTATGCATTCCTTGTGAACAAATCTGTTGATTCTTTAACAATGAACAAAAGCTGGAAGCCAGTAAGTAGAGGTAGAAAAAATGCCACTGTTATGTCCCATAGGCAGACAGCTGTGAATCTGATCAGTTCACATAGTGATGACCATGCAGTAGCAGACAATAGAAAAGCAAGGCCCATGATTTTCAGGAGCCTGATGTGTACTGGCTTACTTAAAGCGGTTCTGCACCTAAAAAAAAATATTAAAAGCCAGCAGCTACTAATATTGCAGCTGCTGACTTTTAATAAAATCACACTTACCTGTCCCAGGGTCCAGCGATGTCGACAGCAGATGACGAGCGATCGCTCATCATTCTGCTGCCCCCGCCGCCATCCTCTGTCAGGGAATCGGGAAGTGAAGCGTTGCGGCTTCACTGCCCGGTTCCCTACTGCACATGCGCTAGTCGCGCTGTGCGTCTCTTCTGGTCCCCGCTGTGTCCTGGGAACTGTGTGTTTCCCAGAACACAACGGGGAGGGGGGGCGGGGCGTCTGCGGCGGTCTGTCCCGGAAGTGGGTGCAGATACCTGGATTATCCAGGTAACTGCACCCCCTCCCCCCTGAAAGGTGCCAATTGTGGCACCGGAGGGGGGGGGGGATCAGATTAGCGGAACTTCCCCTTTAGGGTGGAGAACCGCTTTAAAGTGTTACTAAATCCACAACAGTAAAATCAGTCTGTATATGTAGTAAAGCATGCTTGTTATACTCCCTTTGGAATCTAAGGGGTTAATCCTCTGCATTGTGTAAAAAGGTTGTTTGATCCTGTATGCACAGATCCTCCTCTTCTTGCATTGTCCCCATAACATGTCCGGAAAAGACAGAGTCACTGAAGCCAGGCTGCACATGCTCAGTTTAGTGTGTATTGCTAGAGTTTTTTTTTTTTAGTGCATGTGATCTGCACAGGGCCAATCAGCATTGTCCAGACAGAGGATCAGAGGTCCTGCATCCTGATAGGACAGTCAGTGCAGTATGAAAACTCCTCCTCCTACAAGATTTAACCAGGCACTTATAGATATCATAAGACTGCTGAATACTGCTGATGAGAAAAGCTATTTAGCAGTTTATATTTACTAAAGCAATTGCATTTCCATGTTCCAAGTAGCTTGGAATGGTAATTTTAGTCACATCATATGTTTTTGTTGTCATAGACCGGGACACATTGCTAAAGAGTGGAATGCTGTGAAGATTGACCAGCAGCAGGCCAGTGTTTCCAGGACAGCATGGGGAGAGATCCAAATGTATTATTTCTGCTGGACATCTGTGCTTTTGCTTGAGAATATTACACAGCAACAGTGGACACCCTGCAATGATTTTTTTTCTTTTACACTTTTAAGGTTAAAAACATTAGGAGACAGACCAGAAACCAAGAATACAAGGAAGACGCAGATGATTTCCTGATGAAGGCTGAATTAGAATAGACTTTCATCTGAGCATTTCCTCATGGCTTGGGGGAGAATAGACCTTCATTTGACATTTTCTTTCACCTGATTTAAACAGATTGACAAGGACACATTGCTTAACCTGTTTAACAGAACATTGCAGCTTATCCAGGAACAATGTCTGATCGCCTAAAACAACCAGGGTTAAAAAAATTTTTTTGTCTCCCATGTACAATATGGGGGGCTATTTTGACCTTTTCTGAACAAAGGCTCTCAAAACTGCTAGAAATGCTGGTTAGAGATGTGTGTTTGTCTTTCATAAATAAGTCTCACGTTTCCAGTTGCTGTCTTTTCCTATATTATGCTGCAAACATTTAAACTTTTAGCTCTTAGCTCCTCCCGACCCTTTAAGGGGTTTATGATGCCAGGAGGGGGCGTGGCTTAATATCACATGACCACCACGATTGGTGGTCACATGGTCCGAAAACTCCTGATTGCGCTTTGCTTTCGGTTAGTCCCGAGTAACTGTACAGGGAGCACGCAGTGGGATCGCTCTCGGTACAGGTATACTAGCAGCAATTCACGCAAATATGCGGCCCCTCAGTGCTAAGGACCAGGCGCCGAGAGGCTGCATATTTGAGCATGGCCAGTGCCAAGGGGTTAAAAGCGGAATATGTTGCCATGGTCATTTTAGTTTTTTAGTTTTTTTTTCAGAGATGTGGAACACAATTTTTAGCAACCATTTAGAAATTAAAGAGTTTATCCACTTCAAAACTGGGCACCTTCACCCCCTTCTTGCCCAGGCGCAGTCATTTTTTCATGCTTTGGTGTGATCCAATAACAACAATAAACTGTGTTTGAAATGTGAAGATGAAGATAAAAGAAGAAGCAGTTATGATGTGTGTGCCCTAATCAAGAAAAAACTTAACCTTTTTACCGAATCAGAGCTGATTGAAGTCCCTAATTTAAAACCAAATAATAATTGTGTATATCATTGTTATATGCTTACACTATGGTAAATAGATAATTTGGGTTGATTTCTTGTGTATATATCTGTAAAGCTATATTCCCTGGTTTCCTCTGTGCTTTGTAACCTATTCACACCATTGTTTTAACTATTGAAAAGGCAGACATCTCCTATCAATTTAAAATGAAATAAAAATGGAAACATTGCTGTTTGCTGTGTATATTTAAATGGGCAATTTTCACGGCTGGGCTCAGCCCTTCCTTCTCTGAGCTGGGCGCTTAGCTGTCCGCTAATTGCCAGCTCCCATCTCTCTCCACAGTGACTCAGCTGTTGATTATATCCTGTTCGTCAGTCCTGCCTACATACATCCTGTACGTCCAGTCCAGAGGATCTCGGCCTTTGCCTTGGTCAACTTCACAGGAAACTTTCTCCTGCGTTCCTGTTTAAATACTGGCTTTGCAGACATCTGTTCTGGCTCCAGATCCTGCTTGCTGTTCCACTACATTGATCCCTGACTTCTGGCTTGGCTGACTATCCATTCCGGTTACTGAACTTTGGCTATGTTTTGACTACATTTGTTCTTTTTACTTTTATTATTAAACAAGTGCAATTTAACTGTACTTCTGTTTCAGTCTGATTTCATGGTTTTTGACAGCAATATATCTTGGAAAGGTTTGAAAGCTTAAAGTGGAACTTCAGTCATTTTTTCAACTTTCCATCTACTAAATCTTCTGCCCTTGTTGTTTTAACTTTGGATAGTAAAACATATTTTTTTCTGCCAGTAAATACCTTATACAGCCAACTTCCTGTTTCTTGTCTGGTAAAAAGACTAGGCTTATGACATCATGTACAGCTCTCCCTCCCAATCTTGTGAGAGTTTGCCAGGAAGGGAGGGGGGGTGACTCATACAAGGGCCAATGGGAGCCGCAGAGCTGGAGGTGTGTGTCTGTGTAAACCCAGGAAGAGAACAGGCAACAGCTTCAGATGCCCACAGTTAAAATGGATGCAGCCAGACTCAGTGGAGGGAGATTTCTGCAGCATATTTGGCCAGTACAGAATCACAGTATATATAAAATAATATGCAAAGTGGTTGGAGGGAAGCTTCAGAATGGCAAATATGTTTTTACTACAAATTATGTGAGTAGACTGCAGGTCCTCTTTAAATTATGCTGCATGATGTAACTCTGTATTGGAACTTAAAATGTGAAAACCATGGGGAAGTGCACTATAAAAAAAAGCTCTAACTGACACCTGCTATCCAACCCAAGAAAAACATTTACCCAAATAAAGATCTCTGTTTACAACATCATATAGTTCACGGCATTGCAGTCTATGCTTGGCTGGGTGGTGTTTCACTGTTTCCATATATCCAAAATCCATTAAAAAGCTTAATACTCCATAGTCTGCTAGCTCCCAGGATTGGCATTTTAACTAGTACTACATATCCATCTTATCTCTGTGTGAGGCTTTTGAAATCAAGAGTAAAAGTATCCTTTTAGAAAAAATAGACCCAGTAAACTAGTTGTATTTAAACATCCAAGAAAAGTGGAACTTTACCTAAAAAAAATGTAAACAAGCAAGATTTGTAATACAGACAAGCCATAACATGTCTTTTATGCATTAAAGTTAGTTACCTGCTTGTCTACACTGTACATTGAGCTTCTCATGTGCAGCTCAGAGTAATGCCCCATACACACGATCCAAAAATCAGGCGACCGATCATCCAACCTGTTTTTACTTGCTGGTCGCAATTAGAAATTGAATAGGTTACTAAACTCACAAAAATGCTCGTAAAACAGGAAAAAAAATCGGAAGTGATGCCATGTGTTGTGGTGTATTTGTATTTTATTTTCGGATGACAACTATACTGACTAAACGAAAATCGCACGATCTAATATCGTACAAGGAAAATGTTGATGCTTGTCTGATCAGATAATATCGGATGAACTGTTGTGATCAGTTATTGTACGATCGATTCGAAAGCGGTATTTTTCGTACAATTTTCGGATCGCGTTTACGGGCCTTAAGACTTTTGGCAAAGCTGACTGATGAAACTCCCAGACATGTGCGGGAGTGACATTATCTTTTCCCAGCCAATTGAAATGGCTGGGGATCAATACCTAGAAACCACCAGGCTGAAGGTGTCATCAGCTGATAGGGAACTCCAGAGGTTAATAGCACTGGAGAATAGGTGAGTATAGTTCCACTTTAAGGCAATATATGCATGGTGTGACCAATGTATAAACCAGATCAGTCATAGTCAGAAAATTGACAAGTATATGTTACATGCCATAGATAAAAGTACTCACACCCAAAGTAAATGTTCCCACATCAGTCTTCTTCTTAGCCCTTGTACACACAGTCGGACATTCTGAAACCACATCCGTTGGATTTTGTCCGACGGATTTTGTCCGAAACTGTTGCATACACACTGTTGGACAAAGTTGTCGGAAAATCCGATTGTGCAGAACGTGATGACGTAATTTTGTTACGATGGGACTACGTTCAGGCTAGTAGCCAATAGCTTTGGTCTAGGAATTTGATCTGAGCATGCGTGGCACTTTGTCCGATCGGAACAAAGTCCGATAGGAACATGTTGTTGGAAAATTTTATAGCCCAGCTGGAAAACTTGGTCCGTCGTATACTCCGACGGAAACAGTCCGATGGAGCCCACACATGGTCGGATTATCCGACAACACGGTCCTATCGGACATTGTCCATCGGAATATCCGACCGTGTGTACAAGGGCTAAAAGATATGGATGGAACAATGTGCAATTACTTGTGGCAACAAAGCAGCTTTCACTTTTCATCAATCTAGAATAGTCACTTAATTTAAGTAATCGATCTTATGCGATACAGAATTTTTCACACTACTCTGTGCCTTGGTATATCAGCTAGCCCACTCCACATTCATTGAGCTGAAGTATATATATTACAAAATTAATAGGTTTATTCATTAGGTATTATACAGTCACACACTCCAATTAAAATTGAGATTTCTGCAGAAAGATATCAAGACTACATCATATAGTAGATGAGCTTATAAATCACAAACATTTGCCATTTTTGTGCCATCACAGTGGCCTTCCAGATGTTTTTTTTTTTTTTTTTAAATAACCCCTATTACAGTCACCACTTGTAGATGATACATTGGCATGTGTTGTCTATGGTACTGCTTCTGGTCCCCTTTCATTATTTACTAGAAACTCCAGATTCAGCATGCAGCCATCCTCATTGTGGGAATCTAAAGCCCGTTGAGAGTCTCTTCCGGGATGTCGCTCTTGCAAAGTAATGCAATGCTAGCAGCGGGGGGATGCACATTGATTTCTGGGATTGATGACACATTTATCCCAGGAACCAATGGAAAAGCGGATATGACGTACCTCGCGGTGGCGAGGTTGGACTAAAGTGCAGGCTTAGACTACAAGAAACTAGAAAATGACCAAAAAAAAGGATCCGAAAAAATGAATGGGGGTGCGGTCATCTGTAATTGCAGCCATTGTTCTAATTTAGGCTGGAACTTCACTTTACCATTCAACATCAAATCATATACAAATCTGTTATAATGTATTGGTACTCATCTTAATTACTCAACACCATTTAATGTTTATCCCAAGTGAGTACAGTAAATCAAGATAATACTTCAAGTAAAAACATTGTAATACTTTGTTTATTTGAAGAACAAAACACACTCTCATTATTTACCAATAACCAGATGGAGCTGGTATTTTCCATATACATTGTTAACATTCATACTTAGTAGAAACATTTCAGATTTGTGCAAAATACAAAGAATCATACACAGTTTCCAGTACATCAGATTCTGCTTTGTACAAAAATGAACCTGCCGGGATATTCTTCACAAGCCTTCATAGTACCACAAATAATAGAAATCATTACAAGATGCACCATATTAAAACTGTCACCGCTTTTATTATTGGCACAAATGAATTTGAACATTTAACGCTTCACAATATGTTTTACATTGTTTCATTTCATGGAAAGCTGGAAATGCTGCTATAGTCCATGATGTAAATGGTCTACAATGATTACAAGAGTAGAAAATGTATTTCTAAATAATTGAATTTAGCAACGAGGGCATGACATGAATATGATTATTCAGAGTATCAGGCTGTGGTTGTGCAACAACAAAATCATAGTCTTACAAATAAGTCTGATGACTAAATACTGATTCTAGCTGGTAGAATTATTACTGGATCTGTGGCAAGTATTTCATTATTGAACCCCCATATCAAGTTTTCCCTTGAAGACAGACATTTACATATGGATTGACAACAATGTTAGAATCCACATTGGTTTGCTAGGTTTTGTGCTTAAAGCTGAACTCCAGGTAAAAAGCTAAATACACAGATGAAAGGGGAGCTTTTTACCTGCCAAAGGATTTGTAGTACTGTCCTTTCAGTTCTGGGATTTAATCTGGGATTTAGGCTGGGATTTTTAGGGAAAAAAGGGACCCCCTCCCATCCACACAATCCAGGTGAATGAAAGAATTCTTCCCACTGTGCTATTGTATTCTGACAGCAAGGACTCACTGTTAGAATACACTGATCAGTGCATCAGTGCTGCAGTCGATTGGCTACATGCGTGGATCAAACACAAATTTTCCAGCAGACCCCACTGATTCCTCTCCAATGGGAAAGGTCTTCGTATTTATCAAAATTCGGACAGTCCTTGCTGAACTGACAGAATTTCAATCCATCTGCTGCCAACTTTACACAGGTCTGCTGTAATAAAGCTCTATCTGGCAGGGAAGGACAACCAAATTTTCTTTGCAGCAATTTAGTAACACTTATTGCCACCCCACACTACTACTGTACTGTGAAAAGAGAAACAGCTCTTTTTTTCACTCTGCTCTCTTTTTTTTAACATGCTCCTTGCACTGCAGTATAACTAATATGCTCCTTGTGCTGCTTATCCATAAGACTGAGCTCTGTGTGATTCTAATACCAAATTCAATTCAGGTTCTTACACTGCTTGTATTTTGAAGCACATTTAAGGCTGTAATCATACAGAGCTTCATTCATTTTTGTATTTTATATCTGCCTGGATTGCTTTAACTGAAAAACTAAAGGTTTCCTAAAATCCACATAATGGGATTTTTATTTTATTATCCTGTAATGTTGCTTGTTAGCTGGCACAAATTACATTCAGTATTTCCGGTATATGTAGAAAGGTTTAAAGCCAAAAAAAGATCAATTAAAATATTGTAAATTTAGCCAATACAATTACCTGAATTAGTATCCCAACTTCCTGGTGTCCATCAACTTCCTGGTGTCCCCTGCATGGCTCCTTCACTTTATTGTCAGCAAGTTAAGGCTGTGTTCTGCAGCACAAGGAATCGGCTGTTTGAGAAAGTTGTCAGGAACAGGATTTGAAATCTTTTTTTTAGCTAAAACAGTACAAAAATCTTTATTTAAACTGTGCCTTAGTGCTTTACTTAGAGTGCAGCTTTAAACCTGGGTGAAAAACACAAAATTTGACTTCAAAAGATGCATTATATAAAAAGTTAGTCATTATATAAAAAGAGTTGAACTGTGAATGATGTACATTTATATATATAGATTAGCCATTATTTAAAGAAATTCATAGAGTTTTTTTTTACTGGAAATACAGTTACATGTCCACTATCGTACTGCACATGACATATACGGTATTCATGTGCCTATTCTCCACCAACTTTATTTTATTTTATCCAGAGTGTTGAAAGATCTCTGTGGTTCACCGTGCATGTAATAAAATGTAAGGTTGAACTAATTATATGTGCCTACAAGTATCCTGTGTACTCTGTGTCTACCCCAACCAAGCTTTGCTACTAGCTTCGGGAACATGTATGTGTATATATATATATATATATATATATATATATATATATATATATATATATATATGAACAAAATGTATCATTCCAGTAAAGGGAGGGAGATAAATTCACTAAGCATCTAAAAAATAAAGCTGAACTGATTTTATATGCCTACAAGTAGCATTTATAGACTGTGCGTACCCTGAAAGTGTTTTGTTACTAACCTTGTAACTTGCACATTAAAATAAAAATGTGGTGTGAGATAGTAAACCATTATAAATAACTTTATCAATCTGGGAAAGAAAATGAGCCTTAACTGGTTGCAGTTTTATCCAGTTATGTGTTTAAGTAAGTAACTACAAAATGTTATAGACAGGAACTAAAACAGTTATCCAAAGCCTTTAAAGTAATGAAATTCATGTAATTAGCAAATGACCCCAAAATTTAGCTGTCACTTTTAAAACTGTCAGGAAGACAATTAATTAAATACTAGAAAGGCAGTCATTTTTTATTTTTCAGACCAATTTCAAGAGCTTTTACACACTAAATGTATAAACAGCTTGATTCATAAACTGTCCGGTGTGGGGTTCTGATATCAGAGGGAAGACTAATGAACGGAATTAATACTGAAGCACAGCTTTTGACAGTCAGTATTTTCTGCCCCAATTAATTACAAGTTTTGCATTAGTCCATAATTAATTATTTTGCTATCCTTTGCTCATTTGTGTTTTTACTTCATTTTTGTTACTAGTGAGTGCTAAGGACCTTCACACCTAACAGCTCAAAATCTTTAGAATTACCAAATGTCAACACAGGTTCATATTTTTTGTTAGGCTTAAATAAATATCACATGAGCCTGATGTATGAAGGTCAATTACAACCTATTGACAACACGATTAAGGCAGACCTCCAGACAAGGCATATTTAACATAATGAACTTGCCAAAATTAAAATGCAGTTTACCTGGGGTTGCATTCTAACACATATACACCTATAGATATACATTGGTAAAACAAAGAGTATAACAAGTGTTGTGCTTAAAAATCATCCAAATGTAAGTCACCAAGTGCAAAATCAAATCACAGTTCATAAAGGGTTAAAAGAAAAAAGTCCACCATCCAAAGTGAATAAAAATAAATCAACTGAAGTGTATCTTCCTCTCTCTAAAGTGCAGATTATCCCACCACACCAACGTGTTCCTTCACCACATGCTTCATAAACATAACGTGACCCTCTTACTCAGAGAAGTCAATAAGAGCTTGTGTGTAAAGGATCTTCTGTGATGCAGTACAGCCATCCTCCTATTTTGGTCTCAACTAGTTATTCTCACAGGCTCCATGTTGCCCTTGAAAATAAAGCCAAGGAATCCACATAGTGTAAAACCATATATACAAACTTTTATTAAAATAGTAGCAGTACTCACAAAAATAAAAGTTTCAGTGCCAGTAACAATAAAAGATCCAGTCTCAGAGCTACAACAGGTCACTTTGGAACTCCAGAGTGTGTGATGACATTACTGGCACTGAATCTTTTTGTTTTGTGAGCACCTCTACTGTATATGGTTTTACAATATGTAGATTCCTTGGCTTTATTTTCATGGGCAACTTGGAGCCTGGGAGAAAAACTAGCCAAGACCAGAATAGTAGGATGGCTGTGCTGCACCACCTCTTATTGACTTCCTTGAGTAAGAGGGTCAAGTTTCTGCAGCAAGTGTGCTTATAAAGGATGTGGTGAAGGAACACGGTGGTGTGGTTGCCTAAAGTGAGGCTATAGGTTATTTATTTTTTTCACTTTGGATGGTGGACTTTTTTTCTTTAAACTCTTTATGAACAAGAATGATAGCACAATTGGTCAAAGCTGTGCAAACTGCCTGTAACTGCACAACAGAAGGGAAGGGGAGTGTATTTTCCTTATTGTGTGTATGTTTTTAGGTGGTAACGCATGTTTTTAAGTGTAATATGGGATGTTTTTATGAGATCTGGGGCTACACCTGTATTTTGTGTTAGGATTTTTATTGTAGAATGAGAATACATTTCTTTCAAATCTCTTGAACTTGTAGGTGGTGTAGGCTTCTCTGCTTATACTGAAATCATTATTCAATGTTAATGGAAGTGATAGGGTGGGAGGGGAAAAGCTGCTACCTTAATTAGGGTTCCATTCTTAAAGTGGTTGTAAACCCTTACAAACCACTTTGACCTACAGGTAAGCCTAGATTAAGGCTTACCTGTAGGTCCAAGAAATATCTCCTAAACCTACACGGTTTAGTAGATATTTACAAAAAGACAGGCACCGCTGTCCACGGCGCATGCGCCGTAGACAGCGGCATGCAGGCACACTGAGCAGGCCGCAGATCACGGCAATATGCTGCTCGTGTCAGCTCCCGTGCGCATGCTTGGGAGTGATGTCATCGTGGCTCAGGCAAATCACAGTGCCGGAGCAGCGAGACCCGGAAGTCACTCCGGGATACATGGCAGCGGTGAAGATGAAGGAGGACCACTTCGGGGGCTTCGTTCTCAGGTAAGTTATTCATAATGAGCTAATATGCTATGCCTTTTCCTTGCAGGTTGCATTTAAAAAAAATATATAAAGTGCCTTTACTTCCTCTTTAATAAGTATCTGTGCTGTATGTTTGTTGATCTTGTGTTGCATGAAAAGGGTAGGCACAGTCTAAAATTTCAGCCCATATATCAGGCTGACCTAGTTGTGGTTGCACTGTAAAAATTACACAACATTTGCCCCTGCTAGTCAAAAGTGCCATAGGAAATAGAAGCCACAGATGCTCAGGACTCAGTAAACTGACAGCCTACTGATCTACCAGGCACCAGCACAGGGACCTGTATAACAATAAATAAAGTTTTTCTGGAGGTTACCTTATCCTCCATATAGTAGAGGGACACATGCTCTGGAGTTATATATTGCTCAGTAGATTAACAGGATGACTCTTTCAGAGGTGACTTGCAGGGTTTAAAAAATAGGTTCTAATTGTACCCCCTTATTTGACTTACATGGTTGAATGCTATGGAATTTTGTATTGTGCATAGCGTGAACTGCCCCTCTGGAAGTACCATACCTTCGTTTGTAAGTAAGCTTGGGCTATGCAGTGCTCATAATGCTGTCAATGTAAGTTATGTAATGGCTATTTTCACTGTAATGATTAATTGTAGGTATGGTGACATAACTAAAGCCTACAGTTAGATTGGATACATTATATCCACGTCTGAGGGGATTTAATCTCATCCACCACAGTTAGTGAGCACAATGTTAAAAGACAACAAAAACACATTCAGCATTTGGAATCCTGTCATGTTTTTCCAACTGTTATCATCATGGAGATTAGTCCCTGGAGATCTATAGTACATACATCATGGCCTTAGGTTTCCAATCAATGCAATGGATCCTTGACACAACCACTGCGGTTAGTATATACCCAGGTTATTGACAAATTACTGCATAGGAAGTAACAGTTGCCTACAACTGTGTTTTCATTCAGTGCCAATTTTACAAATAACAACATTGTATTTTACAACAAAACTCTTTATAACATTTTCCTACAAATTAGCTCTGGAAAAAAAAAAAAAAAAGCAAATACTGATTTTCCATCCTCTGGATTTATTAAAGAAATGGTATCTACAATACAGAAAATAAAGATCAAGAAGTGTTTTGTAATTTATCATGAGCTTAGCAAGCGTGGGTGGCTTATAAAAATTGTCAAGGATTTATGTTGTCACTTTTTAGAACATACTATGATTATATGATGCCATGCATTGGTTTCAAATCAGAACTAACTACAGAGAACTTATTACTGAATGCGTCTAAAATAACTGTCTGTAATTTCCCTAGCAACCAAACAGATTCCTTATTTTATGAACCACAAAGATTAAAGAACAAGGTTGGTTGTATTGGGCAGGACATGCCTTTTTCAGAAAGTTATACACCACTGAAGCTTTTCAGAACTAAAGAGTTAGAGTTAAAGTTAAAAAAAATTCTTGCGTCTGTAAAATTATATATTCTTTTTCTATGGTATGCAAGCTGCTGATGTGCTTATGGTTTGATTACAGTTTATGCACCTCAAGTCTTACTGCACAGCAGAGTCTATAGATTATCGGCTGCTTTGTTCTATCCCTTGGATTAAAATCAGAGTCTATTGTACATTTGATTTTTTCAGGTATAGCAATCAACGCTAATTACACACTTACCACTTCTGACATGCTGGCAGTTTTCTCATTTATGGAAGTATGTATCGTGACAACTTTAAATAACTCTCATTCATTAAATCAGTAAAAAAATGATGCTGCCAATCATTGGTATTAGTGAACATTATAAATGAGTCTGTTCCAAGACAATGGGAGTTGTAGACCACATACAATAAATAGTACCCAACTACGCCAGGGGACACGAACTTCTGGGGAACTAGTGCCAGTATATTTGGGTTGTCAAAGTGATTAGCAATCCACATTACATAGAAGTTGGAGCTATTGCAACACTGGTGCAAAGAGTGTGACCAGCCAACACATATTTAAAGGATATATTTATGACTGTTAATAATAACTCCAAATATAGGTGTTGTTAAAAACATTCCCAAGCATGTATAGGATATAAAACTTCTTAAACCTGTTCAGTGTTTTAATTTGTAATATGACCAGTGGGATAGAGGAACTATTACTGATACTGTATATGGTTACTATACTTTAAAATATATTACTATATAAAATACATGACCTGTGCAAGTCAAATTTGGTAAATGGTACACTGGCTTTTATGTCTCCATGGGCTTTATTTATTATTTGTACTTACAGTATAAGTACTTTTTTTTTTTTACTTATGCATATTTTTACTTTGGTGTATTTTAATGTATTTAAACAAATAAATCTGCTTCACTGTTTTCATTGCTAAACCAACAATAAAGTTTCGTTAGCCTATGATCCAATGTTTCAGGCTTTGTGAAATGTACTTATAATATATATATATATATATATATATATATATATATATATATATATATATATATATATATATATATACTATAGATATATAGTATATCATGTAGGCTGATGCTCAGCTTAGAATTACAGTCCTTGTTGGGGAGGAAGCACAATTTACCCTTTCTTTTGCCTTAAGCTGACCAAACATGGATTGAAATGTAGCCGGTTCAGCAGGTACTGACCAAATTATGATCCATGTATGGGCTAGCTGCTTGTACACAAGTCGATCTATTGACAACCAGCCTGCTGGGATTTTTCTGGGACAATCATTGAAACTGGGTGTGGCTGGCAACACTGATTATTGTATCTGCCAGTAGGAAAGGCTCCCCACCAACAGAATACAGTAGCACTGTGGTAGGATTCCATGTGGATGGGGAATCGGCTCATTTTATTGCTGTTCAGCCTGCTGGTTGAATGGGCATAAAATGAATCATGTGTGGGCTGCTTTAGTAAGGGGTAAAAGACTGATGTTCTTATCTTCCAGTTCACAAATGTCTTATGAATGTCTTGGCTAGAAAGCCTTCTGCAGCAACTGCAACAAAAGGGGGAGGTTTGTGTGACAGAAAGGTGCTCCTAAGTACGATAAGTATGGCACATTAATAAAATGTAGTACAATATTTCAGATGTGCTGTGTAGTTCCACTACAGTAGCTTTTGGTTGTAGAAACAAATTGTGTATAATTTATTCAAGTCTGTTTATGTGCTGTAAGTCAAGGTCATATGACAAGGCACTTTCATATTTCAGGCAGGACAACAGTTACTACATGCCCCTCGACATTATGCTAGACAAAATGGGACTATGTCAAGAACTTTACAATGTCATTTGCTACAAAGAAAAAAATGAATATGCATTTGCAATAGTCACAGCATAGTTTATCATTCAATAACATAGTCATTTATTATATTGCCAGAATTAATTTGCAAAGGTAAATTTTATGCTGAAAAGCTAATGCATTTCTTAAAGTGTTTTCCATATTGATGGTACTACAATTAGAACAATGTTACTGTGTGCAATCAGCCTGATATGGGGCTCCTGTCTAATTATGTTTGCATTGTAAACTCAATCCTCCAATCCACAAGTATCACATTCATGGTCTAAAAACATTATTTCATTATTTCCATGTATTGTAGGTAAACAGTTAACTTCAAAGAGACACTAGAGAACTGACATTTCCTCACCATGTTTACTAGGACACAGAATCTCTGCAAAAATAAACAACTTGAAACAATTACAACTGAGAAATCATTGAGTGTGCAATTTTTTATGGTATTCACTATATAACGACACTCTAGATTTAAAAGAATAAAACATAACACGATAAAGTGTCCCTTTTAAAGTAGTAAAATACCCCTCATTTTGTGCAAGTTAACCACGTACCCAAATTATGGGGTTCAAAGTAATTTTTTTAAGCCACTATTATTCTAAGCCAAATAAATGGATTTGGTGATTTAAAAAGTATGTGCCACCTTTCCCACACAAAACAAACAAACATTTCCAAACTCTCATTTTTTCTGGTTAGCAAAAATATACTGTATAAAACTTAAAACCTGCTTCCAAAATCATAATAACAGCAGAAGGCTCAGTTGCAACCATTGGTAAATCATTTTGGCAAGAGACTTCCTCTAGACTACATTAGGGCAATTAGATAATGCTAGTCCTTGATAAAGTTTACACCAACTACCAGAGGACCAGGCATACTCAGGGAAGCCGCAGAGCATATAGAAAAAAACAATATACTGTAAATATATGTACCATATAAATTAACAAGCAGGTTTTACGTTAGGTCTCTTGCTTTCTAACAAACCTGAGTACTAGTGAATTTGACTGATCAACTTTTGTAATCACTTTTTCTTCTCCCCGTAGTAAATTTTCCTGGTTATAAACTGATTGATCAATTTGACATTACTTAGTTTCACAAATACCTACCGTATAAGTAAGGAGTTGAGATGGGGTCTACACAAAACCGATTTTTTTAAAATTTCAAGGTTACTAAATGGGAAGAGAGAGCTAAATGATTGAGTATTCTTTGCAAAGTAAATTTTCCTCACATTTACTGAGCTAAGGAAAAAATACCTTGCAAAGTGAAAATTCCCTGAACAGCATATTTGCCTTTGGTAAATCAAACCTTGGGATCTATTTATATACCGAACAGTGATGTTATGCTGTCTGGATCTTTCTCCTAATAGTCCTAGGGAGAATGGCATAGGAAGCACATTCCAATATTTATTTCATTTTGGGAAGTCACATTTGAGTGCACCTTGCCTTATACATTACTTTGACGCTGCTAAGGTTACATTGCTTTTGAATTGACATTGAATATACAAAGTGTAATCAAATATGTATATGTTCCGTTTTTAGGCTAGTTGTACAAGGCAAGATATTTCCAAGTTTTTAGCTCAATTCTGGCATCATTTGTGAAAGCTGGCCACATAAGGTTTAATGAGAACTTGCGAGTGGTTATTATTGCACAAAAGAATATTCAATATGGTGGAATATGAGGTCATTCAGCAATTGTTACTTTTATTCACACAAAAGGGAATGATTACTGCCATGCCATGATTGCAACACATCTGAATGTTGGTTGAATAAGGGAAATAAGGATCTCAGCAGATCCTGTACCACTTGCCATTTTAACTGTAACATCTCCCATTGTAATGGCATTTTTAATAAATCTCACTGCTTCATATTAATTTTATTAGTTGCTAATGATTAATCCTTTTAAAATTATTGCACTAACATGTCCCAAGAAGCCTATTTTTTTATTTTTGTTTTTTGCTGGTCATTATTATATACTGGCATTGAGTGAATGTAGTAGACCTATAGCCAGGTATCCAATTTTTGTAATACCACTTCAGAATCCATACTAGCTCATGACAAGGACAATACTCTGACACGACTTTACAATCTGTACACAAATGTTTTCCACATAGGGACGTGCAGTGTTCTTTTTACTAGTACATGTTTTATTTCAGGTATATAACAGCACTTTTTCCAGATAACCATCTTCATAAACAAATAATATATAGATAAATATATGAATCTGAAATATGGAGGATTTGAATAAAGATCACAAACTACCAATAGATACTAATGTTTAAAAGTTTGTTTTTGCTTTTAGTACAGTTGTCCTTTAAGTACCCCTTTGACAGCAGACTGCACTCCCTGCACGCATGATCTTCATGGTGTGGTTCTGCCGGTGCCCCACAGCCTTTGAAAGAAAAACATCTCTGCTGTGTCCTTTTTGTATTAATGCTGGAGGCCACCATGAGTATGGTTAGTCCAAAGGAAAAAAAAAGGCTGTGGTACACAGTGTGAAGAGGATCCAGCCAAGATGTTTCCCTTTCCATGACTCTAAAGTAACAAACAGGGCCACACATGAAGAGAAAGGTTTGACTAGGTGGACTGCACTGAGTGAGATGGGGGTTTACCCAAGGGAAAACTACACTAAAAGGACAATTGTTCTTTAACCCCACTGTTGTGCTTTTTCAAAAGGTCTTTGGGGGTTATTTCCAAAAAGCAAATCCACTTTGCACTACAAGTGCACTGAAAGTGCACTTGGAAGTGCAGTCACTGTAAACCTGAGGGGTAGATCTGAAATGAGGAGAAGCTCTCCTGATTTTATCATCCAATCATGTGCAAGCTAAAATGCTCTTTTTATTTTCCTTGCATGTCCCCCTCGGATCTAAAGCGACTTTACTTCCAAGTGCACTTTCAGTGCACTTGTAGTGCAAAGTGGATTTTCCTTTAGTAAATAACCCCCTTTGTGTGTTGTTTGTCTTTTTGATGCACTGTGGGTAAAAAGTGGCCATTTCTATACACGTGTAAACATTTCTCAGCAAAATAATTGATAACTGAGAAAAAAAAGTTTAAAATGTAACACAATAATTTCAAAGTAGCTATAAATGTTCAAAAATGAACATTTTAAAGCAACATGTAAACATACATTTTAACAATCATATTCAAACCATCACTATAGTGATAAAAGAAAGACCAGTATTTAATAGATTGGTAAAATATCTTTTTTGATCGCTACAAACTTGTGCCCTTTATTGTGCATATATTCCTACTATAGAGTAACTGTGGATAAAACCAGTTGTTGGTCAATTCATGTTTTCCACTTTTTCAGTTGATTGATTAATGTTTGATGCCTGCTGGCCCTTCTACGTTGCTTAATTCTCTTGCATAGGCAAGTAATAAGAACACTGCAGTGTATACAAATAAGTTAGCATATAATAAAAGATTCACTTTAAAGTAATTTCATTTATATTCTATACATCACAATGATCAAACAAGATTAAAATGTACATCTTCTCAAATTGTGGTTCCAAGTGGAAGGCACTACTCCAACATATCACTGAATGTTCAAATCAACGATTCATCAATGAAGTACATCAAACTCAAGATCTTCTTTTACATTTTAAGATAAAGGGGTTCAATGGTATCTTTGGAAGTCAAAATGACAACTCATATTTATCGGGCTTCCTTATATTTTGATGTCTTGTGCTTATTCTTTTGTGCCATGGACATCATAATCCACTATGTATTTTCCACGTTACATTACTCAGATGCTTTTCAATATAAAAAAATCATTGAAGGCTTCAGAAACTTTCTACAAAGCTTCCAGGAAAAAGCCCTGTCCTTCCATTTCTCTGTAATGTGCCTTTATACCAGC
Organism: Lithobates pipiens; assembly: GCF_037356315.1. Taxonomy (NCBI): domain Eukaryota; kingdom Metazoa; phylum Chordata; class Amphibia; order Anura; family Ranidae; genus Lithobates; species Lithobates pipiens. Next base: position 430,634,069 of record NW_027507748.1, read on the forward strand.
CATCTTCTCGCTTCTTGTGAACAAAAACAATGTCTCCTTCTTTCAGCTCAATTTCTGCTTCGCTTTGAGGTGGGTATGGCACAACCACTCGATATCTGAAACACACAGCAATCATTTGTGCATAAACCATATAGATGCATACTTGGACATTTCAATAAAACAGGTATACTGTAATACACAATCTAGTCTTTATGTATTTTAATAAGATGTAGCATGCCATTTCATATCTGTGCATTACCTGGACTGTGTTTTGAATATTTAGGGGTGTATCATGTCTGTGCATTACCTGGACTGCATTCTGAATCTGGTGCTTGTATTGTATTGCCCCACTGCACTAATCTGACTCTGCTTTTACAGTAGGGAAGAAGAAAATAGTAACCGGAAATTTGGGGGTTAGTGTGATGATTCTGGAAGGAACCATGGACCACAAAATGCAAATATTCTGACCAGTGTTGGTTTTGAAAAAGATAGTGCTATAATGTGTCCCATTTATAATGAAATTTTTTCAATTGTTTCTTTAAAGGATAAGTTCACCTTTACAGAAAATCTGTAAGATGAACTTACACTGGACCCTTCCCCATCCCCCCTGATTCCACTGTACCTGAGGCCAGTGATCACCCTCTAGGAGACATTGGATTGCAGCTTCACTGGTTCGGGGATTTGAAATCCCAGCGGCTTAATCTCCTAAACGTACCTCGTAAAGGTACATATAGGAGGCATTCTTATTGGTCAATGACCAATCAGTATCCGCCTTGGCATCCTGTCAGCAGGGGAGAAGAAGAGAGAAAGCCGAAAGGGGTTTCAAATCCCCAAGCCGGTGAAGTGGCAACCCAATGTCTCCTAGCGGGAAATCACTGGGACCGGGAGGGGGTCCAGTGTAAGTCTACCTTACAGATTTTCTGTAAAGGTGAACTTACACATTAAGGGCTTGTTTACACTAGAATGTGGTGCGAGTTTTGTGTGATCTGCTGCTGGTGTTAATGTATTTGTAACCACACCCTAAACACAGATTGAAAATGTTTTAATGCAACAGATTGCATGATGCCATAGTACCATGTAATTTGGTACAGTGCATCTTTGAAAAGGATTGCATGTACTACTTTTGGTGCAATCCAGTATGATTTCAGCCCATTTGAAGGAATGGGCTGAAAATTAAACTGCACTGAATAGAACAGGAATTTTACAAGAACACAGACTACATTCCTGTGAGATTTAGGTGTGAACCAGCTCTAAGGCTACTTTCACACTGGGGCAGGGGGCGTTAGTGATAAAGCGCCGCTAGCGGCCGAGGAAAGGGTTAAAAGCACCCGTGTTGCAGCGCTGGTCAAGCGCATTGCAGACGCTTCAGCAGTGCTGCCCATTGATTTCAATGGCAGGGGCAGTGCGGGAGCAGTGTATACTCTGCTCCCGCACCGACCCAAATATGCTGCTTACAGGAATTTTTTTTCCTGCAAGTGTACCACCCCAGTGTGAAAGCACTCAGGCTTTCACATTGGGGATGCATGAGAGGCGCTTTACAGGTACTATTTTCAGCACCAAAACGCCTGAAAAGCACCCCAGGGTGAAAGGGGTCTAAGTGTTAGGCTTGCTTTTACAAGATTGGTGTCACCTGTGTGACAGTTAACAATGCAAGCACAGTATACATATCATGTATATTTGAAAGGATACAGTATTTTATAAATCATGATATGCAGATTCAGAAGTGCAGAAGTGTCAAATGGCAGCTTTTGGATAAACCAGCCTCTCACTATGAAAAGGGGGTGCAAAGAGAGATTAGAGTAAGAAAATTGTGCTTTACTTTTTAATGCTAGCTATTTGTGCTGTCTTTTTAGTTCTTCTTATTATTTTATCTTTACATTTAGTGTGCAGTTGATTTGAGGGCAGTCGTTACTTTTAGCTGACTTACCATCCAAAGCAAATTGTTGTTATTTGTTATTTTTTTTTGTGGGCTTTTGTTTAAAATGGTGTAATTTTTGGGTCTTTATTTCTCTGATTTTTATTTTATGTTGATATGGACTTTTTTTAAATTTGCTTTAAGGCTGGGTTCATACCTATGCGAATTGGATGCAGGTTTCCAACTCTCCAATGGAACCAGTTTACATATCTCCATGGCGGCTGAGGAGCAACTTGCACAGGAAATCTGTGCTTCTTTGTCTCAGTTTCAAGGCCAAATTTGTTCCTGAAACAGAACAGGGATGCACCAGAACCCTGCTGTGAGCCGCATCTGTCGGAGGTGTGAACCCAGCCTTAAGTTGCTGACCATCTGTTCTTAGAGCTACCTTTTGTTCATAGCACACAACTGCAAAATTTTAAAGAAAAAAAATATAGAACAATGTGCACCTAAACCCCATCAAATGGTGCCCTTAGATGGATTGAAATTCAGCCAAGTCAGCAGGAACCGGACAAATTTTGATCCATCTATGGCCAATCCTGTTTGAAAGAAGTCAACCTAACTATTCAATTCAGTGGAATGGAAATGTTGGAAAATGTATTTTGATCAGCTGGCTGCAACTACTGATCAGTACATTCTGACAGTGGAGGAGTCTCACTGTCAGAATACAGTGAATCAGAGGGGAGGGTTCCTCTCTTGTGTGGATGAGAGAATAAGTATTTTTCTTTTGTTTGACCATCTGAAAAAAACATTTATTAACCTGGCTGGAGTAATAAGGCTATACTGGTCTTGCTGCACATGCGCACCAGGGGTCTTCAGTCAATTGTATAAAGCTAAGTAGAGGAAAATATGCTAAGTACATTTTAGTACCATGATAATACTGTGACAGACCCAACAAGCACTGCCTGGGGAACCCTTGGAGTGGTCTTGCTTCAGATTCAAGTCCATGTTTCCCCAAAATACACAGATCCATATACATATTTGGGGTCTCTATGCCTCAAACCAGCAATGACTGCTTCAGACTGTGAGACTCAAAGCAAATGTTAATATAATCAACTCAAGCAACCTGATGCTGGGGGGTCTCCTGATATAATCTGTTTAAGATGTTATGTATTAAGTGTCTTTTTCTCATTGTGTTCACTTTACCTTGTTATGTAACCATTGTGGGATGTTATGTGTTTATACTTATAACAATGTACAATGTACTTTGTATTCAGGGTTGTGGGCACCAGACTGTCTGAGTGGCTAGCTGTTCATTTGTTCCTTAGCTATGTTCATTATATTCCTGTTTACAGTTTGTATTGTTAGGGTAATTTGATCATGCCCTACCTGAAGTTATGTGGTATATAAATTCAGAGTTTTCAATAAAGTGAAGTCCAGTTTGTATCTAAGCTATTGTCGGCTAGTCTTGGATGGTCAGCTACAGTTGTGCTCATAAGTTTACATACCCTGGCAGAATTTGTGATTTCTTGGCCATTTTTCAGAGAATATGAATGCTAACACAATTTATTAGCAATCAACTATATTTATTCTTTTTAAATCATAATGGAAACAAAAACTAGCCAAATTACCCTGATCAAAAGTTTACATTCCCTGGTGATTTTGGCCTGATAACATGCACACAAGTTGACACAAAGGGGTTTGAATGGCTATTAAAGGTAACCATCCTCACCTGTGACCTGTTTGCTTGTAATTAGTGTGTGTTTGTGTGTGTATAAAAGGTCAATGAGTTTCTGGACTCCTGATAGACCTTTGCATTTTTCATCCAGTGCTGCACTGACGTTTCTGGATTCTGAGTCATGGGGAAAGCAAAATAAATGGCAAAGGATCTGCGAGAAAAGGTAGTTGAACTGTATAAAGCAGGAAAGGGATATAAAAAGATATCCAAGGAATTGAGAATGCCAATCAGCAGTGTTCAAACTCTACTCAAGAAGTGGAAAATGAGGGGTTCTGTTGAAACCAAACCATGGTCAGGTAGAACAATTAAAATTTCAGCCACAACTGCCAGAAAAATTGTGGCATTTAAATAAGGCATTAAGAACTGGGGTATGTAAACTTTTGGTCAGGGTCATTTGGGTAGTTTCTGTTGCCATTATGATTTAAAAAGAATAAACACTGTTGACTGATAATACATGGCTTCAGCCAAACACTAACCATGAGTGAAAGAAAAGTTTTTGTGTTATCATTCATATTCTCAGAAAAATGGCTAAGAAATAATAAATACTGACAGGGTATGTAAACTTATGAGCACAACTGTATAATATCTGGTTTCTGGTTCCAGACTGGAGAAAGTTATATCTTGACGGAAGCACTTAAGCTGGGTACTAGATGGTTTCGTCACAAATACAGTAGTTACGTTGTATACAATGTTTAGTTATATAGTTGACTGATGGGCCTCCTTTTGATTTGCTGGCTAACAAAAACAAACCAGTGCCCAAAAAAAAAAAATGCGCCAGGATAATTTTTTTACTATTTAGATGCCCAACCTCCTATATAGTTTTTATCACGTACTACATGGTTATTTGTAAAACAAAAATTGTACACAGATATAAAAAAAAGCAGTTTATAAAACATATAAATCCCCCCCCCCCCCCAAAAAAAAATAATAATAATGATTATATCTCCTGCTACGGTGTGTCATTCTGCCTACGAACCCTGTGCTAGAGCCTCAAAGCTGCAGTGTGAAATCTAAGGTACTGCTGCCACTGACTTTTAGGAGATTTGGAGTGAGTTTTGCTCAATGTTCTCCCTGCTGGAGGCTCTGACATGACAAAGAAAAGTTTTGCCTTCACCAAAATGACTGCCTTCACAAACAGACACTGTGCAGAACAAGTCATGGTAAATTAGCAGCGGGGGAATATCAGCTGCAGGAAGACCACAGGCAATACTGTTGAATTTTAAATGATAAAGAATGGAGATCTTGAATGCTGTTATACATCCAGAGAGAAGGGGTTCATTTTCTACTTTAATAGGTCTCCTGATCTTCCTCAATATAGGATATTTTAATGATTTCCCCATAATTTGTGAAAAAAAGAACAGAGGAAAAACTATTTCTACAGATAATTTTGCTCATATATTTATGCATTTAATAACAGGCATATGTTAACATTATTTCACCTGTAGCTACATCTACTGCTTACAGCCTAGATACAGATTAAAATTATTGTTCTATATAACAGTGTGAACCTGCAACAGTTAACAGTTTCCAAATACAGTTCTAATTTGCATCAGTGCTTTTTCATAACAGAAAACAGTTGGATTATGGGATAGTAAAACGCGCTGAATGGAACAGACCAGTGAAGTATGCAAATAACTGTTTTGTGGCATTTCAGTAACACGCTCTATGTGTTGCTTTCATTGAACATGTCACTTTTATTTAACATGCATTTGTGGTTTATCTTATGGTTACATACAAAGATTCTACATTTTTTTATTTTGTGACAAACCATGACCTGCAGGTAAAAAGGCAACAACCACACATATTAATCTAGTAAAAATATTATACTAGAGGAAACCGTGAATAGGTCTGAGAAGAACAGCTAGTTGCATGCTAAAAAAGGAGTAATACGTACTAAAGTATTATTGTTCCCTGTTGCCATGCAGTTAAACGTATTATTAGATATTGTTATAGTAACAGTAAACCCTAAACTTGAAATGTTATCAAAACATGTACCAGTATAATATCTAATTATGTGTGCTTTTGTTTTTTGTTGTTATTTTTTTAAGTGGTGCTGTAGATGTAAATACCTGGTGATCCTGCCAGTTCCCTATAATAAGTGTCAACACTATTGCTATTTGCTTGCTTTTGTGTTGTCACTTCTGTTCTGTGCATGCTTCAGATTCTTTCTACAGAAAGCTGGCCCATGTGACAAGCCTTCACATCACATGTGGGGCAGCTCAGGGATCTTAATTAGCAGTGGAGCAAACATTGCTTTCATGGGTTTGTGGCGTGAAGGAGTGTTACATGGGGCGGCTGAGAATTATATATTTTTTTGTTGTACAACATAATCCTGCAGAAATGAAAGCAAGCATTGCTTGCAGTTAGTTCTATTAAAATAATAGTTTTTTCATAATTTTTTATTTTTTTACATAAATCATTTATAGCATATATAGACAAAGCTTTTTAAATTTTGGACAGAGAATAGAGGCGTTAAAACCCCTGTTAAGCTTTTATCACTGTCTGTGTCTATGCCAGGAAAATTTACCAGCCCCTGGGACATAGGTGTCCTTTTATGAAGCAGTGAAATCTATTCACTGCTTCATTCTCCGGCATTCACATAGGAGATCTTTCTCCTCTGTGTGCCACTATATGAAGCGGAGTAGATCGCTTCACCCTTGGAGGAGTGAAGTGATCTACAAACGCTTCTAACACTGGAGAACGGCCCCTAATACTGGAATCTCGTGAGACTTTACGAGATTACAGTACTAGAAATTCACCAATACGCACAGATGTCAATATATTAAGCAGTGATAAATTATCACAGCTCAATACACTGACACACGGTGTGATTAATGTTAGTGAAATAAAGCGTCCCCCTACATAATATATACATGTATACACACACAGACATTATATATACATGTATATACACACACATTATATATATATACATATACACATTATATATATATATGTATATATATGTATACACATACATATGACAGGGGGACATGGTTACAGTGTTGGGGGGTCTGAACGAGGCATAAGGAAGTTAATTATCTTCCTCTTTCCTCCTCAGATCCCCCCGATTCCCTCTTCACTACCCCGGTTCTCCACCTCTGAGTTGGTGAATCGGGGCATGTGAATTCTGACACAGATCACAAGTGAAGCGCTGAGATCACAGCTTCATATAGTGACCGTTACTGTGTCAGTCTATGTGGATTCTCCATGTGCGGAGATAATCGGCGGGAGAACAAGTTCAAACACATCTCCCCCCTATTATCTCTGGTTTATATACTGTTTATGGGCTGTGATCAGCGGCGATCCTCTGGATCTCCACTGATCATTGCTTCATAAACGGACACCATAAAGTGATGGAAAATACAAAACATTTCAATTGTTACCTGAATAGGAGGAAAGGGTGAATCTTCCAACTGGAAGATTAAGGAAGGACTTCCTCTTATTTAGAAAGGGTTCCTCTAAATGTAATTTATGTCTTTAACCACTTTCAGACCGGACCAATTTGCTGGTCAAAGACCAGACCACTTTTTGCGATTCGGCACTGCGTCGCTTTAACTGACAATTGCGCGGTCGTGCGACGTGGCTCCCAAACAAAATTAACGTCCTTTTTTTCCCACAAATAGAGCTTTCTTTTGGTGGTATTTGATCACCCCTGCGGTTTTTATTTTTTGCGCTATAAACAAAAATAGAGCGATAATTTTGAAAAAAACGCATTATTTTTTACTTTTTGTAATAATAAATATCCCCCAAAAATATATATAAAAAACATTTTTTTCCCTCAGTTTAGGCCGATACGTATTCTTCTACATATTTTTGGTAAAAAAAATCGCAATAAGCGATTATTGATTGGTTTGCGCAAAAGTTATAGCGTTTACAAAATAGGGATAGTTTTATAGCATTTTTATTAATAATTTTTTATTATTTTTTTTTTTACTAGTAATGGCGGCGATCTGCGATTTTTATTGTGACTGCGACATTGTGGGGGACCCATCGGACATTTTTGACAAATTTTTGGGACCATTGTCATTTATACAGTAATCACTGCTATATAAATGCAGTGATTCCTGTGTAAATGACACTGGCAGTGAAAGGGTTAACCAGTGGGTGGCAGTGTAGGGGTTAAGTGTTCCTAGGGGTGTGTTACTAACTGTGGGGGGTTGGGCTTTCATTTAGTGTACACTGATCTCGGCTCCAATCACATGGAGCAGAGATCAGCGTCACTAGTTGCTAGGCAGAATGGAAAAATGTTGTTTATACAGCATTTCCTCCATTCGGCCGCTCCGTGAGACGATCGCGGGGATGCCCGCGGCGATCGAGTCCGCGGGTCCCGCGACCGGACTCACGGGGGTCCCGACCAGCGCGGGAGCGCGCCGCCCGCGGCGCGCTCCCGATGGCACGGCGGCAACGAATATTGGACGTACATGTACGCCAATATGCCTGCCCGTGCCATTCTGTCGACGTACATCGTCGTGCGCTGGTCGGGAAGTGGTTAAGACTGAAAGTTCTTTAGAAGATAAAAATCTTCTATATTTTCTAATTCATCTGTTTGCCCACCAACACAGAAAAAAACACTGACTGAGAAAAGCTTTCAAATACAATGGCTGATAACATATAGGCCTCATGAACACTGAGCGTTTGCCCAACTCTTCTGAATGCCTTTTCTCCCGGCAGGAGAAAACAGCATTAAAAAAGTGCTTAAAGCTGGATTTTGCATCAAGCCTTTGGGCGTTCATTCATTCATTCCATTGGGCAGAATATTGAAATGAATGAACACTTAAGCGCGTTTAGATGTGTTAAGGGGTGTATATTCTGCCAAAACACTCCTCTCCTAAATGTGTAAGTGATGTGCCTATTTGTGCATGGGTAGATAAGCTAACATGGAAGGGTGTTTAAAATCAAGGGGGGGATTTCTTTTTAGTGCTTTTCAAATGCAATACAAATTACAAGTTACAACACAAAGACAATAGAAAGTAAAAATACCACAGCTCCGGTGGCTACAACAGCAATTCCAATTATCAGCCATACAAATGTTGAGGAACAAAGTCATACAGTGAATACAAATGATTCATATTAAGGGTCACAATGAGGATCAAACAAGATATGTAACCAAAAAATCAGATATGTCCCTGAAAACCTCAAAGAACAAAGGAGGTTGCCAGAGTCACAATGCAGCTAGTTATGGAGATCAAGGAAGGGATTACGGGAGAGACCTGAAGAAGGTGATATATGTAGTATATTTAGCCAATTATACTAAAGCAGTTAATCAGACACTGTAGATGTAGAATTAACCCAGCCCCCCAACTTTCTCAAATTTAGCGGGTAATCCTCTATTTGCAAAAGTGTCTCTATATTATAATAATTAAATATTTATAAAGACCTTCAAGGCTGGCTAAAAGTGAAATTTTTGATGCCCAGTGTGCATGATGTCTTAATGCTGCAGCCTGCAGGATGTGGCACCTTTTATCATTTAATCAAGAGATTCAAAAGGGGTGTTAGATAAATCTAATGATTAAATAGAACGTCTTCTTTTAAATGTCAGTCCACCACCCAGAACTGATATTTTAGTTTTTCCACTTGCTGGAGACATAAATAACCTGAGTCTCTTATATCGCTCTGTTGGTTTGTGAGCTTCTGTGTCTGCATACCTGCTGTGACCATTATGAGGGGGGTACAATTTTTGCTTTTGGGTTTTTATGAAGTATCAAGGACATATAAAAAGCCAGGGGCTGACTCAGCCCACCAGGTTGCAGATATAACTAATGTATCACTATTGGGTAAACTGACCCTTTAACTCTTATATAACATTCATCCCAAAATGCCTCAAACATTAAAGCTTTCATTGAGTTCATTTATATTTTTTCTTAACTTACATTGTCTGTGGTGCATGGTTATGAAGATATGTTAATTGAAAACTATTTCTATTTCTAATAAAGCCAAGGCTCCAGTCACACTCTTTGCCACCTCCACAAGCCCCTGCTTTCCAGATGTCAGCTTGTGGTGATAAAAAGTAAAATTAGTTTAAGAAAATCATTGTGTGCTGTAGATGAGTTTATTAGTTTAGCCAGAAAGTGTGAACGTGCCATGAATACATATGAGGAGAGCAGTAAATGTGAATCAACTGAGATGATTTTAGGGCCCAGCACTATCTTTCCAAGTGAATGAAAAGAGTAATCATTCTACATTGACAGCATAAAATCACATCCATGGCCAGACGCTCAAAGGACTAAATCACATTTTAACGTACTAATTTTAGCTCACAATGAGATTTTACACATTACTTGCGAAATCATTTTTTCCTAAATATAATTTTTACATTTCCATAAAGCAAAAGGAAAATGGCTCTTTGCTGTATAAAAAGACATTCAATTTTCTTCCGTGTAGACTTTAAGAGGGGGAAGATATATTTAAAGACAATTTTATTTTCAAGGAGTTAAATATATACATTAAAAATATTTTTTTTTGTAAAGATTCTATTATACAGTTTCTAAAAGTGGTTGAAAATAGTTGTCTTTAATTTTTTTTAAAGTTGTTAGGCTACATTGAAGTATATTGGGCTGATAAATCAGTTTAGGAAAGAGGGTAAAAGGTAGCGCAGCTTGCCAACTTAAAAAAACTCAGGGACCTTAATTGGGTATCACTGATAACAGACCAAGCACCTTGGCTTTGTTCAAACCAAACATGAAGCATTGTGTTGCAGCTCAATGCTATTCCATATTACACATGCAGCTACCAACCATAGGATGGTTGATTATGATTAATATTTTTTGTTTTATTTAATTTAGGAGAGAGGGAAGAAAGTTTTTTTAACATTAAAGTGGAACTAAAGGGAGTTATACTTGTCTTTTAGCATGCCTAGCGGGTCCAATATAAAGATTGTCCACATAATGTCTGTACTGAACCATTTTTTCTTTGGCTGTATTCTGTAATTCTCTGCATATTATGTATCTGTACCAACGAACATACAAAACAAATAAAAAAGGGAATTATACTTACCTTTCCTTCAACGGTTCTGGTCTCTTGCCAGTGTTGGAAAAACAACAAAATGTAATGTAAAGTTGCTTTATAATGTGAACTATATATATATAGTTCACATTATAGCGGCGGAGCTGCGAGACCCACCGAGAAGATGGATGCGGCAGACTACAGGGGACAGCAGTGACTTCGCTGGCTCCTGTGTCAGGTAAGTGACACATAATGGGCTACTATGCGATGCATAGTAGTCCATTATGCTTTGCCTTTGCAGGGAATGAAAGAGGAAAAAAACTCATCAGGGTTTACTTCCTCTTTAAGGTGTACAAAGGGATAAAGCACAACAAAGAAAGCAGAGTCTGTTTTCGCTGTAAAAAGATCACATGCCACTTAAAAAAGGACTGTTCTATCTGGAAAGCCACACAGCAAAAGCTAAAGCTATCCACAAAAGAACGAATCAAAGCAGCCACAAAGAAAACTGCAGACACATCATGGAGTGGCACCTTTAAAGTAACACAAAGTGGCAAGCCACGCAGCTGGTATATAGATTCAAGTGCGACAAGCCACATACCTAGTGATGAGACCCTCTTCACAAACATTGATTACAGTGCAAAAGACAACATTTTCCTAGCAAATGGGAAAAGCATCACTACCGAAGGGCTTCCTGCACTGCATTACACCACAAGGATTTCACCACAGTATCCTTGTAAAGAAAGTTCTGTATGTTACAGAACTAGAAGGCAACCTTCTATCTGTGAAAAGTCTTGTAAACAACGGTCTCAAGGTTAAGCTCCAGGGTGATGAATACACAATTCACAATAATAAGCGATTCTTCGCAAAAGGAAAACTGGATGATCACCTATACAGGCTCATCACCACATACCAGCAAGCCAATACAGTCTTGAATGACCTACACAGCAAATGTATTCATTTATGGCACAAGGGGCTGGGACACAGAAGTCCAGAGGCTATACAGGACATTATAAAGAGAGGCTTATCAGAGGATTTAACAATAGCGCCTTTCAAAGTGCTCATGACATGCACATGCTGTACTGAAGCAAAAGCCACATATGTTCCCCTTCCAAAGGCATCTCAAAGAAAAATTACCCACCCCCTGTAGCTCATACACAGTGATGTATGCGGTCCAATGAAAACTCCCGGTCAGGTGGGAACAGATATCTACTGACTTCATTGATGACTATTCCATGTACACAACTACTTATCTGATGAAACACAAGAATGAAACAGAGAAAATCCAAGAGTTTGTTACAATGTCTAGCAACAAATTCCAATGCAATCCAGGAATAATACGCACCGAAAATGGAGGAGAATACATAAGCAAAGAAGTGACCTCATATCTGAAGAGACAAGGAATAGTTCACTAGATAACCACACCATACACTCTTGAACAAATGGTGTCACAAATGGTGTTCTCGGATGCCAACCTACCTCACAAGTACTGGGGAGAAGCAGTCATGACTGCAACTTACCTACAGAACAGACTACCCTCAAGAGCCATTAATAGTACTCCATTCGAAATGTGGCATTGATCAAATCCTAGCATAGGGCATATCAGAGTGTCTAGATGTAAAGCATATGCCTATATTCCAAGTGAGAAGCAATCCAAGCTGGAGAACAGAGCCATAGAGGGCATTCTAGCAGACTACAGTGATCAAACTAAGAGTTTTAGAGTCCTACACCCAAAGACTGACAAAGTGACAATAAGCCATAGTGTTTATTTTGATGAGAGCCCATCACCAGAAAATCTGATCCCTGAAAGCTGTGAAGTCGATAGCCAATATGCCAAGCAAACTAGAAGAAAGGGTAGACCAAAATGAAATCTGTGCAGGAGTCAGAACAAGAGGTGGAACTCACAATGCCTAAATCAAGTTCCCCACCAGATCCTGCTGAACTGTCTGAAATCAGAAGATCCGCTTGGACTACAGGGGATACCAACCCACAAGCTGTCATGCACTGTCAAAACACACAGCATACTTGAACCAACATCCTGGGAAGACATAGAAAAACTGCCAAAATGTGAAGCCAATAAATGGAGAAAGGCAGCAGAAGAAGAATTAAAGTCACTTCAAGAAAATAAAACCTGGACACTCACATAGCTCTCACATGGAGGCATTAGGAAAATCTCTACATGGAGCAACCACCAGGGTTTCAGCAAGGAGACAACCTTGAATGTAAACTTCAGAAGATCATCTATGGTCTTAAGCAGTATGCAAGGATGTGAAATGAGAAAGTGGACAAAGTACTTACCAGAGAGGGATTCTCAAGAAGTAAAGCAGACCCCTGTCTCTTCTCCAAGAATCAAGACAGATGGATATACATCCTTATCTATGTTGATGGCATTATAACTTGTTTTGAACAAGAAGGGGATTACAATCAGTTTACAAGCTGAAAGAAAATTTTGAAATCCATAAACATGTGAACAATAGCTACTATCTGGGAATCCAAATAGAGAGTGAAGAAGATGGAAGTTATCTTCTCAACCAATCTCAGAAAATCTCTTAAATCTTGGAATAATTCCATATGCAAGATGCAAAGGAAGTGAAAACTCCTATGGAACCAGGCTATCAAAAGAGCAATGAAGCAGAAAACTTGCTACCCAACAATGACATGTAAGCTACTATATGTTGCCACTGTGACAAAAATATTGCAGTGGACATACTATGCAGGAAAGTCTCATCTCCCTATCAGCATGACCGGAACGCAGTAAAAATAGTGATGCAGTACCTCAAAGGAACAATACAGATGAAGTTACAGTTACCAGCAACATCCAATCCAAAACTGGTCAGATATGTGGATGCTGATTGGCCCGGGGACTGCAAAGACCACAAATCCACAAGTGGATTCATCTTCCAGTATGGGGAAGGAACCATAAGTTGGTCTAGTCGAAAGCAAACAACTGTCGCTCTTCAAATGAAGCAGAGTACATTGCAGCAGCACATGCTTGTCAAGAAGCAATATGGATTTGTCAACTTTTTGTGGACATTGGGATGGACACATCAAAACCAATTCCCATTTTTGGAGACAACCAGGGATATATAAAGCTTACGTAATCATAAAAGGTTAATCCAATGACGTCAAGTATCACCTACTGAGGGACAATCAAGAGCAAGGTGTTATTGACATTCAATACTACCTGTTAAAGGAGATGACTGCTGATGCACTCACCAAGCCTTTGTTGAAGGAATATCATAGTTATATCCAGAAGAAGCTGAATATAATTTGACAAAGCACGTGCTGTTGAGAAGGGGTGTTGGAAGAACAACAACATGTAATGTAAAGTTGCTTTATAATGTGAACTATATATATGCATTATACCTATCTGTACCAGCGGGTGGCACTGCAGTATTATAGTGTGTATTCTCTGTGGTAATTTAATCACAGGATGTACTGTCTGTATCTAAGTGTGTACTTGTATTGTTCTGTTTCCGATAAGACATGATAAAGACATCCTCCATGAAAGTAAAGTATTCTCTGCATACAATAAGCTTCCAAGCGCATGATTCAATAACCTGCTAATAGCCAGTGCAAGCATCTTCTCCTGGATGCTAGTCTTCATTGGCCGGCATGGGATGACATCATTCTGGCACACAAAGGCAGGGCTAGCAATGCAAGCTGAGCTGTGCATATGCAGCTCAGCTTATGTAACCAAAAAAGGCACCAAAGGTGGATGTATTTTATTGCAGAACAGACATTGCAAGTCTGTTTTTCAATAAAAAAACCTTCCTGCCCACTGTTTGTGACAGCAAAACTTCAGTTCTGCTTTAATATGAATTGACTTGGAAAAAAATAGGTAGCTTAAGTTAGCAAACAGTATTGCAAATCTTGCTTGAATCAGTGAACTTTGTAGTGATGTGTATGGGGGGGGGGGGGGGGGGGGAATCTGTTATTTAGTTTTGGTCATTTGTAGAGCTAGTAAGCAAGTTATTGTCAAACTAAAGGGATGGATGAAGCTTGGCACCTCCGGCGAGATATGTACAAATGCCAAAATTAAAAGAACAGTATAGCTCAGTATGTCTCCTTATACAGAATTCATAGTATAGAATACAAATTGACTTCACAGCAAATGGAGGTTCACCAACGATTTAAACCTGCTATTGCTATCTGAATATATTACAGTGTGTAATATCCCACGCTCTGGCTGAGGAGGGCAGCCGCCTGCCGGCGTTGCTTGCATTGCCGGGGTGGCCCTGTTGTTTCTCCCACTTGCCATCGTGTGGTATACAAGACGTTGGTGGGGACACACCCACAAGCAGGGATCCTTCAGCCTGGAGCGAGCTGGCATCTCACGTCACTACACTTCACCCTGAGGAACACACCTCTCATGCCAAACTTTTCGCTAGCACAGGTAACAGGGGACCTCTTTCACCCTCTTTCCTCTCTCCTCCCTCACATACCAATACACACATACATACATACACACACACACACACACACACACTTAATTTACACATATATATTCTCACACATTTCGCATCTAAACATTAATACATATACACACACACCCACACCTAACATACATTCATACACACTCACATAATCTCACTTATCTCATTCACATCCATTTTATTACTGCACTTCCACTAACCACATCCATTCCTATATGTGTGTATAATTTCTACTCATTCACATATTCCACCATTCACCTCACACACTCACACACTATTATGTTACTCGTCATTCTTTATTTATTTAATATTGTTTATTATTTCTTAACATTATTGTATTCTCTAATTTTTTTCTTTCCTTTCACCTCTGTTACACAGAATTTGGCAGATGCCCTTTTACGCATACAGCATGCATTACACCTTATACAGGGGCAATAAAGCCCGCTCCGTGGCTGCATTTTCCCCTTGGTCCTTATTTGGGGACTTCCCGCCTCAGCCCCAGGCAAGATTACTCTACATTACATTACATTAGACCACTGTCCAACTCCACCTTTGGAGCTTATTCCATCTTATGAGCTGCTTTGTAAGTAGTAAAGAAATCACCCTTTCCTTCACCTTTAGGGTAAAATGCACAACGAGCTATTAAACTCATTATTTATACCAATACTTTGTAGTTCAACCCATGCATCTAACTCCTGACGATTGGCAACAGGCCATGAAATGAGTTGAGTGTTCTCCCAGGGATGCCAAGCCAAGCTTGCCATTGGCGGATCATAACAGATCCGTCCCATGTGAAAGAGGCCTTAGCATTCAATGCAAGTGGCAAAAGGTGTAGCTGCAGACCATAAGCTCCTGTAAAAAAAAAACTGTCAAAGTGGTCCAAATGAAAAGCTGTCCCTGTATGTAGCTACTTTCCGTGGGATTGGTTTTATCTGTAATAGGATGCTTTATTTCCTCTGGTACTCCTATAATGTAATTCATCTACTGAGCAGGCTTATAAATGTGTATTCTTTGTTTAGATGCTTAAATATACATTTTTCAATAAACACCACTAATAAATGCATAATATTACAGGGTAGATCAAAAGTAGAACACATGCCATGCATATCATTTTGACATTTAGTAGCTAAAGTTTTTTACAGTAATTTTTTTAGTTTTAAAGAAAACCTTACCTCTCTCTAGATAAGGATTTTGGTTCAGGTCGGACAGCCACCATTGCACAAGCTGGTTGCCTTACTGGAGAAGAAATAGAAAAATTAAGATCTAAAGAACCCGTTTTTCTGTGTAGTGGATGCATTCCCATTGCTCCTTGCATTTCACTTTCAATAGGACATGACCCAGCTCTTCCGTGGTTGGTCAAAGAAAACTCAAGTCCTACTGCTCCTTGTATCACACCTTCAACAATAGCTTGGGGATCATGTGTTGGCGAGATAGATGGGGGGGAGCGGGCCTTTTTTTTTGCAGAGGCTCCAGCCAGCAGCTTCAGCAGCCCACCTTTCTTCTCTCTCTGAAAGATAACAGATTTTTCTTTTAGTAACAAATCAGCACTTCTGTAGTTTATGTTACCAAATTAAATTGTTATGTATGTCTCCCTTAAGCAACTATCAGTGAAAAAACTAAAATCAAATCTGATAAACATTAGCTGACTAAAGCTAGCCATAGATGGATTGAAATCCAGCCAGTTCAGCAGGAACTAGCTGAGTTTCCATCCATCTATGGGCAGGCTGGTCGTAGACGGATGATATAATATTATTAACTGTATCCATCCATTCTTTAATAGAGGGGGTTGTAACTTGCATCTAATAGCAATCTGTTTACAAGATTGAAAGAGAATTTTTTTTGCAAAAAGGTCTTTATGTATCTTGACCATTCTTCATCATTCAACAACCCCAGCAAACAAATTTCTGGAGTACATGGCACCTGTCTTTTAATTCATTAATTGTCTTTTAACCTGACTCCAATAACCCATTACCCCTTTACATGACCAAATGAAATGGCAAAATCCACCTCATCCTCGTGACACCGCAAACACTCTGATGTTGATGCTTTAAACTGTATTGAACTGCGTTACTCAACACAGGCTCAACACAAGGACATAGACAAAACAATTGTTTTCTAGGTACCCTGTTAACATCATTCAGGTGCATTGTGTAAAAGTGCACCAAGTCAGCATTTTTTCATAGCCCCAACGCACATATTATAATGCACCACAATGTGTCGCGACTCGCTGCTGTGAATAGAGTCATTTTGTGACACTTCAATAAAGTTAAAAAAAGGTAAAAGTGGGATGAGTTGTAACAACACAACACACTGCCCTTACACAAAGCATATGTGCGGGCTGGTGTCAATGGGTCCTTATTCAACAACAAGTCAGCAACAATTCAATATAATTTCATATGGAATTGTGTCTATGGTGTGTCTATGGTACCAAACATTATTTGAAATGTGATAAATTATAAGCCCACTTATTGCAACCACGCTACTGTCCATCTGTCCTGCTACACCCCTTTGTGCCTTAGGCCTTGGTAATTCACCATGATTTATGTGGATATTTATTTTGTTTTATGTTGCTTTTTATGCCAGAGGACACCAATTGTATATTATTTATCCATTCATCCATTAATGCTATAGGATCCAGTTAAGGGGAAAAAAACAATCTCCAGTTATATATAAACAAATAAAATTAGGCTTAATTACTAAAGGAGCTGAGAATCTTCACACAGTAAATAGGAGAATATTCACTTCAATCATCCAATCGTAGGAAAAGCAAAAAAAAAAAAAAAAAAATCACCCTTTTTAACAGAAAAACATTTTTAATAATTACTTTATTTTATTTAAGATTCTACTAGGAATTATACATTTTGTCACATTTTTATGTAACTTTTATTAATTTTGTTCTTTTTGTAAACAGTAAAATTAATTTTCTAATAACATAGTCTGAAATAGGAAGAGTTAAAATGTGATTCCAATGAACTGAATGTCATAAACATGTAATTCTGAGTATCAATAGCAACTGTCTCAGTAGGAGATGGAACTAAATGGACTATGTCTTACCTACAAGAGACCTTGGAAACAAATGCTTTGGGCTCTGCAACTTTCATTCTCAACACTCTCTGCACCGGCAGTTCTAAAAAATCATTATACAGTAAATATAAGTAGTAATTATGTGACTTTCTGGGCTGAAGTTCATGAGACCTTAGAGTCTACATGCTGCATCTGAAGTGCATACATGTTGAGTAAAGAATCAGCCAGTATTGAAAGCTACGGCCACCTTTATCATCTAGCATTTCTCACATCAGATATCATAAACTGTTGACCCCTAATAATGGTGATCTTTGATACTAACCTACAATAGCTGCCTAAGTTGCATTAATAATTTTCCTCACTTTGGAGAAATGAACAGGGATGGAAAAAAGAAAAACTGGCAGGGGATTACCCATTCCCTGTCCAAAATGAAAAAAAAAATGGATTTAGATATACTTTAATTGTTTCACCTATATTACATTGAACAGTCTTCATTTCCAATCCCAATACTATTAGCAAAATAAAAGCCTGAAAAAATCCATCTGTCAGGTAAGGAGAATTACTGTAAAAGACAGGTACGCTTTCTAGTCCTCTAGCACTAGATTACTGAATGGAAACACCTACTCATTTTGAATTTATTATTCATTTTCATTTGTCAAAATGCAATTATCAGTGTTAGTAATGCCTGCTGAAATAATCTGTTCATTTATTATATTCCTATAATTTCTAACATTAAAATATTTTCCAGTCAAAAAGAATAAAGGAAATGACAATATACTTTAGGAACCTGAGTCCTGGAATTTAACAAGTGCTCCTGAGCCAGCACTCAGTGCTTCATGTGTGTTATACTTTAATTCACTGTGCCTATGCAGCTGTGAATGTACTTAAGAGCCTTTCAGCTATTTCAATAACATTATTTGATTGAAAAATGTATTAAAATATATCTTTATGCATACGGTATAAAAGAACAGGCTGGGTGATTTAAGAAATAAAGTCATTCATTGGATGTCAACAATAACTTGTTTGACAACTACTGTTCAGAAATTACATAAATTAAAGAACAATGGGGGTGTAAAACCAATACATTCAGCAACCACTAAATATTAACAGCCACTTGACCTGTTTTAGCAATGTAATGCCACGTACACACAAACGGAATGTCCGACAGAAAAAGTCAGACAGAAACTTTTCATCGTATATTCCGATCTTGTGTATGCCTCATTGGACTGTTTTTATGAAAATTCTGATGGACCTAGAAATAGAACATGTTCTAAATATTTCCGACGGAACCAATTCCTATCGGGAAAACCGCTCGGCTGTATGCTCTTCCGACTGACCAAAAACGATGCATGCTCTCAAGCAAGTACTAGATGGAAGATATTGGCTACTGGCTTCTAGAACATCCTTTTTCTAGTCCCGTCGTACTTGTTGTATGTCACCTTCAGAGTTTATTCCGACGGGAAAATTGGTCGTGTGTACAGGGCATAAGCCAGCTGCATGAGAGAACTTCCTATGTTGACCACATGAATAGGTTGTGTTGTAACCAAACCACAATATTTATTGTCCATTTACACATTTGTAGTGTAGTGCGTTAATGAATGTGCATTTATTCATGCATTAAAATGCACTGTGTTAAGCCTATTTAAATGAGTTGGCCTGGCAATGCATCACAACATTTCAAAAACACCCATGCTCCATTTTGCATTGTGGTACACTGCATTAAAGCAAGAAAGAGGGTTTCACCTAGTCAGACCAGTGTGTTGCTGCCACATCCCTAATTGTATATCAAGAAAAGAAAATCCCACTTCATTGGGACTTTGTAGCAAAGATTGTTGTTACTCTCTGGAGAGTAACAACAATCTTTTTGTCATGCAAACCATGTCACCTGTCGTATTTTGTTTTTCTTTTATAAATTTTTGTATATTTGTGTATAATCCTCGTTATATCTTTTTAAATTTACGGTAATCTCATGATTAAATGATTTTATGTAATCCAGTAAATTATATATTCTAATTTACATATGTGTGGCTGTTGCCTACAAAGTCCCAATGAAGGGGGGTTTTCTTTTCTTGTGCACTGCATTAAATGGTTCATAAACAGTCAAAATGAAAAAATGTGATATCAGAGTGAAGTGAAAAATTAGAAAGGCTGGTAATAAAAATAAATGTGTCAAAGGGAAAATAAAAGAATAAAACACTCCTAGGCTTTTCTTCAAAAAATGTATTGGATGCATCTGGTTTAATTCTATAATAGGTGAATAACAGCAGTGATTAACCATGTGATATAAACAGTGCAAATCAAAATATTCAAATAGTCACGCTAATAATTGCAAAAAACAATATGTGAACGCGTGAACTTTTCTATTTATAATCACAAACTTTTTTTCACAATTTTCTTAATAATTTGTTACATATCACTTACATTATGTTAATGTTATTGTTCATAACCTGTCATGATATGTATCTTTTATTCACATATTGTTTAGTGCAATTATTAGTGCAACTATTTGAATATTTGGTTTAAAGTGCCTTAAAGTATCAGTAAAATTTCTGGTAAAAAAAGATGCAGCAAAGCTTTCACTAAGAGTGGCTTTACCACCATCCAGGCACCCATGCATACTCTAATGCTACAGCTTGACAGGGCTATGCATATGCCATGGCCGCAATGCTTTATGGCTACAGCATTTTTACCTAACTCGGGCTGCAGAGTTTTACTGGTGGCACTGCATGTCAAACTTGCCTATCACCTATTGAGAAATGCTTGGCTTATATATATATATATATATATATATATATATATATATATATATATATATATATATATATATATATATATATATATATATATATATATATACCCACACACATACACATATACACACAGTATCTCGCAAAAGTGAGTACACCCCACAAAATAACGCAAAACACCCTTGGGGACAATTAGCCATTATCCCTGCCTGGTGTCATGTGACTCATTAATTACAAGATCTCAGGTGTGAATGGGTAGCAGGTATGTTAAATTTGGTGTTATCACTCTAACTCTCTCATATTGCCCACTGGAGGTTCAACATGGCACCTCATCACAAAGAACTGTCTGAGGATCTGAAAAAAAGAATTGTTGCTCTACATAAAAATGGCATAGGATATAAGAAGATTGCAAAGACCCTAAAAACTGAGCTACAGCACAGTGGCCAAGACTGTACAGCATTTTAACATGACAGGTTCCACTCTGAACAGGCCTCGCCATGGTCGACTAAAGAAGTTGAGTGCACATGCTCAGCATCATATCCAGAGTTTGTCTTTGGGAAATAGATGTAGGAGTGCTGCCTGTCCATGCTCAAACCATACGCCGCACACTACATCAAATTGGTCTGCATGACTGACATCCCAGAAGGAAGCCTCTTCTAAAGATGATGCACAAGAAAGCCTGTAAACACTTTGCTGAAGACAAGCAGACTAAGGACATGAATTACTGGAACCATGTCCTGTGGTCTGATGATACCAAAATAAACATATTTGGTTCAGATGGTGTTAAGCATGTGTGGCAGCAACCACGTGAGGAGTACAAAGACAAGTGTGTCTTGCCTACAGTCAAGCATGGTGGTGGGAGTGTCATGGTCTGAGGCTGCAGGAGTGCTGCTGGCACTGGGAGCTAGAGTTCATTGACGGAACCATGAGTGCCAACATGTACTGTGACATACTGAAGCAGAGCATAATGCCCTCCCTTCGGAGACTGGGCCGCAGGGCAGTATTCCAACATGATAACGACCTCAAACACACCTTCAAGATGACCACTGGCTTGCTAAAAAGAAGCTGAGGATAAAGGAGATGGACTGGGCAAGCATGTCTACTCAATTTTTAAACTGGCAAGCACCACATTAACAAGAGTGGAAATGGTCTCTCTAAGCTTGGGGATTATGGTGGGTACCTGCGACTCCTCAGGCACAACATCATCTGAAAAGTTTTATGAAACTCTTCATCAGATAAAGTCTCCATAGCTTAAGACTCAAAGGCTGCTAAGGCTGTAGGCAAGTTAGATAATTATTCTGCATGGGAAGGCATTGAGGTATGCTTATCCCTTCTGTGGTCAGTGTCAAAAATGAAAGTTGCAATCTGGCACATAAAATTGTGCATATCTATGGTGAAATCTCCAAGGCTAAAACCAAGGAAGGTGCCACACTTGACTAGAGAAAAGGAGCGAGTGGTCTTGTTATTCATGGGCCTTGCCTCCCCCTTGTCCAGTCATAGCATACCTTGCATTGTGTGAAAGGAATACATGTTATGAATGGATTTGTGGGGCGTAAACAACACAATCCTTGACTGTACAAGCACTGGAACTCAGAGCAGCAGGGAGGGAAGATTAAAGCTGACAGTAGTATCTGACATACAACTATGAGTTTTAGCATCTCCAGCAGTCATCTATACGTAGTATATCCAGAACTGGAAGAAACTTAGCCGAACTAATGACAAGTAAATAACATTTTTCTTCCCTGGAGGTAAACTTTACCTGGGCACGGGTAGCTGCAGGTGAATATGAAAAATCAAATCTGTTTTTCTTTCTGCAGTCATACATCACAGTAAGGGATGAGTGGATTATTAAACCATGCACATTATTTTACAAATGTAATTATCATTTTTTCCTCAGGCATCTACATAACAGATTCAACATTCACTTACGTTTCTGACCACAAAGTAAATGAAGCGTATATATTTCTAGTATTTATATCTACTCACAGGCATTCTGTTTCCTATGTTAGACATAGGTCAGTAACCTTTGTGATTAGTTTAATTCAATCTGTAGTGACTGGAGTGGTAAGCTACTGAAAAATAAAATAAAATAGAGAAAATTTTAATTATGCTGAAATGAATGCATCCATTTGCAATGAATCCACCTATTCCAAGAGATAGAAGTGCTCAGTTTAATGACTTGAAAGTGTCTTCAACATTTCAGTTTTTGTTACAAGATAACTAGCTGGACTCTTTAAACTCTAGCATACCTTTTTTGGTATGACTTTCTTGTCAAAGTTCCTGGTTTTGTTCACGCTACTACAAAATGTTGTTCTTTCTACTAAACTTCCAACAATTGCAGGGAGCATGAAAGAAATTGGATCTGGTAGGTGGAAATCAATCTCTTCGCCAAAATCCCCAAGCAATAGCAAAAAGCCAGTGTTCATTGAATTCACCAGCACCTACCCAGAACTTGAAAGATCAGGTTTGGGTTGAATGACCCTTTGTTGTTTACACGCCCTTCAACAAGCATTTTCTTTTATTTGGTGTAGCTGATGTGTTACAAGCAGAAAATGATAAAAGATTGTAGACAGTAAAGATGAAAGCAAAGCAAAGAGGAATACATTTTTTTTACAAAAATCTCCAATCTATTTTATCATAACACGCTTGACAACAGTGGCAGCTGTCAGACTGACCATTCGTCAGAAGTGACATTTGCAGCAGGTGAAGCCAAGGCATAAGACAACATGATTGAAGCATGAATCATTTGGTAGCCAACTGGAAAACAACCAGCACTGTGGGAAAATGCAACCTTCAGGCACAATGTCAGAAGCTTCATTGGATATGTTACATATGTATTAACAGGACCTACAAGTCATAATTGTCAAGCAATATTTTGTGTTCAAATTTTTTTAGTGAAATAGATCTTAATGCACTGCCCTCATTCACCATATGCTCTTAAGTAATCACAGAAATTAGTAACAGTATACAAAATATGTGCCCTGTCATAATTAATTACTACATGTGCGATGCACACACATTCTAATACAGCTGCAATAATGCTGTAGAAATGAAAACAATGGCATAAAGCCTTTCCAGTTAAACCCCAGGGAATAGTTCTTATTATACATTAGTGAACAGACACCAGCTGACATTATACAGAAGTCATGTCTCATACAATGGATCTTTTTAATAATGATTTTTTTTTTTATTTAATTAGCATACCAGGTAGACAGCTAAATAGACAAAGTTATTTAAAATGTTTACTTGACAAAGGATTTGAAATTCTGCACAGTCTTGTGATTGACAATATGGCCAGGGAGGTTATATCCCTGTTGCAACAACCAGTATCAGCATTTGTCCATTAATCAGAGAGCTGACACAAGAACTGCCTATGAAGTATGTCAAGAACATGTAAAGTACAGGAAAGGTTGAACAGATTTATCAATCCTTTAAAACAAATTATTTTGCATATGTGTATATCAATTGTGTATTTAGCTGTCCTTTAAAGTTCTCCTTTAACTCCTTCACGCCGACATTACACAAATATGCGGCCATACTGGACTAGGCTTTTTGCAATGGGGCCACATATTTGCGTACCTCCTTTTCCCTTTTGCGTAACTCTCACCGTACTAACGATTGGGACCTGGAACTCCCAATTCCGGGTCACCTTATTGATGTGATAGTCTCTGATTGGCTGTCACAGTGATCATTCACTATAAAGCCCGCCCCGTGTTTTCTTTTTTTGTGACTGGAAGAGAGAAATACATTAAAAAAATCTCTGTCCTTGCACAGAAAAAGAAATAATAATAATAATAATAATAATAATAAAAATGAAAAAAAAAAAATACCTAGATCAAGGTTTGATCTAGGTCAGTGCCAGGGTTAGTGTCCGGTCAAGATCAGGGTCAAAGGTCAGGTTCAGTCATTTTTTGGGGGGGGATATTTTTTTTAATTAGTATAAGTGTCAGTTAGTGTCAGTGTGTTTTAGGAAGGATTAAAAAAAAGCAAAATGTGCACTATTGTTTTTGGGCTGTACTATGGGTAAATACAACACCTAACATACACAAATGTGGAATTGCTGTGATTGTCATGAGCAGTAGAGTTTATTTTAGGTTGTTCTTTGGTGGTAGGTTATGGTAGTACAAAGAAATATGCAGCTAAATTAAATTATTATTATTTTTTTTTCACTATTTTGGGCCAGTTTTCCTTTGATTAAAAAAACAGGCAATGTCCATTACTATTTACCACCAAATGAAAGCCCAATTTGTCCTGAAAAAACAAAAGTATATCTCATCTGGATGCACAAAGTAGTTTTACTAACACATGTTAAAATCACAAAATTGGGCATAAGCATTTAGATTTGTTTTACCCTTTAATAGATAAATATGAAAATGTCTATTACATACAACAAGAAATAAGACAGCTTGACCTGATTCAACATCGTGCTTGAGGTTTACATACATGAGAGCTCTATGGGGTTAATTTACTAAAGGCAAACAGACTTTGCACTCTGCAAGAGCAGTTGCTCCAGAGCCTAGTAAACGAGCATCATCCAATCATGTGCAAGTAAAAATGCTATTTTTTTGGGTTTTTTTGCATATGATTGGGTATTCCTTGTAAATTGAATCTTTACTTCATTTAATAACCTCTGGAACGACTGCACAAGAGCACAGTCTATTTGCCTTTAGTAAATCAACCCCTCTGCGTGCTCCCACAACTTTGGCACCTTTTTTCAATAAAGGTAAGGATATAACATTTTCAAAATATTTCAATGCAATGTTTATTATATTCCTAACTTAAAAAAGAAAGAAGACACTTTAAAAATTAAAAATTACTTTAAATTACCTTTAAAAAGAGACATCACACTTTCCTAGGTAATGTAAGCAACTTTGGATAATTTAGTTTATATTACAATAATCATAACATGATAAAAACAAGCAAATATGATTAGCTGTATAGAATGTGTACAAATGTACAAAGTGAAAATAAATTTGGTAGCTGTGCAATGGGAAAAAATATTGTAAAATTATTTACATACATTTGCTTTATCATAATTCCAACAATAAACAAAATGATTTAAGTTCATCAATCATGATAGCAGAAAAAAATCACTAAAGAACTTTAGCTGCTAAAAATTACTAAACAACAGAAATAATTTCTAGGAAACCATAGGATTTAAAAATACAATACAAAATGGTAATTCTATAAACAAAACAAATTCAGCTTAGTGCAGAAAGGAGCCTATTTCCTTGAGGTATTTTTTCTATTATTACCAAACATAAGCAATTATAATCATTATAAAAGAAAGAGCTCCTGGCAAATTTAGCTCTCAATTACCATTGTTACTATTGTGTTAGTGTCTAGTGTCCATAGGCACCAGATGTCTGTTGGATGAAACACAATCAAAATACTGAAGGTACTTTATATGCATTGTTCCTTTGCAATGTCATTTATTTTAAATTGCACCCCAAAGTACTAAGACAACACACATGCATAGCAGAGAGTTGCAACGTACAGTAATGTACCATCATGTGTTGCTGTGCCTTAGGAATTTGGTGGCAAGTCAGAATATAAATTATTGTAGTTATAAGTCCCTAAATGCTGTTGCTGCATTCGTTTTCTTTATTCAAGCTTCTGTTTCCCCTACTTTCACTTGGTAATCCTAATAGCACACTTTCTGTCCCTGGGTGGCGACGCCACTGTATCTATGGGGAGAGCCATGTTTTCATCCAGGCTGGACTTGACACATGTGTCCCTCTCTTCATATTCTTCACATGTTTTGGGGGGGGGAGTAGTAATTTACATTTACACTTTCATTGTGCTTTCAGCTCAGCTCAAAGGAAGAAACAAGTATGTGACCTTCTGGCAAGATCAACAGGTATTTTTAATACTTGTTGAAAATGTTCTCAGTATGAAAAATGAAAATGAATACAGGCACCACCTCTAAGAAATTTAAGCTAGCTAAGTTTCATATGACATAAGAATTGTTTACAGTCAGACCAAAATCCATTGAGAAGTGCGGGGAGTGGTGGATGTCTGTGGTACCCAATTTTCAAGGTAGTGACTGGGACGATATGTGGGATTGCCCTTTTAAGTATTTAGTGTCATCCAGGGACCGCCTCATCCAATACAAAATTCTGCATCAAATTTATTATACTCCAGCCGGACTTGTCAAAATTTAAGCTTCAGACTGTTGGCCTTGCCAGCATTCCCCAGCAGATTTTGAGCAAATTTTCTGGCAATGCCTACTAATACAGTTTTTCTGGCAGACAGTAGTCTGCGCCCTTGAAGATATTACAGCTCTTCGTATGCTTTTGACTATTGCTGTGTGTTTACTTGGCCTGGTGGAAGAATTAGCATCTCTCAGAACACAGATAACGTTACTCTCTATTAGTCACGTAAGATGATTCTTTTTTTATTAAAAAAGCTGAGGCCCCTTCTCTCAATTACTGGAAGGTTTTAAGTAACAAGGCATTGCCATTTTATAAATCCACTTACCAAAATAGGGGCTGTCACAAAAAATTTCAGAAGGTGTGGTATGGTTGACTTTCTGACTCATCCACACTTACATAAAGTTGGCTTAGCCGTACATGAGCACGATTGGTTGCCTACGTCAGAAGACGGGAATGATCTCTGGCTCTTGAAGTAATACTGTAGTGAATCAGAATGTCTGTCCATTGCGGGTAAAATTGTTGTAGGTATTCAGTAAAGGTGGTATAGTTATGTTGGGATCTCTCCTAGGATGTATTTCAAAAGCATACATTTATATATCTTTCTGTTTTTTGGTATCTTGGATACCCTGTTTTGTATACTTTTTAAGAACAGTAAAAATAATAAAAAGAAAAAAAGGTCATAAGACATACATACAGTATGCCCCTAGGACTACAGCTGTAAGGATCCCTTTCCCTGCACAAGGTGTGTAGGCAACAGCATTGTTTTGCAAGTAAATAAATCCATGCATGTGGAGTGGGACAGAGAGGTGGGAGAATTCTGTCATCCAAAAAGTAGTGCTGACAAGGCTGGTTGGAATTTTACTGCAACCAAGGCACTGTATTGTCAACCCAAACAGGGAGTTAGAAGCACATTAATTTATAGCAAACCAATCAGGGATAATCCATGGGGGAAATATATGCTTCCAGGTGTTATGGGAATAGCCAAAGATTGAACTCATAAGATTTATGAGTTGAACTGCAAGGTGTAGAAATTGCTGAAAATGACCACATCTAGTGGCAGCAATAGGTTGTCGTCAAACTATCACAGAACATAACTACATACATTGAACAAGAGCATATAAAAATAATCAGATAAAAATGTAATGTTACAACATGATGTACAGTATAGGATTAAAAAAAGAGTCCAGCTAAACAGATTTCAAATTTTACTTTCTGTAGTAAGATTTCAAATTTTAGGGTTCATCAGATACAAATGTCATTGATTGCCTAGAAACAAAACAAGCTGCCAACCTTCCCGGCAGATATGGAGTTCAAGGCATTGCATTTTACCAAGTACAACTTGTAAGATAATGAAAGACACTGCTGTGGACAAGACTGGTTTGCATTTTACCCCTAAAGCAATGTCAGGCTTTGAATTTAACAGCATGATCACAGTAAACACGAATGAATGTAAGAAGTAAATCACCAACTGCCTTGAAGTACTACAGTCCCCGAAGAGAGATAATTTATTTATTGTTTGTAGGAATTAATTGAGAATACAATTCTGATTACTGTGCACCTACCCCCACTGATTAATAGGCAGACACATTTACCAGAGGCAGTGGTTACACAGTACACAGGGTGACATACAAGAGATCAAACTTCATTTCTGTAGGGGGGCAGCCTCTACTGTCTGGGGGAGAAGATTTGACATCTGTAGTAGCTTGGAATACTGCTATACAGGCATATCCCACTTTTACGTACACAATGGGGTTTATTTACTAAAGCTGAAAAGTGCAAAATCAGGCTCTCTTCTGCATAGAAACCAATGAGCTTACAAGTTTTATTACCAAAGCTTAATTGAATACCGTATATACTCGAGTATAAGCCGAGATTTTCAGCCTCTTTTTTGAGGCTGAAAGTGCCCCCCTCGGCTTATACTCGAGTCATCGCCGTCTGCCTGCCCGATCAGCGCGTCGAGCAGACAGACGGCGGACATTCTACTATTCAAAAGCTGCGCCTCCCTGTCTGTGATAGGCGGAACACTCAATTTCCCAGCAGTCAGTGGTCCGCCTATCACGGACATCCGCTCATCCTCATACTACTGACGAGGATGAGAGGATGTCCGTGATAGGCGGAACACAGACTGCTGGGAAATTGAGTGTTCCGCCTATCACAGACGGAGGCGCGGCTTTTGAACAGTGGAATGGCCGCCGAGGCGCCGACGCCGTCTGTCAGACGAGAAGAGCGGCGATCCTGGCATGGCAGAAGCACACAGGCTCGGGACGGAGGCGGGACGCAGGCACGGGATGCAGGCTCGGGACGCAGGCTCGGGACGCAGGCTCGGGACACAGGTAGGCTGGACACACAAGGCTGCACACACAGAGATGGATGGACACACACACAGGGATGGATGGACACACACACAGGGATGGATGGACACACACACAGGGATGGATAGACACACACACAGGGATGGATGGACACACACACAGGGATGGATGGACACACACACAGGGATGGACGGACACACAGGGATGGACGGACACTCAGGGATGTACAGGCATGTCTCATGCACGAGTCAATAAGTTTCCCAGTTTTTTGGGGGTAAATTGGGGGCCTCGGCTTATATTCGGGTCGGCCTATACTCGAGTATATACGGGTAAGCTGGATTTAGAAGCGCATTGGTTTCTATGCAGAGGGGAGCCTGATTTTGCACTTTCCAGCTTTAGTAAATAAACCCCATTGTGTACTTAAAAGTGGGGTATGCCTATACAGTTAGGGGAAAAAAAAATATTTGATCCCCTGCTGATTTTGTACATTTGCCAACTGACAAAGAAATGATCAGTCTATAATTTTAATGGTAGGTTTATTTTAATGGTGAGAGACAAAATAACAACAAACAAATACAGAAAAATGATTTATATTTTACTGAGTGAGATAAGTATATGACCCCTTCGCAAAACATGACTTAGTACTTGGTGGCAAAACCCTTGTTGGCAATCACAGAGGTCAGACATTTCTTGAAGTTGGCCACCAGGCTTGCACACATCTCGGGAGGGATTTTGTCCCACTCCTCTTTGCAGATCCTCTCCAAGTCACTAGGGTTCCAGGTTGAAATTTGGTAACTCGAACCTTCAGCTCCCTCCATAAATTTTCTATGGGATTAAGGTCTGGAGACTGGCTAGGTCATAGTCATACTGGAATCCCTATCCACGACCCATTTTCAATGCCCTGGCTGAGGGGAGGAGGTTCTTACCCAAGATTTGATGGTGCATGGCCCTGTCCAACATCCCTTTAATGCTGTGAAGTTGTCCTGTCCCCTTAGCAGAAAAACACCCCCAAGGCATAATGTTTCCAACTCCATGTTTGATGGTGGGAATGGTATGCTTAGGGTCATAGGCAGCATTCCTCCTCCTCCAAACACGCCAAATTGAGTTGATGCAAAAGAGCTTGATTTTGGTTTCATTTGACCACAACACTTTCACTCTGAATCATTCAGCTGTTCATTAGCAAACTTCAGATGGGCCTGTACATGTGCTTTCTTGAGCAGGGAGACCTTGCGGGCGCTGCAGGATTTCAGTCCTTCATGGCATAGTGTATTACTAGTTGTTTTCTGGGTGACTATGGTCCCATTGGCCCTAAGATCATTGACAAGATTCTCCTGTGTAGTTCTAGGCTAATTTCTCACCGTTCTCATGATCACTGAAACTCCATGAGGCAAGATCTTGCATGAAGCCCCAAACTGAGGGAGATTGACAGTTAACACAAAAGTGTTTCTTCCATTTGCAAATAATCGCACCAACCATAAGTCACCCTCTTATCAAGCTGCTTGGCAATGGTCTTGTAGCATATTCTAGCCTTGTGCAGGTCTAAAATCTTGTCCCTGATATCCTTGGCCAGATCTTTAGTCTTGGCCAGGTGGAGAGACTGGAATCTGATTAATTGATTGATTGCTTCTGTCAACAGGTGTCTTTTATATAGGTAACACTCTGAAATTAGGAGTACTCCCTTTAACCACTTAATGACCAAGCCTCTTTCTGAAATTTTGTGTTTACAAGTTAAAAACAGTTTTTTTTGCTAGAAAATTATTTAGAACCCCCAAAGATTATATATTTTTTTATAATATGCTAGAGAATAAAATGGCGGTTGTTGCAAAACTTTTTGTCACACCCTATTCACGCAGCGGCCTTACAAGCGCACTTTTTTTGGAAACAATTAAAAAATAAGACAACGGTAAAGGTATTTTTTAATGGTGTGAAAGATAGTTTTACGCTGAGTAAATTGATACCCCATATCTCATGCGTCAAAGTTGCGCCCGCTCGTGGAATGGCAACAAACGTTTACCCTTAAAAATCTCCATAGGCGACGTTTAAAAAATTCTACAGGTTGCATGTTTTGAGTTACAGAGGAGGTCTAGGGCTAGAATTATTGCTCTCATGCTAACAATCGTGGCGATACTTCACATGTGTGGTTTGAAAACCGTTTTCATATGCGGGCGCTGCTCGCGTATGCATTTGCTTCTGCTCCCCTGCTATCAATGGCTCCGGTAAGAGGCGGTGGGCACAGGAGAGTGGCGGGAGGAGGGGGGGCCCTCTCCTGCTGCCGATAAAAGTGATCTTGCAGCAAATGCGCTGCAGAGACCACTTTTATCTTGAATCGGACCGCCCGCTCTTGAAGAAGATACCAGGGTCATGGTAGCTAGCTGCTACCGTAACAACGGTATTCCTCTTCAAAGTAGCGACGGAAAACGACGGCGGGCGGTCCAGAAGTGGTTTTTGAGAGAGGGCTCCTAACCTCGTTACCCATATAGAAGACAACTGGGAGCCAGAAATTTTGCGTATAGGACGACGGGTGGTCCAGAAGTGTTTTTTAAGAGAGGGCCCCTAACCTCGTTACCCGTATAGAAGACAATTGGGAGCCAGAAATTTTGCTGATTGATAGGGATCACATACTTATTTTACTCATTGAAATGCAAATCAGATTATAACCTTTTTTGAAACTTATTTTTCTGGATATTTTTGTTGCTATTTTGTCTCTAACTCAATAAAATTACCATTAACATTATAGACTGATCATTTCTTTGTCAGTGGGCAAACATACAAAATCAGCAGGGGATCAAATACTTTTTTCCCTCACTGTACATGTAAGAGGAGTATGGAATAATGACTATATCTTTGACGTAAATGGACTGTATGCATATGGTTGACTGAGGTGATTTGATAATATACAATAGATTAATATGATTGCTCCATGTAGACCTATGCCTTTCAGGATCTCATAGAGGTTCAAAGCTTCAGTTTCACATGATCTCATGCAGTCCCAGGGGATCGATATAGGCTCATATTAAGTGTTATATGCTCTCTATATAAGGTAATATCATGTGAAAACGAATATATAGACAATACTTAAATATGTAATATGTACACATTTTGTATATTGACATGTTTTTATGTAATCAAACATTACAGATTCAACTTCTATCTGAAGAAGCAAAAATTATCTGCAAAACATGTTATAGTTCTAACCACCATCTGTCTGTAAGAATTGTTGGTAGAACTGGTAGAACATATGAGAAACAGTTGATTTGACACGTAATATACAGTAAAATGTAAAAGCACCTCTAGGCAGTATGTGTATAGAACATACTGTATATATCCACCAGCCCCTTAATTAGGTACACCTTGCTAGTACTGGGTTGGACCCCCTTCTGCCTTCAGAACTGCTTTAATTCTTCATGGCATAGATTCAACAGGGCGTTGGAAACATTCTTTAGAGATTTTGGTCCACATTGACATGCAGTTGCTGCAGATTTGTCGGCTGCACATCCATGATGCCCATTCCACCACATCCCAAAGGTGCTCTATTGCATTGATATCTGGTGACTGTGGAGGCTGTTGGAGTACAATGAACCCATTGTCATGTTCAAGAAACCAGTTTGAGATGATTTGAGTTTTGTGACATTATCCTGCTGGAAGGAGCCATCAGAAGATGGGTACACTGTAGTCATAAAGGGATGGACAGCATCAGAAACAATACTCAGGTAGTCTGTGGCATTTAAACGATGCTCAATTGGTACTAAGGGGCCTAAAGTGTGCCGAGAAAATATCCCCCACATCATTACACCACCACCAACCTAAACCGTTGATACAAGGCAGGATGGATCCATGCTTTCATGTTGTTTGCGCCAAATTCTGACCCTACCATCTTAATGTCGCTGCTGAAATCGAGACTCATTAGATCAGACAATGCTTTTCCAATCTTCTATTGTCCAATTTTGGTGAGCCTGTGTGATTTGTAGCCTCGGTTTCTTGTTTTTAGCTGACCGGAGTGGCACCCGATGTGGTCTTCTGCTGCTGCAGCCCATCTGCTTCAAGGTTAATGTGTATTGTGTATTCAGAGATAGTATTCTGCATACTTTGGTTGTAAGTGGTTATTTGAGTTACTGTTGCCTTTCTATCATCTCCAACCAGTCTTCCCATTCTCCTCTGACCTCTGACATCAACAAGGCATTTTCGTCCATACAACTGCCACTCACTGGATATTTTCTCTTTTTTGACCATTCTATGTAAACCCTAGAGATGGTTGGGAGTGAAAATGCCAGTAGATCAGCAGTTTTTTTAAATACTCAGACCAGCCCGTCTGGCACCAGCAACCATGCCACGTTCAAAGTCACTTAAATCCCCTTTCTTCCGCATTCTGATGGTTTGAACTCCAGTAAATCGTCTTCACCATATCTAGATGGCTGAACGCATTCAGTTTCTGCCATGTGATTGGCTGATTAGCATTTTGTGTTGCCAAGCAATTGAACAGGTGTACTTAATAAAATAGCCGATGAGTGTATATTTATGTATGAGAACACTCAGTAATCAAATTGAATATGCATTGTTTTAAGTGATAATGTTTTGGACTATCTTGTGTATATGCAGTTGAACAGACACAGTTAATCAGGTGGCACTGAATCTGTCCATGCACACTTTGAACTGGGGAGAAAAATGGGATCAATGGGACAATGTAATTGTTTTTTATAACCTTACCCTATTATGTCTACTAGTATACCATAGTTACGCCGCTAACCTAGAAAATATAAGAGGTTGGCTCCTTACACACAGGCATGGCTCCTGTCACACAGCACAGCTGTTCCTCCTATACAGGGCTTAAATCGATACCATGTGGAGAAACTAGCAAAGACATTGTTGATAGCAATATATTTTATGCCCTACTTCTCTCTTCTGTGTTTTAGAAGGCATGACGTTACTCAGTTGCTACCAATGAAACGCCACCCTGCAGCTGGCCAAGAGATATTTTGTACCCACTACTGCCCTTTAAAAGCCATTACAAGTGCTGTTCAATTCCTCTCTCTCGTGTATCGCTCATTTTCAAACTACAGTGCCTTAAAAAATTATTCATACCCCTTGAAATTTTCCACATTTTGTCATGTTACAACCAAAAACTTAAATATATTTTATTGGGATTTTATGTGATAGACCAACACAAAGTGGCAAATAATTATCTGAAAAGTGTGGCGTGCATTTGTATTCCGCCCCCTTTACTCTGATACCTCTACCTAAAATCTAGTGGAACCAATTGCCTTTAGAAGTCACCTAATTAGTAATTAGAGTCCATCTGTGCGTAATTTAATCTCAGTATAAATACAGCTGTTCTGTGAAGACTTCAGAGGTGTGTTAGAGAACCTTAGTAAACAAACAGCATCATGAAGGTCAAGAAACACACCAGGCAGGTCAGGGATGTGTGGCGGAAAACTAACACTGCACATCGCCCTGAACACACCATGAAACATGGTGGTGGCAGTATCATGTTGTGGGGATGCTTTTCTTCAGCAGGGACAGGGAAGCTGGTCAGAGTTGATGGGAAGATGGATGGAGCCAAATACAGGGCAATCTTAGAAGAACACCTGTTAAGAGTCTGCAAAAGACCTGAGACTGGGTTGTAGGTTCACCTTCCAGCAGGACAACGACCCTAAACATACAGCCAGAGCTACAATGGAATGGTTTAAATCAAAGTATATTCATGTGTTAGAATGGCCCAGTCACAGTCCAGACCTAAAATTGACTTGAAAATTGCTGTTCACAGATGCTCTCCATCCAATCTGACAGAGCTTGAGCTAATTTTCAAAGAAGAATTGGCAAAAATTTTACTCTCTAGATATACAAAGCTTGTAGAGACATACCCAAAAAAGACTTGCAGCTGTAATTGCAATGAAACGTGGTACTACAAAGTATTGACTCAGGGGAGCTGAATACAAATGTACGCCACACTTTTCAGATATTTATTTTTAAAAAATGTAAAAAAAACATTTATTATTTTCCTTCCACTTTACAATTATGTGCCACTTTGTGTTGGTCTATCGCCGAAAATCCCAATAAAATAAATTTACGTTTTTGGTTGTAACATGGCAAAATGTGGAAAATTTCAAGGGGTATGAATATTTTTTCAAGGCACTGTATGTATTTGGTGCTTATCCTCTGATTCTGATCAAGACACAGGAACAGCCACTTATGATGCAAAGAAGAGACAACTAGCAAGAATTATTTGTGCATATCATCTAGTAAGACAACATTTTTGGGGTTTAGAGATTTGATAGCAAATAGTGTTGTTCCTGTAACAGGTTAATTATGGCTCTCAAGATATAGCTGTCTCCTGCCTCTGGTACCATGGCTCCTATGAAACAGCAATAAATTAGGAACCTAAGATTACTTAAAAGTAAGTATTAAAGTGTTTGTTGAGCCAATTTTTTCCAATTACAGTTCCCTCTGTTATATAACAGCAAGCTCCTCAGTGGATGTAATTTATAAAAAATATGCTGTATAATAGCTTATTTCTGAGCACCGCTCTGCCTTCACGTGACTGTCCACTGGTCTCTTCCCCTGATCTGATAGCTGTGGGGGGGGGGGGGGGGGGCGGGGGGGGTCGTTGATGGGTATTTCCTGCTGACATCAGCCGGGATGAGGAGAAGAGAGCTGGAGACCAGCGGGCAGTCATGTGAGTGCCGGGTGGCTCATGTGAAAATAAGCTATTATACAATATATTTTTATAAATTACATCCACTGGGGAGCTTAATGTTATATAACAGAGGGAACTATAATAGGAAAATATTGTTCTTTGTAGAGCAAGAGGGGAGGATTGTGGAGTGGACAGAGCTTACAGGCAGGGAGGGGAGGGGGGAGGAGGACAGAGAAGTCACAGGAGAGCAGAGAGCCGGGCTGCGGATGATGGAGGCACGTAAACTGACCACTGTGTCAGGGCTCATCAGCCATGCTATACCATGGTCAGTTTACAGGGAGGAGGGCAGAAAATGGCAGGCTCAGCCAGGTATTTCAGGTAATACAGGAGGCCACAAGCACTGTGCTGCTATTCATGCTTTAAAGGAACAGAATACTTTTTTTAGGGTAACACTGCTTTAATTGTTTTATTAAAAATGATGATGCGCCAGTATTAAAGTGCCCATTCATAAGAAGTCCACTCTAGCCAAGGTCCCATTTTGAGTAAAACTAGCACTGATTCTATAGCATGAAAGAGTTTTAGTCTAATGACAAGCATGGTCATGGTTTTTGCCACATTGCCTTCATTTGCCTTTGGTATAATGGCAGTTATTCTTGCTTTGGTAATATGGTCCTGACTGTAATCCATGTTCATTAATAAAATAGCTAGCATTTACCATGTGGCAGCATCAAGAGTTTTAAAGAACAGCAGAATCTACTTTAATTTTTTATTTTTTTTGGCCTTGTCTGGATTAAACTGTTATGCCGCGTACACACAATCAAATTTCTCGTTGGAAAAAGATATGGAGCCTTTTCCGACGGCATTCCGCTCAAGTTTGCCACACGGTCACGCAAAAGTTTGCTGAAATTACGACCGCTCAGAATGCGGTGACATACAATACTACGACGAGCCAAGAAAATTAAGTTCAATGCTTCCGAGCATGCATCAAATTGTTTCAGAGCATGTGTAGGAATTTTGCACGTCGGAATTGCCACAGACGATCGCATTTTCAGAAAGCAACTTTTCCCAACTGAAAAATTGGGAGCATGCTCTCAATCTTTTGCTGGCTGGAATTCAGCCAGCAAAAGTCTGATGGAGCGTACACACGGTCACATTTCCAGACGAAAAACTCTGTCTTTTGCGGGCCCGAAATTCTGATCGTGTGTACGCGGCATTAGACTAGAAATGGTTTTGAAACACTCAATACTGTACTTTATATAGCCACTATTACTACAATAAATTTATTTTAATAGCTGTTAGTTCAACAATTTCCCTGCACAACAAAACATTACCAAAAATCCAGTCACAAACAGAATATAAAAATCTGAATATTTTAGATTACCATTTAAAATGCCTTTAAGGTCAAGAAATATTTGAATATAACATCTAAAATTGTATTATACATTCCGATGCTTTGTGTAGGCAAATTTTTATTTCCGCCAAAAGGAAGCGATATATTTTCTGATCTCTGTGTAAATATCTGCTGAGGTTTGCACTGTGCTGCTGACCGCATATTTCAGTATAAATTTAAAATGGTTATTTTTAGCACTACTGCCTGCTTTTACTTTTATCTCTTACTAAAAAATATGACCAGTAAAATGCAGAGTGGAGACTCTATACAGACCAGAAAAATGACCTGAGCATCATAACCATTGATGACAGATGGGGCTATGTTTTTTAATTTTATATAACGTTATATTTAGGTGTATGCTCTGTTGTACCAATTACTCAGAATTTTGAGTTTTCCAGATTTGCGGCAACATTCCTTAAAAAATATTAAGCTATCTGTACACTATTCTGAATATTCAGAGTCTTTACACTGTACTAGATGTATACGTACAGGCTTATCTCCTTGAGGCCGGTGCTTTAAGGGGTTTAGGATGCCGGGAGGCATGGCGGGGTTTAGGATCATGTGACTGCAGTGATTGGCTTTCAAAGGTCACATCATTAGAAAGCTCCCAATCGCAAGCATTGATCGGCACAGTAACTGTTACTGTACCGAGAGCATGTAGGGTGCCCCAGTCCAGGAGGGGGCCGAGGGTCAAACACAGGTATCCAGCAGAAAGAGAGGCAAGCCAAGGGTCAAATGCAGGAGAGGTCCAAGAGTAGTCAGGCCGGTACAACGGGTAGGCACAGGAAACACAGGCAAGGCACAGGAACACAGGAGCTGAAGAGACAAACCAGCAATGACACAGAACATAAGGCTTCCTTTTATAGGCCTGTCAGGGGGAATTATGTTGTGTGCACAGCCAGGCGCATGCGCACCCGCTGTTGCACCACATCGCAAACACATAATGTGTGCGCCAACGCGCAATACTGTATGTGCGCCGACCTGCTAATTCGAGCACCCGTATGCACAAACCCGTTGCATTGCGCACCCGTGTGTGCCATTGCGCCACTCTAGCCCGCAGGTGCCCAGGGAAGCGTCGACACTGACAGGCTTTTAATCTGTTGGTCCTCTGACAGTGCCCCCCCAAGGGGCAGCCTCCGGATGCCCAACCTGGCTGGTATCTCTGGATGCCTCTGGTGGAAGTCCCGTATTAAGCGGGGAGCGTGGATGTTACTAGAGGGTTCCCAAGAGTCGTCTTTGGGGGGATACACTTTCCACTTTACTAAGTACTGGGTCTGTCCCCCCCTCTTTCTACAGTCCACTATTGCCTCCACCTCGAATTCTTCTTCACCTTCGACTTTGACTGGTGGAGGTGGTGCCACTTCTCTTCCGGCGAAGGAGCTTGGAACTACTGGTTTTAGCAAGGCTGCATGAAATACCATGTGAATCTTGTAAGAACTGGGCAGGGCAAGCTCAAAGGCCACTGGGTTCACCACTCTCTTGATTTTGAAAGGACCAATACATTTAAGACCGAGATTATGTGATGAGTACGGCAATTTAAGATTGACAGTGGATAACCACACTTCCTCCCGATCTTGAAACTTGGGCAGTTCTTTCTCCCTCTGTTATAATACTCCTCGTAATCCTTTTGAGCTTTCTTCATAGTTTCCTGGATCTGTAGGAAGTTGTCCTGGATTGATTTTACCCATTCTTGTACTGCGGGAGTGTAGACTCCGGGAACGGAATCTGGCAGGAAGGAATGGTGAAAACCGTAATTGGTACAAAAAGGTGTTTCGTTGGTAGCAGAGTGTATGGAGTTGTTGTAGGCAAACTCTGTGCAGGGCAGAAGAGTAGAAAAGTTGTCTTGGAAACAGGAGCAGAAGCAACGGAGGTATTGTTCCAACGTTTGATTTGTTCTCTCTGTTTGACCATTGCTTTGTGGATGATATGCCGAGGAGAGCGAGGTCTTGATCTCTAGAGCCTTTTAGAGGTCCTTCCAGAACTTGGAGGTGAATTGAATTCCCCTATCAGACACAATGTTGAAGGGGACACCATGCAGTCTTACCACTTCCTTTATAAAGATACTTGCAGTAGCTACTGCCGAAGGAGTGCCTAGCATGGGTAGAAAATGTGCCGTTTTTGAGAGGCGATCCACCACTACTAGAATCAGTGAAATTGTCAGAAGTTGGCAGATCGACAATGAAATCCATAGAGATTTCTTTTCAGGGGCGTTCGGGAACAGGCAGGGACCTCAAAAGTCCCCAGGCTTTGGTGTTTGACCCCTTATTGCGCTGGCAGATAAAACAGGACTGGACGTAGTTTTTGCAATCTTGCCTCCAATCCGGCTACCAAAACATTGATCAGATCGGCAGTCTTCTGGATCCCAAAGTGTTCTGGCATCTTGTGATCATGGAAGGTTTGTAGGATCTGAAGTCTGACCGAAGGATGGACAAATTCCTTACTGTGTGCCCATAGTAAGCTGTCTTTCTCTCCAAAGAAGATGCTGCAGCTTCGGTGCAAACCCGTCGCATCATGCACCCGTGTGCGCCATTGCGCCGTTCTACCAGGCAGGCGCACAGGGAAGCGCCGACGCTGACAGGCCTGTAATCTGTTGGTCCTCTGACAAATAGTGTCTGAACGGATCAATATCTTTGATCTGATCAGATCTATACTAGCGTCCCCAATAGTATAGTGTTCCCAAAAATGCAGCGTTAGCAGGATCAGCCCAGACACCTGCCAGCACCTGCATTTAGCCTCTCTGCCCAGCCCACCCAAGTGCAGTAGCAATAGATCACTGTCACTTTACAAAATACAGCATACAAAACTGCAGCGTTAGTAGAGTCACGCCTGGTCCCTGCTAGAACAGTTCATTTTTTTGTAGTAATTCAAGCAGTCTCTGACAACCAGGTGCTTTTTTTTACCTGTGAGTCACACTAGCTGTACCTGTAAATTTAGTGGCCAAAATGTCAAACGAAAGGTACACTAGTGAAAAGGCCTACAAGATACTGAGTATGACAGATGAGAGCCCAGGGGAAGCCTCACTGTCAGAATCACATTCAGGCTCACTATATGAACCTGTAGAGAACTGCTGCATCCTGACAGATAGCTCTGATGACAGAGTAGTGGTACCTGCTAAGGTCAGGCGTACCAGACCCCATTCTTCTGTTGCTGAGGTGCAACAACTGCATGGTTCTCCTATGCAGCAGAGAGCCAGTACTAGTGCCGCTCCACCTTCTTGAGAACTGGCAAGAACCAGCGACCTAGTTTACCCTGGTCGTAGACAAACCAGCACTGCAGTATCACTTGGTGACATGGCGTGTCCCATGAGTGCAATTCAAGCTGGTGCAGTGGCTAGCACAAGTAGTGCCCTGCAACCACCGAGAATTCCAACACAGGCCTGTAGAGCCCATAGTGCCCTTCCTGATGCACTTGCAAATCCTGATTTGCAGCCCACCATTTTTGCAGCGCCCATACTTCCCTCATTCACTGGCCAACCTGAAATTCATGTGGAAACAGCTGATTTTACTTCCCTTGACTCATGTTTTTCAAGAAAGATCTGTACAGATCTGTTGTGGACCAAAACAATTTATAGGCTGTCAATTTATCACAAATTTGACCCTTGCCAGAGAATTTGTCTGGAAACCTATAATGATTCCTGAATTTAAGCCCTTTCTGGGCCTAACCCTGCTCATGGGCATTACTGACAAGAGTGAGTTGTGGTCATCCTGGTCCACTGACCCAATTCACCATATGCCCCTGTTCTCTGCTGCCATGGTCAGGACTCGATACGAGTAAATCTTGCGGTTCATGTCCTTCAACAACAATAAACTCTGTCATCCTCGGGATGACCCTGACTATGATCGGCTCCACAAAATTTTGCCCCTGGTAAACCACTTCAACTAACAATTTGCAGACTTGTTTATCTCCAATCAAGATGTCTGCATTGATGAGTCCCTGATTGGCCACCTTGTGTTCAAACAGTTTCTCCCCAGCAAGCGTGCCACATATGGGATCAAAATGTATAAGCTCTGTGACAGGGCCACAGGCTATACATATAGTTTCCTTATTTATGGGGGAAAGGATAGAAGCATGGTGTCACGGTCGGGAGTGAGGCCGAAATGCTGAGAGGGCTCCCCTTGCGGCCGAGCGCAGCACAACCCTGAAGTTGACACAGGGATGCAGTGCCCACAGTAGCACAGGTTGCCAGGTAGCAGCAGCAGAGGTCAAGTACCGGGTAAGCAAGCCTAGATGGGCAACTGTGCTAGGAAGTCCGAGGGTAGGCAGCGGAAGTCCAGAGAATGGTCAAGACAGGCCGGGATCAGGTACAGGAAGCAGATCAGGAACGTCGGGTACAAGCCAGGAGTCAGAGCCAGGAGATTAACAGGAGCGGGTCAAGCAAGCCGGGTCGGTACACTGGAGGTCGGATAACAGGAAACACGGGTACAGGTTCACAGGAGAGCTGACGATAATCCAGCAATGCGGGACTGTCAGGCGAACGTTTAAATAGGCGAGATGACCGGGTCACGTCGTGAGCGCGTCGGAGCGATCGTACGGCTACGTCGAGTACGTTGTGTATTCGTAGCATCACCGCGTATGCCCGCCCGGTTAGACGTAGCGTCGGTCGTTCGTCTAGAAACTACTTTGCGCTTACGTAGGCGCTGACGCGCGCTAACACGAACGTACCTCGTGAGATTGCGGCTATTTCCCTGACACATGGAGCCCCCCAACTGCCCAGACTACATAGGGAGCAGTGGCAAGATTGTTTGGGACTTGGTGTCACCCTTGTTTGGAAAAGGGTACACATTAATATGTGGACAGTTTTTATACAAGAGTGCCACTTTTTAGACACCTCTTTCGAATACAAATTGGCGCATGTGGCACCATGTGATCTAATCGCTGGGGCTTCCCCCAATGGCTTGTAGATACCCGATTTAGACAGTGGAGAGAACCTGCTTGAGGTTCAACAAATTGCTACTGTCAGAAGGAAGGGCAAATGAACCCCTACCCAAAGAGCACCCCAAAGAAAATGTCTTGTCTGTAGAAAACACAGAAATAGGCTTGACAACCACTATTACTGTCCCTCCTGTCCTAGCCAACCTGGTCTCTGCATCGGAGACTGTTCCTGTTGCTACCATACACTAGGGGAGTATTAGCATAGGGTACAGCACGGCACAGTCCTAGGGCACATATTCAACAGGGTCTCGAAAGATGTTTAGATGGCCATCATATTTTGAAAGACCCTAAGCTGAAATGTTCAATGCTATAATAAAAGTGTAAAAAAAAAAAAAAGAAACATAAAAAGTAAAACTTATTTTAAACTATATAAAATAATAAAAAAAAATAATAATTATTGTTTTAATTGTTCTTCTCTCTCTATTGATCTGCTCTGTTTTACTGTATTTTATGGTATACTGTAATGTTCTATTGTTACTGTCTTTTATCGTGTTTGTTTTGGAGGTATGTCATTCTACTGTTATACTGTACTGTTACTATATTTTATTGTTAACCATTGTTTGCTTTGCTGGTACGCCATTCAGCTGCACAAATGTATTTATTTTGACAGCAACAGGGTTTGCTCTCATGATACGGCAGGGGTGGACATTAGGGGCAGATTGCCCCTATGCTTCAGCATTTTTTTTACTCTTTTTCTGGCACAGGTTGCAATAAAAAAAAGTTGTTTTATTGAGTTAATATTTTATTGATACTGTGATTTATTGTTACCATTGTTTGCTTTGCAGGTACGCCTTTCAGCTGCAGCGTGATTTATTTATTTTAACAGCAACAGGGTTTGCTTTTACAATACGTAAATCCGTGACTCCATCGCTGAAGGAGGTGATTTCACCACCACAGTAAAAAAAGAGCATATATCCTGAAGCATAGGGCACTACACATACATATAGGGCACTGAAGTATGTTGCCATTTCACGGCAATGCATATTTAAAGTTTGAGATGTTGGGTATCTATTTGCTTGGTGCAACCTCATCTTTTATATTTTTCTAAAAATGTGAGTAATTTATTGCATTTGTTTGCCCTAAAATTTTAAATTGTGGGTTTTCTACTGAAATGTTGCATTTCCCATGCATTTGCAGTAAATTATCAAGAAAAAAAAGTCAGTCATGCTGTCTTTTTTGAGGGGGGGGGGGGGGCTTCAGAATTCTCTGCTTATAGGCTCCTGAGATGTAAATCTGGCTCTGCTTGTCATTAATAAGGTAGACGTGTCATGAGAATGTCATGATCTTCTGAAAAGGCTACTTATCCAAAGGCTTAGGCTGACTCTTTAACTTCAGTACAGTCTAAGTTATTGATCCGCAAGCAGGTATGCAGAGTGAAAAAGACCTTATTGGCATATGTGTTCCTAGTAAGTGCTGAAAGTATTAAAGATAGAGGGTCAGCATGATGGCCAAGTAACTAGCATTTCCAAAAGGAAAGGAGAGCAATAGCAGCCTTTGTTCTTCTTTCATGACAGGTGTCCTTGTGCTTTACTTAATTTGTCCCAAATTGAAAAGTGTATGGCCATATGTCTTCTTGAACCTAAAAGGCAATTTAATTAAGCCTTATCATATGGTTCCAAGCCAAGACCCTTAAAAAAGTGATGATTTTGATTAAATAATTTTGGTTGTACAAAATTAAAAACCTTCAAATATACAGGTGTAATTTGTATGGGGCCATGAAATTTGCATATGGATATCATACAAAAAAATAAATTCATGAAGGCATCATTTAAGATGAATCAGAAAAGTTGGTAAATTGCTGCACTGCAGCAAAACTCATCTAATTGTAAAAACAAAGATGTATAAAATTAACATTAAACACTATAAACCAGCTGGCACTTGCTGAAACTTTATGGCAAACAAAATGCCAGGTGGGCTATAACCCACTTTAAATCTTTATAATGTTTCCTGCCTTTAGACAATAATGTATATTATACACATTATCTAAAAACTGAGAGCTTGTAACTGAAGGTCAGCAAAGGCAGAAAGGTATGAGTTAGGAATCCAAGAACATCATGCACAGATGGATACCAAGAAACCACATGCCTCCTCTCTGCCTAATTAAGAGTTATAATCAATAATGTCAAGTGAGCTCAGTGTTGACAGGTAAGATGTTTTTTTTTTTATAACTCTGCTGTGAATCTTGCAGTTTAAAGAGACACTGTCACTACCTAAAACATAGCATACAGGTTATGCGCCACAAAATAGTAAATGAACACTTACTGTTGCTGCCTTTTTATAACTAACTGCAGCAGCAGAGAGCACCGGTGCCCTGTAGAGAAGGTAACAGCTGAGGATGGACAAGGTGAAAATGCCTCAGGCTCTGACACACCCAGAAGTTTCAGAAGTTGCATGACAAAGGCAAGCAAAGTGTAGAAATGTTAGCCACTTAATTATACAAGACATAAAGCTTCCTTATTGTTTTTACAGCATGACATGCGTCTGTTATGTTTAGGTAGTAAAAAAGAGT
The DNA here is from genome assembly GCF_037356315.1 of Lithobates pipiens. Lineage (NCBI taxonomy): Eukaryota > Metazoa > Chordata > Amphibia > Anura > Ranidae > Lithobates > Lithobates pipiens. The sequence goes on from NW_027507748.1 coordinate 430,678,716, forward strand.
TGAACACTGCACTCAGCTAGTGCAAATTACAAACTTACAGACCATTGAAATTGCAATACAATCACAATTATACATCACAATTATATAAATGAACAGTCCTTGTCCCACTTCATGGTGAAGTAAAGTGCTCTTGAATTAATCAGATAAAAGCTGCTCCAATTCAATGTGCAGATGCAGGTGCTCCACATGGATGTGCCACCCTTATGAATGGACCCTCTATCGCTAGAATGGTCACTTGCACTTTGTGGGGATAATGTGACCCCTAGATGGTATATGCAGATGAGTTAGACTTGAAATGGTCCTCCATGGATAGGGGAAGAGATAGGACAGAGGGAGGCTTCCATAGTGAAAAACTGTTTATTTATTAAAATAAAGATGTCATTTTTCAGGGAGGATATGTGATGGTGACCACATATCCACCCTGAAAAACTATCCTAGGGAACTGAGGCTTACTGCAAACCAGCAGTGTCCTAATGGAGACTAGCCAGGTTTTCCTTATCATTACACATGCTGATCACACCGGGTGCCAAGCATAGACATCTTAAAATGTGAGTGTACCATTTTTTACATCTTTATTTTAATAAACAAAGTGTTTTCACTATGGGAGCCTCCCCCTGTCATTTCACTTCCCCTATCCATGGAGGACCATTTCAAATCTAGATGATCTGCATACACCATCCCCCACAAAGTGCAAGTGACCATATTAGCGATAGATGGTCCATTCATAATGGTGAGTGCACATCCATATGGGGCACCTGCGTCTGCACATTGAATTGGAGCAGCATTTATCTGATTAATGTACAAGCACTTTACTTCACCACAAAGTGGGGCTGGGACTGTTCATTTATATAATTGTGATATATAATTGTTATTGTATTGCAATTTCAATGGTCTGTAAGTTTGTAATTAGCAGTGTTCAACTATTTTTTATTTTATTGTGACACCATTCGGTTTACATTTACACTGCTGATGGCAATTTATTTATTTATTTTTTTTTTTTATTCATTCATTGGAGCAAAGTTTTTTTCTTTGTTTATGTTTAGGTAGTGACAGTGTCATAGACTAATAAGGACTTTGTTACATTTGACGTGTTCTGTAATGTTGAAAACATTTCGCTGCTCATACAAGCATCTTCCTCCATTGCAACGACTGTCAAGAAGATACCCCGACATTACTACAGGGGTAGCTTAGTCACCTGAATACAGTCACCATTAAATGTGTTAAAACAAAAGTTGATTGTCCAAGAACACAATACAAGGGCAGTTTGTAAAATGATCCTGTTTTAATTGCATAATTTAATCACAATGGTGCCATGAGATCCGTGATACATGATTTTATTTTTTATTATAAAAAAAAATTAGCCAATTCCCCCATCCACACATTCGATATGGATGTGGGAATCCTTCCTCTTGAGCTATTGTATTCTGACAGTGGGAAGACTTTCTCGCCTTGAGACAACAATGATAAGTTTTGCTGGCTATAGCCAGTGGCACTGATCACACCACAAAAACCTGACAGCCTGGCAGTACACAAGTTGATTCATCGATCAACTTGTGTACAACCAGCCTGCACATACATTGTTAGAAATTTGGTCGGCATCTGCTGGACTGTCCGAATTTCGATCCATGTATGGCCAGGCCAGCTTAAAAGTATGAATTGTTGTCAAATTGACAGGGTAGAGATATCAAAACCAGATTACACTGTATGTGGGTGGTATACAGAGTCAAAGGATTCCAACCTTGTTTATGGGTGGTTGTTTCAGTTTAATGTTGACGGGTCTCTTTCACATTTCTTTTGAAGTTTAAAGACGTAGAAGAAACAGTAAAACAAATTCAAAACGTTATTGTCTGAAAGGCGCTTATGACCAAATCCTCATTGGTGTCCGGTAGAAGAGATTTTCCCATAAATCTACCAAATATATAACATTTTCTTAACCTGCTACTTCCAGCACTATGCCTTAGCTTTTCCAAAAACGTAAAGATGGAGGCTTGCAAAGTTTTAGACTGGATCGTCTTTGGTACAATGAACAATATATAATACTTTGTACAACGTATTATTATATCCAACTATCAAAAAACAGACTTACTTTTTCAGTCTTCCTCTCTTCTGCTTTGCCGCCTGTATTGGATGGGCTTCCAGTAGGCAGGCAGTTGACTTGTCCATTGACAGCATCACCATTAATGTTGGCAGCAGTAACATTTGGGGGTGTGATGGCAGCTGCAGCTGATGTTAGAGGAATGATTGCTCTGGCACAGTGGATTGCAGGGGAAGTCTGTACAGATGCCTGCTGCTGTTGATGCATATGTTGTGGAGAGACATTGGATTGTAGCCTGTTTGGGCTAGCTGGGAGTCGTGATGGAGAATTTTGAGTCCTTAAAGGTGATACAGTAGCTGTGGGACGTTCTTGGGGTTGTGCTGATGAGTGTGCTAGAAGGTAATAAAGTAAAAAAAAAACACATAAGCCGAAGCAGTATTACACATAGGAATATGTTTACTAAATTTTATCTATATGTATGTAAAGTAAATAATGCAAAAGTCCTCAAACACTTTAAGTATGTTGTTCTGTGGTCTGACTCATAGGGCTCTTTCACAAAGAATCTCTACACAGAACTTCTCCACAAAATCCCAATCTTTAGTGCGGTCTGGTCATAAGCGGCTTACTTTGGCCCTTCTCTAAATGACCTCACCTCCTTACCCCACATGTGTGTTATGAATGACACCCTTCTGTGGAGAAATGGCATGGAAACAAGAGGTGATGTTGATAAATTTACTACACACCAACACAACAAAGTCTGTATTTCAAATATTAGTTTCTTATCTCAAACATTGTCTGGAAAGTTGCTAACAGAGTCAGCTCCTACTATTGAACGGTCTCTGTAGCAGTGCTCCAAACTAGCAGACATGCTTGACATTTTTTCACAGAATTTCCCAATTTGCCCTTCTAACCCATGACAAACGTTGTTTTTTGCACCACATTTTCTGGCAGCACTTCCACCCCAGTGTTCTGTGCTCTCTCACTGTTGCACTCTATAGTTGATGGCTAACTTATTTAGCTCCAGTTGCCTAATTTATGCTTGCCTCTCACTGCAGCATTATTTGATTTCTAGGCTCCTCATGCACCTTGTTAATGAGTGCCATGTGCTCTTTCATTAGAGACCAACATAGGCACTATCTTTTTAAAGGGGTTGTAAAGGTTTTTTTTTTTTTAAATAACAAACCTGTTATACTTACAGAGTGGCCCCAAACCTGGTCTTCTGGGGTCCCTCGGCGGCTGTCTTGGCTCCCCCCACAAAGACTTCTCACGTTCATGTGAGCTACCTCGCATGGTGAGGATTGCTTGCAGACGTGCTCCTGTGATACAGCCGACGGCCATATCCGCTCACTGTATCACACAACCCTGCTTCCTGCACCACTGGATGTGATTGACAGCAGTGCAAGCTGGCCAGGCTGAGCAGCCAAGAGGATGTCGGGGGCAAGTGCAGGACTTTCGAGGAGTCAGGTAAGTAAAACGGGGGCTGGGGGGGCCGGCATTGTCAGATGTTTTTTAACCTTAATGCATAGAATGCATTAAGGTGAAAACATTTTTACCTTTACAACCCCTTTAAGTGCTCCAATGCACTGGACTAATTGCCAGACACAACAATACCTCTAATGGCTGCCCAACCCCAACACCCTCTCACAACAACTAGGGTCATGAACAGACTCCCACACCAATCAGAGATTCTTTTTTCCCTACATGTTTGCATTTTCCATATATTGTATGGTCCAAGCCTTCCCTTTTTCACTTACATCTGCATAATAATCTGGAAAAGGCTGTAATGCACATACACAGAGGACAACACCAAGAGGTTTGCCAGCATGTACAGTCAATGCATGTATGTTCTTGTATTTCTTACATGGTGTGTGTACTACAGCCTGTATTTATCGCAGAGGCAAATGTGTGTTGTATTTAATGTGAGAACACCAGGCAGGAAAAGGCATCTTTTAGGATGCATCTAAAATACCTCTGTGCTAGAGACCAAACAAAATGTATAACATTGGTTTAATTGTTCACTATTTGTTTCTAATACAGAATGATAACCATTTAACAGTACAAAATGACTGTATACAAGATAAGACTTTAGACCAAATTTCTTGAGCTAGCCATATGCAAGAATATTTGATATGAAGTTGGTCAATTTAGAGTTAAACAGCAACCACGTGTAATATAAAAGCTTTATTTTAAGTGTTTAATTTGGCATAAGCCAACTCTTTTGTTCATTTAAATGAAAATCTATGTGCAAACATTGAGATGCTATTTGCAATGTATCTTGCTGTTCCTTGGCCTCCTACATCATCCTGGTGTATTCACCATTCACTTATAATATAATTATTTCTTTTTTGTATATCTTAGATTTTTTTTTTTTTATTAGAATAACTAGTTGGATTTCCATCCACTGTTCAAAGCAAAAACTGAATTCCTTCCAGTTATGCTGTTATTACAAATAACTCCTAAACCTGGAGCTGGCCGTACAATTCTGAGACATTTGATAATGATGAAAGTGAACAACATGATTACTGAACCTCTGGCATTATTTACACGATACAAGAGGCTGGCATGCTGTAGTTGGCTCTTTGAAGAAAAATCCTGGCTGCAGATCAAGTAAAATCACAGCTGTACAAGTTTCTCTTGGAAAATGCTGAAAAAAATCTGGTCTCTATATCAGTGTCAAATCTATATATTTGGTTTGACAAGGTTTAATTTCAAGACATTTTAAACCTAGGAAGAGCTTAGAAGGAGGGAAAGGATGTCTGCCTCCTCAGTTAGTCTATAAAGTGAAACTGTTTGAATTTAAAAAAAAGTCTCTTTCATATAATTTACAAGCGTCAAGATTTTAGCAAATATTGTTGCTGATTCTTACCTGCTGGTGCTCTGTACATACAAACTTCAAATTAGTAACTAGACAGAGGTTGTACTTATAATTATCTAACTAATAATTGCATAACAATATATACAAGTATTATAACAGGAGAAAATGAAACCCTGAATTCCCTAATGTTTAAAACACAAATACAACATGTTGGACTTTTCGTTTGTTTTAATGTTACAGCCTGGAACTAAAATGGATTTAATTTGAATGTTTACTTGGTTTTCACAACATACTTAAAGTAGAAATAAACCCATTGATTTAAACAGTTAAAAAAAAGGCATGCCGGGAATGCTAACTGCACATTGGCTGTGCTCTCAGCCAAACTATCAAACCATCCAATGGCTGGTGTCATAACGAATCACATGTGCAGCACCATAGCAGTTGAAGATTAAACAGAGGCAAAGATGGCAGCTTCCTTGGCTGAAAACGATAGGGGAGTTTACTTCCACTTTAACAATTTAAACATGGAATTATTTAATTGCAATCACACAAAAAAAGGAAAAAAGAAGAAAAAAAAGACAGCTTTGGGGTATGCCTACAAGTTCTGCATATAAGGATCTGGAAATATTTAGCCACTCTCCTTGGTAACGCTGACTTAGCTCTGATTGGGAACTGCTGGTGAAAAGCAACTTTTAAAGTCTGCTACGCTTGCTCAGGTGAAATTGAGTTCTTAATTTTGAAACCACTCCAGTGTAACTGTAACTTTTATGGTCTTTAACCCTAAAGAAAGATCCATTTCTGTCTAGGTCTCTGATCTCTTGCAGATTGAAAAAGGCTTTTCTGTAGGACAGCCCTGTATTTGACTCCATCTAACTTACCCTGGATCCTTTCATGTTTCCCAGTCCCTGCTGAAAAAGCATACCCCCACTGCAATATGGAACCCCATATGGATTATTATGGAGATGGTATTTCTCGGTAATTAGCATTGTTGGCCTTCCAACATACCAGTACATCGTTTAAGCCCAATAGCATTTGGCTAAGCCCTTGTACACACGGTCGGAGATTCCGACAACCAAATCCGTCAGATTTTGCCCATCAGATTTTGTCCGACGGATTTTGCCTGAAACTGTTGTATACACATGGTCGGACAAAGTTGTCGGAAAATCCGACGTGATGACGTTATTTCGTTACGACGGGACTATGTTCATGCTAGTAGCCAATAGCTTTGGTGTAGGAATTTGATCTGAGCATGCGTGGCACTTTGTCCGATCGGAATTCTCTACACATGATCGGAATATGTCCGATCGGAGCATTTTGTCAGAAAATATTTCCGGCAAGTTGGAAAAGTTGGTCCGACGGATATTTTCCGATGGAAACAGTCCGATGCAGACCACACACAGTCGGAATATCCGACAAAACGCTCCGATCGGACACATTCCGACGGAATCTCCGATCGTGTGTACAAGGGCTAAGACTCCATTCACACAGGGGCAACATGACTTCCAGCGTGACTTTGGGAGGCAACTTGGACACGACTTGAGTATGAATCACAGCGCGACTTGAGGCAACTTAAAAGGCAACTTGAAGTTGCCTCCAGGACAGGGGACTTTGCCAGTGGCCAATCACATAATAATCAGCTCTGTGGGAGGGAGGGGTTTGCCTAGAAAACTATTTTTACTTCCTGGAAAGTTGCTTCAGTTAAGACAGGGGATCCGACTTGGAGGCAACTTCCATTGAAATCAATTGGTACAAGTCACCTAGAAGTCGGATTGAAGTAGTACAGGAACCTTTTCTGAAGTCAGAGCAACTGCAGTAGTGTGCATTAAGACGGATCCATTCACTTACATTGATTTTTTTCATGTAGTGCGACTAGAGGTGACTAGGGGCGACTTGGGGCAACTTGAAGTCAGGCGACTTGTGGCAACTTGAAGTTGCCCCTATGTGAATGGAGTCTAAGGATAGAAGTTTACTTTTTGACCTCATCTGGATAGATAACCTGATTCATTTTTGGCAAACTCCAAGTTGGATTTGATATGAGACTTTTTCAACAATGGCTTTCATCTTGTCACTATTTTATAAAGTCCAGCTTTATTTAGAATCCAGGTTATAGTTGTCATATGCATAGTTTCTCTCAGCAAAACAATGAAACTTTGACAGTGTCTCTTTTGTTTGTCTGACCAGTGTTCATTGTATTGTTTATTAACTGGTTTATTGGTGATAAAGAGTTTTGTAAAGTTTAGGATATTTTTCAAAATAATATATGATTGGAGCTTTAATAGAATTGGTAATTAGTAATGCTTTCTAACAAACTTTGGGACCTTCTAGAGAAAAGGGTATTCATTTACAGACCAAGGTACACAGAGTGATACAATTTAACTAACTATAGGAAGTCTCTTGGCATTGAAAGATCATTTGTATAGGTTTCATGACAAAAGGGGTGATGTTTGCAATTGTGGCTTTTCATATTACTTGCAAAATTATATACATGTTTTTTTCCCACCCCCACATTAATATTATTGACTATTTTGTGTACATCATTAATATATAATCTAAATTACATTTAATTAAAGGTTGTAGAACTATAAAGTATTAAAAAAAAACCTCTTATGTGTGTTAAAGTGGTTGCAAATCCAGTGAAATAACTAGACTACATAAGTTGTACCTGTCTATCTGCAGCCATCTGTGGCTCTGTTCCCATGACAATGCCTGTTTCGGGGTGAAATGCGTTGAGCGGAGCGCACGCCGAAGTAGAATGCAGCTATGATGGTCTATATGTTTCATGTGCTGATCTGTTTCCTGTCACTGTAAATGCATTTTTAAATAAACCTATTCATTGTTTTTACTGCTACACTATGGGATCCATTCCTTCTTTTTAATATCTCTGCTGAGATTGTCACCCTAATGCCCTGTACACACAATAGGATTTTCCGACAACAAAATCGTGGATGTTTTCCAAAACATGTTGGCTCAAACTTGTCTTACATACACACGGTCACACAAATGTCGGAAGTTCCGAACGTCAAGAACGCGTTGACGTACAACACGTATGACAAGCCAAGAAAAATTTGGTTCAATAGCCAGTGTAGCTCTTCTGCTTGATTCCAAGCATGCATGGACTTTTGTGCGTCGGACTTATGTACACACGATCAGAATTTCCGGCAAGTTTTGTTGTCGGACAATTTTAGAACTTGCTCTCAAATATTTTTTCGCGGAAATTCTGACAACAAATGTTCTATGGAGCATACACACAGTCAGACTTTCCGACAACAACCTCACATCCAACATTTGTTGTTAGAAAATCCTATTGTTTGAGACCCTGCTCTCAAATATTTGTTGGCGGAAATTTCGACAATAAATGTTCTATGGAGCATACACATGGTCAGACTTTCCGACAATAACCTCACATCCATCATTTGTTGTTGGGAAATCCTATCGTGTGTACAGGGCATAAGGATTACTGTGTAAATGTGACAGCAGAATTCCTTATAAGTATGAAGCAGCCAGGTGTATATTGTTTCTATTTGTTTATCTGGTAAGAAGTGTGTGGACACCAATGGGAGGTGTAATGATACACAATCCTGTTAGCTGTGTGAACACTGCTGAGGTTCCTGAATGAACTGACTGAATTCATAAAGAAGTCACTTGTGAGACTTATTCACCTGAACTTATTTACTTTTTTTTGCACATTGCGCGTCTGCTCCATTATTTATGTTATGTATATTAATATTGATTATGCACTGTTAGTTCTATGTTGATATGATTTATTGACCTTTAAAAAGGCTTGCTTTTACCTTGCTTTTATTATATAACAATATTTTGTGACCAGTGATATAGTGCACTTACCCATGTGCATAGCGATTCGTGACTGGTTGGCAGATTGCTGGGCAGACATCTTAGAGGAGCTGTTATGAGAGGATGTTGGAGACTGATGAGGTACGGTAATAGGTAGCATTGGCCTGACAACATTTGTGCAGTTTGTTAGTCCAGCAGAGGATGAATGTGAAGAGTGTGGAGAATTTCTGCTTGCTATTGGGACTCCCATAGCGCAATTTCGTGCCTGGAGAAGTCCAGCAGGCATCCTGTACCAGGGAGACAAATAAATATGCACACTAAGAAATATAACAGCAAAAAAAATGCACAAAAAAAGCAGGAGTGTTACTTAGGTACCTTATTTCTCTGTAAAGACTGCGCTGAGAATGTATAGAAAAGTGGAAGTGCCATCTCAGCTAGCCAATCAAGTGGACAGAAATGGAGGCAATACTCTGAAGTCTGGTCATGAGATACCATTTTTTTGGACCAAGGGGCTCAATATCTGAGTGCAGTTACCGCTGTCCATTTTCTGTTATACACCACTGTACTAAACACCTTCTTAATTGATTACTGTAATACGGCCAGGCTGCATATACACAGTATAAATTAAATGGTTTGGCTATACATATAGTCACTTGCAAATTATCACAAATTTCCACTTTCACCATCAAATTCCTTTCTACAGACACACAACTGGATAGCTTTTTTGCATAATAAATGTATGGTTAATGTGTGAGCTGGTTGGGACCATGAAATAATACGAGTATAAATATTCCAAGATTTACTATTCTATATATCCATAGCCAGTAGATTTATTCTCTGATATACCTGATTATAAACAATTACATTACCCAGCTGTGGTAATAAAGAGATTTTATGATTTGTAGATGTAAGGAGTCTACTTTTTACTACATGACCCATGCACAAACAAGAAAATATGAGAAGAATTTTGATATAATGTTTTAAAAGAAGACGTCCATTAAATACTGTTCCATGATAACACACATGGTCTATGCTGTGCAGAGATGGTTAGGTTAATATATTTCCATCTTGTTCTAACATGTAGGCACTCAATTATGCAAGAAGATATACTGTTAACATATTCATTTTGAGTTCCCCTTCATGCAAGCTTTATTGTACAACATATTATTATATCCCCTGCCATACAGTATAAGACGTTTTCCATAGCTTTAATCCTATTACATGTTTATATTTTCATTTATTTTTGATTGTACGTTACACCAAAATTCTAGAGAAGAGCTACAGGGAATCTTCTGAAGGAAATTGTTATTTTAGTAATTTAACGAAAATAAAGGATTTTAGTATTTATCTGACAAACATTTAACCCTGAATTAAATTTATATGGAAACACTGATGCAGAAATGCGTCTTTTATTTGTTTGACTCAGCTACTGGACATCAAAGCAAATCTAATTGGTTTCTGTGCAAGATGACCTTTGTGTCTACCTCTGAAGTTATTGATTAACATATATCAATAGATTTGAATTTATTTGCAATTACGATAGCAATAAAAGTGATATGATTTAATATCAACTTAATCAGATTTTTTTAGCTCAAGTTGTATAGTCAGATAAAGACACTAGTCCATATAGTTCAACCTGTAGTTCAACCTAAAAAAGAACACTAATAGAAAACCTCCATATACACTATTCTATAGCCATATTTGATCCAGAGGAAGGCAAAAAACATACAGTAAGTAAAGCATGGTCCAATTTGCTCTAGTGGGGTAAAAATAATAATTTCTGATCCCCCAGGAGGCAATCATGCATTCCCTGGATCAACTACCCCTTGTGTTATTACCTCTATAAATTAGAATCCAGTTATATTTTGTGCATTTAGGAATACAGTGCCTTGAAAAAGTAGGCATACCCCTTGAAATTTTCCACATTTTTCATGTTACAACCTACATTTTAAATGGATTTTATTGGGATTTTATGTGATATACCAAGTCAAAGTGGCCCATATTTATGAAGTGGAAGGAAAATGATAAATGGTTTTCAATTTTCTTTACAAACAAATATGTGCAAAGTGTGGTGTGCATTTGTATTCAGCCCAATACTTTGTAGAACCAATTTTTTGCTGCAATTACAGCTGCAAGTTTCTTTGAGTATGTCTCTACCAGCATTGCACATCTAGAAAGTGACATTTATGTCCATTCTGTTTCTTCAAAACACCTCAAGCTCTTTCAGATTGGATGCAGAGTGTCTGTGAACAGCAATTTTCAAGTCTTGCCACAGATTCTCAATTGGATTTAGGTCTGGACTTTGACTGGGCCATTCTAACACATGAATATGCTTTGACCTAAGCAATTCCATTATAGCTCTGGCTGTATATTTAGGGTCATTGTCTTGCTGGCATGTGAACCTCTCAAGTCTTTTGCAAACTCTAACAGGTTTTCTTTTAAGATTGCCCTGTATTTGGCTCTATCCTTCTTCCCATCAACTCAGCTTCCCTGTGCCTGCTGAGGAAAGGCATCCCCACAACATGATGCTGCCACCACCATGTTTAATGGTGTGGATGGTGTGTTCAGGGTTATGTGCAGTGTTAGTTTTCCTGTCAAACATAGCATTTTGCTTTTAGGCCAAAAAAATTAAATTTTGGTCTCATCTGACCAGAGCACCTTCTTCTACATGTTTGTTGTGTCCCCCACATGGCTTCTCGCAAACTGCAAACAGGACTTCTTATGGCTTTCTTTAGACAAGGGCTTTCTTTTTGCCACTCTTCCATAAAGGCCAGATTTGTGGAGTACACGACTAATAGTTGTCCTGTGGACAGATTCTCCCACCTGAGCTGTGGATCTCTGCAGCTCCTCCGGAGTTACCATGGGCCTTTTGGCTGCTTCTCTGATTAATGCTCTCCCTGTCAGTTTAGGTTGACAACCATGTCTTGGTAGGCTTGCAGTTGTGCCATACTCTATCCATTTTTGGATGATGGATTAAACAGTGCTCCGTGAGATGTTCAAAGCTTGAAATATGTTTTTTATAGCCTAACCCTACTTCAAACTGATCCCAGACTTTATCCCTGACCTGTCTGGTGTGTTCCTGGCCTCCATGATGCTGTTTGTTCACTAATGTTCTCCAACAAACCTCTGGGGGCTTCACAGAACAGAATTTATACTGAGATTAAATTACACACAGGTGGGCTCTATTTACTAATTAGGTGACTTCTGGAGGCAATTTGATTTTAGTTAGGAGTATCAGAGTAAAGGAGGCTAAATACAAATGCACGCCACACTTTTCACATTTTTATTTCCACTTCACAATTATGTGCCACTTTGTGTTGGTCTATTACATAAAATCCCAATAAAATACATTTACATTTTTGGTGGTAACATGATAAAATGTGGAAAATTTCAATGGTATGAATACTTGTTCAAGTCACTGTGCAACCAGCTTTTTTAACCACTTAAGGACTCGTTGTTAACAAGTTGAAATCATTTTTTTTGCTAGAAAATTACTTAGAACTCCCAAACATTATAGGTGCAATTCCTCTTTAATGATGTGTACAGTGACAAAATGATGTCTCTCTCTTTCTGGAGGCTATACCTCTTTTAATACAAGAAAGTGTTTTGCTACCTTTAGAAACTGCAGCTTCGCATTTCATGCTATTATTAAGTCTATGATCTACCAGAACACTCAGAGCCTTCTCCACCACTGACTCCCTCAGCTTTTCTTCTCCTAGTATGTATGATGCATACAGGTTTTTAGCCACCAAGTGCATAACTTTACATTTATCAACATTACACTTAATTTGCCACATACAGTAGTTGCCCAATTAACCACTTGCCGACTGGGCACTTGTACCCACTTCCTAACCAGGCATTTTTTCAGCTTTCAGTGCTGTAAAATTTTGAATGCAGTCATGCAACACTTTACCCAGCCTTTGTTTGGTGGTATTGAATCACCACTGGGTTTTTTATTTTTTGCACCATCACTAAAAAAAGACCGAAAAATTGTTAATGTTAACCATCAAATTGAGGACATATGCCAGGCAGGGCACATGTGTCAACAGGAGGTTTGAACCATTATCTGGGAACCTGCTATTGTGGTACAGCACATTGTGCGAATTCACGGAAGGGGGCAGAATCCACCAGGCTGAAAGGCAGAAGTTGGAGAGCCAACAGCTTTGACAAGCTTGCATTTAGACACTGGCCATGTAGGTGGCAGGGGCTGTATTTTTTTCCGCTGCATCAGATGGTGCAGAGAAATTTGCTGGCTCCAGTCTACAGTTGGTAGTGTGCTGCTGGCAGATGTGCTGCTAGGACCTGGGACAAGTGCTATACCATCATTCCTGTCAGTGGAGGCTGCTGTGAGATAATAACTCAGTATAGCAGGGGCATACTGAAGTGGGTAAGGAGGAGGAGGGACAGATTTGTGCTCCTTTTGTGTGGCTTTTGTGTGCTGATGCCAACGGGCTGAATGGTTGGACATTAAATGCCTTGTTAAACATGTGGTACCCAAATGGCTGGTGTTTTTGCCACGTTTTATGTGCCTGAGACACAGTTTGCAGATATCAACAGTGCTATCTGCTGCAGATGTGCTGAAAAAGGCACAGACAGATGAGCTTTGGGGAGTGGGATGGGAGATAACAACTGCAGCATGTGATGGAATAGGGTGGCTGCTCTCTACTCTTTCTTGATGTCAGCCTCCTTGGGGTTGTGACCCCTCACCTTCAGTTTCCTCCTCTGCTCTATCTGGCACCCAAGTCGCATCAGTGACCTCATCTTCATCACCATCATCATCATCTCCATCTCCTCCATCATCATCATTACCACTGGAGACAACTTGGCAATATGTTGTGGCTGGGGGAACATGAATGCCAATTTGTCTACCAGTGCTCTCCCCTCTCTGTAAGCTCATGTTCCTGTCATCCTCAACCTCAGAACCAACATCTGAATCCAGTAATGACTGGGCATCATCAAGTAGCAAGTGACTGATGCTGTATTCAAATAACTCAGCTGACTTCTCCATGGCTGATGTTGGGGCTATAGCAGGAATAGATGTGGACAAGGAGGCAGGTATATCCACTCTGGCAACTGCAGGGGACTGCACACTTGTCTCTGCTTGCGTGACAGAGGATGAGGAAGGTTTAGTAAGCCAGTCCATCACCTCTTCTGCATGCTGTGGCTGGATAGCAGGGGCAAACTCACTAAACAGAGAAAATGATACTCTGCCTGAGGACTGAGCACCATATTCACCTTTGCCTGTGGACACATTTGTTGCTGTCCCCCTTACAGTGCTACGGGAACGTCTGCCTCTCCTTTTTGTCGACCGAGAGATTATTGAGAGGGAGGGGGCGGTGCTTATAAGCAAATGTAAAGAAGACGTGGAAAAAGCGTACAAATAGACGACTCTTCTGATCCCTCCCATCTTGAAAAAGCCCACGTGATTGGGTGAAACATGTCAGCAAAGACACCACGGCAGTGACATGATATATGTCACGGATGACGCACTGCATTACGTCTGCGCAATTGCACCACACATTGAGGCTAGTGGGAGCTATCTCCAGTTGAGATATCAGCATGGCATGCCTAGATGGCTTTGCAATGCTACATTGCTACAGCGGTATCAGCAGATGTATACTGTGGAACTCCCTTGACTTCCATGTGGCAATCGAGCACCCTGCATTACAGGATCTGTGCAGTGTGAGATCCCCTTATAGACGGCATCTTATGGTGATACCTGGGACACCTGCCAGCTGTTAGAGACTCTTGTCCACAATGGTCGGGTGAGAGGACCATTGGTCCTGTGATTGTCTACATTTTTGCACAATACCTCTGTCCTGACCTTTACAGTGAGTTACCCTTGCTTATACGGCTTGGCCTTAAGCTGAAAACCTGAACCAATTACTGACTGCTTGTGGCTATATGCCACCCTCTATACAGTGTTTATTACCAGTGGAATAAGAGTCAAATAAGCTAACCCAGTGGTATTGCTTTTTATAGGGTCTACTTTTCAAGTGTGTGGATTCCCAATATAAAACCCCTTTATCCCCCAGCTGGGGGCTTGATGGTTAATAGTGACGAGATATGCACATCTAGTGATGGTGCTAGTCACCAGGACTTACATGCCTATCTAACCGCTTATTCACTTGGGTGTACGTGGTGTGGGTGCTTGATGTATACCTGATGCAACAGTTTTTATTTAGACAACGTTGTCTTATTTTAATATTAGTCTAGGTGTTGGTGGTGGGTACCTAGTTTTTTTATTCTTGTTTTCATTAATTTTGCAATAATAAAATTCCCTTGATAAGCAACTTGGTCTGCCCATTACTTCCTTTCTCGGGGGGGGGTCTTCTTTCCCCCAGTTCTATTTTTGTTAAAGTGCCCTTTACCCCGATCTGTGATGTGCTGAGTCCGGGGTACCCAGCGATCACAGACACTTCCGGAAGCGCGAGTTTGAGATGATGTCATAGTACGCCCTCCCAGAACTAGCTGACCTCACTGTAGCCATCATTTGGCTATTACCTGGTTGGCAAATGATTAAATAGTGCATTAAGGTCAGCTTGTAAATTAGAGACATCCTGTAAAGACATAATCCCACTCTGTGACATGGTGTCATTTTCAAACACTGAAATAGTACTTTTAATCCCAGACCCTATAACATTTATAAATATGTTAAAAAGCAACCCCTGGGGTACGCCACTAATAACCTTAGACAATTCATATGAATCATTAATCACTACTTTCTGAATACTGTCTTTAAGCTAGTTTTTGATCCTTTTACAAACTGAATTTTCTAAACCTACTTACACTTTAGCCATTTGTGGCAAAATCCAAGTATACTATATTCACAGCCACTCCTTTGTCTAAGTTTTTGATTATTTCCTCATAAAAAGAAATCAAATTTGTTTGTCAACTTTAGACTTTCATGAATCCATGCTCACTATTGCTTGAACTATTAATTTTTAGCAAAATTCCTCTATGTGGTCTTTTAATAAACTGTCAAGTATCTCCCAACTTTAAAAGTTCGTAAAGACTTCCATCCCTTTTTAAATATAGGTACCATATTGACTTTATGTCAATCGAGTCGTACCATGCCAGTCATTAAAGAGTCTCTAAAAATTAGGAACAATGGCTTAGATATAACAGAGCTCAGCTGTTTTAGGATCCTTGAGTGTAAGCCATCTGGTCTGTCAGCTTTATTCCCCTTTAATCTGTCTAAATGTTTCTGGACCATGTCAGTTGAGCCATTGTGGACCATGTGGGGCTATCTGAATACTATCCCCTTAAAGGACGTGAGCTACCCTATTTTCTTTTGTTTCCACTGATGCCCCCAGTAGCCAACTCAAAATAATCTAGTAAAGGGCCTACATCAGTGATTCTCAACTAGGGTTCCTCCAAACGTTGCTAGGGGTTCCTTCAGCATTGGGCAATTTCTGACTCTCAGACAAGTTCCCACTGACACCATTGATCTTTTTAGCTATCTATAAGGAGGTCATTCTTCCCAATTACCACAAGTGTAAGGACCATTCTTCCCACTGACCATCACACTATTGTATCATGAGTTGTAGACTTCTAATTTTTAGCAGGGGTTCCCCGAGGCAGGAGTACTATTTCAAGGGTCCCTCTGTGTTGAAAAGGTTGAGAAAAGCTGGCCTCTATGCTCAGACCTGACCTTTTTACTGTTAATATATTTGAAGAATTTTGGGGGGTTTGTTCTAAATTCTTTTGCAATCTGAGGTTTGATTTCAATTTTTACAGCCTTGATTTCCTTTTTACATGTAGCACTGACCCCCGAAGAAGCGGCTGGTTAAATTGGGCTTACCGTTACCTTCTTGTCCTTGTGTATGTCTAGGGGTTTTCTCGAGGTAGATAGCCCAAGAATTGCAGAGACTGGCATCAGATCCGATTAAGGGATTTTTATTTACAAGAAGAATAAACGAAACACAGTCTCTCAAAGTAGGGTTAGAGGGTTTAGGTAGAAAAGTCCAGGTACTCTTGGAACTAAGTCAAATAGAAAAGAGTCTCTCACATTAGGAAATCCAGAGAATAGCCATTCACAACTGGATCCTCACCCTTATCGGATAGTCCTTCTCTCACTAGGCTTAGCAGCTGATAGAGTGCTCAAATAAAGTGAAGCCTCTGACACAGACTTGCTATAGGACACTTGAATAAAGTCTCTGCCACAGACTTGTTGTAGAACACTTGAATAACTGAAAGATGTAGAAAAACTTAGAGAACCCTCGTACGGTACCAGTATCTTGCAGCTGGTCCGGCTATACCATACAAGAACAGATTCACTTGGGGTCTTTCAACTTAGCCTCCAGGCTTCTTCTGAGAAGCCAACCTTTGCGTGCCCTTCTCCCGAAGAGTCCTCCCCTGGATGCTTCTACAGTTGCTGGGTCTCTCCACAAACCAAGACGGCACCCGACCACCTCCGAATCCTTCCTTCAGTTACTTTGTCTCGGGCCAACCAGCATGTAGAAAAGTGGCTGTTCCTAAAAGCCATGAATTATTGTAACCCATCTATCAAAATCAGCTTCCTTTGTGGCTTTCAGCAGTCACATGATATCTTCCAGATACTGTGATTACAGGTCTCAACAGGGAACAAGTAACTAATAAACTGGGTCACTAACTGTAGACTTCTAACTAATATTAAAGTCTAAATGATGATGCATCTCAACTGAGGGCCACCAGCCCATGTATTTTACAGGTACTGGCCAGGGGCAAAAAAAAATCATAAAACCCCAGTCCTCCCCTTGCCAGCAAACCAAAATTTGATCCACATTTGCATTTGGCCTCTAAACCTTTTATACATAAATGTAAAAAAATAGTTTTGTCCAGACTCAAAAGTATTAATGGTTTAAAAGCTAATGGTATAAAGATACATGGTATACAATCATAAGACCACGCACCATTCACTTTAAAGTAAGTTCTGAATTAGGGTAGCATTAATAAAATAATGCTTTATTTTACACAGCATATTGTTACAAAGAAAAAACATAAAATACCACCAGCTATATAGAAGACAAACTACATACCTCTAAAATTTGTGGAAGTACTGTAGTTGGGATGCCCAACGTTATAGGGAATGTGTATGCAAATGAAGCGGTTTGCTCACAGTGGTAAGCCAGATGCACAGTATGAAAGTATATGTTATTATATCCTAATTAAAATAAATAAAACCTGCATCCAAGTCTGATTTTCTAAGCAAGTAAATATATATATATATATATATGTATATATATATATATATATATATATATAGACACATACATACACTGTTCAAAAAAATGTAAATAACACTTTGAAAACACATCGGATTTCAATAAGGAAAAATATCATGCTGGATATCTATACTGATATGTACTAGGTAATGTGTTAGGAACAAAAGAATGTCACATCGTTTGATGGAAATGACAATGATCAACTTACAGAGGACTGAGTTCAAAGACACCCTGAAAAACCAAAGTTAAAAAATGATGCAGCAGGCTAGTCCATTTTACTGAAATGTAACTGCAGCAACTCAAAATGGTACTCTTTGGTACTCTTGGTTACTCTTGGTCGTTTGTATGGTCCCCACATGCTTGCATGCATGCCTGACATCCAGGCATACTCCTAATGAGAAAATGGATAGTGTCCTGGGGAATTTTCTCCCAGATCTGGACTAGGGCAGGGCATCACTGAGCTCCTGAACAGATTGAGGTGCAAGGTGCAACCTGGTGGTGTCGGATGGACTGAAACATAATGTCCCAGAGGTGTTCTACTGGATTTAGGTCAAGTGGGCATGGGGGAAATTCAACGGTATCAATTCCTTCATCCTCCAGGAACTGGCTGCATACTCTCGCCACGTGAGGCCAGGCATTGTCGTGTACCAGGAGGAACCCAGGAACCAGTGCACCAGCGTAGGGTCTGACAATGGGTCCAAGGATTTCATCCCTGTACATAATTGCAATCAGGGTGCTATTATCTAGCCTGTAGAGGTCTATGTGTCCCTACATGGATATGCCTTTCCAGACCATCACTGACCCACCACCAAACCGGCCATACTGAAGAATGTTACAGGCAGCATACTCCAGACCCTTTTATGTCTGTCAGATGTTCTTAGGGTGAACCTACTCTCACCTGTGACATGCACAGGGCGCCAGAGGCGGACCTACTAATTCTGGTGTTCAATGGCAAATGCAAAGCTAGTTCCACTCTGACGGGTAGTGAGCACAGGGCCCAGTAGAGGACATTGTGCCATCCTGGAGGAGTTGGACTTCCTGTGCAACCTCTATAGGTTCCAGGTATCACCTCATACTACCAGTAATGACACTGACCCCAGTGGATCCAAAAAGTCTAGACACCCCTGTTAAAATGTCATGTTTCTGGGTTGTAAACAAATGAGACAAAGATAAATCATTTCAGAACTTTTTTCACATATATTGTGACCTATAAACTGTACAACTCAGTTGAACAACAAACTGAAATCTTTTAGGTGGAGGAAAGTAAAAATCAAACACATGATCGGTGCGGCGGTGGGGGGGGGGGGGGGGTACAAGCACCAATCTTCCTGTATAGCTTTCAATAAAGCATCTGGCAGTCACTTCTCCTCATCTCCCTCCCGTGGCTGTCAGATGCTTTATTGAAAGCTATACAGGGAGATTGGTACTTGTACCTCCCCCCAACGCTGCACTGATCATCCCCGACTGTCCCCCTGTGTCCTCCCCTGGCTCCCCATCTGGCTCTGTGTGCTCCTCATTCTATGTCCGAGTCCCCCTCCAACTCCCTAGTGTGCTCCTTGCTCTCTTGGTCCTCCTCTGGTCCCCCCTTTGTCCTGGATCTGTCAGGATGGAGAGCGGAGGAAGGAGCCATATATATGTCATTTACCAGCTCCATCCTCTTCGAAATGCACAGTCAGTGATCACCGACTGTCCATTCATAACTAAGCATCGTAAACTTAGCATACAATGTTTCAGTTTATGAATGGAGAGGAGATTCTGTCTCCTGTCCATTCATCTTCAGTGCAGCTGAGGCTGCAGAGAAAGGGACTGGGGAATCTGTGTCCTTGGTCTCTTTCCCTGTCGCAAAGGGGATATGTCTCACCCCCCCAATAAATATTTAAAAGGTTAAATTGAAAATATAATAGAAAAGAAAAGAGAAGAAAAACACTGACACCCCCCCCCCAAAAAAAAAAGAAAGCATTGTAAAAAAAAAAATAACAACAATAAATTGTAAAAAATAATGAAGAAGATAAATTGTAAAAAATAAAATTGTAAAAAAAGGATAAACCAAGAAAAATGGTAAGAAAATGGAGGAAAAAGAAAAAAAAGGGGGGAAATGGGCCAATTTGCAGAGAAACACCAGTGTTTCTCTGCAAATTGGCCCATTTCCCCCCCTTTTTTTCCCTCCATTTTCTTACCATTTTTCTTGGTTTATCCATTTGCTTTAGGGGTGCTCCAGGGTGGATGGTTCTCCTTTTGCACTTCTTTTGACCTCTTTAATGACACAGGATCTTGGGCGCACTTGTGTAATCTCATTATTTTGACTTTTTTGTTGAGAATCCCGAGCACTGGCAAAGTCAACTAACCAATGCGAGTCCATCTACTGTTTTCTGTTTTTAACAAATAGTAATATTGGGATACATCTGATTGTTCTTTTGAGCCTTGTGAGTATTTTTTCAATTTTCTGTTCCTGTTCCTACCAAAGTATTTGTGTGGTTATCTCAATGTTGTAACATTATGTCTTCTGTTACCCATCAGATTCTCTGTAATTGTTACACCCACGCCCCTGAAGAAGGAGACTCTATAGCAGCTCCGAAACGCGTAGGGTGACTACATGTACTTAGATGATGTATAGACTCACGTTGTTCACAATATCATAAATGGTGTTTCTATACAGTTGTTATCTAGACATATTTCTTTTATGTATATTGTAACATTACTTTTGCTTTATGTAATAAAATATTTACTGTTTCTAACTAAGTTGTACGTGCCATTAAAATCCACCCCCAGGGGATTTTTGTTTATGAGCCAGAATAAATGGAGATTTTTTTTTCTGAAAATACTTGCCTATGTGTTTTTCTTCAAATAGAATAGTTTGTTTGTGAGTAAACAGGTACAATTTAAAAATACAATGTCAAATTAACAAGGGACACCAACCTCCTTGACCTTTAAAAATACAAGATAATGTTGTTGTGTAAACTTGACACTCACAAAAAAAAAAATTACGGAGATGACTAGAAAATAATTTCAAAATATTCCAAAAAAATACAAAAAAAGTACAAAAATTATTATGGATATCTGGCTTTATAAAAAAAAAAAGATTATTCATGAGATCAGGAGAAATAATAAAGAAAGAAGTTTGTGGGAACTCTGTGTGAATATGAGCAGCAAAACAACTTCATTCTTCTAGCATTGTAAAGAACAACAGAATGCGCTGCATTAAACTATCAAAACAAATTCAGCATGCTGAATGTGCTATGTCCATTACGAACGGTAGCTTTACCAGACCGATCACTTCCGTTTCATACTTGAATCAGAGCATGCATGAGTTTTCGTGCATCGGAATTGCATACACACATTTTTGAACATGAACCCTTTCTGACCAAAAAATTAAGAACATGCTCTCAATCTTTTGCTGGCCGAAATTCCGCCATCAAAAGTCCGATGGAGCATACACACGATCGCATTTTCTGACCAAAAGCTCTCATCGGACTTTTGCTTGTGGAATTTCCCATCGTGTGTACGGGGCATTAATAATACCTTGTCACTCAGTCCTTGTCAGCTCTTCTCTACTTTTAACTCTGCTTTGTGCCCCACCCTCTCTACCCGCTAACTCATTTACTGACCAAGAAATTGCCAATCACTTCAAAAACAAGATTGATGAATATTGCAAGGACACTTTCATGGTACAGCTATCTTCTCTAATTAACATACCCTGTCTAACAGCACATTCATCATTTTCCTATTTTGAACCAGCTACTACTAAATAGTTTACCAAACTTTTCTCAGATGCCCGTCTAACAAATTGGATCCTTTTCCCTTTCAACTACTATGGTCACCCTTTTCTTCTATCCTATACTCTCTTGCTCACATCTTCAATCTCTCCCTATCTACTGGCATCTTTCCCTCCCTTCTAAAGCATGCATAGATCACCCCCATACTTAAAAAAACCCTCAATGGATTTATCTCCTTGCTCCCATTCAACTCTTTTAAACCGCTTAGTCTGCAACCATTTGAGCTACAATCTTGCGGAAAACCATCTTGACCCCTTAGCTCTTGTACACACGGTCGGAGATTCCGACAACCAAATCCGTCGGATTTTGTCCGACGGATTTTGTCTGAAACTGTTGCATACACACGGTCAGACAAAGTTGTCGGAAAATCCAATGTGATTACGTTATTTCGTTACGACGGGACTACGTTCACGCTAGTAGCCAATAGCTTTAGTTTAGGAATTTGATCTGAGCATGCGTGGGACTTTGTCCGATCGGAATTCTCTACACATGATTGGAGTATGTCCGATCGGAGCCTTTTGTCGAAAAATTTTACCGGCACGTTGGAAAACTTGGTCCGTCGGATACTCCGACAGAAACAGTCCGATGCAGACCACACACAGTCAGGATATCTGCCAAACTGGTCCGATCGGACACATTCCGTCGGAATCTCTGACCGTGTGTACAAGAGCTTACAGTCTAGCTTTCGCTCCCAGTACTCTACAGAAACTGCAATACTAAAACACACTAACAATTTACTAACTGCTAAAATCAATGGCCTCTACTCCATACTCTTACTACTAGACATCTCTGTGGCCTGTGATACTTCCAGCTCCTTCTCAATAAACTCCACAACATTGGCCTCCCTGATTCTGCTCTTTCTTTGTTATCCTCCTATCTTTCACAGAGCTCCTTCAGTGTTACTTATAACTCTGTCTCCTCCTCTCCACTTCCTCTTTCTGTAGGGGTCCCCCAAGGCTCTGTTTTTGGACCCCTTATCTTCTCTATCTGCACCTCCTCCCTTGGTCACTGAATAACCTCCCACGGCTTGCAATATCATCTCTATGCTAATGACACCCAAATCTATCTCTTGTAGAGATAGATTTTACTTGTAGACTTCACCTCAGTAACATCTCTAAAATTCACCCCTTTTTAACAGATGAAATCACCAAGCTACTCATTCATTCTTTTGTTATCTTTCGCCTTGATTATTGCAACTCCCTTCTCATAGGCCTACCTCTGCATAGGACATCCCCTTTTCATTCTATCATGAATGCTGCTGCCAGACTCATCTACCTTACCAACCGCTCAATGTCCGCCACTCCTCTCTGCCAGTCCTGGTTGCCTAGAAATTTTAACTCAAAATACTAACAGCATACAAAGCCATCCACAAGACCTCCTTCTCTCAAGCTCTCTTGTATCCAGGATTTCTTCAGAGCCTCTCCTATTCTCTGGAATGCTCTACCTCAATCTGTCCTGCTATCTTCTACTCTGGCTGCCTTTAGGTAATCCCTGAAAACTCATCTCTCCAGGGAAGCCTATCACGCCTCCAATTAACCACTTTAAGACCGGACCATTTTGCTGGTAAATGACCAGAGGTCTTTTTACACTTTGGCACTGCGCTGCTTTAACTGGTAATTGCGCGGTCATGCAATGTTGTACCGAAACAAAATTTGCGTCCTTTTCTTCCCACAAATAGAGCTTTCTTTTGATGGTATTTGATTGCCTCTGCGATTTTTATTTTTTGCGATATAAACGTAAAAAGACCGCAAATTTTGAAAAAAAATGATATTTTCTACTTTTTGTTATTAGAAAAATCCAATAAACTCAATTTTAGTCATACATTTAGGCCAAAATGTATTCAGCCACATGTCTTTGGTAAAAAAAAAGTCAATAATTGTATATTTATTGGTTTGCGCAAAAGTTGTCACATCTACAAACTAAGGTACGTTTTCTGGAATTTACGCAGCTTTTATTTTATGACTGCCTATCTCATTTCTTGAGGTGCTAAAATGGCAGGGCAGTACAAAACCCCCCCAAATGACCCCATTTTGGAAAGTAGACCCCCTAAGGAAATTGATAAGAGGCATGTTGAGCCCATTGAATATTTTATTTTTTTGCCTCAAGCGATTGAATAATGACAAAAAAAAAATTTATTTATTTTTTTTACACAAAGTTGTCACTAAATGATATATTGCTCACACATGCTATGGGCATATGTGAAATGACACCCCAAAAAAAATTCTGCTGCTTCTCCTGAGTACGGGGATACCACATATGTGGGACTTTTTGGGAGCCTAGCCGCGTACGGGGCCCCGAAAACCAAGCACCGCCTTCAGGCTTTCTAAGGTCGTAAATTTTTGAGTTCACTTCTCACTACCTATTACAGTTTTGAAGGCCATAAAATGCCAAGATGGCACAAAACCCCCACAAATGACCCCATTTTAGAAAGTAGACACCCCAAGCTATTTGCTGAGAGGCATGTTGAGTTCATGGAATATTTTATATTTTGCCACAAGTTGCGGGAAAATTACAAACTTTTTTTTTTTTTTTTTTTTTTTCACAAAGTTGTCACTAAATGATATATTGCTCATGCATGCCATGGGCATATGTGAAATAACACCCCAAAATAAATTCTGCTGCTTCTCCTGAGTACGGGGATACCACATATGTGGGACTTTTTGGGAGTCTAGCTGCGTACGGGGCCCCGAAAACCAAGCACCGCCTTCAGGCTTTCTAAGGGCGTAAATATTTGACTTCACTCCTCACTACCTATTACAGTTTTGAAGGCCATAAAATGCCAAGATGGCACAAAACCCCCACAAATGACCCCATTTTAGAAAGTAGACACCCCAAGCTATTTGCTGAGAGGCATGTTGAGTTCATGGAATATTTTATATTTTGCCACAAGTTGCGGGAAAATTACAAACTTTTTTTTTTTTTTTTTTTTTTTCACAAAGTTGTCACTAAATGATATATTGCTCACGCATGCCATGGGCATATGTGAAATGACACCCCAAAATAAATTCTGCTGCTTCTCCTGAGTACGGGGATACCACATATGTGGGACTTTTTGGGAGCCTAGCCGCGTACGGGGCCCCGAAAACCAAGCACCGCCTTCAGGCTTTCTAAGGGCGTTACAGTTTTGAAGGCCATAAAATGCCAAGATGGCACAAACCCCCCCCCAAATGACCCCATTTTGGAAAGTAGACACCCCTAAATTTAGGGGTACACTAGTGAGACTAGGTAATAAATGGCGGGTGCCCTGAAACTATAAAAAAATAACTAACCAACCAGCGTCACCTGTAACAGTTATATGGTGATCACTGGTGAAAGGGTTAACTAGGGGGCAATCAGGGGGCTTTATGCGGTAGTATATGGGGGTCCCTGGCGCTATAAAAAGCTGCGGCGAACCTAAATACCTAACTGCCGTCACCTGTGACACTAATACAGCGATCAGAAAAACGATCGCTTATTAGGCTGGGTTCACACTGGAGCGATGCGGGAACGCCACGAATGCGCGGCGGGTTCCCGCATCGCATGCCTCCCGGCGGCAGTTCACACTGCCCTATGCGAACTGCTGGGAGTGTCAGTGAAATGTTAATGACACCCCCAGATCAGTTCGCATATCGCAGTGCGATCTGCAAACTTGGATCGCATGGTGTGAACACCCATGCGATCCGATTCTGCTGCGGACCAAAAAAGGGTCCCGTGCGAGTTTGCGGCGGGTGCGGCGGGTGCGACACGAATTCAGCCATACTATCTGTATAGCTGAACTCGAATCGCACAGAGATCGGATGTGATTTGCACTGCAGTGCGGTGCAAATCACATCCGTTCTCATAAACCGCTGCAATGTGAACCCAGCCTTAGTGACACTGGCGACGGGGGGTGATCACGGGGTTAAACCTTTATTGGGGGGGTTAGGGGGGTACCTTAGAACTAAAGGGGGCTAACCCTAACTGCCCTAACAGTTATTAGTCACAAATGACACCCGCCGGGTGATCAGGGGGTTAAACCTTTATTAGGTAATAAATGGCGGGTGCCCTGAAACTATAAAAAAATAACTAACCAACCAGCGTCACCTGTAACAGTTATATGGTGATCACTGGTGAAAGGGTTAACTAGGGGGCAATCAGGGGGCTTTATGCGGTAGTATATGGGGGTCCCTGGTGCTATAAAAAGCTGCGGCGAACCTAAATACCTACCTGCCTAACTAGCGTCACCTGTGACACTAATACGGCGATCAGAAAAATGATCGCTTATTAGGCTGGGTTCACACTGGAGCGATGCGGGAACGCCACGAATGCGCGGCGGGTTCCCGCATCGCATGCCTCCCGGCGGCAGTTCACACTGCCCTATGCGAACTGCTGGGAGTGTCAGTGAAATGTTACTGACACCCCCAGATCAGTTTGCATATCGCAGTGCGATCTGCAAACTCGGATCGCATGGTGTGAACACCCATGCGATCCGATTCTGCTGCGGGCCAAAAAAAGGGTCCCGTGCGAATTTGCGGCGGGTGCGGCGGGTGTGGCGGGTGCGGCGGGTGCGGCGAATGGCTGAACTCGAATCGCACAGAGATCGGATGTGATTTGCACTGCAGTGCGGTGCGAATCACATTCGTTCTCATAAACCGCTGCAATGTGAACCCAGCCTTAGTGACACTGGCGACGGGGGGTGATCACGGGGTTAAACCTTTATTGGGGGGGTTAGGGGGGTACATTAGAACTAAAGGGGGCTAACCCTAACTGCCCTAACAGTTATTACAGTCACAAATGACACCAATGCAAAAAAAAAAAAAAAAAAAAATGACATTGGTGTCACTGTGACTGGGGGGCAGGGGTAATTGGGGGGGTGATCGGGGGGTAAAGGGGGGGTGTGAGTGTGCCTGGCATGTTCTACTGTTTGTGTAGAGTGTTGGTGCAACTCACCGATCCGTTCTCCTCCGTGTCGGAACGAAAAATACCGACACGGAGGAGAGAATACATCACTTCCTCTCCTCACAGGAGAGGAAGTGATGTCACGAAGGATTTTCATTCGTCGGGAGCGATCGTGAGGGGGTGGCCATGAATGAATGGCCGTCCCCTCGTCCGGGATCGCTCCCGCACGAAAACCGACCGCCGCAGGCACCGGGCGGGGGCCCGATCGGGCCCCCGACCCGCGGGAAGGCAGGGACGTACATGTACGCCCTTATGCCTGCCCGTGCCATGCTGTCGACGTACATCGTCGTGCGGCGGTCGGCAACTGGTTAAGAACAGAACTTTTAACTCTTCCATCAAGCTCATCCCCCACAGTTATGACATTGTGTACCACTTGTTCTACCCTACTAGATTATGAGCAGGACCCTCTTAACCTTCTTGTATTCTATTGTATTTTGACTGTACTGTCACCTTGAGATTGTAAATCTCTGCGCAAACTGTTAATGCTATATAAATCTTGAATAATAATAATAAAAATAATAATACATACACTTTTTTTTCCTTGGGTACCAGAGTAACTGTGAAAAAGTTGCGTGGGTACTCCTTTAATGACTACTGTCCAGAACACAGCATGTAATCATATTTCAATGCAGTCACTGTAGAACATGGTGTGACATTCAGAATCATGTGACAGCAACAGCTCATACATGGAAATGTGTTTCTGCAGGCAGCAAACAATGAAGGATTACCCTTTCCTGTATATGCTGCATAGGAGTTTGCAGTGCTTTAGATCATGTAGAAAGATGGAGCCCCCTTTTTGCCAATATAGGGGACTTATTAAGTTCTCTTTGTGGCAAGTAAAACGATAGCAAATGATGAAAGCAATGCATTGTTTTAACTTTAAAACAGACACATGGAACATACCACAGTAAGTTTTAGGTTACTAAAAACATTGATATATGTGATATTCAAGCCTGTAATATTGAAGCTGTACTTGAGATGTAAAATTGCAGCAATTGTACATAATAACAGTCCTAGTGATAAACTGGCCCCTTGGAATTAATTTTCTTTGCCATGTTTTTACTAGTACCAACTGTGAAAAAATGCATATAATAATATAAATCCCTCAGGACAATCTGTTTCTATAGTAACGCAATGCCATTACAAACACATAAACTAGATAAGACAGTTCTGAAATACTAAACAAGCAAATAAAGATAATCCACTGGCATTTGCAGGTTGATACTGCCAAAATGTGATGAAAGTGAAAGAATATAAACTGCAAACCTTTCTCATAAAAAAAAGTGTTAAGCATTTTGAAAACTATAAATTCTTCTTTACCTAACGAGAAATGGTCCCATTGATGCTAAAATTAAGATAATGATAGTATGAAGCATTTACTGCCAAGTAAAACAAAGCAAGTACATAAGCATAAAAAAAAGATGTGTATATATACAGAAATCATATCATCACATTTTCATAAATCCTTCAAATATGATCTCTGATGGGAACCATCTGTAAAAAAAGAGAAGTTTTTTCAACTCTTGCAGTCATACAGCAGGTCAATGTTCCTGCAAACGGAGATGAACTGGGCTTGTTTAACACTGTAATGCAGCAAGCTATAATAATGTGTAACATGCACAGGGGTGGACTGACCATTCAGCCCCTCAGGCACTGCCCGAGGGCCCCGGGCCACTAGGGGGCCCCATCAGAGTTGCCAACCTCAGTAAAACCAGGGACAGTATGTCAAAATCTGTGTTTTTTTTTTACATCTGCCTCTGAAATGTTCCTTACCGACATCCTTTTGGTCTAAAAATCCAGAGATTATAGCTGCCCCACCTCTCCAGTACCTTCTCAGCCAATAGAAACATATCTGTGTATATTGTGTGTACATGTATGTGTAGCCTGTGTGATTGTATACTGTGTGCGTGTTTGTGTATACTGTGTGCCCCCATAACCTCTGATTGCATGGGGGCCCCATAATCTCCTATTGCCCGGGAGCCCCATGAGTTGTCAGTTCACCCCTGAACATGCAGTAAATCACATCAACCATTTCAATTTTTATTCACTGCAGTCCATGAACGTTAATGTAAGGAATACCAAGTGTAGCCACCCAATGACAGCAGAGATGACCAGTTTAGTATCGCTGTATTTAGCAAACTGCAATCAGACTAAGTATGATCACAATAAGATTAATAATGCACACAGCACCAATCCAACTTCAATAGACTATAAGCAAAGCAAAAGTGAAAAATAAACATGCCGGTCAAGCACTGAACTATATATGTTATATACAAGTTTGAAGGAAGCTTACATAAACAGGGCATGAGCAGGGGTAGGACTGAGTACAGGCTACCAGATACAGGGTATAGGATAAGGCAGAGATCAGCAGGCAGGTATATGGCTAACAGGCAAAACACTGAAGCAATGAGGTAAATCAAGGAAGGGTTTATATAACTTTCCAGCAACCAGCATCAGGTGGAGCTTAGTTACTAGGATCTGCTGGGAGACACCCACTGGTGACCACTAGAACTGCACTTTTGCCATCAGCAGGTGAGCCAAATCCTAACATTTAATTTCTGTTGTTTCAGCTCTTTCTGTTGTTAAATAAGTCTGTAAGTGGCAACAGCATATATGAAAAGAGCATCTGTGGAGTTCTCATATTTTCTGAATCACAAAATAGCTAGATGAAGTTATATCTGATTGTTGTTTTCACACTAAACACGATCCACACATGTGCCCAGGCTATGAGATTAAAAGGATTATTCAAAGCAATGTCTTCTGTCAGTCCTTAACAGTGGCGACCGATGAAACTTTTTTGGGGGGGGGGGGGCAGCAGCAAACAGTGCCACCACCACCCCCCCATCGGTCGTTCGGCTATTTCCAGAGTATTTACCCCATCTATTGGCGGGCAGTGCTTCTCCCTGGCTTCCCCTGCTCTCCGCAGCATCACGGCAGTGCCAACTTTCCCTGCTCTCTGTGGGTATCATGGCAGCTTCCCCTTCCCCTGCACTCCGTGACTTTCGTTTGTTCCCTTCTCCTTGGCGGGCAATAGGGACGCTTCTCTTTTCAGCCAATCAGGAAACAGGTCCCATACCCGCTTCCTGATTGGCCAGGAGGAATATTAGTGTTTCAGTAGTGAATATTCATTCACTATTGTAACACACCTGGGTGGGCTCATACTGCAATGTTCTGCCCCCTGAGCCCACCCTATTTTGAAGCCTATTAAAACCTCTAACTCTAATCAAGTGTTTCAAAAAAACATCCTCCCCATTACAATTGAACTGAAAGGGGCCAGATGCATGGATAGACGGGGTGGTAGTAGCTACGGGCCTCTGGTCCTTAATACAGCTTTTCATTCATACTGTAATGTCCACATATGAAGCATAAGCTGGGGCAGCACACAAAATTTCTTCAACTGATAAAAATATTCTCCTGCAGTCAACTTACAATGTAATTTTCACAATCAGTGATATAGGCCACTGTTTGTTAAACTATGAGCTGGGACCCACATTGGGTCACAGTTCTGTTTGTGATGGATCGTCAAATAACTGTGTTGTAAACATAGCTGAATTTAGGCAAGCACAAAATCAGTGACGAGCGCTATACAGTGGTGTATCATCCATACGGATGAGCTGAACACCCCCCAGTTCAGTTCACAGCAGAACATGCGAATAGGCAAAAAATTTGTTCGAACACCGTTAAAGTCTATCGGACGCGAACGTGAAAATCAAAAGTGCTTAATTTAAAGGGGACATGTACAGTTGCAAAAAAAAAGTATGTGAACCCTTTTGGAATGATATGGAATATCGGTCATAAAATGTGATCTGATTTTCATCTAAGTCACAACAATAGACAATCACAGTCTGCTTAAACTAATAAGACACAAATAATTAAATGTTACCATGTTTTTATTGAACACACCATGTAAACATTTGCAGTGCAGGTAGAAAAAGTATGTGAACCCTTGGATTTAATAACTGATTGAACCTCCTTTGGCAGCAATAACTTCAACCAAACGTTTCCTGTAGTTGCAGATCAGACGTGCACAACGGTCAGGAGCAATTCTTGACCATTCCTCTTTACAGAACTGTTTCAGTTCAGCAATATTCTTGGGATGTCTGGTGTGAATCGCTTTCTTGAGGTCATGCCACAGCATCTCAATCGGGTTGAATTCAGGACACTGACTGGACCACGACAGAAGGTGTATTTTCTTCTGTTTAAGCCATTCTGTTGTTGATTTACTTCTATGCTTTGGGTCGTTGTCCTGTTGCAACACCCATCTTCTGTTGAGCTTCAGCTGGTGGACAGGTGGCTTTAAGTTCTCCTGCAAAATGTCTTGATAAACTTGGGAATTCATTTTTCCTTCGATGATAGCAATCCATCCAGGCCCTGACGCAGCAAAGCAGCCCCAAACCATAATGCCCCCACCACCATACTTCACAGTTGGGGTGAGGTTTTGATGTTGGTGTGCTGTGCCTCTTTTTCTACACACATAGTGCTGTGTGTTTCTTCCAAACAACTCAAATTTGGTTTCATCTGTCCACAGAATATTTTGCCAGTACTGTTTTGGAACATCTTGTGCAAACTGTAAATGTGCAGCAATGTTTTTTTTGGACAGCAGTGGCTTCCTCTGTGGTACCCTCCCATGGAATCCATTCTTGTTTAGTGTTTTACGTATCGTAGATTCGCTAACAGGGATATTAGTATATGCCAGAGACTTTTGTAAGTCTTTAGCTGACACTCTAGGATTCTTCTTCACCTCATTGAGCAGTCTGCGCTGTGCTCTTGCAGTCATCTTTACAGGACGCCCACTCCTAGGGAGAGTAGCAGCAGTGGTGAACTTTCTCCATTTAGAGACAATTTGTCTTACCGTGGACTGATGAACAGCAAGACTTTTGGAGATACTTTTATAACCCTTTCCAGCTTTATGCAAGTCAACAATTGTTAATTGCATGTCTTCTGTGAGCTCTTTTGTGTGAGGCATCATTCACATCAGGCAATGCTTCTTGTGAAAAGCAAACCCAGAACTGGTGTGTGTTTTTTATAGGACAAGGCAGCTGTAACCAACACCTCCAATCTCATCTCATTGATTGGGCTCCAGTTGGCTGACACTACTCAAATTAGCTCTTGGAGATCTCATTAGTCTATGGGTTCACATACTTTTTCCACCGGCATTGTGAATATTTACATGGTGTGTTCAATAAAAACATGGTAACATTTAATTCTTTGTGTGTTATTCGTTTAAGCAGACTGTGATTGTCTATTGGTCCTTAGTATGCCTGTAAAGTAGTGCATCTTTCCCATGTTTATAACAGTGCCACAACAAAATTACATTTCTAACAGAAAAAAATTAATTTAAAACTGCTCGCGGCTGTAATGTATTGTCAGATCCCGAAAATATAGATAAAATTACCAAAAATATAAAAAAAAAATTGTGGATGTCACCCCCAAAATCCATATTAGGCCCTTCAGGTCTGGTATGGATATTAAGGGGAACCCTGCACCCATTTTATTTTTTGAATGGTGTGGGGGTCCCCAAGGCCCCCAGGCACTATATACTCTGAACAGCAGTATATGCCATATACTATATGGCCTGCCCTATATACTCTGCAGAAAATTGGGCCTTTGGTGGTAAGCCCTCACAGTTACTCTTGTTCGGCACAGGTATGGGCCCTGCGTTGAAATATTATATGAAAAACTGTAATTACATGCCCCTGTTAAACGGGCAGAAAAATTGGGCCTTGGTCAGTGGTGGTGGTGCCACAACCCTGTAAGCCCTCACAGATACCCTTGTTGGGCGCAGAAACGGCCCTGCATTGAAATATTATAGCAGCTATTGTAAATACATGCCCCTGTTAAACAGGGGCAGAAAAACTAGGCCTTGGGCAGTGGTGGTGGTGCCAAAACACTGTAACCCCTCACAGATACTCTTGTTGGGCACAGAAACTGGCACTGCTGTGAAATATTACATCAAAAATTTGAATTGCATGCCCCTGTTAAACAGGGGCAGAAAAACTGGGCCTTTGGCGGTGGTGGTGGTGCCCTAAACCAAAATATTGTTGGAAGCTAGCATCATCAAGATTGAGGAGGAATAGGATAGTCAGCATAGGCAGTCTTCAAGGAATCCCACATCCATAGCAATTTCAATCAGTTACATCAGCATCAGGTGCTTGCCTACAATCAAGCATGGTGGTGTCATGGCCTGGGGCTGCATGAGTGCTACTGGCACTGGGGAGCTACAGTTCATTGAGGGAACCATGAATGCCAACATGTACTGTGACATACTGAAGCAGAGCATGATCCCCTCCCCTCGGAGACTGGGCTGCAGGGCAGTATTGTAACATGATACCAACCCCAAGCACACCTCCAAGATGGCCACCACTTTGCTAAAAAAGCTGAGGGTAAAGGTGATGGACTGGCCAAGCATATCTCCATACCTAAACCCTATTGAGCATCTACGGGGCATCCTCAAACAGGAGGTGGATGAGCGCAAGGTCTCTAACATCCACCAACTCCATGATGCCATCTTGGAGGAGTGGAAGAGGACTCCAGTGGCAACCTGTGAAGCTCTGGTGAACTCCATGCCCAAGAGGGTTAAGGAAGTGCTGGAAAATAATGGTGGCCACACAAAATATTGACACTTTGGGCCCAATTTGGACATTTTCACTTAAGGGTGTACTCACTTTTGTTTCCAGCAGTTGAGACATTAATGGCTGTCTGTTGAGTTATTTTGAGGGGACAGCAAATTTACACTGTTACACAATCATTACACTCACTACTTTACATTGGAGCAAAGTGTTATATCTTCAGTGTTGTCACATGAAAAGATATAATAAAATATTTACAAAAATGTGAGGGGCGTACTCACTTTTGTGAGATACTGTATATACATATATATATATATATATATATATATATATATATATATATATATATATAAATGTATATATATATATATATATATATATATATATATATATATATATATATATATTATATATATATCAAATACACTGCCACTAACTGAATAACCTGTCTGCTTAATCAAACTCAAGCTATCTCTCTGTCCACGTCAAAAACACTACACACAGTCGCCGTGTAAGCAGCCTTATATAGTGTGGGGCGTGGACTTAGTCCCCCTGAGCCATGATTGACCAAAGGCACCCTGCTTTGGCCAATCATCATACAGCAATGCACTGCTAACTCAGGGGGTTTAATTCCTGCTGCAGCATGTGTACACCTTTGGCTGCTGCCACAGCATTACCTGATTTAAACCCATGATTGCCGCGCAGTGATTGGGACACGGTAGTATGACAATTAGAGATTTAAATCAGGAGTGAGGAGGTGACACTGTGCCCAGTGATCTTTGACTTCTCCCATGTTGTTCAGGTAGATCTCCATCTCTTTAAGGTTGCCTACTCCTGCTTTAGAGTAAGGAGAGTCAACAAGGCTTGTAGGTCTCTAGGGGGACCTATCGATCAATTCTTGTTAATTATGGGTTGCTCTCAAGGGTCCTTGCTTCTCCCCATAGTACTCTGGTATGTTCTCCCCAATGTAGTTAGGCAGGTGAAAAATAAATAGAGAGACAGCCTCTCATAGTGTAAAAATCCTTATGTACTGTAGGTTTATTCATAAAATAACAAGTGTATAAAAAAGCGTCACTGAATATAATGTTTATAAAAATCAGCCCTATAAGGTATGCTAAAAGACACCCCCTAAGCTCTGGCATGCATTCCACTAGCTGGGCCGGAAGCGACGCAAGGGTATTCCGGCTTCATGCATTTCGTCAATGATTAGCAACGTCCTCAGAAGCAGCTTACTACGTTGGGGAGAACATACCGGAGTGCAATGGGGAGAAGCAAGGACCCTTGAGCGCAACCAGGAATCAACATGAAAACATGATAGGTCCCCCTAGCCACCTATAATCCTTGTTGACTCTCCTTACTGTAAAGTAAGGGGGGTCACTGACATCTGGTGACTGCGGCGTGCATCCATTACAGCATGTGGTGTAATATACAGGGGGAAACCCGAGAATTAAACACGGAGCACCCAAGATATCACTAAAGATTTTTTTTTTTTTTGCACCTTCTTTGCACTATGTCACTCTTTCAAAATGTTTGAAAAACATATGGCATAAACTGTAATTTCATTTTTCTCTCAAAGATTTTCATATGTTTTTTTCTAGCTTTCAATGCCATCTATACTATTATAAGGAATGTCATACATTAAAGGCCTATTAATAACCCAACTTTACACCCTATTCTTTGGTCATTTTGTCAAGCACCGTATGTCAGTTATTACAGAATGATAATAGCAAGCAGCAGAGCTTCTTTGGAATTATTAAAGGACATCTTTTGACATTCGATGCAAATTTCTGTTATTATATGGTGGTAATAGAAATTGACTTACCTAGAAACTGGGGTAACGTAATTGCCTGGGAAAACTCCAGATGTGCCATTCCGAAGGGATGTGCCTTTGAACCAGCCATCTTGGCATTTTTCTATGACTCTGTACATTTCTCCCTTACGCAACTCCAGCTCATCATTCTTCTGGGGCTTGTAAGCATATAGGGCTAAATATCTGTATAGAGATTGAATAGACTTAATATTCTGATATAAATTTATAAGGCAAGTATAAACATAGACATTCTTATTAAAATAAACCAATGTGTCTCCCAAGTCTAAAACACTTGTCTACATTGAGCCATCTACATAATGGATCAGTGTAGAGAAATATTTGAATAAGTATTCTCCCTAAAATAAATGTGCAATGTGAGATGCATAAGTATTGATACTGGTGTCTTGTGTTTTAGCTCAGGGAAGGGCCAAACTTCTAAATAGTGCAAGAAACGAAAAACAAGAGCACCGATTGAAATTCTCTTTTTAAATTTTAGTTATTTCAATGAATGCGTACAGTATCACAAATACCTGTTAATAAAAATAAACAATCAATGGTTTTGACATAATAAATTATAGAGCATTTGCAAAAATATCTCATTACTTTCTTTGGGTCAGGTTTTGAGATGTGTATGTACAGTACTCAGCATAAATGAGTACACCCCTTTTGAAAAGTAAGATTTTAATCAATATCTCAATGAACACAAGAACAATTTCCAAAATGTTGACAATACTGAGTTATATAGAACATTTGTTTAGCTCCGTTACATGAAAGTAAGATTAGTAATATAACTTTGATTACAAAATCTTCCATTTTACTCAAATTAATTGATGCAAAAATGAATATACCCCACAACAAAAACTACTACATATATTATTTTGACCTCCATGATTTGTAAGGACAGCAAGTCTTCTAGGCATGGAATGAACAAGTTGGCGACATATTGCAACATCTATCTTTTTCCATTTTTCAAGAACAACCATTTTTTGAGCCTGGATGGAGAGTGTTGCTCGACTTGTCTCTTCAGAATTACCCCTACCCTGGTAGCAAGGATATCTTGCCACAAATTTGTGGCAGTATTGAATTGTAAGTCTGTTAACTAGCTGCACATTTTCACTAGCAAATTGTACACTTGCAGAGCACTTGAAGCAAAAAAGTTCTGGTTGACGCTTTTCCAATTTGTAGCAAATTTGCATGGCAAGTCTCTAGCAAGAGCAAAGTTGCAGTGGTAAGTCTACAGCATGAAAATTCAGCCACAGTGACCCTGGTGGCGGGATGACTATAGCACAACATAACTGAACCAGAACTTGCGTCAGACTTGCAGAATGTTTACAAAGAAAGCTGATCTGGAGTCATGCAATGTGGACTTGCTGCAATTGTGCGACCAACTTGTGAATCCTGGCAAGTATAGCAATAGCAAATAGTCATTTTCAAACTTGCATACTGGGTAGGTGTTTGATTGGATTTAGATCAGGAGACACACTTGGCTGAATCACTTTCACCTTGTTCTTCTTGAGAAATGCAGCAGTGGCCTTAGATGTGCGTTTTGGATCATTGTCATGTTGGAAAAGTGCATGACGACCAAGGGCATGGAGTGATAGTAGCACCTTCTCTTTCAATATATAGCAGTACATCTGTGAATTCATGATACCTGTGATGAAATGCACCTCTCCAACACCAGCAGCACTCATGCAGCCCCACAGAAGGACACTGCCACCACCATGCATTTTTCTTTGTGCTCCTCACCTTTGCAACGCTGTAAAATTTTGAAGCCATCAGTTCCAAAAACATTTATCTTAGTCTCATCACCATCATCAGTCTTCTTTTTTTCAGCATGGGCATGGGCCCTGGCAAATTCCAGGTGGGCTTTTTTGCGCATGGGCTTTAGGAGAGGCTTTGTTCCTGGACGACACCCATACAGGAAAATCCTCTGCAATGTATGCCATATTGTTTCACAGGAAACAATCACCCCAGTTTAGCTTTCTACTTCTTTAGCTAACTGCAGTGAACTTTGATGGCAACTTTCTTCAACCCTTCTCTTTAGAAGATGCTCCTGTTGAGGTGTTAACTTCTGTGGACAGCCTGGCCATCTCTATGAGATGGTTACAGTTCCATCTTTGTTACATTTTTTGTATTACTTTTGCTACAGTATTCTAGCTGATAAGTAAAGCTTTCCTGATCTTTTTTGTAGCCTTCACCTTTCTAGTGAAAATAAATTATTTTCTTTCTTTCTCAGGCCTTGTGACATTTCTCTTCCATGCGGTGCCATTGCTGACAGCATGAAATGGAAGGGGTTTTCCTTGTTAAGTAACACCCTTTTATAGACAACTGTCTGCTGGACATCTGTTTAATGAAAAAAATTACTCACCTGTAGTTGATTTCTTGTTGATTAGGATTATGTTGTCTAAAATTTAGCTTTGCTTCTGAAGCTGGCCATACATTATACAATTTACTTGTTCAATTTCCATTATATTTACCTTCAACTGTGTAGTACAAGGGCCTGCCGGACTGCATACAAAATTGAAAGTGTTTAGTCATATTATATGGTTTTGGTAAATCTAAAGGAAAGTTGTAGAAGAAAATTGCATAATGTTTGGCCAACCTAATACTTCCACTGGGGTGTATTCATTTTTGCAACATGGTGTTGAATGAATTTGTTAGGAAAAATACTTTTTTTGTGTGTGCAAATTAACAAATCTCGGTTGCAATCAATAGCCTGCATTTGTTGGAGTATTTTTTAGTATAGTGTCCCATAGGAAATGTTGATTCTGAAAGGTAAGTAAAGGTTCTCTGACAAATCTATTGGGGTATACTTATTTATGCTGAGCACTATATGTACTGTAAGCTTATAAACTGGTACTGTTCTTTCAAATGCAGAAACAAATTGCATTGGTTGTTGTAGGTTATAGCCATTCATTTTTACCTACCGTATTTTATTTTTGTAGCCTATGTAACCTATCCCTTGTTTTGTATTTGGCAACCCGATATACCATGTTATGATGAATGTTGCTACAATTCATGCTGGACTAGAGCTGGGAAAGCTCCTGATACATCATGGGAACAGAGCTTCTGCAACTGTTTGTATTCTGAGGGTTACAAGTAACCTTATATGCAAGCTTATAACATGCTGAAGGAGTGGCTTCACGCGTAAGCCAAGGTTCATGTTAGTGATGTACACAACACATAAAGGCTCAGAGACATAGTAAGTACTGAGTGCTTGTTTACATCAAATACATGTAACTTTTGCAAGCGTTGGACAATAATGACGCATGCACCAGATGCATGCAAAGTTTGATGCACTAGACATACGTGGTGACAAACCCTATTCATCCAAGGCTATTAGTAAATGCAGATCAATGCATCAAATGCGAGAAATTTTTCACATTTCTTTGACTATATTCTGAAGAAAATATGTATTTTTCCTTGTCATTTGTTCTATGTGTGCTGCAGAATGCATGAGAATGCATAACAAGACACACACTGTGAATCAATCCCAAGTACTTTTCTTTTCTAGAAAAGTTGGAGATTTTTTGTTGCAAAGGCAAACGTTTTTTTTTTTATCTTGATGCATTTTTTGCATTAACATAAAAAAAACTTGTGTGTAGCAGCCTCCCCAGCACCCCCTAGTTACTTAACTGAGCCCCTTTTCTCTCCAGGGATGTCCATGAGTGTCTAAGCCATCTGGGGCACCATTGGCTCCTGTGGCTGTCAAAGCCAGTCAGTCAATCAGGGGAGATTAGGTGGGGCCAGGTTGGGGCTCCATGTCTGAATGGATACACAGAGCTTTGTCTCGGCTCCAGTGCCTCCATAGCAAGTAGCTGGCTGAGGGGGCACTCAATAGGAGGAAGGGACTAGGAGCAGTACAAAACCAACTGCACAGAGGAGGTAAGTATAACATGTTTGTTATTAAAAAACAATACAAAAAAAAAACCTTTACAATCACTTTAAGTACTGCTTAGTGGACATCGTTGTTAAGGAACTGTGACTATGTAGAATTGTTTGTTGCAAGCTCCTAATTCAAAGTGTATGTTCATTATATCTAAATATTGATTTCCAATAATAACAACATTTCAATGTGTTTATTCTCCTTCATCATACTGTAAAGGTATTATGATAAAGAGACTGGATGAATGAATAGATAGCATAAAAGGATATATTCCTCAAATGTAACGTTCCCATATTTAGCTTCTACTATCTGCTTACATTTTATACAGGTGACTGGACTTATTAGATACCATTCTTTTTCCCATACTATCTCCCCTGCTATTATAATTATGTTACTATCCTACACTATAACCTAATGAAATCCTTCACATTATTTTTCTCCTCTATGACTGTACCTGATGTACTGGAACATAAAAGAAGAAAACACTTCCATCCTTCACTCTTATGACCCTGTTGTCTCAATTGCAGCATTGATGGTGCACACATTGTATTGTATTATTTCATTAAAAATGAACTAACTATTAATGTTAGTGAGCAACTAGATGGCAGAGGCAAAGCTGTTTTAATTTAACCAAATGGAATAACCCAGGTTAATTACCCTCAGTCAACTCTGCAAAATTGGAAACAGTAAGTGTTATTTAAATGTGCACTTAGCTACAAGGTAGAAGATCAAATGAGTACTACGGTAGTAGAAAAACAAAAACAAAGCAATATAACATATATTATTGTGCATACAATTCTGCTTTTTAGGGCTGGTATAGCATGTGTGTTAGAGTCCATTGTAAATCAGCAGTGAGGGGAGGTCCATTCTGTTGTAGCAACACAAATAACTGTTTACCGTTTCTTTAATTGAAATGTAGGCAATTACTTTATATATGTATACATTATAAAAAGTTGTATGTATGACGCTGCTTGTAACCTGAAGAGTGGATCACTCCCACAGATGAATACGCAATAGATAATATTATGTTGCTGTAGATAAAAAGTTATATTGCTGTAAGTGGCGTGTTCCGCCACCTGAAGGGCGACTGGGAGTCAAAAACAGGTGGACGTCGTCCTATGTTCATCACGCGTAAGGTGGGGCTTTTGGTACGCACTTATGTTACTTCCAG
The DNA here is from genome assembly GCF_037356315.1 of Lithobates pipiens. Classification (NCBI taxonomy): domain Eukaryota; kingdom Metazoa; phylum Chordata; class Amphibia; order Anura; family Ranidae; genus Lithobates; species Lithobates pipiens. The sequence goes on from NW_027507748.1 coordinate 430,718,690, forward strand.
TTGCCGAGTTCCGGTGCGCGGAACGCGCGCCAGCTTGGAGCTTATGAGTTGCAACTTATACATGTTGTTTTTACTTGACTTGACTTGAGCCAAGCTTTTTTTGCGATATTGTTCGCATTCATGTTTTGCTTTTAATTCTGCAATACTTTTAAAAAATAAACCATCCAGATTTACGCCATGAGTGCCCGGGTCACAGCAAATGGAATGCACCCCAGGAGGGGTTTCTGAGGAACCAGGATACCACAGGATTTGCCGAACCGAGGTGGAGGTGCCCGTTCCGGTTATAGCTAGCAAATTCACTTATGCCATTTACCCCTGCAAGGGTGCTTGAATCTGGTGAGTGGGGAACTGAAGGGGAGCACGGAAGTCACCTGTTTTTCTGCATACTGGTGGATAAACCCAGGCACAAGGCACTTTGGATAAACACAGGTCACTTTAATATTTGCGATTTTTTTGCACCAGTTAAAATTGAACTTCATGGTTGAACTTTATTTTTATCTTTGTTTTCACTGTAACCTTTTATATGTTCTTTATATGTTTTTTTTCCTTTTTGATATACATACTCACTGGACTTTGGTCTACTTTATATCACTAATTAATTATACCCTTAACTATACCATCTATGTGTTTCTTTCTTTTGTTGCATTTATTGGGTTTGGCTTATCCAATTCTAATATCACTAATTGAGTCAATATTACTATTCTATATATGATTTTTTCACAAAAATCATGTTCAGGATATACCACTGGGAATGAACATAGTGTACTCTAAAATTTGATAAAAGGAGTACCACTCATAGCATAATTATTTTAAGCTGAGACGTAGTACATATAAAGCTGTTTCAACAAATATACACAACAGATTGATAACAGCTACCATTCAATATAGATCACGGGCTAAACACAATCTCTTAAAATCTCCTCTGGTGTATAAAATATCCATTGAGGAACTAAACCTCTTTGAGAGACGGCAGTAAACAAGTAATATTTAGAGCCTACCCACCTGGGAGAAGCGACTCCCTGCAGCGAGTCGCCCTTCAAGTGGCGGAACACGACACTTACAGAAATATAATTTTTTTTAATCTACAGCAACAGTATATTATCTATTGCATATTCATCTAAGGGAGTGATCCACTAGAGAAGATCACTCTTCAGGTGACAAGCAGCGCCACCCACCCCATCATACATACAACTTTTTACACTGGAACCCTAACTAAGGTATTCTAGGGGAGGCAGCAGCTTTTTTGTAACTTAAGCGTGAAATAAAATAACTATAATATGTATATATTATATTATCAAATGTATTGGGACGTCTGCCTTTACACGCACATGAACTTTATGGCATCCCAGTCCGTAGGGTTCAATATTGAGTTGGCCCACCCTTTGCATCTATAACAGCTTCAACTCTTCTGGGAAGGCTGACCACAAGGTTTAGGAGTGTGTCTATGGGAATGTTTGACCATTCTTCCATCAGTCAGGCGTTGATGTTGGAAGAGAAGGCCTGTTTCACAGCCTCCACTCTATTGCCACGTACACACGGTTGGACTCTCCAACGTAAAATGTGCGATTGGATCTTGTTGTTGGAAAACCGGATCATGTGTGGGCTTCATCAGACTTTTTCCATCAGAATTTCCGATAGACCAAGTTTGAGAGCAGGATCTAAAATTTTCCGACAACAAAATCTGATCTTTTAAATTCCGATCGTGTGTAGACAATTCCGACGGACAAAGTGCCACACGTGCTTGGAATAAATTACGAGACGAAAGCTATTGGCTACTGCCCTCTTTATAGTTCTGTCGTACGCATTCTACGCCACCTCGTTCTGAACGATCAGATTTTCCGACAACTTTGTGTGACCGTGTGTATGCAAGACAAGTTTGGGCCAAAATCCGTCTGAAAAAATCTGATGGATTTTGTTGTCGGAATGTCCGGCCGTGTGTATGGGGCATAATTCATCCCAAAGGTGTTTTAGCGGGTTGAAGTCAGAACTCTGTGCAGGCCAGTCAAGTTCCTCCACCCCAAACTCACTCATCCATGTCTTTATGGACCTTGATTTATACACTGGTCCAAATCATTTGGTGGAGGGGGATTATGGTGAGGGGTTATTTTTCAGGGGTTGGGCTTCGCCTCTTAGTTCCAGTGAAGGGGACTAAAGGGCATACCAAGACATTTTGAACAATTTCATGCTCCCAACTTTGTGGGAACGGTTTGGTGATGGGACAGCCCCTTCCTTTTCCAACATGACTGAGCACCATTGCACATAGCAAGGGCCATAAAGACATGGATGAGTGAGTTTGGGGTGGAGGACTTGACCTCAACCTGATAGAACCTCTTTGGGATGAATAAGAGCGGAGACTGTGAGCCAGGCCTTCTCAATCAAATCAGTGCCTGACCTCACAAATGCGCTTTTGGAAGAATGGTCAAACATTACCATAGACACAGTACTAAACCTTGTGGACAGCCTTCCCAGAAGAGTTGAAACTGCTATAGCTGCAAAGGGTGGGCCAACTCAATATTGAACCCTACAGACTAAGGCTGGGATGCCTTTAAAGTTAATGTGCGTGTAAAGGCAGGTGTCACAATACTTTTGACAATATAGTGTATATGCACCACAGCGGAGCTTTGATGTGGTGAGAAGCACTGACATCAGGTGTGATGTAAAAAATGCAGTATGTCTGCATTATTTCACAGTGTACCAAAATTCACCTTCCCGCAGAACTGTGGTGTAAACAGGGCATCCAGAAAACATTTGTTTCCATGTGCCCTGGTGATGAGCCTGTGTTGCTCGTTGCAGATCAACGTAGCTTAACTGATTTGGTGTGAATAATCGCTAAAGGTTTACACCCTTGGTAAATGTTTATTTATGGTATACTATATATACTGTACATTGAACTAACTTTAGCTCACTAAACACAAATTCTAAAAATAAAAGCCACCATGCACCAGTGAGAACAGAAACACAAGGACAGCTACATGTCATTTTTACTTGCTGTGCTGTAATCCAAGCTAGAACTAAACTGGTGCCCAAAACAAGTCCTTTTATTGTCAGGAATGAAAATGAAAAAAACAGAATGAAAATGAAAACAGGTTGCTATGGGCATCAGCCTTTTCTGCTGCAGTTTTAATGTTTTCCTCATGCCGCGTACACACGATCAAACAATCCGGGGGAAAAGTCCACCGGACAATCCGCCCGTGTGTAGGCTCCGGCGGACTTTTTTTACCCAAAAGTCCGGCGGACTAAGATTGGAGTTTTGCACATCAATCTATCTGCCGGACTCGCATTTCGGAGGACAGTACGGCCCTGTGTGTGCCAGTCCACCGTACTTTTGAAATGAATGGACTTTTCCCGCCCGGAGAAAATTTTGAGCTCGGCTCCAGGTAGCCGAAACCAGCGAAGGAGGCGTCGCTGGCCCCGTCACCTGGTATGGACTTAAAAACGGTGTGGGGGGTCCCCCCTAGGTCCATATCAGACCCTTAGCCTTCACAGGTGAATGTATAGGGGTACATTGTACCCCATACTCATTCACATAGGGTGGGGGGCCAGGATCCCCCTTATTAAAGGGGGCTCACAGATTCCGATAAGCCCCCCGCCCGCAGACCCCGACAACCAACGGCCAGGGTTGTCGGGAAGAGGCCCTTGCCCTCATCAACATGGGGACAAGGTGCTTTGGGGTGGGGGGCCGCGCGTTGAGGGCACGCAGCCTAGTACGGCGCAGGAGCAGGGGGCGCTCGCTCATCCCCACCCCCTTTCCTGGCCGGCCGGGTAGCGTGCTCGGATAAGGGTCTGATATGGACCTAGGGGGGGCCCCCACGCTGTTTTTTCGGGGTAGTGATTCCCCTTTAAGTCCATACCAGGTGACGGGGCCAGTGACGCCTCCTTCGCTGGTCCTGGCTAACTGGAGCCACGCTCAAAATGAGCGGACTTTCCTCCATGTGTGTGGGCCAGTTCTGTTCATTTCAAAAGTACGGCGGATAGTCCGGCGGACTTAATCCGCCCGACCTAGTCCGCCGAAAAAGTGCTGTGTGTGGGCAGGTAGCTCGTTCAGAAAGTCCGGCGGACAGTCGGCCGGATTTTCCACCAGACTAAGTCCGCTGGATAGTCTGATACGTGTGTACGCGGCATCAGAGTGTTAATGACAAAAGATATATAAAAAAAATTGAAAAATGTTGCTAGGCAGTCTTCCTAATCTGTCTCTTCCTATTCCGTGGTGCTATTCCTTCACTTCATCCTCTTCGGCGAGCTGCCCCGTTGTCTCCTGGGACATGTGTGTGTCCCAGAAAACAACAGGGCCATTCACAAAGCGCAGTGTGACTCGTGCATGCGCAGTAGGAAACGGGCAGTGAAGCCACAAGGCTCCACACTGCCTGTTTCCCTTAGGATGGCGGCACCAGCACCCGATCCGATGGATGGAACGGCCTCGGGGGACCGATATCGTGGGCTTGCTGGACAGGTAAGTGCCCTTATTAAAAGTCAGCAGCTACAGTGTTTGTAGTTGCTGACTTTAAAAAAAAAAAAAATAGAAACGGCCGGACCTCCGCTTTATATATGAAATGTGTTTCACATGACAACTATCTGCATTTTAACCTAGGCTTGATATGGGCCTGTTTAACATACTTACCTGCACTGTATTCCAGTGCCATTTCTTGCATTCTGCAGTTTTATTTCTTCATCCTAAAGCATTGGGTGACACCTACATTAACAGTCCCAGCATCACAAAGGAAGGAGGAGCAATGTTCTATATTCTTTGGGGGGGCAGCATTGACCCCTTGCAACCTTTAGGAATGCATGTAGAGGGGTCAAGGCTGCACCTTCTGCGACCCATTATCTCCAAATGTCATCAGAACATCAGAATGGTGGCTGCAAGCATGAGTGTAGTGGCATGCCCTGTACACACGGTCGGACATTCTGACCACAAAATCCATCAGATTTTTTCTGACGGATTTTGGACCAAACTTGTCTTGCATACACACGGTGGCACAAAGTTGTCGGAAAATCCGATCGTTCAGAATGAGGTGACGTACATCACATACGACGGGACTATAAAGAGGCCAGTAGCCAATAGCTTTTGTCTCGTAATATATTCTGAGCATGCGTAGCACTTTGTCAGTTGGAATTGTCTACACACGATCAGAATTTAAACTATCGGATTTTGTTGTCCGAAAATTTCATGTGTCGGAAATTCTGATGGGAAAAGTTCAGATGGAGCCCACACACGATCGGATTTTCCGACAACAAGATCCGATTGCACATTTTCCTTCGGAAAGTCCGACTGTGTGTACAGGGCAGCAGAGTCTAGTTATCTTAGTGATGGGTTACACAGGTTTGTACTTCTAGCATTGTTTATCCTATGTAAAGCCTGGTACACAAAATTAGATTATCAGACAAATTATCATCCTTTTTTTTTGCATGCTAGTCTCTATATCAAAAAATAAGAGGTTATTAAAGAGGGATTCCACCTAAAAAAAAATATTAAAAGCCAGCAGCTATAAATACTACAGCTGCTGACTTTTAATAAATGGACACTCACCTGTCCCGGGTTCCAGCGATGCCGGCAGCCGAGGCCGATCGATCGCTTGGCTCTTGGCTGCTGCCGTCACCATTCTAGGTGAGGGAATCAGGAAGTGAAGCGAATCGGCTTCACTTCCCGGTTCCCTACTGCACATGCGCGAGTCGCGCAGCGCAATAGGAATTGTCCGCGCTGTCACTGGGACCCGTGTGTGTCCCAGCAGACAGCGTGGCAGGACAGGAAATGACATAGACTCCCATGGGAGTCTATGCCCGGAAGTGGGTGTAAATACCTGTCTTTGACAGGTATCTCCACCCCCCTCCCCCCTGTAAGGTGCCAATTGTGACACCGGAGGGGGGGAGGGTTCCGATCAGCGGAAGTTCCACTTTAGGCTGGAACCCCGCTTTAAAGTTACGAAAATGTGGAAGTGATGTAATGTGTTGTATTGTATTTGTATTGTATCTTTGGATAAAAACTGTGCTGATTAAATGAAAATCGTACGTTCTGGTATTGTATGATTAATCAGAATGGGAATAAAGCAGAAAAAAGAATAATAGAGAATAGAATAGAATAGTAAAGACAAAAGAAGAAGAGAATCTAGGATACTGAGAGACGGCCCAGCTTATATTAGACTTTTACATAGCCCTATTCTTAGCAGAGGCATTCCAAGCAAACCAGTTATTTAGATATTTCTTAATTGACCCATCTCTATACGCTAAAATTTTCTCGAATTCTGAGATGATGTTCACTTTCCTAATCAATTCTGATATGTTAGGGGTGTCTTTCGTTTTCCAGTTATATACTATCAGTGTTCTGGCCGCGAAGATAACATGCATTGCTATTGTTCTCTTGTGGACTGGATAAGACGACATACCAATACTGAGTAGGGCTTTTTCTGGGGAGGGCTTAATTAGAACGCCGGTGATACGGGCAATCAGTTTAAATACCTCATTCCAGAAGCTCCGCAGGTGCGGACATCTCCACCACATGTGTAGTAATGTCCCCACCTGGCCACATCCCCTCCAACACTCGCTAGAACTGTCACCTGAAAATTTGGCTATGATATAAGGGGTAAGGTGCCATCTTGCCGTAATCTTCGCAGCCAGTTCCTCATAGTTTGCACATCTCGAAAAACTAACATTAGTCCTAAAGGCCTGCAACCATTGTAGCTCAGTAAATTTCTGACCTAGGTCTTTTTCCCATTTCTCCAGGTGACCGAATCTGAAAAAGTGAGATTTCGCACCTAATAAATCGTACATTAATGAAATACCCTTATTTTTTGAAAAAGGCGAGGTCAAGAAATCCCACACTTCCGTAATAAATTGAGTACCTGAGGTTTTCTTATTTTGTAGCCAAGACACAACTTGGCAATACGGCAGAAATGCATTCCGAGGTAGCCGAAACTTGGTTTGAAGTGTCGGGAAGTCCATGGGGCGGTTATTTATCATAAGATCCTGAACCGTAGAGATCCCACTCTGTCGCCACCCGACCAGTGATAAGTTCGGGATCAACCACAGAAGTGACTCCACGGGAATAGGAGCCCGTGTAAATGTGTTTGTGGCTTGGTACGATGCAAGGAGGGTCCTCCAAGCCCCAAGGGAAGCCTGCACAGTTGGGAGATCACTATTAACGTGAAATTGTTCAATGTTATATGCTATTAGGAGGGAGCGGAGTGACCCATAACGAATCTCTGCCTGTTCCAATTGGCACCAGGGCTTCAGCTCCCGGGAGGAGAACTACCCCCGGAGCTGATCTAGAACCGCCGCCGTAGCGTAGTCCTTTAATATGGGTACACCCAGGCCCCCAGCCCATTTCTTCTTGCCCTGTACCGTGGTAGAAAATCTAGCTCTCTTCCCCGCCCAAATAAATGTTAACATTTGTTTTTGTAAAGCTTTAAAAAATTGGTCAGGTATGAGGATAGGAAGAGCCCTAAATAAATATGTCAATTTTGGGAGGAGCAACATTTTGTAAGCCGCTAGTCTTCCATGCCATGTAATATAATGTTTCTTAATTCTATTCATATCCATTTGCAGTGATTCAAATAAGGGGGGAAAATTAGCTTGAAATAGCTGTTTGGTTGAAGGAGTAAGATTTGTGCCCAGGTACTTAATGGAATTGGAGGCCCATGGGTATGGGAGGGCTGCTTGAATTTGAGATTTCACGTGATCATCTACACCAATGCCTAAAATGCAGGACTTGTTTTCGTTTATTTTATAATATGAGGCCTCCCCAAACTGTACGATAATGTTATGCGCTGCCGTGATAGAGTTAAGAGGATCGGATAGAGTCAAAATGACGTCATCCGCAAACAATGAAAGTTTGTGGTGAGTTGTCTGGGAGATAATGCCCTGCACTGCCATCTGTTTCCTAATGGTTTCGGCAAAGGGTTCCATTACTAAAGCAAAAATAATGGGGGATAACGGGCAACCTTGCCTAGTGCCGTTTGAGATAATGAATTTTTTGGAAAACATACCTTCAGTGTACACATAGGCAGATGGGGATGAGTATAAAGCTAGTATGGCCTGGTGAATGTTTCCCGTCAATCCAAACTTTTTCAGAACTTCAGCTAGATAACCCCAATGTATTCTATCGAAGGCCTTCTCTGCATCCAAGGAGAGGAGCAGAGAAGGCCTTCCCGACTTTTCAGCCAAATAAATTAGATTTATCAATCTTCTAGTTGCGTCATTAGCCTGTCGGCCTAGCACAAAGCCTACCTGATCATGGTTGACAAGACCCGGTAGTAATCTCGCCAACCTACCAGCAATGAGCTTCGCATAGATTTTGATATCTACGTTTAATAAAGATATCGGTCTGTAACTTTGTGGAAGTGTGGGATCCTTACCTTCTTTTGGTAACGTAATAATGGAGGCTGTAAGCATCTCGCTCGGAAATGAGGCAGCGGACATTGCGGCCCCAAAGATCTGTTGCATATATGGAGATAATTCACCTTGGAATAGTTGATAGTACTCAGCCGAGTAACCATCCGGGCCCGGCGCTTTATTGTGTGGCATACTGCCAATGATTTTTTGAATTTCTGTAATCGTACAAGGCGCGTTCAACGCCTCTAAATCACTTTGAGAGATCTTGGGTAAGTTTAGTGAACTCAGAAAATCCGAAATCGATCGCTCGGATGGCTGGAACGTATCCGGGTCATCCTTAAGATTATAAAGAGATTCATAATAGTCGCTAAAAGCGTCCGCGATTTCCTTAGGGTTGTGCACTGTACGCTTCGTAACGGGGTTAACCATGCAGCGGATTTTTTGCTGTACTAACCTTTCTCGAAGCTGGTTCGCTAGCAGTTTCCCCGCCTTGTTGCCATATCTGTAGCTATGAGCATTGAAAAAACGAAGGCGGTTCTCCTGCTGCGAGACCAGCAATGCACGCAATTCTTGTCGCACCGCAAACAGTTCTTCCCTAAGTTTTGGTGTTGAGGTTTGTTTGTTTAAAGTCTCCAAAGCCTCTATTTTCTCTAGTAGACCATCAAGCCTTTCTTTCCGCTGCCTCCTAACCTTAGCACTCAACTGAATCAATAGTCCCCTCATATACACCTTGTGCGTATTCCAAAGGGAAAAGGGATCCGACACCGACGGAGCATTTATCTGGAAAAATTCTGCCAATGCCATCTTTAAGTAGTTTGCATTCTCAGGTTGGGAAATGACAGATACCTCATTTCGCCACCTGTTAGCTCTCGTCGTGACGCCACGTTCCCCCACCCTAATTGAAATTGGCGCATGGTCTGACCAAGTTATTGTATGTATCTCAGATTTAACAACTTTTTGCAGTAAGAATTTGTCAACATGAAACCTGTCAATGCGTGAATATGAATGGTGTACACTTGAAAAAAACGTATAGTCCTTTTCGGACGCGTGTTGGCACCGCCACGCGTCAAAGAGATCCCCAGATGAAAAAGTCTTTGAGAGAGTTGGCCTGCGTGATTTGCGGATGTGCGGGTTAGAAACATCCATTTCACTGTGCATAACAGCATTAAAATCCCCACACATAATTACATGACCTTTTTTCATGGTTGATACTTTTTTCAAAATTTTTTGTAGGAATCCCCCCTGGTTGGAATTCGGGAGATATACATTTACTAGAGTGTAAGTCACTCGGGCAATCTCGCAAATAAGAATAATGAAGCGACCCGACCCATCCAGGTGAGAGTCCATAAGACGAAAAGGAATAGTGTTCTTAACTGCTATGATCACTCCAGCTTTCTTCTTGGGGCCATTCGCTAAGAACACCTGTGGAAACTTGCGATTAGAAAATGAGGGGTGGTTTCCTGTCTTGAAATGAGATTCCTGAAAACAAATTATGTCACTGTGCAGTTTGTCCGCCTCCTTCCACGCCATTTGGCGTTTGAAGGGGCTATTAAGCCCTTTAACATTAAGCGAAGAAATGGTAAAAGCCATATTGAATGGGATCAGGACCAGACTCCAACACCTAATGGATCAGCGTAATTGCTCCTGTAAGTAGGTTAGGCCACGTCTCTTCAAGGAAAGTAAAAAAAAGGTAAGCAAATCAGATCAGAACTTTGCCTTCGATGATATGCACAAATAATACCTTCAGCAGTATTCTGGAAAAGGTTAGGCACTGAATAAGAAAAAAGAAAAAAAAGAAAAAAATGCAAAAAAGGAATAGAAAAGAAAGAAAATAAAAAGTAGCGATTCCCGATGGAATCTGTGCTGGCGAAAAGCCGCTAGATCTTGGGGGTAAAGGAGGGTGTCTGTGACGACAACCGATCGGTGGAGAGATAACACTCTTCAAAAAAAAAAACGAACAGCCAAAAAAACAACAAAACAAAGTTTAAACTCTTTAGAACAATTCCTGAGCGTAAAGGCGAATGAAGTATTACCGTCAAAGTATGCTTTCAGCCGGTTTCAGCATCTGAACTTGTTCGAGTAGAGAGAGGCGATTCCGTTCTCGGTGGACCAGCGGTTTGTGGTGATAGAAGTTGCCACTCTTCCAGGAGGCGGATGCCCTCTGCGACCTTGGCCACGACATGCGACTTCCCTTCAAATGTGATTAGCAGCTTGGCCGGATATATCCATCTGTATGGGATTCGATGGTTATTTAGAGGTTTCGTTATGGTGACCAGTTGTTTACGCCGTTGCATAGTGTACGCCGAAAAGTCGGCGAAAAAAGACAGTTCTTTGAATTCCGGAGGTAGTTCCTCCCGTTTTCTTGTCACTCGGACGAAATTCTCTTTGATATGATAGAAGTGAATCCTCACTATCGTATCTCTGGGCAGGTGCGAGGGAATGCTCTTAGGTCTGGGCAACCTATGAATGCGGTCCACCACTAATTCTTCCACAGGAATGTCTGGAAGCGCAGCTTTCATTAAATTGATAAAAAACTCCCGCAACTCCTGAAGCTGCACAGTTTCTGGTATCCCACGGATTCTGATATTATTGCGCCGTGAGCGGTCCTCGAGGTCCGCTAATTTAGCCTTAATGGCCGCCATGTCCTCTTCTCTATCATTGTGGGCATCCACAAGCTCATTAAAGGTTTGGGCAAATTCCCCCATTTTCGTTTCAACATGGGACACTCTGCTAGTTACTGCATGCACTTCAGATTTAAACTGCTGAGTGATAGCCATTATATCCGCATGCAAGGTGGACCTTAGTGAAACTAACATGTCCTTTAGAGTAGTATCCAGCACAGGTTGATTTAATGTGGGAAATTCAGTAATAGAGTCCTGTAACTCTCTGGTATCCTCCAAGGAAGAATTAAGAGCACTCACCTCCCCTGTGTCATTCAAGCGCTCCTCTGTTCTCTGCTTGCTTTTCGCCGGGCTGGTGGATGCAGAGGAGGAGGCAGAGTGTAAAGCCTGTATCGCTGCTTGTTGAACGCCATGTTCTGTGTGACGGGCCGTCCATTCCCGCTGTGACTGCTGGCCTCGTGCGCCGCCGCCATCTTGGACGGGCCTCTGCCTCTGCTGGACAAAGAAATCCAGCATTTTGCTCGGTTTGGTATGTCCTTTTCTTTTTCTCGATGGCATCAGGGAGGTTGCCCGCAGGTACTGGCACCAATTTCGGCCGAAAACGAGGGCTGGGAACGCTGTTATTCGCCTTTTTAGCTCAGGGTACAACGGAGCTTCTCACTCACACGTCCATCCGCTCCGCTCGTTGGCCACGCCCCTGGTATTGTATGATTAAAATGTTCATGTTTGTCCCTTAGGATAATTTCAGATGAACTGTTTTGATCATCTTTTGAAAGCTGTGTACCAATGATCAGATTATCGTACAGTCACGTCAAAAGCGATATTTTCCGTCCGATTTCCTGATCCTGTGTACGGGCCCCTTAACCAGGAAAATACTTGCTCTTTGACTGACTACTTCATGATTATATAGTCTACAATTCTCTTTGGAGACTGCCATCTTATTATTGTGATGAGTTATGCATGTGCCCTTATGATCCAGAAGCTTATGCTCCTGATAGGTCCTCCCAACCCTAACATGTTGAAGGGCAGGGGTCAGATGCTATGGCTCAATCACAAGACTGGCTGAACAAAATTACAAATCTTTTGGCAGCTAAAACAGTCCACATACTTTGTATTTAGCTTTTTGCCTGGAATTCAGTTTAAATCTTTAGAAAATCTATTTTCCTGTAGTCAGTTTCCTGTACCATTATGGCACACCTACTTCTTACTTGCTTACTAACCAAATGACTTGATGTTAATTAAAATGTCAGTTAAAAAAAATAACAAAATCTTACAAGTTTTGCAAGGACAAATGCTTATTTGTACTTTGCACTTTACCTTTAGCTAATAACACACGTGTGCATTTTTAAAGGTTATTATTAACTAGACAGATGTAAGAGAGGAAGTAAAAACATTTCTATATTTTAGAATGACATGGTCACAGGCTCTTACTGATCCAACACCATACAAGACACCTCAAAATGTATTTGCCCCTGTTACAACTGTATGCATCTGTTGTGCCAGTGTGACTTTTGATTTAAAGTGGAAGTCCTTGCTAAAAAAACGAAATCCCTGCGTCTATATACACCCACGATCTAACACAAACCTATCTGGCCCTGTAAAGAATAAATTAATATACATACGTTTTCTAAAACCGATCCGACCCGATCTCCAGCGGCGGAAGGACACAGCCGACAACGGCTGTGAAATGAACGAGGAGTGACGTCACCTATAGAGTTATTATGGGGCTTCCGTTGTCAGACGTGTCCTCTGCACCCGCCTCCACAGCAGAGCCGCAGCTGACAGCTCAGTGTGGGATCAGGTCGGATCAGCTTCAGAAAAGGCATAAATACAGATTTTTTTCTTTACAAGGCTAAATAGGTTAGTGTTAAGGCCCGTACACACGATCAGACTTTTTGACAACAAACATGCAAATTAGCTGTTTTGGAGCAACATCCAACCCTGTGTATGCTCCATCGGACAAACTTTTTTGGTTTTCATCTGACTTTTGTTAGCTGTGCGAATGGACAAACTTTCTGGCAACAAAAGTCCGATTGAGCAAAGTCTGATCGTATGTACAGAAAACCATAGGACTTTTGTACAAAGTACAAACACGCATGCTCAGAACCAATGCAAAAGATCAGACAATACAGAAGTTGACCAAAGGTGGCGATAAAGAGCAGAAAAAACACGTGATTTGGTGAAAGTTGGCTGAAAAAGTCTTGCCGTGTATATGCAATACAAGTTCTCGGCTGACTACCTTTGTACAAAAATCCACAGGAAAGTTTGTACAAAGTCCGATCGTGTTTATGAGGCTTTAAGATTGTGGGTGTCTATAGATGCAGGCATTTTAGTTTTAGCATGGACTTCCACTTTAAATGTATTCTTATGGTTTGCATGCGCTATTATGTTTTCTTATATGGGTTGTTATCCATCTATGTAGAAACTTGGCTACAAATCCCATCCTGTTTTTTGTAAAAAACAAAAAACAAAAAAGTTCAATAAAATAAAATAAAATTGAAATATAAAAAAAAAGATATTTTTATTTTGTAATGTTTGCAGTTAACAAAAATAATGATTGAAACGGATGTAATAAAATCAGTTCATATTTATTATATCAATCCTGCTCCTTTAGGCAATTAACCCCCAAAGTTGTGTCTCACTGTTGTATGGCAGAGAATTAACATTCCTGGAAGTCTAGAGGATGTGCACCTGACAGCTGCATTGAGTGGAAGGAGTACAAACATGTAGGCAGCAACATCAGAAAATGCAACTGAAGTAGATGCAGCAGTGTACAATATGGAAAAAATATGGAAAAAATGTGCCTATCCTTTGAAAATGTAAACTCTCACCGAGCTGTAAGTGCCATTTACAGACTACAAATATTGTGATATTAGTACACAAGGAAAATGTTAAATGAATTAAAATGCATTTCATCCTCTTACCTGTGCCTCCGATCATATATGAATCCTCAGCTAATTTATTCATTCAGCTATACCTCTGCCATAGTGTGATTGTACATCATCCCTATTTCTATGGATCTTTTCAAAGCTTTTGTGCTGTAACTTACACATTAAGTGGTAATTGAACCTTTGCTGAGGTCCCTTGTTCTCCATTAAGTGTACTTGTCTTGGGACTTGAAGCTCCTGCTCCAGCCGAAGTACCAAATGTTGCAGAATCCTGCGTAAAGAGAGTAAATGAAACAGCACAAATAAATATATACTGCCAGAAAATATAAACTGCATTCCCTATGAGTAAAGTACAAAAAGGAGCAAAAAGAAATTCTTTAATTTTAGTGTTAAAGACAATTATTTTGATTTTAAACATGATCAGGTTGTAAAATGTGTTTGATAAGTACGCAATATAAAACCATTCACTCAATACAATGTAAATCCATGACTTGAAGAAATGTTTCATTTCAATACATAGACATACTATATGTTATGGAGATACATATAGCTTTACTCCACTGTTGCAGGTTAGAAAACAATTAGAGACTTGTGTATGTGGCAATGTTAGTGTTTCAATAAAGCACATGAAAGGTATGTTTCAGAATTAATTTTACAATTTTCTAAATTAAAAAAATACAGTAAATAAAAAATATGCATTTTGGTCCTCCTGCCATATATACTATTTTATTTTTTATTTTTTAAATAATGTGCCTAACACTAACTGAAATTCATGGAAATGCTAATTATTTTTTAACATACTCCTTGAGATAATATACTCTGTGAATCAAAAATACATCTACTTTTTGTAGGCGGCCATTCCAATAGTCCTGAATCAAATAAAACTCTGATAGGTAATCATGAATGATAAAAGCCCCCTCTCTATTATCATCATTGAATCAGCTTTGGCTATAAATTGTGAACAAAAAGAGGACGTCCTCCGTATTTTCTAAGATCAACTGGCCAGATAACCACAGTTTTAATTAAAGAAAATGGCTTACTATATATACATATGCATACAGTGTAACAGCTCTTAACTAGAAGGTGGCAACACTTCCTACAGAATCTAACTGTAAAGCAAATGTTAATTAACTTTAAAGCAAAACTCCACTGTTGTTGAAAAAAAGAACCATCCCCCTTCAGGTGATTATAACAAACTTTGTTGTAGATTCCTACCTTTTGTTATTCTGAAGAAATCACTTCTTGCTCCTCTGTGCCTCTGTACTGAGTGGGTCTAAAGGAAGTGGTTTCATAATTATCAGTCAGCTACGCAGCTGCAGAGCACTAATGAGGAAATCTGCAGGGTCTGCATCCATTTAGATGTGTTCCTTTTAAAAGTATCTCAGCAAAAATGAAATTTTTGTTGCAGGGGATGCCTGAAATCTGACTTGTATCTTAGGCAGACTTCTGGGAAAATTGGTGAGCCAATCATTCCTGCTTGTGTGATTGGCTCACTAATTTTCCCAGAAGTCTGCCTAAGATACATGTCAGATTTCAGGCATCCCCTGCAACAAAAATTTAATTTTTGGTGAGATACTTTCAAAAGGAACACATCTAAGGCTTAATGTACAGGGGACGTTTTTGCAACCTCTCCTGAACAATTTAACTTGACAGATAATAACCCACATTTAAAACGTCCGTTTTGCCGTGTTTACATGCCGCGTTTGCATTTAGAAGCGTTTGAAAAAATAAATTTTTCCTTTTTTGCCTGTAAACAAAACGTGGCTAAAAGTGCGTTACCACGTTTAGCATGTTTGGCATTTGAAATGCCTCTAAACACAGGTTCTGAATGCATTTTTTTGGGTTAAAAAAAAGCCTCTAAACGTAACTGCCTAGAAACGACTATAAACAAACCTGTGTACATGTACTGATAAGATAACATAGAGAAGAGTTCAGGAGCAGTTGAAAAAAATGCCCAACTGCTGCTAAACGTCCGTTTACCAGCAGCAGTGTACATGAGGCCTAAAGGGATGCAGGCCCAGCAGCTTTCCTCATTAGTGCTCTGCATTTGCACAGCTGACTGATAATTATAAAACCACTTCCATTAGATCTACTCATCACAAAGACACAAAGGTGTAACACACAGTGATTTCTTCAGAAAAACAAAATGTAGGAATCTGCAACAAAGTTTGCTATAATCCTTGCAATGTACATAGATTACCCGGAGGGGAATGATTTTTCTCCACAAATGTGAAGTTACGCTTTTATAATGTTAGTTCTTACTTCTAGAAAAACGACTGACGCGTACACACGACTGGACTTTCCAGCAGACTAGGTCTGACAGTCTTCCCAACGAACTTTCGAGAGAGGTCCGACGGACTTTCTGAATGAAATGGACTTGGCCACACATGAACGGACTAAGTCCATTCGTTTTGAATGTGATGACATAAACGGGACTAAACAAGGAAGTTCAATAGCCAGTAGCCAATAGCTTCCCTTGTGTCGTATTTGATCCATCAGACCAGCACACAGATGAACGGTTTTCCAGATTTTAGTCCGTCGGAATTGAGTCAGTCGGATAGATTTGAAACATGTTCTATTTCTAAGTCCATCTGATTTTTTTTTCCAAAAAACGATCGGACTAGCCCACACATGATCGGATTGTCTGATGTACTAATCCCTTTCGGACCTAGTCTGCCGGAAAGTCCAGTCGTGTGTACAGAGCATTACAATTTATGGAGTGCTTTTTATGTCATTGAAAAATGGGTCTACCCCTCACATAGGGTAGAAAGAGGTGTATAGATATGATTTTTCTGTTTAAAAAACATATTGAAAAACAGGCACTGGAAAGAGACTAAGCAAAAACGTGCATGTGCATGTGCCAAGTAGGGCTCATTACATTTGCATCATAATCAATAAAACTATATCAATAGTGAGAGCAGTAGAGTAGCACCGTGCGTTCCCTGCATGTAAAGCATCACCTAGGCATAAAAAATATAACCAAGATGTTTACGTCCTCATTCAGATGCAATATCACTCTGAATGAATGGCCATTATTGCTGTGGACATGTAGAAAATTGTCTGCTCCTTTCTGCGGCAGAGGGGGGTTGATCTGCCAATTTGTCACTGCAACGCAAGACACATATCAGCATGACTCCGAGCTCTCTTTAGAAACTCTAGCAATCCCATGTTGCCACAAGGGACGTCAGCTTGTTAACAACTTCTCTGCAGGTACTGTAAAGCTTCTCTCCTGGAACTTAAATGGAAAGCAGTCAAACACCTCATTAGTGTGTCCGCTTCACTACTCTGCAGATAGGGGTCCCGAGGTGGACTGGAAGTCAATCTTATCTAGATATCTCTTCTAGGTAATGAGTTAAAAATCACTTCAACTAATCAGATTTTTGTATATTTTAAAAAGACAAATTAAAATTGAAACGTTTGTAGAATAATAATTGATTGTTTTAGGTCCTTTATTTTTTTTGTACCACTTCTTATCTTACTATATAGTAGTAGACTACAAGTATACCCATAAAATATTTTTGCTGCACAAAAAAATGATGAACATTACAAATATTTTTCAACAGTTCTACTGTACTGGTGGAAACTTATAGGGGTTAATTTACTAAATTCAAAATGGCTGTTCACGTTGCAAGGGAAGTTGCACTTCACAAGGAAATTTCACCAGAGCTTGATGAATGTGGTGAAATTTCACTTTGCACAATCATGTTAAATGAAATAAAAAATTGCATTTTTGCTTTCACTTGACTGGATGATGGAAGTCAGCAGAACTTCACCACATTTACAAAGCTCTGCGGAAAATTCCCTTGCAAAGTGCAACTTACCTTGTAAAGTGAACAGTCCATGTGCCTTTAGTAGACCCCATAGTGACTTATACACTGAGCTTAATAAGTAAGGTGAAACTGTGTTCACTTTAATTAAATAATCATGCTCTAACAAAAAAGTGATTTTTTTCTGAGTTTAATAAAGAAGAGGAAGCTGAGTTCTCTCTGATCCACCATTTGTGTGCAAAAAAAATGTCCTTTTTTACGTGATTGGTTAATAAAGTCAACACAGCTTAAACATATTTATTATTATTAATATTAAACTATATTTTTTTTACATCAATTGTTCTAAAATATCAAGTACAATATACCTTGGCAATGCTTTTATCATTGCTCTTAGGCTACTTTGTTGTCCTGTGCATGCAACTGATCCTCCGTTGATGCACCCCATCACTACTTGTGTAGCGTTTTCAGTGCGGCTATTTCAGGTCACATGTTCTGCTCTATGTGTACTACAAATCTTGTAGAGCTGCTTGTGTCTGCACATAGATGTATAGTCCATCTCAGGGAAAGGGTAGCTACAATCTCACACACACAAGGGGGAATGGAGAACAAACATAGCCACCCTATAAGAACAGCAGAAGAAAATATGCATTCGAGGGCTTTCACACTGAAGCTTTGTGCTGGCAGGGCATCAGAAAAAGTACTGCCAGCAGCTTCTTTGGAGCGGTGAAGAAGCAGTGAGATCACCGCTCCTTCCCTTTGAAATCAATGGGGCAGCACTGTCATACCACCGGCAAAATGCTGCTGCGGGGGTTAAAACCACCCCGCTAGTGGGTGAATAGCGTCACTAAAAAAAAACGTAAAGTGCAGTATTACCTCTTAAGTCCGGGGCGGCACAATGTGAAAGGGGTTCATTCACACCAGGTGTGCTGAGCCATGTTGATCAGCTAGATGCCTTAGACTTCATTGCATAGAAATGCAGCATGTCTGCATTTTTATGCAGTGCAAAGCAATGGCAATGCATAACAACATGTTGGTGTACATTCAAATAATTTTTCTGTTAGTGTTAAATACAGTTAAAAAAGTAAACACTGCAATGGACTGTTACAGCACCTTGCACTCCAGGTGCACATGCACATCAGCACACGCTCATTATACACATCATAAAGGGTGCCCACTTTTATAAACAGGTCCTTAGTAAATAAACCTCGGTGAAGAAGAAGATAATGATTCTGCATGCTAAATTCAAGTAAAGCAAAATTGCATTTAAATGAGGTGAGACTATACTCTGAATCAATTTGTTTGCTTAAAAAAATGAAATTGAATTAGCTTTCAATTACATTAAAACCAATTCAGCGTTGACCCCCAAAAAAATGAAGGTGTTAAGAGAAAGCTTTTTATAAGTGGTTCAACTTTACTATAAAGTGGAACAGAAAAAGCAAAGGGGAATAATTGGTTTGCAGAATCTAAATATTATATATAAAAAAAAATGCACAAGTATATGTAAATCCTAAAGAAAAACTTGGTCACTTGGAAAGCAATAAAGAAACACTTGCACATAATTAATGAATAAATCATTTTGCTAGATTTTTAAAACCTTAAAGTGGTAGTAAAGACTAACTATAACTATTCCTAAAAATAGTCCCTCCTTTTTATCTATCATGCATACCCTTTATGTAGCACTAACCCCCGAAGGAGCTGCTGGTTATTTTTGGGCTTACCGTTACCTTCAGTTCTCTTTGTTGCACGTCTAGGGGATGTCCCGTGGTAGATGGCCCAGTAACTTGAGACTGACAATAGATCCACTTGAATGAATTTTATTTGCAAAAACTCAAACTATTGAACAGTCTTTCAACTTGGGATTAGAGGGTTGGAAAGGAAGTTCAGGTTCTCTCAATGTCAAAGTCCAAAAACGTTAAAAGAACTTGCTTACTTTGACTGCATCCAGAGAATAGCCATTTGCAGCTGGATGAACACTGGACAGTCCCTCTCTCAGAAGGCCTAGCAGCCAACAAGGTGCTTACTCAGGAACAAAGTCTTTGTCACAGATGTTGTTGCAGAACATGTAGGGAAACTAGGCGGTAGAACACTGATAGGATACCTGGATCTCTCAGCCTGCTTGGCGATATCCACAAGACCGGATTCTCTTGGTTACTTCAGTCCTTCCAGGCTCTTGTTAAGAAAACCATCCCATACGGGGTGTTCTTCTAAAGATTCCACCCCTGAAAATGCTTGAAGTACAATGGGTCTCTCCCGAACCGGAGACGGCACCCAGCCACCTCAGAATCCTTCCTCAGTTTCCTTGCCTCGGGCTAGCCAGCCTTGAGACATTAAAGTCGGGTGGATCCGCACCCCAGGCCATAGCCTTCCTGGGGGCTGGTCAGGAGGACCAGGACCATGTAATCAGCACATCATACTGGACCGGAACCCGAACCACCTGACATCCACATCTTAAATACCCTCTCCCAGAGGGCACAGCGAGAAGGCCACTCCCACTACCCTGGCTCTGAAAGAAGAGTAATTTAAGCACCTGACCAGACCATAGTTCAATGCCTGCCAGAAGAGACAGTGCCCCTTGTGGCCAGGCTGAACATTTCACAGTCCAGTCAGACTGATGCTGAAGTCCAATTTAGATAAATAAACCCAAACCAAACTGCAGTTTAGGCAAAGTTTAACTTTGAAAAACGCATAGCGCGTGCTCTTCAGGAGCCCGCCGCTAATTGTATAAAAAAAAGATCTGTGTACTCACCTTTTTTTTAATCCAGTCCGATCCAGTTATGTGATTTAGCAGCTCTCACTCCCCTACATAAGGAAACACTTTACAACAACTGTGAATTCCCAGAGCCATGGGTTTACCCATAGGCTCCCATGGCCCAGCCATTGTAAGTGCTCTTCTCTCTTCACTGCAGCCGCTGGTCATTGACACAGGGGAACTGGAGCTACTGGATAATGTGACTGTGATACAAATTGGCAGGTAAAAAGATATTTTTGTACAGGGTATGCAATATAGGTAGGAGGAGGTGGAAGGGAATGTTTATGAGAATAGAGTTAACCTTTTCTTCCACTTTAATTACAGCATGCAAGTGCAACTTGTATGTAAGTTAAGCTTACAAAACATGTATAGACCAAGTTTGATTTATTAGAAGAAACAAAAAAACTACACCCTAGACGATAAAGTATTACAACATATATTCCCAATTCTCAAAGCCATCTTCCAGCATCTGCAAAGCTTTAGACAGCACATAAAGCATTCCCAGCTGATGTGTACAGCTGAATAGAGAGGGCTATAAACACACATTATGGTACTTTGGAAACACATACAGTATCTATTGCTAAATATTCTGTGAGAAAATGACTGTTGTGCTTTTCAATCTGTGATCTTAAAGAGCATGAATGAGGTAAAAGGTAAAAATGATCATTATTACAAATCTTTAATATAAACCTCCGGAATACTAATTTACCTAATGACTTGGGTTGAAAATGTTGTCGGTCCATGACAGCATGTATTTTGTTTAGGCCCCTTTTACACTACCACGACTTGAAAGTCACACAATTTTGACGCAATTTTACTGTGTTTTTGTGGCAGCGAATTTGCCGAAATTTCAGGCAATGCTTGAGGTCTATGTATTTCAACTCTTTGTATTGTTTTTAAAAAACATATATATATAATAAGGACAACACTTAACAAAGAAGAGTATCAGCTTCAAAAAGAAAGTTCCAAAACTCATCTTATAAAAATCTTATACAATTATATACATTACATATTTACATAACACATTAGCTTTACTAGGGGGTGGCTATTGAGGTTAATGCCCCGAATCTGGGGCCCATAGCCCCGAGTGTCTAGGGCAGGGGTCAGCACCTGGCCTGCCACCGCTCAATGAGGGCACCCGGCCTGTGGACATGATCACAGGGCTGGATGGGGGCGGTGCAGTGGGGTGGGGTGCAGGAGACAGTGGACACTACAGTGGGGGCTGCAATGCTGGGCACTGGTGAGGCTGCATTGCTGGGCACTGGTGAGGCTGCATTCTTTATGTAGCCAACTCCTGAGCCCTGGGGCTCTCTGGGGACCATGATGTAAGGGGGGCTCTGGGGAACCTGATCTAAGTAGGGAGGCTCTCTAGGGACCCCAATGTTAGGGGGAATTTGTAATGATATTTTATATATATACAGTGGGGACGGAAAGTATTCAGACCCCCTTACATTTTTCACTCTTTGTTATATTGCAGCCATTTGCTAAAATCCTTTAAGTTATTTTTTTTCCTCATTAATGTACACACATCACCCCATATTGACAGAAAAACACAGAATTGTTGACATTTTTGCAGATTTATTAAAAAAGAAAAACTGAAATATCACATGGCCCTAAGTATTCAGACCCTTTGCTGTGACACTCATATATTTAATTTCTGATCATCCTTGAGATGGTTCTACGCCTTCATTTAAGTCCAGATGTGTTTGATTATACTGATTGGACTTGATTAGGAAAGCCACACACCTGTCTATATAAGGCCTTACAGCTCACAGTGCATGTCACAGCAAATGAAAATTATGAGGTCAAAGGATATGCTTGAAGAGTTCAGAGACAGAATTGTGGCAAGGCACAGATCTGGCCAAGGTTACAAAAAACTTTCTGCTGCACTTAAGGTTCCTAAGAGCACAGTGGCCTCCATAATCCTTAAATGGAAGACATTTGGGATGACCAGAACCCTTCCTAGAGCTGGCCGACCGGCCAAACTGAGCTATCGGGAGAGAAGAGCCTTGGTGAGAGAGGTAAAGAAGAACCCAAAGATCCCTGTGGCTGAGCTCCAGAAATGCAGTCAAGAGATGGGAGAAAGTTGTAGAAAGTCAACCATCACTGCAACCCTCCACCAGTCGGGGATATATGGCAGAGTGGCCCTACGGAAGCCTCTCCTCAGTGCAAGACACATGAAAGCCCGCATGGCATTTTAAAAAAAAACACCTGAAGGACTCCAAGATGGTGAGAAATAAGATTCTCTGGTCTGATGAGACCAAGATAGAACTTTTTGGCCTTAATTCTAAGCGTTATGTGTGGAGAAAATCAGGAACTGCTCAGCACCTGTCCAATACAGTCCCAACAGTGAAGCATGGGGGTTTTTCAGGTGCAGGGACAGGACGACTGGTTGCAATTGAGGGAAAGATGAATGCGGCCAAGTACAGGGATATCCTGGACAAAAACCTTCTCCAGAGTGCTTAGGACCTCAGACTGGGCCAAAGAGTTACCTTCCAACAAGACAATGGCCCTAAGCACACAGCTAAAATAATGAAGGAGTGGC
Organism: Lithobates pipiens; assembly: GCF_037356315.1. Classification (NCBI taxonomy): domain Eukaryota; kingdom Metazoa; phylum Chordata; class Amphibia; order Anura; family Ranidae; genus Lithobates; species Lithobates pipiens. The sequence goes on from NW_027507748.1 coordinate 430,741,585, forward strand.
TTCACAACAACTCCATTACTGTTCTTGAATGGCCCAGCCAGAGCCCTGACTTAAACCCAATTGAGCATCTCTGGAGAGATCTAAAAATGGCTGCCCCCCAACGTTTACCATCCAACCTGACAGAACTGGAGAGGATCTGCAAGGAGGAATGGCAGAGGATCCCCAAATCCAGGTGTGAAAAACTTGCATCTTTCCCAAAAATACTCATGGCTGTATCAGATCAAAAGGGTGCTTCTACTAAATACCAAGCAAAGGTTCTGAATACTTAGGACCATGTGATATTTCAGTTTTTATTTTTTAACAAATCTGCAAAAATGTCAACAGTTCTGTGTTTTTCTGTCAATATGGGGTGTTGTGTGTACATTAATGAGGAAATAAAAATGATCTTAAATGATTTTAGCAAATGGCTGCAATATAACAAAGAGTGAAAAATTTAAGGGGGTCTGAATACTTTCCGTCCCCACTGTGTATATATATATATATATATATATATATATATATATATATATATATATATATATATATATATATATATATACACACAAACTATATATATGTATATTCTATACATGTGTATGCCCACCCAAGCATATGACCTTCTTTTCTTCACTGCTATGGGCTCTAGCTCAGATCTTTTCTAGGCCTAGCAACACCCCTGCCTTTAACACTGAACAATTGACATTATTCATTTAACATTAACATTTAACATATCATTCCTACCTAACAGAACGAGATGAGATACAGGAGCAAAACAGTAGGTGGGGGGGAGAGGAAAAAGGGGAGAAAAGGGGGGGTGAAGAAGGAAGAAAGTGGGGAAGAGGAGGGGGTGATGGGAAACATGAAGAAAAAAATAAAACACTCACCCAAAAACACCAAAAACACTCCCCCATAACATTTCCAATCCTATTATCTCAGTGCTTCTATAATGAATTTTGAATTAATCATTTTAAAAGGCGTGGTACAATGGGGAATTTGTTTTTCGCCTACTTCACCCAGTCCACCCTATTGATCGTGCATTCCTCTTACCCTAAAAAATCTAATCTTATCTTAACCCAATTATTAATATAATAACCCAAAGTGTATTACTAATTGTATATTATACAATTGTAAAATGTATAATATATCCCTCATCTCCTAATACCTCAAAACAAAAACAAAAAAACCCACAACTTTTTTTATTATTATTGTTTGCATAGTGTGAGGGACAGCTCGAACCTTTGCAGTTTATTACTGATACCTTTGGGGAATTTTAACAAATTTTCAGTTTTGCAGGACACCAATCACATTGATAGGAAATGAAGAGATTTGTCCCTGAAGCTAGCCATACACATTTCTATTCAGCTGTTCGTGCCAGTTGCAATGAGTCAACTCTATCATGAAAACGGAATAATGTAAAGTTTTTGTTTGTTAGCAGGACAGTGTGTGTGTGTGTATTGGTTGTGCCCTTGTATTTAACCCCTCTTAACCTTGTGACACTTACTTATATTGTGTCATCACCATGATTGTTCAGTATAGAAGTGGGTCCATTTATGATGCTTGTTTCAGGGTCAGACAGTAAATGCAAAGTCAGCCAGAAAATTCAAAGGACTATTACATATTTAATGATATTAACCTGCAATTAGTGTAGATGACATCTTGAATGATGATAACTAGAACTGCAAGCATTCATTATGTGCAAGTCATCCGCTCCATAAAAAAGTAAAAAGGCATGAAAAAAATGCAATCTAGTCCCAGAAGACTGATAGAAACACTCATCACCCTCTCTATGAAGTCACCAGGATATAATAATGACACTGATGTTCACTTATTAATGCTGCAGTGGCTGACATGGTCTGCAAGCTGAGATAAGCAGCTGCTACTCTGCATTAAAAAAAAAAAAAAAAACAGGGAAGGGATTTTAGGAGCCCAAGAGTCTCAGAACTTACAATGAAAAAAGCTGAACTCTCCGGAGATGTACAAAATACCATTTAATTTAGTTAGGTAATCCTTAAAAAAATAGAAGAATTTTTACATAGTACGGGCATGAGCATACATTTGTCTTTATATCAGCCTACTTTAATATACTGCTCTGTGGAACTTGGTGCTGGATAAGGCCCCTTTCACACAGCCAGACAGCTTGGTCCGCTTGTCAGTTTTTCAGACAGACCCTATCGGATCATCCATTGCCCTCTATGGAGCTGCTGGTGTAAACAGACATGTATCCATTTACACCCACCGACATCTGATCCTATTTGCTAAAAACAGATGTTCCCCATCTGTCTGACAGATTGGATTGGATGACAGTCAGATGTAAACAGATAGGTGGTCAATTTACATCCAACAGCCCATAGAGGAAAGTGGGCTGTGTTTGTGTCTGCTCTGCATCAGTGAAGCGGAGCTGTCATATGGCTGCCCAGCAGGGATAAGCGAACAGCCTGCATTCCTCTATGGGTGGTCAGATGTAAATGGACTGCCTTGTCCATAGAGGAAAGTGGGCTGTGTCCATGTCTGCTCTGTATCAGTGCAGCAGACATGGACCTGTCATCGGGGTTTAGCGGACAGATCCTCCACTAAGCAGATGGGTCGGCTGGCAGAGTCCACCCATGTCAAAGAGCCTTAAGAGAGGAACTGCCCTCTGAGGGCTCTATTGCTTTGCAAAGTGCTCTCTGTGAACATACTAACTGGAAAAAAAAATGGGGGGCAGTTAAGGCCTCAACAGTGTGCTGCTCCTTTTTTAATTACGAGGCAGTAATGTTTAACCATTATTATTATTATTATTATTATACAGGATTTATATAGCGCCAACAGTTTACGCAGCGCTTTACAACATTGGGGTAGACAGTACAATACAATACAATTCAAGACAAGGGGAATCAGAGGGCCCTGCTCGTTAGAGCTTACAATCTAGGAGGGAGGGTCAAGTTATACAAAAGGGTAATAGCTGTGGGGGATGAGCTAATGGAGTTACTGTATGTGTATGTGATCTCACGAGGTCCGGATAGCAGGCGTGCACACCCACTGCAGAGCGGGGGTGCCGATGCTCATGGCCGACCATCGCGATGACCGCCGGCCACAAGCAATTGTGACCAGGAGACACAGAACAGGGACGAGAGTAAACACACACTTCCCTGTTCTGTTCTACAGGAGTGACAGGAGTTCCTATTAGCTAGGAACTACGATCTGTCACTTCTTGTATTTAGTCCCTCCCCCTTCAGTTAGAATCACCTCCCAACATAGTTAGCCCCTTCACTGCCCCCTAGTATTAACCCCTGCACTGCCAGTGACATTTTTACAGTAATCAATGCATTTTTAATCGCACTGATCACTGTATTAATGCCAATGGTTCCAAAAATTTGTCAAAATTGTCCAATGTGTCCGCCATAATGTCGCAGTCATGATAAAAATCGCAGATCACTGCCATTACTAGTAAAAAAAAAAAAATAATAATAAAAATGCTATAAATCTATCCCCTATTTTGTAGACGCTATAAATTTTGCGCAAACCAATCAATATACGCCTATTGAGATTTTTTTTACCAAAAATATGTAGAAGAATACATATCGGCCTAAACTGAGGGAAAAAACACAGAGGCAATCAAATACCACTAAAAGAAAGTGTGGAAAAATGGACCTCAATTTTGTTTGGGTACAACATCGCACGACCGCACAATTGTCAGTTAAAGTGACGCAGTGCCAAATCGCAAAAAGTGTTCTGGTCAGGAATGTGGTAAATTCTTCTCGGGGCTGAAGCGGTTAAAGTGACACTAAACAATATCCTTATGCTCTAGAAATAATCCAATCTTCTACACTGCTTAATGGCCCTGTAAATAATTTTCCATGAAATAGTTTCTTACTGTGTTTTTCTGCCTCCTTGTAACACCTTCTGTAAGTTTCTGAACATCTCCTTTTCCCCTTGGAGATGTGAACTGCTTTATGCAAAAACCTAACAGGGGTTATAGCTCTCCGTTACTCTATCCAAAACTTAAAAAAAAAAATGCTGTCAGTTACACTTTAATAATAAGGAAACCTGTAACAATTTTAACAGTAGATTATTATTCAAAGAAACGTGTTTTATGTAACTCTTTTTGCTAATTTATAATCTGGCAAGTTTATAGACTGTTCTGTTATTTAAAGCTGAGTCAACGCAAATATAATATTTTGGTTTTGTGGTTGCCAAGAAGTTGAATCCAGTGCTGGCCTGCTATAACTTCCAGGGATTCTAGTTGTGAGATGTAGTCCACAGAATTCCTGCCCATGGTTACAATGCCAAATGGTGTTGCATTCCCTCAATCGATTTTCCATAATGTAGAATAAACAAAGCACTGGAAAGTACAGCAAAGGGAGAAGAACTTTCATAATGGTGTTATGGCTGGAAGGGGACAGAGAAACAAACTACTGTGTGGACTTTTCCACCATTGGAATATCCTGTAGAGATACAGTATAAGGCCAAAAGATGAATCAAACTTTTAACACCCACTCAAAGCTGTTCTACAGATTTTGGTTAAGTTGTACTGTAAAAATTGTATTCGGTATAAACAGAAGTAACACTGACCGTGTCGCACAGGAAACCTGCTACATGGAAAAACCAGGAACATTAAGTGCAACAGGGAATCATATGACAGTATACAGTAAGAAAAACCAGATGACCCTAGTTATGATAGATTAGACATAACTCTGAATTGGGTGGAAGTTCTTCCCATGGGTTTGTATAGGTGACAGGAGAAAGCTTGAGGCTTTTTCCAGTAGGCAACACAAGTTGTTGGGGTTCTGCTGTAAAAATTATAAAATAGCAATAATTCACTACTATTCTATTTAAAGTGGGAATAAACTCCCTTGGTTAATTTTAATTATAGGTAAGCCTGTAATAAGTCTTACCTATAGATACAGTAAATATCTTGTGCACCGTGTAGGAGATATTTACTTGCAAAGCCACTGGTGACGTCACTGGCACATGCGCTCTTGAGGAACAGCATACCCATGCCGTTCTTTCAGAGTCCTGTGCCATGAACAGCAGCTCTCACGCGAGTGACGTCATCATGGCTCGTCCAATTAAAGGAGTGGAGCCTGCCAATTGGAAGGAAGACTGGGCAAAGACGGAAGCCCTCTCAGCGGAGGCAGCGCACCGATGGAGGGCTTGGTTCTCAGGTAAGTTTCACATTAATTGCTAGTATGCCATGCATACTACTACATCATAACATTGCTTGCAGTTTTTTTTTTTAAAGGCTGTGGTTTACTACCGCTTTAAAAAAATATTTTAGGGATTCTAAAAATGTAATGAGGTAGTTGAGATTAACCAACCCATAGCAGAAAGTGCTTGGTAGGCACAAGCTTTTATAAAGTGCTACAAACCGAGAAACAGTTACACAATGAGGTTGGAAAGGGCTGAAAAGGATCTCCATATCCAAGTGATATCCGTGCTTGCTTATCATTTAAGAATATCAGAAGTTATGATTCTAAATAAAATCCCCCCTTTAGGGATCACAAAGTGCAATGATTTCTTTTGGTTGCCATCTTTTCCTTGTGTGTTAAAAGTTTAAACTGTATGTCATTCCTAAAGCAAGTCAGTATTGAAAGTTATTACATAATTCTGAGTGTCGGACTTTAGCACAGTCATTTGACCATTAAAGAGATTGAGTTCTGCCTGCATCTTCTGTGATTTCTGCCTACCAGGTAATATAGCTATATGTTGTTCCAGGACTGCTTTAAAACACATCTACCATTAATGCATCTTTTTCCCAAATGAGGTTTCTGATGGCTAAAGTGATAAGTGTGCAAGTGCAAGACACAGCAGCAATTCCAATAGCACACTAGAAGTAATTGCTTCAGCAATAAGCTGAGTGTTACTATCATCAATAAAATCACCAGCCTGAAATCTCTATTCTAACTTCAAAGCAAATCTGGAACTGTCTCACCGCAGGCCACTGCCAGTTTCATTAATTCAGAGGGAAATGTACTTCTATGTCTACGATGCTTACTTACATCGTATCTTGTGCTCTTGCTTATTTATTAATTTTTTTCGCTATATAAATGATGCAGACAGGGCTGGCTCAGGGCTTGAGGAAAGGCTGCTCCATAACAAAATATGACTTGGTAAATTTCTAATGACCTTTGAGATTCAGCTCAGTAATTTCCATGCTCAATAAAACAAAGACATAGGCAATCACTTTTTAATGTTTCATAGAACTGTGCCTGGCAAAGCATTTCTATGGCACAAATATTCTCTCTGTCACAAAGCATTTCACTTTTTGGATGTTGTTATTTCAACTCAGCAGTCCAAAACAAATTGGAAGCTAAGTGGCAGAACGCTTCTAAAAATTAGAGATGTTTTCAGGGTAAAACAACATGGTTTTACTCAATGTGTTATCTATCCTAAACTTGGACCCTCCAGATTACTTGAGGCTTTCTGATGTATCTCTTCATTAGGAATTTGACTTGACTTAAATTCCAATGGGGCGGTATTTTAACAATTACTATATTATTTCAATAGCAACCTAATAGTACATCAATGCAACTGTCTGAGCAATATTATTACCGGTATTTAAATGGTACCTACTGCACAAACTATTTTTTCCATTTTGATTAGGGGAAGATTTTTTTTATTGCTGTCTGGTCTCGTGGGGATGATTATGGTACTTTTCATTTACTACCCTGGTAGGACACTGAGGGAAAATTTGCAGCAGGTCACAAGCAGGAATAAACAAACAAAAGGTGTCCTAGCCTTATCTTAAATCTCCCTGTTGGAGATTTACCCGGCTTCCTGGCCTGGTAAGAAGGTTGTGAACCTTGTCACTAGGAGAGGAAGTCAAGTCTTCCCCAGACAGCAGTGAAAACCTGACAGAGGTTCCAATTCCTAAACCACTCTATCAAAGGCTTAGAAAAAGTTGTAGACCAATAAAATTTAATATCGGAGGAGTCTGAGCTGCATGAATAGGTAGTGGAATGCACAGGGCTTATCATAAACATGGCATGTCTTTAGCAGGTTATAATTGTACTATTTTATAACATTATTGCACTCAACAAATCATTTAATAACGAAGCTTGATTTTGATTTTTTTTAAATCACGGTACATTCAACATCAAGTTCCATTAATTCAATAATCAAAATTCAAGTATTATAAGTATGAATAAGGGAAGGGAGGATGTGTAGTGCCAAAATCTGCAATGTCTTAAAAGGTTAGAACACATGAAGTACCGGTAGTTGTTTAAAGTTTACAATGACCTGGCTGATATGCATATAGCTGACTTTCAGTTTTGTCAGTTTTAGAAAGAGTTCCCACTACAACCTCCATTTTCACACTGAGATGATTTCTGATGAGCACCAACATGCTGTCTTAGATCTCTCTTGGCCTCACCTTTGTCTGTTTATATTGTTTACTAGGCAATAATATTCTCAATCAAAACTACAGAATCAAAGAATTGCAGAACCTTCTGTGCCTTCACCAATAGTCCCATGACTTTTTCATTTCTAAATCAGTACATAAATATTTCAGAGCCTTTACCACTACTGGAAGCAGTGCATTTTCTTTTTCCCTATTATCATTTTCAGGACAAACACAGGGGCTTTTAAACTAGGTGATGAAGGGGAGGATCCAGACGTAGAGATAGCCAGTGCGGAACAAAGTTCAGAGGGTAGTATTGGGGCATTAGTAGTAGATAGTAGTAGTGACTAATCCACCTAAATCCAAGGAAAGTAAATTAATAAGTCCTAATTGCAGCCTCAGAACAACCAACAAGGAGATAATACGCCACCAATTAAAACTACGAGGCCTGATCACTAATGCCAGGATATCTGGCTGACAAGATGGGAGAACTACAGCTGCTGTTGTATAAGGAGGATTTTTTTTTCTGGGAATTTCAGCTCCCATGATCCCATGATCCCATGATTAACAGCTCCCATGATTGGCTGGCAATTGTTTAATGGTATTCCCTATCTCGCAGAGATATAGGGAATACCAAGAATTATGTACAAGAATGATGTACAAGTGAATGTGTGGGACGACATCCCTAATGGAGCAAGGGAGGAGGTGAAATCCTTATGGGTAGAGCTTCAAAGTGAAGAAACCAAGGGGGAAATACTGGGAGTATGCTACAGCCCCTCTAACCAGAGGTAGGAGGGGAGGCTGATTTTCTATCACAGTTTGGAATGGCAGCAAGAATGGGAAGTGTCATTATAATGGGGGATTTTAAGTATCCAGACATAGACTGGGGGAAAGGAACCGCACATTTGGCTAAAGCTCGCCATTTCCTAAATGTCTTGCAGGACAATTTCATGGGTCAGATGGTAAATGCACCAACAAGAAACAATGCATTACTTGACCTACTGATTACTAACAATAAAGTCCTGATCGCGGACATGGAGCGAGAGCGGCAACTTAGGAAACAGCAATCACAGGTCAATTTGTTTCAGTATAAATCACACAAATAGCATAAATCACACACAAAAAAATCACACACGGGTAATACAAAGACACTGTTTTTCAAAAGAGCTAACTTCCCTAAACTCCGCTCCTTGCTAGAAGATATTAAATGGATTTAAAATACTAGGAACAAAGAACACGGAGGAAAAATGGGAGTGCTTTAAGAGCATATTGAATAAAGGTATTGGCCAGTGCATCCCAATGGGAAATACATTTTAAAAAGCTAATACATTTCCTGGGTGGCTTAACTCCAACTTAAAAATGCATATAAAACAAAGGAGAAGGCCTTTAAACAATACATGGCTGAGGGGTCATCATCAGCATTCCAACTTTACAAAGAATGTAATAAGAAATGTAAAGGTGTAATCAAGGTGGCTAAGATAGAACACGAAAGGCACATAGCGGAGGAGAGTAAGAAAAACCCCAAGAAATTCTTTAAGTATATAAATAGTAAGAAAGGGAACATATGGGCCCCATAAAGAATGATGAAGACAATCTGGTTACAAAAGATGGAGAGATGGAAAGTTTTGAATTTATTCTTTTCCGCAGTCTTCACAAGGGAAATGGGGGGGATTCAGTAACCAAGACTGCAATGTTCATCCTCATGACATCACACAAGAAGTACCCTCATGGTTAACAGAGGATACAATTAGAAATAGACGTGAGAAACCTAACATTAATAAGTCACCAGGACCAAGTGGCTTACACCCGAGGGTCCTTAAGGAACTCAGTCAAGTGACTGCCAGACAATTTTTACGAACAGTCTATTGACTAAAATGGTACAAGCTGATTGGAGAAAAGCCAATGTAGCACCAATATTTAAAAAAGGACCAAGATATCCCTGGGAACTATAGACTAGTTAGCCTAATATCAATAGTTTGCAAGTTTGGATTCATCAAGATTCATTCAAGAATCGTTCTTGCCAAACCAACCTATTAACCTTCTATGAAGAAGTGAGCTGCCATCTAGATAAAGGTAGGCCTGTAGACGTGGTGTCTGGGTTTTGCAAAGGCATTCAATACAGTTCCCCAAAATTGTTGACTGTACAAACTAAGGCGTTGACCAAAGGGTGGGTACATGGATTGAAAACTGGCTATGAGAGCGAGTACAGAGGGTGGTGATAAATGCTGAGTACTCTGAATTGTCTGGTGCAGAAAGCAGGGTTCCCCAGGGTTCTGTCCTGGGACCGATCCTATTTAATTTATTCATCAACGATCTGGAGGATGGAATAAACAGCTCAATCTCAGTATTTGCAGACAAAACTAAGCAAAGCAGGGCAAAACTTCTACGCAGGATGTGGAAACCTTGCAAGATCTAAGCAAATTAATGGGGTGGGCAACTACATGGCAAATGAGGTTTAATGTTGAAAAATGTAAAATAATGCGTTTGGGTGCTAAAAATATGAATGCAATCTACTCACTAAGGGGAGAACCTCTGGGGGAATCTAGGATGAAAGAGGACCTGAGGGTCCAAGTAGATGACAAGCTCAGCAATGGCATGTAATGTCAGGGTGCTGCAAGCAAAGCCAACAGAATAATAGCATGCATTAAAAAAGGGATTCACTCCAGAGATAAAAAGATAATTCTCCCACTTCACAAGACTCTGGTCTGGCCCGGGTCTGGAGTATGCTGTCCAGTTCTGGGCACCAGCCCTCAGCAGGGATGTGCTGGAGCTGGAGAGGGTCCAGAGAAGGGCCACAAAGCTAATAAAGGGCCTGGAGGATCTCAGCTACGGGGAAAGACTGCGAGCACCGAACTTATTCTCCCTTGAGAAGGGACACTTGAGAGGGAATGTGATTTCAATGTACAAATACCGTACTGGCGACCCCACAATAGGGATAAAACTCTTTGGCGCAAGGGAATTTAAAAAGACGTGGCCATTCACTAAAATTAGAGGAGAAACGGTGAAAGCTTAAACTGCGTAGAGGAGTCTTTACTGTTGGAGTGGTAAGGATGTGTAATTCTCTTCCACAAGCAGTGGGTATAGCGGGGAGCATTGATAATTTCAAACACCTGTTAGATATGCACCTTAACGACCACAACATACAGGGGTATACAATGTACTATTAATATATAAGCACACACACAAATTGGACTTGATGGACTTATGTCTTTTTATAACCTCACCAACAGAGGCGTTTCTAGGTGGCAAAAAGACCAGGGGCTTTAGCCCAAAGTCCATGGGGGGGGGTGCGGGGGTGCGGGGGTGCGGCGGTGCTGTTTTTTTTGGCTGGGCGGTGGAGTTGTGTGGCAGGGGGTAAGCTCACTTGCTGGTTGCTGCCTGGCTTACCCATCAATGCTCACCACTAAACTCACCTGCCTGTCACACTGACCCACCTGCCTGCCACACTGTCCTGCCTACCTGACATACAATGACCTACCTACCTGACATATACTGACATACACGCACTGACCTACCTGACATGCACTGACCTACCTGACATACACGCACTGACCTACATACCCAACACGCACTGACCTACCTGACATACATACACTGACCTACGTACCTGACATATATACACTGACCTACCTAACATACACTGACCTACCTGACATACATACACTGACCTACCGACCTGACATGCACTGACCTACCTGACATGCACGCACTGACCTACCTACCTACCTACCACGCACTGACCTACCTGTCATACATACACTGACCTACCTACCTGACATACATACACTGACCTACGTACCTGACATACATACATACACTGACCTACCTGACATACACACACTGACCTACCTACCTGTCATACACTGACCTACCGAACTGACATACACTGACCTACCTGACATGCACTGACCTACATACACTGACAGCAGTGACACATACTGACCTACCTGACCAGGAGACTTCATATGTCCTGCAGCAGCAGCTCAGCCATGGTGTGCGGTGCGTGCCCATCTTCACAGCAGGCAGCCAGAGGAGAGGAGGAGAGCCAAGCACTGAGAAGGGATGTATTTTAATTCCCACCTTCTGGAGCCTGCAGCGCCTATGTTGGGTGTCACACGTCCCGCGGTCCCAGTGGCACATCCATCAGCACTGCAGGCTCCAGAAGGGCAGGATCTGCTATGTGACACGGCCACACAGCAGCACTTGGCAGGGCCTGGGATAAGATCGGTCCCCGCTCGGTGGTGCTCGGGGCTGTAAATAGAACGGTGCCCACTCGAGACTCTGGGCTTTTCAGGACACACTCTGGGCTTTTCGAGACCCACTCGGGGCTTCAGCCATGGGGAGCACCCCCCTTGCTCACCCACTATGTAACTATCTGCCATTATCTTCTTACCTATTTTCCCCATGGTCATTGACAGGTGTTTGCTAGCTTAGTGCAAGCTGCCATTATTCAAATTCTTTTCTTCCTATTTAGTGGCTCAATGTGACTTTCTCTTTCTTATAAACAGATCAAGTGTCAAAACAGAGTCTGCTAGTTAACAAGGGACAGAGTACAGAAGACAGTAAAACTGGAAATTATGAACAGTTAGGTGACTAGAGGAGAGTTTTCTGTTGGTTCTTTTAAATTACTGAATACCTAGAATCACTAAAATATTTTTTTACTGAAGGGTAACAAACCTCAAGCCCTAATTTTGCTGTGTTAAATTTCAAATTTGAACAATTGTTTGAAAGCTGTTTGCCAGATCATTTGATAGTACAGGACTGTTATATATATACATGGTTCAATTATGCAATATCTATAGCATATATGTCTAGAAGTAAAGAAAAAATAATAATTGGGGAACCAAATTACACCAACGCTCCATTATAATGTAATGTGCGTGTTACTGCAATCTGCGGAAAAACAGGCAACACTTGATACTGCATTGCTATGCCATTATTTTTGAATGGTACCCTAATGTACTAAGGTGATACACCTGCATACAGCATTCCACAGCATGCTGTGCTGCACAGTAGTGCATTGTGTTGTAAAAAAAAGATTCATTTGGTTTAAAACACATTAGGGTAGCCGGTGGCCCATGCTTATCAGCAGGCTGCCATAGTGCAGTGAACATTAATGCGTGATATAACGCACATGCATTAATGCACTGTGACCAACTAAATGGACCCTGAAAAAAATAAAGAACAATACTTACAGTAGCTCACAAAATTGAGTACACCCCTCACATTTTTGTAAATATTTTATTTTATCTTTTCATGTGACAACACTGAAGAAATTACACTTTGCTACATTGTAAAGTAGTGAGTATACAGCTTGTATGACAGTTTACACTTGCTGTTTCCTCAAAATAAGTCAACACACAGTCATTTATGTCTAAACCACTGGCAACAAACGTGAGTACACCCCTAAGTGAAAATGTCCAAATTGGCCCCAATTAGCCATTTCCCCTCCCCAATGTCATGTGGCTCATAAGTGTTACAAAGTCTCAGGTGTGAATGGGGAGCAGGTGTGTTAAATTTGGTGTTATCGCTCTCACTCTCTCATACTGGTCACTGGGAGTTCAACATGGAACCTCATGGCAAAGAACTCTATGAGGATCTGAAAAAAAGAATTGTTGCTCTACATAAAGATGGCCTAGGCTATAAGAAGATTGCCAAGACCCTGAAACTCAGCTCCACAGGACAGGTTCCACTCAGAACAGGCCTCGCCATGGTCGATCAAAGAAGTTGACTGCACATGCTCACCAGAGGTTGTCTTTGGGAAATAGACGTATGAGTGCTGCCAGCATTTCTGCAGAGGTTGAAGGGATGGGGGGTCAGCCTGTAAGTGCTCAGACAATACGCCGCACACTGCATCAAATTGATGTGCATGGCTGTCATCTCAGAAGGAAGCCTCTTCTAATGATGATGCACAAGAAAGCCTGCAAACAGTTTGCTGAAGATAAGCAGACTAAGGACGTGGATTACTGGAACCATGTCCTGTCGTCTGATGAGACCAAGATAAACTTATTTGGTTCAGATGGTGTCAAGCGTGTGTGGCGGCAACTAGATGAGTACAAGACAAGTGTGTCTTTCCTACAGTCAAGCATGGTGTTGGGAGTGTCATGGTATGGAGCTGCATGAGTGCTGCAGGCACTGGGGAGCTACAGTTCATTGAGGAAACCATGAATGCCAACATGTACTGTGACATACTGAAGCAGAACATTATCCCCTCCCTCCAACATGATAACGACCCCAAACACACCTCCAAGATGACCACTGCCTTGCTAAAGAAGCTGAGGGTAAAGGTGATGGACTGACCAAGCATGTCTCCAGACCTAAACCCTATTGAGCATCTGTGGAGCATCCTCGAATGAAAGGTGGAGGAGCGCAAGGTCTCTAACATCCACAAGCTCTGTGATGTAGTCAGGAGGAGTGGAAGAGGACTCCAGTGGCAACCTGTGAAGCTCTGGCGAACTCCATGCCCAAGAGGGTTAAGGCAGTGCTGGAAAATTATGGTAGCCATACAACATATTGACACTTTGGGCCCAATTTGGACATTTTCACTTAGGGGCATACTCACATTTGTTTCCAGCAGTTTAGACATTAATGGCTTTGTGTTGAGTTATTTTGAGGGAACAGCAAATTTACAGTGTTATACAAGCTGTACACTCACTACTTTACATTGTAGCAAAGTGTCATTTCTTCAGTGTTGTCACAGGAAAAGATATAATAAAATATTTACAAAAATGTGAGGGGTGTACTAACTTTTGTGAGATACTATACTTTATTGTTTGGTGAAAGAAACGACTTCTGCCACCAGCACCTTAGCCCCCATAAACTGCTTAACTTTGAGGGTACTGGGAGAAACCATCCTTTCTGAACATTTCAACAATGTAGTGGTAGATGCCTAAAAAGTAAATTGTCAGTTTTGATCAATTTGGGTGAAGGCAGAAGGTCTGCCAAAGCCTATGCAAAGACTGACTTTCAAAAAGCTGGTGTTTGCTTAGTAAATTATTCAGGGTCTGGGAAACACTGTCAAAGGGCTGTTTTTTTTTTTTTTGCAAAACACAGGTCAATCACTGCTGCAGTATTTGCCTACAGTTTAGCTGTTAGCCCTTGTACACACGGTCAGAGATTCCGACAGAATGTGTCCTATCGAACCGTCTTGTCGGATATTCCGACTGTGTGTGGTATGCATCGGACTGTTTCCGTCGGAATATCCGACGGACCAACTTTTCCAACTTGCCGGTAAAACTTTCCGACAAAATGCTCCGATCGGACATACTCCGATCATGTGTAGCCTACTCCGACGGACAAAGTGCCACGCATGCTCAGATCAAATTCCTAGACCAAAGCTATTGGTTACTAGCCTGAATGTAGTCCCGTCCTAACGAAATAATGTCATCACGTTATGTACAATCGGATTTTCCGACAACTTAGTCCGACCATGTGTATGCAACATCACTTCCGGACCTCTTCTGGAATTAATCCGTCGGAATTACTCTGACGGATTTGGTTGTCGGAATCTCTGACCGTGTGTACAAGGGCTTAGATTAGTCTTTTAATGTTTTAGCTAGTAGAAGTACCCTTTATATGTGGTCTTTTTGCCACCACCGATGTTATCTGCAATAAAAATATATTATTCTCAATGTTTTACTTCTCCATTACTGCTAAACAAGAAATTAAATTGGTGTTATAATTTTTCTTTAAAGTTGTTCTCAGACAAATACTTACAGATTCACAATCAAATTTAGATATACATTTGCCAATAAGTACTTACTACTGCTACTTATCAAATAATTGATACAGCAACTATTTTAGCCTCTTCATGCCAACAGTATGCAAATATGAGGCCTCTTGGCAGGTGGGTCTTAACGCCGAGCAGCTGCATATTTGCATACTGTATTGTAAGTGTAGCTGTGCAGAGTACGTGACCTACGTTACTTGCAAACGAGAGCTTTCCGATCATGTGACAGCTGATCACGGTGGTCACATGATCATAAACCCTGCCCTGCTTTCGGACATCTGAAACCTGTTAAAGGGCCGGGAGGTGCCGGCGCAAAGGTGTGTCAAACTGACGGCCCTCCAGCTGTTGCGGAACTACAAGTCCCATCATGTAGGAAGGATGATCTGCACACTGGTTGTTGCTCTTAAAGAATCCTAATTTTATTGAAAATCCACAGTGTACAAACAGTTGACACGTTTCAGCCTATGAGGCCTTAGTCATAAGGTTATGGGTAATGACTAAGGCCTCATAGGCTGAAATGCGTCAACTGATTTTATCTGCATTTGCACACTGTGGCTTTTCAATAAAATGATGATTCTTTTAAGAGCAACAACCAGTGTGCGGATCATCCTTCCTACATCATTCTACTCAGCCAGTGACTGTGGATCGAGCCCCTGGGAGCTAAGCCATCAATGTGTTGTATGGGTGTAGCACAGATTTTTCTGTTTGCACAGGTCCCAGCATGCCTCTGCCTGTGGGAGTCATGTTTGTAACTATCAGCCTTGCAATGCCTCATGGGACTTGTAGTTCTACAACAGCTGCTGGGCCGCCAATTTGACACCTGTGGGTTAAAGCATAATTAAAGCCAAGAACAAAAATGTCAACATTTTCATCCAACCAGTCCTTTCATGCAGATGCTACATTATTTTAATTTTTTGGGGACATTTTCAGCAAGTACAGAAAATACCTGTTGTTCTTGTCAGAAAGGCAGTGTGCTTGTCACTTTCTATCAGATGTATGTAAAGTAAAAACAATGTGTTTTGTTTTTTTTGTCTAAAAATGACAACCCCTCATCCCCCCCATGTAATGAAGAACAAAGAAAGGCATGTTTGAAAGTAAACCTGGGTGACAGCCATGGCTTTAAGAATAAAGAAAAAATGCCAGCAAAAAAGAAAGCTAAAGCAGTCATGGTTCTAAGGATTGCAATATATCATTTTTTTGTTTTGTTTTGGGGTTTAGATACACTTTAATGTTAAAGTTTGGTAATAAATACTGCCCATGTAATTATGCTTTCTTTTCTTTTATTATGCAGTTCTTGCCCGACCTATAGCAGATTGACGGCCGGGCAGGACGCTCCTCCTTTCAGGTGGACATCATATGACGTGGACATCATTCCCCTCATGTGCACCCACCAGGGGTTTGCAGCACGGCGATCAGTAGTGATCTGTGTCCCACATATACAACACAACACCAATCAGGGTAAAGAGCCAATGACATTGGCTCTTTACCATGTGATCAGCTGTGTTCAAACATAGTTGATACAATTTAAACAAATGTCAGTTATCAGCATTTTCTTTCCTCAGAGCTGTCAGTGTGTGAGGAAACAAAAGCCGATAACCAACTTTCCTGTGACAGGGGTCATTTACATTAAGTTTATCAGTGTAGCCCCATCATTGCCAATCACTGTCCATCAGTGCAGAATATTAGTGCCCATCGGCGCAGCCTCATCAGTGTCCATCGGTGCAGCCTCATCAGTGCTCATCAGTGCAGCTTCATCAGTGCACATCAGTGCACAATAGTGCAGCCTATCAGTGCCCATCAGTGCAGCCTCATCAGTGCACATCAGTGCAGCCTATCAGTGCCCATCAGTGCAGCCTATCAGTGCCCATCAGTGCAGCCTCATCAGCGCACATGAGTGAAGGAGAAAGTAGTGTCAGCAGAACAAGCATACGGACAACTACAGCTCTGGAACTTGTAACAAAGTATTAAGGTATTAGCAGACTAGTTCTTATTTGCTGACATAGCTGACTAGTGATGTAATTACTGATAAAACAGAAAAAACGGCTGCTACAAGACCCAGCTAAGTACTATAGCAAGAGTGATTATAGAAAATAAACACCAGGAATTGTTCTTGTGTGTTGTCTCTGTTTTTTCACTTGAAAAATCTTCCACATGTATGCTTAGGCAGCGAAACATGAACTACTTTTCTGATTTATCAGTTGATTTATCTAGTGGAGCTACAAAAGTTTCAGCAGGCAAGAAGGCACAGACTGTGAAAAGCCTTATAGCACACAGCTATAAGCAGCTCTCAAGACAGCAGCCTGTCCTCCCACCCTTTGCATGCCACACCACTGTATCACATTGTTACACCTGGGATGAGAAAGTTACCATGTGGGAGACAGTGTACATACACCTATTGCTTGTGCATACACAGTAAATTTGGATATTACATTTAATTTACTTTCCTTGCCCAGACTAGATGCCTATTGGTGCTACCTATGATGACCACATCTTCAAAAACATATATTTTTGTTTTACCCCTTATCAAATTCCCAGCAGGAGCTACATAATTCTGCTTTTTAAAAATAAATGAAAAAAATACTACTTTCCTGACAGACTCCATGGTAGACTACGTGTAGGTTAACCCCACCTCCTCTCCAATGCTATAGGACCCCACTCCCATAAATTTGAGCTCACCACTAGAGACTGCGTTCCTTTTTTGTCCTCCTCTTTGGACCTAAAAGCTATGCACTTAGGTTTAGCGATGTCCAAATTGATCCAGGATTGATGTCGGGCATACCTTCTAGCAGTATCAAAATAGCCCAGGGCCCAGCCATGGGTGGGTGTGTGGCTCCAGGCCCCTGTGTCCTGTGGTGGCGACAGCCTTCATTTGCCCAGGCACAGTGGATCGGCTGGCAGGTCTGAAGATCCTCCATGTCAGCAGTTTCTGAATGTAAATGCCCCTGTCTGTCTCCTCCTCATGTGACTTCCTTTTTGGATTTTCTTTTTTTCTTTTTCCTATTGTTCCTCTATGGTAGATTTGTGGCTCCTCTTCCTGGTCGTGGCTCCAGCTCACTACAGCACATGCGTGATCCTCGGGCGAAGCTGAGGCTTTGTTTTACGCATGTGCAGTGCGGTTGGGGACACAACGGCCATGCAGGTGCTCTACAGCGCAGGCGCTGTCCGGGCCAGTCGGTGACATCATTCCGGCAGGGATATTTGAATCCCTGTGAGCCCTGTCAAACCGAGGAATACTGTGGGCAGTTTGCATCAGCTCCTCCAGGCACCAGTCTCCCAGGTAAAGGTAAGCTTCAGCCTGGGGCCATGGTTCAATGGGTGGGGGGTGGATGATTCTTAAAGGGGCAGCTGCACTGCTATCTGTACTCTTTTGTTCCAGGACGTGTGAGTGTTCCTACAAAGTTGCAGGATCATCACCTCTTCATCTGCCAGGGTGCCATGGACAGATCACCATCTCCTTGCGGCCAGCCCCCACACTCTAGGTATGCAGGGCATGAGAAGGGGGGGCCTAGGTCCACGTGGAAATGGACTGATTCCCTAATGTCATGTTTTCCCCTTTTTAGCACTTCCAGGTGAGACCGTCAGCTTACTGTCCAAGATGACAGGGACCTTGCCAGGCTGCAAAGCACACCTTTTTCATCCCGGGCCAGACGTAACTCTCCGTCTAGGACCCAACAGCAGAGGAGATGCTTCCATTCCTCTTCCCAACAGAGGAGATGTTCCCATTCCTCCTCCAAACACCACACCCATCGCCATGACAGCCGCTCTGATCACAGAACCTGCTGGGGTTGTAGGACCTGAGTCCCAGAAGGCAAATTCTTATGCGATCCTTGTTATGCCAAGGCGGTTGGGGAAAAAGAAGCTGAAAGCCAGCAAATGGAGTCGCTAGTCAAGCGGGTGGTGCAACAATCCCTTAAGGAGTGGGGTGCATCTCACATGCAGAGCCAGTTCACCACACTATCAGGCTCCCTGGCTGATGAGGCCCAGGAGGATCCAGGCCCATTTCAGCCTTATGATTCCCCCCCTGATTCCTCGCACAGCGAGATGGAGGCTGATGAGTTTGTCGGAGGCTTTGACTTCAACTTGGTTTCCCCACTAATTAAAGTGGTCAAAGAGGCCCTTAAGTGGGAAGATTCTTCTATTGCCCTGGCTAAGCAGAGAATATTCTTTAAACATCTGGGGAAAGAACGTTCCAATTTTCCACTCCTTTCTGAATCAAAGGATTAGACATGTGCAGACTGAAATATTTTTTTTCGGAATTTCGTTTTCGTCCGAAAAATAAATTTATTTAGTTACTCCCAAAATTCGTTTTTATTTATTTCGTTTTTCGTTAAAAAAATTTAATTCGTCCGAAAATCCAAATGAATTACGGTCAAATCTGTCATTGAAGGCTTATGGTGTCTGTCGGAATGTTTAAAGAAGATTCGATGGAGCAGCGAAACTCACTTATGATGCTGCAATCATTCATTCCCAAATGGAATATTTCGACTACAAGCTATAGTAGGATTATAATGTTGTACGTCTTCTATGGGATTTTTAAGGCTATTTGCATTGCACACAGGTCATTAGCATTAGGAAAAAAAAAAAATAAGAAAAAAAATGCGTGGGGGTCCCCTGAAATTCCATACCAGGCCCTTCGGGTCTGGTATGGATATTAAGGGGAACCCCGTGCCAACAAAAAAAAACAGACCCTTATCCGAGCACGCAACCTGGCAGGCCGCAGGAAAAGAGGGGGGGAAGAGAGAGGCTCCGCTCCTGAACCATACCAGGCCACATGCTCTCAACATTGGTAGGGTGCTTTGAGGTAGCAAGGTAGCACCTTGTCCCCATGTTGATGAGGACAAGGGCCTCATCCCCACAACCCTGGCCAGTGGTTGTGGGGGTCCGCGGGCGGGGGGCTTATCGGTATCTGGAAGCCCCCTTTAACAAGGGGACCCCCAGATCCTGGCCTCCCTCCTGTGTGAAATGGTAAGGGGGTACAACAGTATCCCTACCATTTCATCAAAAAAGTGACAAAAAAGTGTTAAAAATGACAAGAGACCATCTTTGACAATTCCTTTATTAAAGTCTTCTTTCATCTTCTTTCTTCTGGTCTTCTTCCTTCTTCTTTTCTTCATCCTTCGGTTTCTTCTTCTTCCTCTGATCCTCTTCTTCCTCCGATCCGCTTCTTCTTGGTCCGGTGTTCCCGTCCGGCATTTTCCTCCACGGCGTCTCTTCTTGGTTCACGGCCGCTCTGCGCAATGGGAGGCTCCCACTGTGTGACACTTCTCTTCTTCTGACAGTTCTTTTATAACAGAGGGTGGGGCCACCCAGTGACTCCGCCCCCTCTGGCGCACGGTTCCATGACTTCCATATACTACAAGTATAAGGGCTATATACTGTCATGTAAATTCATGTTCCTATTTGTATATATATATGAAATTTGCTGTCTTGTCATTTATCTTGTTGTATGAATTTTAATTATGATGTATATTAAATATGCCGTTTCTTACCCACCACTAACGACTGCACATCTCATTTAAAGTCCCACCCTGTTCTCCTTTTTTCTCACATAACCGGGATGGAGGTATTTACCTCATTTAAAGTCTCAACCCTTCCTGTCTGCTAGTGCAAAAGTTATAGCATCTACAATAGGGGATAGATTTACAGCATTTTTATTATTATTTTTTTGTTACTAGTATTGGCGGCAATCTGCGATTTTTAGTGGGACTGTGACATTATAGGACAAAGAGATCGGACACTTTTGACACTATTTTGGGACCATTGTCATTTATACAGCGATCAGAGTTACAAATAGCCACTGATTACTGCACAAATGGCAGGAAAGGGGTTAAACACTAGGGACGATCAAGGGGTTAAGTGTGTTCCCTGGATGTGTTCCAACTGTAGGGGGGATGGGCTCACTACAATATGACAGAGATCACTGCTCCTGATGACAGGGAGCAGTAGATCCCTGTCATGATGCTAGGCAGAACAGGGAAACGCCTTGTTTGCATAGGCATCTCTGCCACTCTGTGACACGATCTTGGGCCCCCAGCGGACATTGAGTCCACGGGACTCGCGGGTATGGTCACAGAGTATGCAGCGGGTGCACGTGCCCACAATGCCATAATTTAAAGGGGGCATACCTCTCTGCCCATTTGTCCAGTTGCGTCATTGTGCCGATGTACATCATCATGCGCTGGTCGGCATGTGGTTAATATACATCAAATTGAGAACAATATACATGACACACTGATACTTTGCTGGGATGTCTGCTTGGAGGTCTTGATAGTCCTCTGGAGTTGCGCTTACATTTGAGTGATACTGTACATAAAGTCTTGCACAAACTCCTGAGGAAGCCATAATTGTGGCGAAACATGTAGAGTAGAGAAACTTTTGTACAACGACCATATGAATTCTTTCATGTTGGTTTTAATATGATATATTTTACATTATGTATATTAAATAAAATTAATTAATTTGATGGTATTCTCAATTTGATTAATTTTCACCTAAAACTCACATGTCTACTTCTCTCTCTGAAAGGCTAGATACATGAATTTAATGTTTAAAATGAATATTCCTAAATACCCTAATATTTTTAGTTATGTTTTGCTCTTGTTGCATTAGAACTGTACTGTTAGTTCCCATTTCTCATCTATAAATAAACCAACTTTAATCAATTACATCTTAATTATAGGTAAGAGATTGATGCTAATACATTGGAATAAAAGTTCTCTTCCTTCTATGTTTGAGGTTAAATCTCATTTAATAAAGCTTTTCAATATTGAATTGATCTAGCTTAATGAGTCAGTTACTGGTGGCATTCTCATTATGGATTGCCGGAAAATCTTCCTAAATTCTGTTTTGGAGGTGAATAAACCATTCTATTGACATTTCCCATGGCAATTGAGATTTAAAGCATGTTTAAATCCAAAAACATAAATATTTTAAATATATATATACATATATATATATATATATATATATATATATATATATATATATATATATATATATATTTTTTTTTTACAGATATACACTGAATAAATGACACTTTGCTGCAATGTAAAGTAGTAAGTGTACAGCTTGTGTAAATGTGTTGTCCCCTCAAAATAACTCAACACAGAGCTATTATTGTCTAAACTGCTGGCAACAAAAGTGAGTACACCCCGAAGTGAAAATGTCCAAATTGGGCCCATCAGCTATTTTCCCTCCACAGTGTCCTCGTTAGTGTTACAAGGTCTCAGTTGTGAATGAGGAGCAGGTGTGTTAAATTTGGTGAAATCGCTCTCAATCTCTCATACTGGTCACTGGAAGTTCAAAATTGCACTTCATGGCAAAGAACTCTCTGAAGATCTGAAGAAAAAAATTGTTGCTCTACATAAAGATGGCCTAGGCTATAAGAAGACTGGCAAGACCCTAAAACTGAGCTGTAGCATGGTGGTCAAGACCATAAACCAGTTAACAAGACAAGTTCCACTCTGAACAGGCCTCGCCATGGTCAACCAAGGAAGTTGAGTGCAAGTGCTCAGCGTCATATCAAGAGGTTGTCTTCGGGAAATAGACGTTTGAGTGCTGCCAGCATTGCTGCAGAGGTTGAAGGGGTGGGGGGTCAACCTGTCAGTGCTCAGACCATATGCCACATACTATTATTATTATAATACATGATTTATATAGCGCCAACAGTTTAAGCAGCGCTTTACAATCCATAGGGGGATGACACAGTACAGTTCAATACAAATACACACTGCATCAAATTCGCCTGTATGGCTGTCGTCCCAGAAGAAAGCCCCTTCTAAAGATAATGCTCAAGAAAGACAAGCAGACTAAAGAAATTGATTACTGGGACCATGTCCCGTGGACTGATGAGACCAAGATAAACTTATTTGGTTCAGATGGTGTCAAGCTGGTGTGAGCGCATGATGGTGGGAGTGTCATGGTCTGGGGCTGCATGAGTGCTGCCGGGAACTGGGGAGCTACAGTTCATTGAGGGAACCATGAATGCCAACATGTACTTTGACATACTGAAGCAGAGCATGATCCCCTCCCTAAGGAGACTGGATGCAGGGCAGTTTTCCAACATAATAACCACCCCAAACTTACCTCCAAGACAACCACTGCTTTGCTAAAGAAGCTAAGGGTAAAGGTGATGGACTGGCCAAGCATGTCTCCAGACCTAAACCCTATTGGGCATCTGTGGGGCATCCTCAAACAGAAGGTGGAGGAGCTCAAGGTTTCTAACATCCACCAGCTACATGATGTCGTCATGGAGGAGTGAAGGAGGATTCTAGTGGCAACCTGTGAAGCTCTAGTGAACTCCATGCCCAAGAGGGTTAAGGCAGTGCTGGAAAATAATGGTGGCCACAAAAAATATTCACACATTGGGCCCAATATAGACATTATTACTTAGGGGTGTACTCACACTTTTGTTGCCAGCAGTTTAGACACTAATGGCTGTGTGTTGACTTATTTTGAGGGGACAGTAAGTTAATTTACACTGTTACACAACCAGTACACTCACTATGTTACATTGTAGCAAAGTGCCATTTCTTCAGTTTTGTCACATGAAAAGATATAATAAAATATTTACAAAAATGTGAGGAGTTGCGACGACTATTCCTTAGATGCTGCACCATTATTTTTCATTTGTTTAGGTTTTTTTTTTCCTATTTTTTATTCTGGTAATCCTGCCAGCAACACACATTTCCCTCCCCTAGGGTAACTCACTCACCGTACTGTATCTATGGAGGGACAGTGGAAGAATCTATGCTGCACTTCTAATTTAGACAACAGAACATCTGTTCTCCTTATCTTCATATTAGAGGGAGTAGGTGTTATTCACAAATGAGAATTTAACAAAAATGATTGTAGTTGCTAAAAAAGAAATGCACAACTCAATGGCATAATACAGTCATAAAACAATACTACACTGCTATAGAAAAAGGCAGCATGGCAGCATTTGAATAGATAATTATCATTAGAATCTCTATGCACCATCACTGGAATCTCAAAGCACCAGCATATGGAATCCTCTATACTGAATAGTACTCTGCATCCCTTAAAAAATAAGGGGGGGGGGGGCTTTGGAGTGTTCTGTAATGACAGCTGTGAGCACTCTATATGGTTTTATTCCTACACAGTATTCACATTTAAAAATGCTAACAACAGTAAGATAGACCCAAAAGCATCAAGAAAAACAAGTAAGCCACAGCTTAGTTGGCATGTATTTGAACACTGGAGATCATATTCCATAGTATCTTATACTTGTTAGTAAATTCCATGTAAATATGCTTTAGCATGTGCATGCACTTTTATGTGCACAGTATATTCTGTAAGCATAAAGTTTCCTTGTTTGCACACAATCTGCCAGTGTATGCACATATTCTTCAAATCCGGCCCATTGTGTGCAATATTGTGCCACTAGGGAACTGCATAAATTGTTAATTAGATAATTAATTCATTAATAATAATAATAATATGGTTGGGGTAAGCAGTTCCGTAAATACACACACTGTTGCTGTTCTTTATTTATAAGGCAAAATAATGTTGTGTTAGTATTCCTCATTTTAAGAGCTCATGGCATAAACTGTTTAATTGAAGCAATAAAGCACGATTAGGCTCAATATACAGGCTATTCAGACTGATTATTTTGACTATGTGATTGCTACAAAAGCAAAATGATGCCAAGCCCAATAATAATTTAGGACTCTGTAATGGATAAAAAGTTAATACAGCAAATTTAGTGAGATGAGAGTTGGAGAAATACATGTGAAGCTGTTTTCTGTTGGGGGTGAAGGTGGGCTCAGATGTGCACTTGTGCTGGTCAAGTCTCCTATATTATTTCATACACAAAGCAATGCAAATGCCAGGGTCATTTTTTTTTGTCATTATTAACCAGCAGCAGACCAAGCCATGGCAGACATTGCACAATTATGTTCATCTGGCTGTAAAATAGGCAATCCTGACCAATCTGCCACCTAAAATATACCAGTTGCACTGTTCAATGTGATTCGTGTTGATAACATTTTTGCCAGTACAAAGCCAAATGACATGCACAGTTCTGACCTTCAATTCCATGTGGTAATTAACTGTGCCAGCCAGTAACAGGCATGTACAATAATTAGCGATTGGAGGAGTGAAGAAAAATGCCCTCTGCTTCCACCTGCTGATTGCCCTCATGAGTTCAACATTTTCTTATAACAGGAATAGGAATAGAAGAAGCCTTGCTTTTTTTTGGAGGGTGGAGGGAATATTCCAACCGCCTAATTTCCAAAGTGTGTCTTGTTTTTTTTATCCCATGCTTCTGGGTGCTATACAAAATGAGATCCAGAGGGTTCAAGTGTATCCTCCTGATTCACAGCAACGTTCTACAAAGACAACACGCCTCTTGATTGACAGCTCTTTTATCTTCCTTCCTTACTATACCCATGTCTCCACAGACATGCCCAGTCTATGTACATATATGAAGAGGTACCCTTTCCAATTTAATACACATACCATGGCTGCCTAGTAACTACACAAAAGTGCAGTAGCATCCTCAAAATTGGCTTCTGTTGTGGAGGAGCATAAAGAATGAATGGACCAGAAAATATGCATATTTATCCAAGAAACATACATTTCTCAACCGGTACTTTTTCAAGTATCATGTGGGTATTTATTCCAAAGCAAAGTTGATTTTTACCAAAATACTGCCTAAGCAGATAAGGAAAGTCTGTAGATAAAACAAGTTGTGCAGCTTTGAATAAAATGAAAGTTGAATAATGCACTTATTATAGATGTAGGCCATTTAGATGCCTCATAAACCTGACTGGAAAACTTCTAAGACATTGTTAAGGACATTGCTAAGAGAAGCTTAGGCCGCGTACACACGGGCGGACTGTTCGCCCAACTTAGTTTGTCAAACAATCCGACAAACAGTCCGCTCAAAATTTGCATGAGCGGACTTGACCACACACGATGAACGAACAGTTCGCTGAAAGCGTGCGCGATGACGTGAACGGCACGTATGACGGGACGCGAAAAACGACGTCCTATACACTGCAATGCAACCTTCGGCGTGTTAATCCTTTCTGAGCATGCGCGGAACTTAGTTTGACGAACAAGCCTACACACGAGCGGACTGTCCGCTCAAACCAAGTTTCAGCGGACTGTCTTACGGGAATTCCGAAAAACTTTGTTCGTCAGACTGTCCGCTGAAACTGTCCGCTGAAGCCCACACACGAGCGGACTGTCCGCTGAAACACTGTTCAGCGGACAAAGTTGGCCGAACAGTCCGCCCGTGTGTATGCGGCCTTAGAGTTACTGCTTACTTTCACCTGCACAGTGAGCGATTATTCACTATATTCAACTCTGGACAAAACTTTATAGTTTGTATTTATCTACAGATGCCCCGTATCTGCTTAGGAAGTTATTTGGTAAAGGTGAATTAACCCTTTAAGTATATACAGTATCTCACAAAAGTGAGTACACCCCTCACATTTTTGTAAAAATTTTATTCTATCTTTTCATGTGACAACACTGAAGAAATGACACTTTGCTACAATGTAAAGTAGTGAGTGTACAGCTTGTACAACAGTGTAAATTTGCTCTCCCCTCAAAATAACTCAACACACAGCCATTAATGTCTAAACCACTGGCAACAAAAGTGAGTACACCCCTAAGTAACAATGTTCAAATTGGGCCCAATTAGCCACGACCCCCCCCCCCCCCCCCCGGTGTAATTTGACTCATTAGTGCTACAAAGTCGTCTCAGGTGTGAAAGGGAAACAGGTGTATTAAATTTGGTGTTATCGCTCTGACTCTCTCTGTTTGGTGATCTGGATCTGTACAGTTTCATAGTCACATAGTTAGTCCAGCTGGAAAAAGACACATGTCCATTAGACATGTGCAGAGTAAAATATTTTGTTTCGGAATTTCGCTTTCGTCCGAAAAATTAATTTATTCAGTTATTCCCGAAATTCGTTTTTATTTATTTTGTTTTTTTGTTCAAAAATTGCATTCGTCCGAAAATCCACATGAATTATGGTCGAATCTGTCTTTGAAGGCTTATGGTGTCTGTCGAATGTATAAAGAAGATTCGACGGAGCTAGTATATAGCATACTTCGTGTGACTTTAGAACCCTATTAAAGTCTATGGGACTCCAACGTTCAAAATCTAAAGTGCTAATTTTAAAGGCTAATTTGCAAGTTACTGTCCTAAAAAGTGTTTGGGGACCCGGGTCCTGCCCCAGGGGACATGTATCAATGCAAAAAAAAGTTTTAAAAACGGCCGGGAGCAGTGATTTTAATAATGATTAAAGTGAAACAATAAAAGTGTAATATTCCTTTAAATTTTGTAGGGGGGGGTGTCTATAGTATGCCTGTGAATGGGGCGCATGTTTCTGGTGCTTAGAACTGTCCCTGCACAAAGTGTCATTTATGCAGGAAAAAAAGTCCTTTAAAATCACTCGCAGCTATTATGAATTGTCGGCTCCGTAATACAGAGTACACTCATTGAAAGTCATTGATTAAAAAAAAATTAAAAAAAAATTTAAAAAAAAGCGTGGGGGCCCCCCAAATTCAATTACCAGGCCCTTCAGGTCTGGTATGGATATTAAGGGGAACCCTGCGTCAAATTTAAAAAAAAATTGACGTGGGGTTCCCCCTAAAAATCCATACCAGACCCTTTATCCGAGCACACAACCTGGCAGGCCGCAGGAAAAGAGGGGAGGACGAGAGAGCGCCCCCCCCCCTTCTGAACCGTACCAGGCCACATGCCCTCAACATTGGGAGTGACTCCTCAAAGCATCTTGTCCCCTGTGACCCCTCAAAGCACCTTGTCCCCATCTTGATGAGGAGAAGGGCCTCATCCCCACTACTCTGGCCGGTGGTTGTGGGGGTCTGCGGGCGGGGGGCTTATCAGAATCTGGAAGCCCCCTTTAACAAGGGGACCCCCAGATCCCGATCCCCCCTGTTTGAAATGGTAAGGGGGTACTAAAGTACCCCTACCATTTCACAAAGAAAGTGTAAAAAATAGATAAATAAGACAAACACACTTTTGAAAAATTCCTTTATTAAAAATAAAAAAAAATTTAAAAAAAGATTCCAGCGGTGGTAATCCACTGTTGCTATCCAGCGACGGAAGATCATCTCTCCGGGGTCCAGCGATGGCTCATCTGAATCAGCGCAGCAAATCCATCCATCTTCTGTCTCCACAGAGGAGACACTGCGGCGATTCCAGCGGCCTGACGTTTGTTATATGCGGAGGGCGGGGCCACCCGTCACCTGACCCCGCCCCCTCTGACGCAAGGGGAAACCTGGGCTTCCCCATGACGTATGGGTGACCACACCCCCCTCTGATGTAATGGAAACCTGCCTGTGTTACATCAGAGGGGTGCTTGCTCCCACTGTAGCAGTTATAATCAGGCGGTGTACTGATCCCATGTAACGGAGGGGAAGAGAAACATCAATGAGGTCATTCCGAAGCGCTGTAGAGTCCTGTCTGGATGTTCCCCCTTGCTGTGGCTATGCAGATGTCCATACAAGCCGGCGCTAGCGTGGCGCATCCATCCGAGGTGTGGAACGCAAACAAAACTCCAGGCGGAGGGGGATGATGTCACGAGGGATGCGACGCGTTTCCTGAGCCAGCAGAGCCGTGGATGATACAACGGCTGCACTCCTTTGTCAAGCTGGCCGTTCGGGATCAAAAATGAAAGAATAAATAGTGGAGACGGGGGAAGGGGGGGCGGGGCCAGTGGAAGAGGAAAAATAAAAATGGGGCAGGAAAAATGGAAAACAGTAAATACTAAGCCAATATGTAAAAACCATGAATCATAATAACTTACAGTATATGGAAATACTTAAATACTTGGTGGAAAAATATTGAAAAAAAAAAGGAATACGAGGAAAGAGAAAAAAATATATATAACAAGAAAAATTACCAAAAAATACATACTGATAAATGAATAAAACACAAAATGTAAAAGGTAAAAATAAAAAATGAATAAGAAATAAAAAATAAAAAATCTTTCCTCGTATTCCACTTGGCGCCCAGTGGGCTATTTAAACTGTTTAAACTGCTCTGTCACTGCAAACAAGTGCTGGATGATCTTCAGCTCCTTCCTGACCCACCAAGTCCGGATTCGTTGCTCCTGTTTGTTCGTGTATGACCCGGCTCGCGTTTGGACTTCCCCTCTGCTTGCTCCTGTACTCTGTTACTTGGTATCCTGACTTCGGCCTGTTTACTGGACTTGATCTGCCTGCTGACTTGGTACCACATTTCCAGGCTGTTACCAGACCCTGGCTTGCCCTCTGGACTTGCTTTTGCCTGCTGATTCGGTACCCTGCTGCCCAGTTGTTGCTGACTACTGCTCTTCTTCTGGTTTCGCTCCTTTTGAAGCTCTGGTGACCAGCTACTTCTACTTCCTGCTCCAAGGCCCGTGAGTGCCAGCTCTACCCACCTTCAGGGGGGAAATCACCAGCCAGCTACCCGGCACTCATGCCACTTCTTGCCTTTACACTTTCTGTTCCCACCTTCAGGAGTGTAGGTGGGAGGAGCAAGGGAGGCCTCTATCACATTCCAGTCTCCACCAGGTATGTGATAATGCCTTAAAGTCCCGCTTCCAGGGGAATCTTTGGTTCTTTGTTATTTTTAGTTTTGAATAGAAAGAGTTTGAGAGATCTGCCAGTTTTTATTGCTGTCTGTGTCTTTAACGGAGAGATTCAAGCCCTTAACATTTGTCTAGATAATCATTGGCTCTGGACTATTTGTCCAAAATGTTTTAGTTGTCACAGGAAAAGAAATTGAGGGTGAATGTAGAAAATGTACAAATGTATAAACCTGTTTTGGTGACAACTGTCATGTGATGTGATTCCTTACTGTCAGGAGATCTTTCATGAGATTTCCTCTTAGTTCCTGTGTTTTCTGAATGGAAATCTTGCCAAATGGACACAAACAGCAACAAATTTAAACAATAAATTTTAAAAAAATCACTGGGGATATTAACATTCCTTACTTGATCTAGAGCAAAAAAAGTTTAGGCTTTACATACAATGCATGGTAAAACAATCGACTGAATGAAGAACACTAAGAAAGTGTTACTTATTCAACACTTATAATAGATACATATTGGTTGCACAAGGTTTAAGAAAGCAAAGTGCTAACCTTCATCCTATTAGTAATAGAAACATATGGGGCATGAGTCAGAAAGCTCTGTTTAGTGCAGATATGCTTATATTCTTTGGAACACAGGCATATTTAAAAAAAAAAATTAAAAAGCTTCAGTAAATGTCACTTTTAAACATTGTGGTAATATATTGAGATTGAATTTATCCTCTTTCAAGTCTGTGTAGTTTAGATAATTTTACTGATATAACGCAGTGTTTGATCTGTTCGTCAACATCATAAAATTTGCATGGTCCTAATTTATTTACACACTTCTCTTTGAATTCAAGATTCATTTCTTCCATAGTTACATACTTTGGTTGTATGAAATCAAATTACAATGTTCTCTTTGATTTTTAACATCTTTTGTATCTATAAATAAAAGCTGAAATGAGATTTTCCAACATCAACAGTGTACTAATGTTCACTATTTTGTTCTGCCGGCTAGAAAACATTAGGATCAATTGGATCCTGTTCCATGAAATCCTATTCCTTCACAATTCTATTTTTTAACTAAATAAGTAAAGAAAATCCACCAATATGACAATCTGGAACCAGTTCTGGTCTGATCAATCCATTTCTCATTTAAGACTAGCATGTATATTTTATCAGTATTATTTAATGGAACTGATAAACTTAGGCCGCGTACACACGCGCGGACTGTTTGCCCAACTTTGTCCGTCCAACAGTTTCGGCAAACAGTCCGCTCAAACTTAGCATGGACGGACATGGCCACACACGACGGACGAACAGTTTGCTGAAACCGTGCGCGATGACGTGAACGGCACGTACGACGGGACGAAAAATACGACGTCCTATACACTGCATTATAGCTTTCGGCGTGAAAATCCTTTCTGAGTATGCGCGCAACTTTGTTTGACGAACAAGCCTACACACGAGCGGACTGTTCGCTGAAACAAGGTTTCAGCGGACAGTTTTACGGAATTTCCGAAAAACCTTGTCCGTCCAACTGTCCGCTGAAACTGTCCGCTGAAAGCCCACACACGAGCGGACTGTCCGCCCAAACACTGTTCAGCGGACAAAGTTGGGCGAACAGTCCGCGCGTGTGTACGCGGCCTTACACATACTAGTCTAGTATCAGCTACAATTTTATGAACTTCTTCATATATTATCACACAGCTACATATGTTTCATTGCTGCTTGATAATATGTAAAATGGCTCTTCTATAAAATTGCAGCAGCCAAAACTAGTATTCAAGAATATATCTGTCCTATGACTTCACATGTATATCATTTCTTCTTCTTCCTTCTAACTGGCCCATCTGTGTAGCAAATACTTATACTCTGCAGTGTCTTCCTGTTTCAGGTAACAAGTCCCGTTGACAGCACCAAGCGGCAGCACCATTTTTTCGACTGGAATTTTGCAGTACATGGAAACTAGAGTTCCTATTCATGCAGCTGTGCTTTGATAGAGAGGCAAAGGGAGCAGGCCCAGTACAATGTACAACTATCCTGTGGCTCTCCAAGTCAACTGGCCAAAGATTGAGCCAATGGTGGTGGCTCTCCAACCAAAACAATATTCAGAATGTTATTGATTATACCAGGCTATGACATACTGCCTGGATACAAAGCTTGGTAATTTGTTAACTATAGCCAAATGTCACCTTAGTTATGTCATTTTATTTCAACTAGAAGGCTGGCCCTGGCAACACTTGCTGGGAGCCAAAGGAGATCCTCTCACAATGGTACAACACAGCAACCACTACTTAATGCGGAGCTCAACCCAAAAGTGGAAGCTCCGTTTATTGCCCCCTCCGCCCCCTGGTGCCCCATGTGGCACCTTTCAGGTGGGAGTTTTGACAGGTACCTGCTCTTACTTCTGGGTGGTCTCACCACGGCAAAATCACCTGGAAGTTTGACCCCATCCTCCTTCCCCTGCCGACAGCCATTCAGAAAGAGCAGTGTGCTTCACGCATGCGCAACAGGAAACCAACTGTGAAGCCGGAAGGCTTCATTGCCAGTTTCCCTTAGAAGCAATGGTGGTGGCAGCACCCGAAAGCCAACCAAAAATCGACTGGGGAGCTGATATCACAGGAACCCTGAACGGGTAAGTGTCCTAATATTAAAAATCAGAAGCTACAGTATTTTTTCTGAAGGAGACTGGACATCCTCTTTAAGCAGTGCGGAGGGGTTGTTAGGATGGCTGTAGCAGATCCCCCTGCACTGATTATTTGTAAATGTATGCAACTCTTGTTTTCCACTTCTCCAGATATGATAAAATAATCAAAAGTACTATTTATTGATGTTACAGTAAGCAAGAAAGAATCTAAGCCTATTTCCTTCCTGGTTTTCTTGGTATGCTAGTATTTCTTGTGACAGTCATTTACTTCAGAATCTGTGAGTAAGCTTGGTGGGAGTTTTGCCTCTGTAGCTAATTAAGTTGATGACAAGCTTGAATTTAATTCTGACCTAAAGTTTTTCTCTTAAATCAGCTGAAACGTTAATCTGAAAAGGTGGAATTATCATATACTTCTAGTGAGAGAGGCAAAAAGAGTGGGAGCCAGATGGGCAAATAATATCTTGAAACGACAACCTCCAGCTAAGTTCAATGCATCAAGAGTTCATTTAAATAAATACTCTGTAGCTTATGACTTTATACACCTGGCATTTAAAACAACTCTAGTGTGTTCCAATGAATTTGTTTTATGCATACATGTTGGTTTGCCTTATACACAGCTGTTCATGCCAGAGGTGAGTTTGATTCCATGTTAATTGCTGGAATTTTAAAGTTAATGTTAAAGGAGGGGAAATAACCATTCCCAAAGAGAGGGGTTTGTAAGTCTGTTATTCATGGTTCACAAACATAATGGTTTTATTCATCCAATATTAAACAATAAAGTTTAAAGTATATGCAAATCGTAATAATAGACTTCTCTTTTTTGCTCTCCTTTGGTCTATTAAATATATAATTAAAAGTATTTTAATATATCTTTTAATAAGAACAAACATTGCAAGTTGATCGTACCAGAAATTTAGTTCTGTCATGTGCACTCTGCAGTCAAATAATATTTGTGATCAGAAAGCCTCATAGGGCCACAGAATAGCTTCCACATGTTATGGAGTGAGGGGAGGTGTTCTGTAGTGCTAACACTCCCTGTCCTAGGGATACAATGCTGCTCCTTCATAGGTACAATACAGTGAGTGAGCGTTGTCACCAGTGGCAGCAGGTGCTCAATATTTTAGTAGGGGCAAACTAACTAAACCCCCCACTCGGGGGGACAGACGGGAAGGTGGCAATCTCCCCCCAAAGACTTCCTGACCAATCGGGTCTCGATTGAGACCCGCCTCCTGATTGGCCGGGAGGAGAATCAGGAAGAGGAAGACAATAGCAAATATTAGTATAGAAGAGTATTCCTGCGCCTAATCAGGGTATAGATAGAAGCCGTACTGCTGCACACACTGGAGGGAAATATCTGAACCCAAGAGAATCAAAATTAAAAAAAGTAATGGTGCGCTGTACTGGGACGGATTTAGCCTGCCCCTAAGAAATAGTATGTTGTGGCAAAGATTGAGCTGTGAGTACCGTGGCTAAACAATTGTTAAAGTAATCATATAAATTAAGAACAAAATGAGTTTGGCATACCATGCAGAAAACTGCTAAAAAAGGTTGAAATATATGTATAAGTTCGTATAGCACACACTCAATTATAGATAGTGATTCCTCTCCGTGCTCAATTAAATGTGACATTCATTTCAGTATCAATGCATAAATGAGCATAAACCAAAAATATGTATAAAAAAATATAAAAATAAATCAAATTATCCTTAAATATTGCAAAGTGTAGTGATTAACTCCAAAAATCGCATAAAGTGCCAGTGCTTAAATGCAATACAAATAAGTAAACTTCTCAAGCATTGTATAACAGTATTAAATAAAGGAAGATATTAGTCAGAATCTCAAATGTCCATTAAAACGTGCAAAGTGTAGCGATTAACTCCGAAATCGCATAAGGTGCCAGTGCTTGGATACAATAGTGCAAATGATCATGAACAGAATACAATAAATGGTGATGCTGGTGGTGGTGGGTTTATCCCTCGTGATCCTGTGTAGTCTGGTTATGGGTGTCCCCTTAACTTACTGCTGTAAGGTAACAGCATATGAAAAATGTGTCTTTAGGGTCCTTGGTGGTCTTTCCCTTTAAAGGTCCCGTTGTGATGTTCCCAGATCTTGACATTTCTATCCTGCCTATTACGCTGTGTGGCTCCTTTAAATGGTAGTTCTGAGGTATTCAGCAATGGGGATCAGAGAAATATAGAGGAAGGATGCCCCATAGTGTAGTAAATTTGATAGGTAAATTTTATTCAAAAATAAAGAAAACAAATACTCACAAACATAGTTTAAACTAATGTTGTACAAACAAGCAGCGAGCTCGGTATGCGTCACTTCCGGTAGCTATTGTTCCAACGCGTCAACGCGGTCACGTGACTTCATCAGGGGATATTAATTTGCTATTGTCACACAACTGGGTGGGCTCAGGGAGCAGTGCTCTGTGCCCAAAGCCCACCCTTTTTTGAAGCCAATTAGAGCCTCAGGCTTAAAAAATTAAAACACACTGAAATCCATGCCTCCTGTGCCCTGCATGTACAGTGCCTTGCGAAAGTATTCGGCCCCCTTGAACTTTTCAACCTTTTGCCACATTTCAGGCTTCAAACATAAAGATATAAAATTTAAATTTTTTGTGAAGAATCACCAATAGTGATGGCCGAACGGTTCGCCCGGCGGTCGTTTCGCGGCGAATTTCCGACATTCGCGGTCCGCACGTTCGAACGCCTTTTTCCGTCGTTCGCCGCGGCGGACTTACGTGTTTAATGTATACAAGAACTTTAACCTTTGGTGACACGTTTATCATGTGATACAGGACAGCCAATTGAGACATGACAGCACATGGACACTTGTACATTCCCCCTAACCTATAAATACACCCGATCCGGTGGCCATTTTACATTCTTTCTTCTGTTAAGATAGGGACAGGTTCCTGTGTGGAGTAGGGAGAGATAAACCACTAGCTATTTGGTACACAAAAGTTCTTTTCAGGACTGGTATAGGTGTTAGGTGTTGATAGGTTTGCTGTGCTGCTGATTCTTGCAGCAGCCTGAGTGTCTTTTGTTAGTTTAGAGAAAGGGAAAGGACGGTGTATGCTACAGGGACAGCCAGATTAGTCTTTCATCATCATCATCATCATCATCATCATTAGCTGTTACTATCAAGGTCCACAAAAGAGCTGTTCCAGTAACCACTAATCGTTCTCTTTTTTTGCCAATTTGTATAGGGACAGGAAGGAAGCAGTGTTGTCAGGCAGTGAGGGTAATTTTAAAGACTTGCTGTTATTATTAGTTCCACAAAGGTTCTTTTCAGGACTGGTATCAGTGGTACAGTAATAGGCTTGTACATGTATAATATTCTTTCTTCCAAATATAGAAAGGATATTATACTTGACTGCTGCCCTTCTGCTGCAGTCTGCTAAACATTCACAACTCACTTGTTCCACAAAAGTTCTTATAAGGACTGGTAACTTGGTATAGGGTGCTACGGTACATAGGCTTGAGTGCGGTACAGTCTGCTGTTCTGTAAGGACCGCTATCGGTCCACAATAGATAGGGTTGACGTGCACCACTGCTGACCGCTGCCCTATACTGCAGCAGTCCTTCAGCGGTATAGGGACTGACGTACAGTCTGCTAATCACTAACACACAACCTGCTTGTTCCACAAAAGTTCTTATAAGGACTGGTAACTTGGTATAGGGTGCTACGGTACATAGGCTTGAGTGCGGTACAGTCTGCTGTTCTGTAAGGACCGCTATCGGTCCACAATAGATAGGGTTGACGTGCACCACTGCTGACCGCTGCCCTATACTGCAGCAGTCCTTCAGCGGTATAGGGACTGACGTACAGTCTGCTAAACACTAATACACAACCTGCTTGGTCCACAAAAGTTCTTATAAGGACTGGTAACTTGGTATAGGGTGCTACGGTACATAGGCTTGAGTGCGGTACAGTCTGCTGTTCTGTAAGGACCGCTATCGGTCCACAATAGATAGGGTTGACGTGCACCACTGCTGACCGCTCACCTATACTGCAGCAGTCCTTCAGCGGTATAGGGACTGACGTACAGTCTGCTAAACACTAATACACAACCTGCTTGGTCCACAAAAGTTCTTATAAGGACTGGTAACTTGGTATAGGGTGCTACGGTACATAGGCTTGAGTGCGGTACAGTCTGCTGTTCTGTAAGGACCGCTATAGGTCCACAATAGATAGGGTTGACGTGCACCACTGCTGACCGCTCACCTATACTGCAGCAGTCCTTCAGCGGTATAGGGACTGACGTACAGTCTGCTAATCACTAACACACAACCTGCTTGTTCCACAAAAGTTCTTATAAGGACTGGTAACTTGGTATAGGGTGCTACGGTACATAGGCTTGAGTGCGGTACAGTCTGCTGTTCTGTAAGGACCGCTATCGGTCCACAATAGATAGGGTTGACGTGCACCACTGCTGACCGCTGCCCTATACTGCAGCAGTCCTTCAGCGGTATAGGGACTGACGTACAGTCTGCTAAACACTAATACACAACCTGCTTGGTCCACAAAAGTTCTTATAAGGACTGGTAACTTGGTATAGGGTGCTACGGTACATAGGCTTGAGTGCGGTACAGTCTGCTGTTCTGTAAGGACCGCTATCGGTCCACAATAGATAGGGTTGACGTGCACCACTGCTGACCGCTCACCTATACTGCAGCAGTCCTTCAGCGGTATAGGGACTGACGTACAGTCTGCTAAACACTAATACACAACCTGCTTGGTCCACAAAAGTTCTTATAAGGACTGGTAACTTGGTATAGGGTGCTACGGTACATAGGCTTGAGTGCGGTACAGTCTGCTGTTCTGTAAGGACCGCTATAGGTCCACAATAGATAGGGTTGACGTGCACCACTGCTGACCGCTCACCTATACTGCAGCAGTCCTTCAGCGGTATAGGGACTGACGTACAGTCTGCTAATCACTAACACACAACCTGCTTGTTCCACAAAAGTTCTTATAAGGACTGGTAACTTGGTATAGGGTGCTACGGTACATAGGCTTGAGTGCGGTACAGTCTGCTGTTCTGTAAGGACCGCTATCGGTCCACAATAGATAGGGTTGACGTGCACCACTGCTGACCGCTCACCTATACTGCAGCAGTCCTTCAGCGGTATAGGGACTGACGTACAGTCTGCTAAACACTAATACACAACCTGCTTGGTCCACAAAAGTTCTTATAAGGACTGGTAACTTGGTATAGGGTGCTACGGTACATAGGCTTGAGTGCGGTACAGTCTGCTGTTCTGTAAGGACCGCTATAGGTCCACAATAGATAGGGTTGACGTGCACCACTGCTGACCGCTCACCTATACTGCAGCAGTCCTTCAGCGGTATAGGGACTGACGTACAGTCTGCTAATCACTAACACACAACCTGCTTGTTCCACAAAAGTTCTTATAAGGACTGGTAACTTGGTATAGGGTGCTACGGTACATAGGCTTGAGTGCGGTACAGTCTGCTGTTCTGTAAGGACCGCTATCGGTCCACAATAGATAGGGTTGACGTGCACCACTGCTGACCGCTGCCCTATACTGCAGCAGTCCTTCAGCGGTATAGGGACTGACGTACAGTCTGCTAAACACTAATACACAACCTGCTTGGTCCACAAAAGTTCTTATAAGGACTGGTAACTTGGTATAGGGTGCTACGGTACATAGGCTTGAGTGCGATACAGTCTGCTGTTCTGTAAGGACCGCTATCGGTCCACAATAGATAGGGTTGACGTGCACCACTGCTGACCGCTCACCTATACTGCAGCAGTCCTTCAGCGGTATAGGGACTGACGTACAGTCTGCTAATCACTAACACACAACCTGCTTGTTCCACAAAAGTTCTTATAAGGACTGGTAACTTGGTATAGGGTGCTACGGTACATAGGCTTGAGTGCGGTACAGTCTGCTGTTCTGTAAGGACCGCTATCGGTCCACAATAGATAGGGTTGACGTGCACCACTGCTGACCGCTGCCCTATACTGCAGCAGTCCTTCAGCGGTATAGGGACTGACGTACAGTCTGCTAAACACTAATACACAACCTGCTTGGTCCACAAAAGTTCTTATAAGGACTGGTAACTTGGTATAGGGTGCTACGGTACATAGGCTTGAGTGCGATACAGTCTGCTGTTCTGTAAGGACCGCTATCGGTCCACAATAGATAGGGTTGACGTGCACCACTGCTGACCGCTCACCTATACTGCAGCAGTCCTTCAGCGGTATAGGGACTGACGTACAGTCTGCTAAACACTAATACACAACCTGCTTGGTCCACAAAAGTTCTTATAAGGACTGGTAACTTGGTATAGGGTGCTACGGTACATAGGCTTGAGTGCGATACAGTCTGCTGTTCTGTAAGGACCGCTATCGGTCCACAATAGATAGGGTTGACGTGCACCACTGCTGACCGCTCACCTATACTGCAGCAGTCCTTCAGCGGTATAGGGACTGACGTACAGTCTGCTAAACACTAATACACAACCTGCTTGGTCCACAAAAGTTCTTATAAGGACTGGTAACTTGGTATAGGGTGCTACGGTACATAGGCTTGAGTGCGGTACAGTCTGCTGTTCTGTAAGGACCGCTATAGGTCCACAATAGATAGGGTTGACGTGCACCACTGCTGACCGCTCACCTATACTGCAGCAGTCCTTCAGCGGTATAGGGACTAAGAGTTTTGTCACAGGGTCATTTAAAAAATGACATGCAGAGGAAGAGGCAGGCCCTTCCGCAGGGGTGGTAGGGGTAGGGCAGGAGCAACAGGCTTGAGCCAAAGTGGGAAGTTGCAGAAGGTGCGTTCAATTACTTTAAAGGATGCACCAGACTTGGTTGAGTGGCTCGCTCAGCCTTACTCTTCTGCACCCTCCTCATCCTCTCGATCTGCACCCTCTTCTTCACTCTCTGCTATGTGCACCCCCAAAGACACTACCACCAACAACACGACCACCACCACCACCACCACATACCTTCCGCTTGAGTCACTGGAATTATTTTCCGATCCATATCAAGAGGACATTTCTGATGCGCAGCCACTCTTGGTATTGGATCAGGAAGAGGAGGTAGCAACAAGCGCTACTCAGCAGTCTGACGCCAGTACCCAGATCAGCCCAAGGAGGAGGTTGGTCCCCGGTGTTGCTGCCTACTCCGAGATCTCTACTTATAGCGGTGGGGAAGGTGACGTTGATGATGACGTGTCTAGTGATGTCACGTGGGTGCCCACAAGAGAGGAAGAGGAGGGGAGTTCAGAGGGAGATATGGACCAGCAGATAGGGAGGAGAAGCAGCAATGACTTACATTGCACAGCAGGGACAAAGCAGACTGCAAATGTATCAGGAGCGAGTCATCGACCATGTACGGTCACATCTGGCGCTCCCAGGACACCGGCACATGGCTCCGCAGTGTGGGCTTTTTTTAACGTGTCCGCTGCTGACAATAGCGTTGCCATCTGCAATCTTTGCAGTCAACGCGTTAGTCGCGGTAAGCCCAATACTCACCTAGGGACGACCGCCTTAAGAAGGCACATGAGCAGCCATCACCGAGCCCAGTGGGAGCAACGGAACACACAAAGCCACACTGCAGGCTCTCACCGTCCAGCCTCGTCTTCTACTTCTCCTTCTCCTCTCTCCTCACAATTGTCCTCCACTCCACCTTCCATCACGCCAAGCTCACATTTTTCTGCAAAAAGGCAGGCTTCCGTGGGCCTAATGTTTGAGCGTAAAAAAATGATGATGCCGGATAACCCTCTTGCCCAACGGTTGGCGGCTGGCTTGTCAGAACTCATAGCCCGCCAACTACTGCCATATAAACTGGTGGACTCGGAGGCCTTTCGCAAATTTGTGGCCATTGGAACACCACAATGGAAGGTCCCAGGAAGGAAGTATTTCTCAGAGAAGGGCATCCCAGAGCTATATGGCCATGTTCAGCGGCAAGTGAATGTATCTCTGGCAC
Source organism: Lithobates pipiens (assembly GCF_037356315.1). Taxonomy (NCBI): domain Eukaryota; kingdom Metazoa; phylum Chordata; class Amphibia; order Anura; family Ranidae; genus Lithobates; species Lithobates pipiens. Next base: position 430,781,778 of record NW_027507748.1, read on the forward strand.
ACAGTGTCGGTGCCAAGATACATCTGACCACAGACACGTGGTCTAGCAAACACGGGCAGGGAAGGTATATCAGTTTTACTGCCCACTGGGTGAACCTTCTGACGGCCGTCAAGCATGTAACCCGTGGCACCCGTGTAGATTTGGTTTTACCGCCACGGATTGCATGCAGGCCTGACTCTTCTTCTCCTCCTCCTACTCCATCCTCCTCCCTCTCCTCCTCAGCTGCCTCCTCCTTTTCCGCTGCTAGCGTCTCTTCCACTGCACCGCCCAAGCTCCCCAGAACCTATTCCACATGCCAGGTGAGACGTTGCCATGCCGTGCTGCGTCTGTTGTGCCTGGAAGCAAAGAGCCACACTGGCCCGGCACTCCTTTCAGCTTTGCGTTCACAGGCAGATGAGTGGCTAACACCGCTCAATTTGACAGTTGGTAAAGTGGTGTGTGACAACGGTGCCAATCTGCTTAGCGCATTGAAACAGGGCAAAATCACGCACGTGCCGTGCATGGCACACGTCTTAAACTTGGTCGTGCAGCGATTCCTTGTCAAATACCCTGGGGTCCAGGACATCTTGCGGCAGGCAAGGAAAATCTCGGCCCATTTCAGAAGATCTTACACGGCCATGGCTCGCCTTGCTGACATTCAGCGGCGACACCATCTGCCGGTCAGACGTCTTATTTGCGATTGCCCGACGCGATGGAACTCAACCTTCTATATGCTTGATAGGCTGCTCCAGCAGAAACGTGCAGTTAACGTCTACCTGTATGAACTCTGCGAAAGAAACGGTTCTGGGGAGCTGGGTTTTTTTTCACCGCGCCAGTGGCTGCTCATGCGCGACACATGCAGACTTCTGCGGCCATTTGAGGAGATCACCAAACTGGTCAGTCGCAGCCATGGCGCCATCAGTGACATGGTACCTTATGCCTTCTTTCTGGAGCGTGCATTGCGTCGTGTCATTGATCAGGCTGTGGAGGAGCAGGAGCGGGAAGATGAGGAAGTCGCAATGCTGGATGAATTCCCAGGGGGGGCTACTCTATCTGAGACAAGTCAACAACAGGAGTCTGATGAGGAGTCAGAGGAGGATGGTGCCGGGGCGGATGAGCAGGAGCAAGAAGAGCATGCTTTAAACCTTTCTGGGATCCCTGTTGTGCGAGGATGGGGAGAGGAGAATGAAGAGGACGACATTATCCTGGATGATGAGCAGGAGCCAGGCCACCACACCGCTTCCACTTTAGTGCAAATGGGGGCCTTCATGCTCCAGTGTTTTAATAGGGACCCCCGTATAAAAAGCATGAGGGTCAAGGACCAGTACTGGGTGGCAACGTACTTAGACCCCCGGTACAAACACAAAATGGCGGAAATGTTACCGCCGTCGCAGAGGGCTGTCAGAATGCAGCACTTCCAGGCCTTGCTTCGAGAAATGCTGCATTCTGCTTTTGCGTGCGCTGGCAGAGGAGCAATTCCCACTCCCAGAGAAGGATTTGCGGGTACCAATCCAACAGCGCCTGCAAGAAGAGGCCGGTTTGAAGATGTGTTGGTGACTTCGGATATGAGGTCATTCTTTCAGCCGACCCATCGACAGGTGTCATCCGGATCCAGCATCAGGGAACGCCTAGACCGTCAGGTGTCCGACTACATTGGGTTAACGGCCGATGTGGACGCTCTGAGGAGTGATGAACCCCTAGACTACTGGGTGGGCAGGCTTGACCTCTGGCCAGAGCTTGCCCAATTTGCAATCGAACTGTTGGCTTGCCCCTCATCCAGTGTCCTGTCCGAAAGGACGTTCAGCGCAGCAGGGGGGATTGTGACCGATAAGCGTACTCGCCTAGCTCACCACAGTGTTAACTACCTCACATTTCTAAAAATGAATGAGGCATGGATCTCGGAGGAATTCAACACATGTGACCAGTAGACCATGTATATGTCTATAAACTATTTTTTTAATCAAGCACACAGACCTTCTTAATTCATTTGGCTCACTTCCTTGACCCAAAAAAGCACACCGTACTATATGCCCCTACCCTCCTCTTTGAAGAGGTTGAGCGGTGTCATATTTCTACTGGGGCTGCTTATGATATCCCTGTGCTGTGCTGACTTCCTCCTGGGGGTTCTTATTATGAAGGGATCACACTATCCCTGTGCTGTGCTGACTTCCTCCTGGGGGTTCTTATTATGAGGGGATCACACCATCCCTGTGCTGTGCTGACTTCCTCCTGGGGCTGCTTACGGTGCTGCTGTCAGTGCTGTATGTCACGGTGCTGCTGTCAGCGCTGTATGTCACGGTGCTGCTGTCAGCGCTGTATGTCACGGTGCTGCTGTCAGCGCTGTATGTCACGGTGCTGCTGTCAGCGCTGTATGTCACGGTGCTGCTGTCAGCGCTGTATGTCACGGTGCTGCTGTCAGCGCTGTATGTCACGGTGCTGCTGTCAGCGCTGTATGTCACGGTGCTGCTGTCAGCGCTGTATGTCACGGTGCTGCTGTCAGCGCTGTATGTCACGGTGCTGCTGTCAGTGCTCTGTATTACGGTGCTGCTGTCAGATGCCTCTATCACGGTGCATGTGTCATTCCGGTATGTCACGCTGCTGGTGATCATCTCCTGCACCCTCTTCTTTGCCTACCCTGGTCCCTGACCTTCCCTCTCCTCCATTGCCTTCATTAACTCCATAGTCCTGAATTGTTAGAACAATTTCCCAAATAAAATAAAAATGCTTGTAGTTATCGATCCCAAATTCACCTCATACATGTATTATGTCATTGTCCAGATGGTGGGACTACGTTTTACCCCCTAATAATTACCACGTGGCCGCAAATTCGACATGAAGGTTTGCAAAGTTCGCCTCCCATTGAAGTCAATGGGGCCCGCGGCGAACGGTCGGTTTCGCGAACGTTTGGGTCCGTTCGCATTTCGCGTTCGCGAAACGTCCCGTCGGAAGTTCGTCCATCACTAATCACCAACAAGTGGGAGACAATTGTGAAGTGGAACGAAATCTATTGGATATTTTAAACTTTTTTAACTAATAAAAAAATGAAAAGTGGGGCGTGCAAAATTATTTGGCCCCCTTGCGTTAATACTTTGTAGAGCCACCTTTTTTTTTTTTCTTTTTTTTTCTTTCTCAGTCAGTTACTTTATTCCAGCGGATTCTAATCAGCTTAACGCTCAGAATTCCGCTTGATCCACTTAACATCATTGTGGCAGTCTTTATTTTTCCTTTAAAAGCACTTATACAAATCTCTTTCTTCTTTTCTTTTTTCCCTCTCTTTTCCCCCCTTACCATCAAAATCCATTCCCCCACCCCAGGGCAAAAAAAAAAAGAAAAAAAAAGGGAATGGGGGAGGTCTGCCCCCCTCTCTCCCCACTCATAGTCGTCCCCCTCTCTGTCCCCTTATCCCTCCATCATGTCACGGCAGTCCCGCCTCTCCAAGAATGTCAGCCATTGCTGCCAAACCCCATGGCCTTCTTCCTCTATATCTTGTAATTTATTTAACGATTCTTCCATTACCCTAATTTGCTCCACCCTCTGTACCCATTCCGTTATTTTTGGTATCTGTATGGACTTCCAATAGCGAGGTATTAACGCTTTGGCTGCATTCAATAGATACGGGACTATCGTGTTTCTATATTGGATTACTCCTAACTCAGTGTCATGGAAGAGGCATGTCCATGGGTTTTTCCTAATCTTCTTACATGTCACTACACTTATAATTTCTACTATTTTGTCCCAAAAAGGGGTTATTTTCAGGCAGTCCCACCAAATATGTTTTAGGGAGCCCTCTTCCGAACACTCCCTCCAGCACATTGCCTGCTCTGCCCCTGTGAACTCCTGTATTCTTTGGGGGGTCATGTACCATCTTGATATTAATTTATAGGACATTTCTATCATGCGGACTTCTCTTGATACTAAGTGTGTTGATTTGGGTATTTTTAACCTATGCTCCTCATTCTTTAGTGGTCCTATATCCTCTTCCCATTTCCCTAAGTATATTGGAAGTTCTAAATCAGCTTCGTGTCTTAATATTTTATATATTTTTGATACTTTTTTGATTAAACACTTTCTTTCCTTCAATAAATTCTCCAGTGGTCTCAACTCCTCTAGTCCCCGTAGTGGCTGTGGCAAACTTTGGGTGAAATGTAATATTTGAGCATACCTCCATTTATCTAACGGTTTGTGTCCCCACTCTTGTGTGAGTTCCCTGTATGTATATAGTCTATTTCCCTTAATAATTTCTCCTAATTTTATTTCCTCTTTACTTGCCCATCTACTGAAATATAACCGTTCCTCCTTACCTGGCAAAAAATAATTTGTGTCCAGCAGTGACATTAGTGGTGAGTTGTGAGTCTATTTGTGTACCCTATTAATATTATCCCATAATCTTAATGTATGTCTTGTTAAAGTGTTCGTGTCTACTCCTAAATTCCGCTGATGAGATGGTATCCATAACATTTTATCTAAGCATGCCCCACTCAATCTTGTTTCCAGGTCTACCCAACCCTTTTCTTTCTGATTGTATATCCAATCTGCTACTCTAGATATTATTATTGCCTCATAATATTTTTTTAATTCTGGTAATGCTACTCCTCCCCTCTCTTTTTCCTTCACTAATACTTTATATGCTATACGCGGGCGTTTCAGGGGCCATATAAAAGCCATGGTCAATGATTTTAATTTCCTAAAGAAACTCATTGGGACCGGGACAGGTATCATTTGTATTGTGTAGTTTACAATTGGCAAGATAAACATTTTTATTACGTTTACTCTACCTATCCAGGATACTGCTTTATGCCTCATATTTTTCATTATCCCTCTCACTTTATTTAATAGGGGAATATAGTTTGCCTCATAGAGCCCATGCCTTAGTGCCGTTAATTTGATCCCCAAATAGTTTAGTTCTCCCTTACACCATTTGAAGGGTAAACTTTTGCTGTGTTTTTGCTGTGATTACAGCTGCAAGTCGCTTGGGGTATGTCTCTATCAGTTTTGCACATCGAGAGACTGAAATTCTTGCACATTCTTCCTTGCAAAACAGCTCGAGCTCAGTGAGGTTGGATGGAGAGCGTTTGTGAACAGCAGTTTTCAGCTCTTTCCACAGATTCTCGATTGGATTCAGGTCTGGACTTTGACTTGGCCATTCTAACACCTGGATACATTTATTTGTGAACCATTCCTTTGTAGATTTTGCTGTATGTTTGGGATCATTGTCTTGTTGGAAGATAAATCTCCGTCCCAGTTTCAGGTCTTTTGCAGACTCCAACAGGTTTTCATCCAGAATGGTCCTGTATTTGCCTGCATCCATCTTCCCTTCAATTTTAACCATCTTTCCTGTCCCTGCTGAAGAAAAGCAGGCCCAAACCATGATGCTGCCACCACCATGTTTGACAGTGGGGATGGTGTGTTGAGGGTGATGAGCTGTGTTGCTTTTACACCAAACATATCGTTTTGCATTGTGGGCAAAAAGTTCGATTTTGGTTTCATCTGACCAGAGCACCTTCTTCCACAGGTTTGGTGTGTCTCCCAGGTGGCTTGTGGCAAACTTTAGATAAGACTTTTTATGGATATCTTTGAGAAATGGCTTTCTTCTTGCCACTCTTCCATAAAGGCCAGATTTGTGCAGTGTACGACTGATTGTTGTCCTATGGACAGACTCTCCCACCTCAGCTGTAGTTCTCTGCAGTTCATCCAGAGTGATCATGGGCCTCTTGGCTGCATCTCTGATCAGTCTTCTCCTTGTCTGAGCTGAAAGTTTAGAGGGAGGGCCAGGTCTTGGTAGATTTGCAGTGGTCTGATACTCCTTCCATTTCAAAATGATCGCTTGCACAGTGCTCCTTGGGATGTTTAAAGCTTGGGAAATCTTTTTGTATCCAAATCCAGCTTTAAACTTCTCCACAACAGTATTACGGACCTGCCTGGTGTGTTCCTTGGTCTTCATGATGCTCTCTGCGCTTTCAACAGAACCCTGAGACTATCACAGAGCAGGTGCATTTATACAGAGACTTGATTACACACAGGTGGATTCTATTTATCCCTATCAGTCATTTAGGACAACATTGGATCATTCAGAGATCCTCGCTGAATTTCTGGAGTGAGTTTGCTGCACTGAAAGTAAAGGGGCCGAATAATTTTGCATGCACCACTTTCCAGTTTTTTATTTGCTAAAAAAGTTTAAAATATCCAATAGATTTCGTTCCACTTCACAATTGTGTCCCAATTGTTGGTGATTCTTCACAAAAAATTAAAATTTTATATCTTTATGTTTGAAGCCTGAAATGTGGCAAAAGGTTGAAAAGTTCAAGGGGGTCGAATACTTTCGCAAGGCACTGTAGATTAGGGGCCGGGCGCATGGATCACCCTAGAACAGCCTTTTTCAACCAGGGTACCCGGGCACCCTGGGATGCCTTCAGGTTTCTTCAGCAGTACCTTGGCAAAATGGCTAAAAATGGTATACTAGCCAGTGGTTTAATGAAGCCTGCATTAAAATTACACAAAGCCACGGCTTTTTATTGTGCACCATTACAACCTTTACCCTGCAGCTTTCTAACGACCAGTGATGTCATTGGTTTATAAGGAGGACATCCGGTACCTGCAAAGCATCCTTTTTGCCCCTCCCCATTAGCACTAGGGTCATATTAGCTGAATGACAGAGAGAGAAACTGATGGAGAACAGCAACATTGGAATACTAGTCAGTACTAGTGTGCAAAGGTACAGTATCTTACAAAAGTGAGTACACCCCTCATATTTTTGTATTTTATTATATCTTTTCATGTGACAACACTGAAGAAATTACACTTTGCTACATTGTTAAGTAGTGAGTGTACAGCTTGTAAATTGTAATAGTGTAAATTTACTGTTCCCTCAAAATAACTCCACACACAGCCAATAATGTCTAAACCACTGGCAACAAAAGTGAGTACACCTCTAAGTGAAAATGTCCAAATTTGGCCTAATTAGCCATTTTCCCTCTCTGGTGTTAAGTGACTTGTTAGTGTTACAAGGTCTCAGGTGTGAAAGGGGAGCAGGTGTGTTTCATTTGGTGTTATTGCTCTCACGCTCTCATACTGGTCGCTGAAAGTTCAACATGGTACCTCATGGCAAAGAACTCTCTGAGGATCTGAAAAAAAGAATTGTTGCTCTACATAAAGATGGCCTGGACTATAGGAAGATTGCCAAGACCCTGAAACTGAGCTGCAGCATGGTGGCCAAGATCACACAGCGGTTTAACAGGACAGGTTCCACTCAGAACAGGCCTCGCCATGGTTGACCAAAAAAGTTGCATGCATGTGCTCAGCGTAAGAATGCTGTCAGCATTGCTGCAGATGTTGAAGGGGTGGGGGATCAGTCTGTCAGTGTTCAGACCCTACGCTACACACTACATCAAATTGGAAGGAAGCATCTTCTAAAGATGATGCACAAGAAAGCCCACAAACAATTTGCTGAAGACAAGCAGACTAAGGACATGAAATACTAGACATGTGCAGACTGAAATATTTTGTTTCGAAAAATATTTTTGTCCAAAAAATAAATGTAAATTTAGTTACACCCGAAATTTGTTTTTATTTATTTCGTTTTTTGTTAAAAAATTGCATTCGTCCGAAAATCCAAATGAATTAAAGTCGATTCTGTCATTGAAGGCTTATGATGTCTTTCAAATGTTTTAAGAAGATTCGACGGAGCAGCTAAACTCACTGTATGATGCTGCAATCATACATTCCTGGTCGAATATTTTTTATTTTTATTATTTTATTGTATTATTTTATTATTTTATTATTTTTATTTTTTAAGGCTATTTGCATTTGCTATTTGTGGGGCCACGAAGTTCCATGCATCAGAGGGGGGCGGAGTTACCAGGTGGCCCCGTCTTCCGTTATATAAGAACTGTCAGAAGAAGAGAAGTGTCACACAGCGGGAGCCTCCCATTGCGCGGAGTGGCCCGAGACCGAAGAAGAGATGCCGTGGAGGAAGATGCCGGACGAGAACACAGGAGCAAGAAAAAGCGGATCGGAGGAAGAAGAAGATGGAGGAAGAAGAAGATGGAGGAAGAAACCAAAGGATGAACAAAGGAAGAAGACCTGAAGAAAGAAGATGAAAGAAGACTTTAATAAAGGAATTGTCAAAGACCGTCTCTTTTTCATTTTTAACACTTTTGTCACTTTTTTGGTGAAATGGTAGGTGTACTTTTGTACCTCCTTACCATTTCACACAGAGGGGAGGCCGGGATCTGGGGGTCCCCTTGTTAAAGGGGGCTTCCAGATTCCAATAAGCGCCCCGCCCGCAGTCCCCCACAACCACCGCCCAGGGTTGTGGGGATGAGGCCCTTGTCCTCATCAACATGGGGATAAAGTGCTTTAGGGGGGACCCCAAAGCATCCTCCCAATGTTGAGGGCATGTGGCCTGGTACAGTTCAGAGGGGGTGCTCTCTCGCCTGCCCCTCTTTTCCTGCGGCCTGCCAGGTTGCGTGCTTGGATAAGGGTCTGGGATTTTGAGGGGACCCCCATGGCATTTTTTTGGGCACGGGGTTCCCATTAGAAATCCATGCCAGACCTGAAGGGCCTGGTATGGGTTTTGGGGGGGGGCCCACGCCATTTTTTTTTTTGGCAAGGGGTTCCCCTTAATATCCATACCAGACCTGAGGGGCCTGGTATGCTCTTGAAGGGGAACACATGCCGTTTTTTTTTATTAAAGTCGTGTTGTAAGTCGCCCCAAGTCGTGCTGTGATTCACACTCGAATCGTGTCCAAGTTGCCTCCCAAAGTCGCGCTGGAAGTCATGTTGCCCCTGTGTGAATGGACTGTTATGATACAAGTTCAATAGACACAGATTGTTATTGTCAGAGTCACGTCGAATCTCCTATTCTATATCAAACTGTGTCAAAACGAAGACGAAAATAAAGCATTTATTTATGTTGGATCTGTAGTTTTTCGGATTCTGTGCTTTCATTATCGTTTGTCAAAACGATAACGAAAATACGTGAAATTCGGATGAAAATGCATTTGGACGAAAAACGAATGCACATGTCTATGAATTACTGGAACCATGTCCTGTGGATGAGACCAAGATAAACTTATTTGTTTCAGACTGTGTCAAGCGTGTGTGGCGGCAACCAGGTAAGGAGTACAAAGACAAGTGTGTCTTGCCTACAGTCAAGAATGGTGGTGTAGACAAGTGTTATGGTCTGGGGCTGCATGAGAGAAGCTACAGTTCACTGAGGGAACCATGAATGCCAACATGTACTGTAACATACTGAAGCAGAGCATGATCCCCTCTTTTTGAAGACTGGGCCGCAGGGCAGTATTCCAACATGATAACGACCCCAAACACACCTCCAAGATGACCACTGCCTTGCTAAAGAAGCTGAGGGTAAAGGTGATAGATTGACCAAGCATGTCTCCAGACCTATACCCTAAGGAGCATCTCTGGGGCATCCTCAAATGGAAGGTGGAGGAGTGCAAGGTCTCTAACATCCACCAGTTCCATGGTGTCATCATGGAAGAGGACTCCAGTGGCAACCTGTGAAACTCTGGTGAACTCCATGCCCGAGAGGGTTAAGGCAGTGCTGGAAAATAATGGTGGCCACACAAAATATACGCTTTGGGCCCAATTTTGACATTTACACTTAGGGGTGTACTCACTTTTGTTGCCAGCGGTTTAGACATTAATGGCTGTGTGTTGAGATATTTTAGGGTACAGCAAATTTACACTGTTATACAAGCTGTACACTCACTACTTTACATTGTAGCAAAGTGTCATTTCTTCAGTGTTCTCACATGAATAATATTAATAAAACATTTACAAAAATATGAGGGGTGTACTCACTATTCGCTTTGGAGAAATAAATCACCTCTAACATTGAGTGTCCTATGTGTGTAGGTGTGTATGCATTACATAAAACTATTTGTTTTTTTACATTTTTGAATGGGGTGTCTCGAGCAGAATTGTGAAGGGTGCCTTCATTGAAAAAAGGTTGAAAAACACTGTCCTAGATCATAAAATGTGTTACTGGCAGGCTCAAGAGGTGAAAATTAAGGACACAATTTAAAAGGGAAAATTATTGCAGCTAGGACATTGAAGGACTGGTAAGCTGTAATATATTAAGTTTTTGTTATTGGATTTAGATACGCCATATATGCCTTCATATAGCTGCAATGCTTTCATAAACAGAGGTTACAAGTTCTCCTTACAGTCCTTATAATAGATTCCTAGGCAATACAGATAGACTTAAAATATGCTTTTTTTTTATAATTACTGGGTTCCACTCTACTAACTGGATTTAAATAAAAACAAGAGATTCCCCAGCAGAAACAAAAGCATGTGCTCTTTCCAATGCTCTATACCAGTTTTAGGGGATTATAAGATGTACAATTATGTTTTAGAATTAAGGGTTTCCAATTCATTAAGCAGAGATACCACTTGTGAGTGGACCTGGCTTTTCAGCAATCTAAAAAATACCTCAGTCTGGGTTTCTCACTCTTAATTTACTTACAACACAACCGCCTTTACATGTTCCTTAAATAAAGCTGATCCACAATTATAAATTATGAAAATTAAATAGTCTTTTCTTACTTAAACTGGCTACCAAAATAAGCTCCTTACCAGCCTCACTCTGGATCTTCACTTAGCTCCTCTCCAATGCAAGTAACTGCAGTTCTTTATTAGAACAGAGGGGAACCTTCATGCTGACACTACCATGGAAGTTTAAACAGGAATTAAAGGTATGGCTTAATTTCCAAATCCTATTTTTTCATCTATTATCATTCTAGAGTTAATGATTAAGGTACATTTCTTAATCAGAATGGAATGGAATTCACAACGACCAAGGCTGAATTATGGTTCTTGGTTTAAAGTGGTTGTAGTCATGAAATTTGAACTAAGCACATGTATATGCATAGTGTTTACTTGTCTCTCTCCAGTGTCATTCTTCTCCGGTACTTCGTTCCTCTGTTATCAGCATGTCTCACTTCTGAGAAGTGTTCTGGACATATGAGAAAAAATTTGTGATGAGGATGGTGATAAGCGCACAGCTTGTCTATTCAGAACACAGCTCTGTATTTTCCTTTGTGTTTCCTCCTATGTGGAGTGGAGTTCCCTTTAATCCAATCAGCTGTATAAGACCTGTAACTGCAGCTCTCTACCCCTCCTCTGTACTCCTCAAAGATGAAGAATGATTTTAGCATAACTGTGCTCTTTTGAAGGGTTGTAGATGAGAAGATTGCAGATAAACAAGTAAAATTTATGTAGTATCATCTGAGACTATTCACTACGCTGGGTATATGAGACGGTTTACAACCACTTTAAAACAATGTCCTGTTTGGGCATAAGGGCTGTATTCAAAGCAGCACAAGCCCTGGTAAATCCCAGCTTAAGGTTTTGAAATGTCCATTTGCAAATGCACAAAAAGAGTGCAATATTCTGTACCAGAATGAAGGGAGCATGATGGTATTCTCAACAAGCAAAATGTGTAGCCTTGACCATGGGCACTCAACAATAGTCTTTCTACTTGCTCAAGAGAATCTCAGTGGTGTTGATTTACTAAAGGTAATTTGATTGGGTATTCTTGCTTCACCGCATTCGCTAAGCTCTGTGAAAAATCCCTCGCTGAGTGCAACTTCACTTGTAAAGTGAACAGTCTTTTTACCTTTAACAAATCAAATCTAGTGTATCTAAAAAAAAAAAAAAAATATGTAGAAACTCCTGAAGAAGGGGAATTTCTTGTTGCACCAGCTGATTTCTCTAACACACAGAGTATTTTCTCTATGGATTTTCCTTTAGGTCTTTAAGGCCGGATTCACACTGTTCCGACGCGGAAGTCGGAGGACTTCCTATCCCACTTTGCCCTATGACTTCATGTCCAACTTCCATGTAACTTCAATGATTGGGATCCGACAATACCAGGCCCTTTGGGTCTGGTATGAATCTTGAGGGGGGAACCCCATGGCAAAATTGAAAAGGAAATGGCGTGGTGTTCCCCCCACAATCCATACAAGACCCTTATGCGTGAATGCAGCCCTGCAGGTCAGAAAAAGGGGGGACAAGCGAGTGCCCCTCTCCTCCTGGACCATATCAGACCACATGCCCTCAACATGGGGAGGTGGATGCTTTGGGGTATAGGGGGCTCTGCCCTCCCACCCAAAAGCACCTTGTCCCCATGTTATTGGGGACAAGGGCCTCTTTGGAATCTGAAATCCAGAACAAAGGGGTCCCAGATCCCAGCCCACTTATGTGAATGGGTATGGGGTACATTTTACCCCTACCCATTCACCAAAAAAGTGTGCAAAATAAATTAACCACTTCAATACAGGGCACTTAAACACCTTCCTGCCCAGACCAATTTTGAGCTTTCAGCGCTGTCGCACTTTGAATGACAATTGCGCGGTCATGCTACACTGTACCCAAATGAAATTTTTATCATTTTTTTCCCACAAATAGAGCTTTCTTTTGGTGGTATTTTACGGTTTTTATTTTTTGCGCTACAAATAAAAAAAATACAGAAAATTTTGAAAAAAAATTTTTTTTTTTGTTTCAGTTTCAAAACTTTGTAAATAAGTACGTTTTCTCCTTCACTGATGGGCACTGATGGGGCTACACTGATGGGCACTGATAAGGCGGCACTGATGGGCACCAATGTGGCACCAATGAAGTGGCACTGATGAGGTGGCATTAATGGACACTGATATGTGGCACTGATAGGCGGCACTGATGGGCGGCACTGATGGGCGACACGGATGGGCGACACGGATGGGCGACACGGACGGACACTGATAGGTGGCACAAATTGGCACTGATAGATGGCACGGATTGGCATGGATGGGCGGCACAGATGGGCGGCACAGATGGGCATGGATAGGCAGCACAGATGGGCATGGATAGGCGGCACAGATGGGCATGGGTGGGCACTGATAGGCGGCACATGTGGGCACTGATAGGCGGCACAGGTGGGCACTCATAGGCGGCACAGGTGGGCACTCATAGGCGGCATTGGTGTTATACTATAGTAATGGATGCCAATCAGTGCCAAACAATAATGCATGCCAATCAGTGATGCCCATTGTGGGCACTGTTTGGCATCCATTATGGGCACTGATTGGCATCCATTGTGCTGACTGGCATCCCTGGTGGTCTAGGGAGGATTACCTTTTCCCTGGTGGTCTGGTGGCATTCCTGGTGGTCCAGTGTGGGCATCCTCGCGGGGGCTGTGCTGATAATCGATCAGCATAGACCCCCCCTGTCAGAGGAGCAACCGATCGGCTCTCCTCTACTCGCGTCTGACAGACGCGAGTGAGGGAAAGCCGATCACCGGCTCTTCCCATTTACACTGTGATCAGCCGTAATTGGACACGGCTGATCACATGGTAAAGAGTCTCCGTCGGAGACTCTTTACCGAGATCGTAGTTGCCGGGTGTCAGACTGACACCCTGCAACAACGATCGCCGCGATGCGGGGGCGCGCAGCGGCTCATAATCCTGATCACGTCATATGACGTCCGGTCAGGATTATGAAACCACTTTGCAGCCGTCAATTGCCTATAGGGTGGGCGGCAAGTGGTTAAAACAGTACACAGGTTTTTGATAAAGTCCTTTATTAAAAATGAAGAATGTCCCCCTTCGTAGCTCTGTGTCTCCTTTCTCCCTCTACTGCTGATGTCTTTTTCCTCCGATTCTTCTCCCTCGTCTGATTCTTCTCCCTTCGTTGCTGATGTCTTCTACCCCATACTCATTCAAATAGGGGGGACCTGAGGGCCCCCTTGTTAAAGAGGAGCTGCACCTTAAAAATAAATATTAAAAGCCAGCAGCTACAAATACTGCAGCTGTTGACTTTTAATAAATGGACACTTACCTGTCCCAGGGTCCAGCGATGTCGGCAGCAGATGATGAGCAAACGCTCGTCTCTTGACTAGCCCCGCTGCCATCCTCTGTCAGGAAATCGGGTAGTGAAGCGGTGCGGCTTCACTGCCCGGTTTCCTACTACCCATGTGCGTGTCACGCTGTGTGTCTTCACTGGTCCCCATTGTGTCCTGGGAACTGTGTGTTTCCCAGAACACAACGGGGGCGGGGCATCTGCGGCTTGCTGCAGCTAGCTTGTCCCGGAAGTGGGTGCAGGTATCTGCACCCCCCTCCCTCCTGAAAGGTGGCAATTGTGGCACCCGAGGGGGGAGGGTTCAGATGAGCAGACCTTCCACTTTAGGGTTTAAAGGTGGCTTCCAGATTCCTATTAGCCCCCTGTCCACAGACCCCAAACAACCACCGCCCAGGGTTGTTGGGAAGAGGCCCTTGTCCAGATCAACATGAGACAAGGTGCTTTGGGGTGGAGAGTGCAGAGCCCTCCCCATACCCCAAAGCACCCACGCCCCCATATTGATATATTGACATATTGAGGGCATATGCTCGGATAAGGGTCTGGTATGGATCTTGGAGGGAACCCCACGCCATTTTTTTAAATCTTGCCGTGGCATTCCCCTTCAAGATCCTCAGAGCCAAGTCACATGCCACAAGTCTGATCAGTTAAGATGATGATCCGACTTGGATGCAACTTACATTCAAATTAATGGGCTGAAATCATGCCCAAGTCGGACCAAAGTAGTGCATGAACCTTTTTCAAAGTCAGACCAACTTGTGTCGGACAAGTTAAGATGGCTCTCATAGGGAACCATTGATTATACACGTCATGCACTTCCAAAGTCGGTGTGTATGTCGCACCAGTGTGAACTGGGCCTTAAGGTAATTGCAGCACCCTTTTGAATTTCAGATCTCCACACTCTGACCCATATACAGTATAGTCTTTCTGTCATCCTAGGCCTAATGACTACTACAGATGAGCCTTTGTCAGGGTGGGCAAGAGTGGGACGGGCATTACAAGGACTAGGGAGTAAAAGGATCCTAATCAATTTTGGAATCTTATTTTCCTATCACTATTTTGGAGTAGAGGATTGAATTTCTTAGCAGCACAAGACCCGGTGAATTCCTAAATGTAGATGTTTGTAAAAGCACAAAATGGGATGGACAAGAAAGAAAAGCCCTTACTAAGAAACTCTGCAATATTCAATTTCTGTGCATTCCTGTCACACAAAATTAGATAACTGATGTGATTACGTATACGAGTTGCTTTGTTATTTCTACCTTTGTTCTAATAAATGATCCAATGAGATATTTTGTCAAAGGCAAAAAAGAAATAAATGATTTCTCAAAGAAGAAGGGGTGTACCCCTTATCTATAGCGTTTTCAACTTGGCTGTGCATAGTATTATGTAAGCAATGATCATTGGTACAGAATTTCCTTATTATTCTAACCTATTTGTTTTCAGACAACAAAATATTCTTTGGTTACCACCTCACATGTGACTACCTGACCATTTTTTGAAGTGAAATTTCTTAGCTCTACGTTGTAGTACAAAAAATAAGTCTAGTCTAAGCCTTAATCCTGTTTTTGTTTTAAAGGCACTATTAAAGAAAATAATGTCGCCCCGACTAGCTATCTGCTGTTTTGTCTTTCTTCCTCTGATATCCACTCCTGTGGGCTGAAGCTATTAAGCTTTCATGCACAATAGCTTTGCATTACGTATCCAGGGGTGCAGTTATTTATGATCCTTACATCAGATTCATGGCTTTCAGGAAACTACCCTGAGGTTTCACATTATACTTAAAAGTAGAACAAAAAATCTTGTACATTTGTTCCTGTCAAAGATCCATCTCTGTGTCTAGTTGACTGTAGATCACTGTATCTTCAAAAAACATATTGCCTTAACTTTCTCAGCAATACACAGAAGGAATATCTCCAGGAATGTTGAACATTTCTAAAATATGTACACGTTTTTGGAGGATAATAAACAGACTACAAAATATCCAGGTATACTTTTTTTTTAACCACTTAAGGCCCACCCTATAGCAGTTTTACTGCTACAGGGCAGCACCTCTGCACCAGATCACACACAGTGAGAGCTGGGCGGCGGGTCCCATGGACTTGATGTCCCCCAGCACCCACTGATCATCGAGCAGAGAGGCAGAGCGCCTATGTAAACAAGGCAGATCACCGTTCTGACAGGAGGAAAGAAATGGAATTTGTGTCCCTGCCAAGCAGGGAATACATTTCATCTCTTCCCCTAGTAAAAGCACCTTCCACAGTGTAGTAAAACACTGGTTACACACATTTAACCCTTTGATTGCCCCTGATGTTAACCCCTTCCCAGCTGGTGTCACTAGTATAGTGACAGTGCATATATTTAGCACTGATCATTGTATTAGTGTCACTGGTCCTCAAAAAGTGTCAAAAGTGTCAGTTAGTGTCAGAATGTCCACTGGAATATCACAGTCCCACTATAAGTCGCTAATCACCACCATTACTAGTAAAAAATAAATAAATCCCATAGTTTGTTGACGCTATAACTTTTGCACAAGCAAATCAATATACACTTATTGTGATTTTTTTTTTTACCCAAAATATGTAGCAGAATACATATTGGCCAAAATTAATGAAGAAATTAAATTTTTCAAATACCACCAAAAGAAAGCTCTATTTGTGGGGGGGGAGAGGACATATATTTTATTTGGGTACAGCATCGCACCAAAGCGCAATTGTCAGTTTGCATTTAGAATGAAGAGAAAAGGGGGGAAAACTGTTTCTAAATACCCTTTTTGCATGGGACTGTGGCAGCACAGTTTAAGGCTTTCCCTCAAGGGGGAAGAGCAGGAAGGTCTTCTATAGGTCGCCTGACCTGTCAAAGGTCAGATGACCTCTTGTCTCTGGGAAAAATCTGTAGTTTCAGGGAGGAAAAGGTCTGGGAAAAGAGGGTTTGTGTCAGGGATTTGCCCAGCACATAGATGTTAGATAGTAAGACTGGTGCCAAAACACCATATTTAAATGCTGCAGTTGCATTGAGTCTTCGCTGTCTGATCTGCAGCTTGTACCCTGTGAAACCTGTTCCTGAGATCCTGATCTGATTCCTGTGTTTGACCCGGCTTACTCTGACTACGCTTGCTCTCTGTTACACTGACCCTAGTTTGCCTTATTGACACAGTTTACCTCTTCACTGTTTGATATTCTGTTGCTAAACCTTGCCTGCATTGTGACCTTTTTCTGCCTGTCATTTATGTCTGCACCTGATCATCTGTTACCATACCCAGCTTGTCTGACCACGCATTCGGTGTCTCCTCAGCTCTGCATATACCAAGCCTGCTTCCTGATTCCTGCTGCCTCAACTGAACTGATAACACCTGCTGTTTAAACCTGCTGGTCTATCCTGGTGACACATCTACTGCACGGAAGATAATCCAGGCACCCATACACCGTCAGAATCCTGCAGCCACAGTTGCAACATTGGTGATCCTTGAGCTGGGGTTGTACGAGAGGCCTTCCCACTAGACATCCAGCTCAACCATCAGGTACGTGATTTTGCCTCAGTGAGAAGCATAGGTTGTGGTGTTCCCTCCCTCCCTAGCTGTCGCAGCCATTTATTATGTGGTAGTGTCACCTTAAGTTAAGAAGGAGAGTTTTATATAGCCTGAGCTGTAATGGCTGTGTTTTTTTGGAATTTATATGTTTAACCACTTTCCGACCGCCGCACGATGATGTACGTCGACAGAATGGCACGGGCAGGCATATGGGCGTACATGTACGTCCCTGCCTTCCCGCGGGTGGGGGGCCCGATCGGGCCCCCCCCCCCGGTGCCAGCGGTGGTCGGTTTTCGTTCAGAAGCGATCCGGGATGAGGGGGCGGCCATTCATTTATGGCCACCCCCTCTCGATCGCTCCTGACGAATGGAAGTGAGGCGTGACATCACTTCCTCTCCTGTAATGTAAACACAGTAAAGGAAGTGATGTAATCTCTCCTCCGTGTCGGTATTTTTCGTTCCGGCACCGAGGAGAGAGGATCGGTGAGTTGCACCAACACGACACTTCACAGTAGAACATGCCAGGCACACTCACACCCCCCCTTCACCCCCCGATCACCCCCCCAATCACTCCTGCCCCCCCCCAGTCACAGTGACACCAATAGCATTTTTTTTTTTTTGCATTGGTGTCATTTGTGACTGTAATAACTGTTAGGGCAGTTAGGGTTAGCCCCCTTTAGCTCTAGGGTACCCCCCTAACCCCCCCAATAAAGGTTTAACCCCGTGATGACCCCCCGTCGCCAGTGTCACTAAGGCTGGGTTCACATTGCAGCGGTTTATGAGAACGGATGTGATTCGCACCGCACTGCAGTGCAAATCACATCCGATCTCTGTGCGATTCTGTGC
This sequence comes from Lithobates pipiens, assembly GCF_037356315.1. NCBI lineage: Eukaryota > Metazoa > Chordata > Amphibia > Anura > Ranidae > Lithobates > Lithobates pipiens. The sequence continues at coordinate 430,799,988 of NW_027507748.1, forward strand.
ACCCGCCGCACCCGCCGCAAATTCGCACGGGACCCTTTTTTTGGTCCGCAGCAGAATCGGATCGCATGGGTGTTCACACCATGCGATCCGAGTTTGCAGATCGCACTGCGATATGCGAACTGATCTGGGGGTGTCATTAACATTTCACTGACACTCCCAGCAGTTCGCATAGGGCAGTGTGAACTGCCGCCGGGAGGCATGCGATGCGGGAACCCGCCGCGGATTCGTGGCGTTCCCGCATCGCTCCAGTGTGAACCCAGCCTAATAAGCGATCGTTTTTCTGATCGCTGTATTAGTGTCACAGGTGACACTAGTTAGACAGGTAGGTATTTAGGTTCGCCCCAGCTTTTTATAGCGCCAGGGACCCCCATATACTACCGCATAAAGCCCCCTGATTGCCCCCTAGTTAACCCTTTCACCAGTGATCACCATATAACTGTTACAGGTGACGCTGATTGGTTAGTTATTTTTTTATAGTTTCAGGGCACCCGCCATTTATTACCTAGTCTCACTAGTGTACCCCTAAATTTCGGGGTGTCTACTTTCCAAAATGGGGTCATTTGGGGGGGGGGGGTTTGTGCCATCTTGGCATTTTATGGCCTTCAAAACTGTAACGCCCTTAGAAAGCCTGAAGGCGGTGCTTGGTTTTCGGGGCCCCGTACGCGGCTAGGCTCCCAAAAAGTCCCACATATGTGGTATCCCCGTACTCAGGAGAAGCAGCAGAATTTATTTTGGGGTGTCATTTCACATATGCCCATGGCATGCGTGAGCAATATATCATTTAGTGACAACTTTGTGAAAAAAATAAATAAAAAAAAAAGTTTGTAATTTTCCCGCAACTTGTGGCAAAATATAAAATATTCCATGGACTCAACATGCCTCTCAGCAAATAGCTTGGGGTGTCTACTTTCTAAAATGGGGTCATTTGTATGGGGTTTTGTGCCATCTTGGCATTTTATGGCCTTCAAAACTGTAATAGGTAGTAAGGAGTGAAGTCAAATATTTACGCCCTTAGAAAACCTGAAGGCGGTTCTTGGCTTTCGGGGCCCCGTACGCAGCTAGGCTCCCAAAAAATCCCACACATGTGGTATCCCCGTACTCAGGAGAAGCAGCAGAATTTATTTTGGGGTGTCATTTCACATATGCCCATGGCATGTGTGAGCAATATATCATTTAGTGACAACTTTGTGAAAAAAAAATAAAAAAAAATTAAAGTTTGTAATTTTCCCACAACTTGTGGCAAAATATAAAATATTCCATGGACTCAACATGCCTCTCAGCAAATAGCTTGGGGTGTCTACTTTCTAAAATGAGGTAATTTGTGGGGGTTTTGTGCCATCTTGGCATTTTATGGCCTTCAAAACTGTAATAGGTAGTGAGAAGTGAAATCAAAAATTTACGCCCTTAGAAAGCCTGAAGGCGGTGCTTGGTTTTCGGGGCCCCGTACGCGGCTAGGCTCCCAAAAAGTCCCACATATGTGGTATCCCCGTACTCAGGAGAAGCAGCAGAATTTATTTAGGGGTGTCATTTCACATATGCCCATAGCATGTGTGAGCAATATATCATTTAGTGACAACTTTGTGTAAAAAAAAAAAAAAAATTTTTGTCATTATTCAATCGCTTGAGGCAAAAAAATAAAATATTCAATGGGCTCAACATGCCACTTATCAGTTTCCTTAGGGGGTCTACTTTCCAAAATGGGGTCATTTGGGGGGGTTTTGTACTGCCCTGCCATTTTAGCACCTCAAGAAATGAGATAGGCAGTCGTAAACTAAAAGCTGCGTAAATTCCAGAAAACGTACCTTAGTTTGTAGATGTGACAACTTTTGCGCAAACCAATAAATATACAGTTATTGACTTTTTTTTAACCAAAGACATGTGGCTGAATACATTTTGGCCTAAATGTATGACTAAAATTGAGTTTATTTGATTTTTCTAATAACAAAAAGTAGAAAATATCATTTTTTTTCAAAATTTGCGGTCTTTTTACGTTTATATCGCAAAAAATAAAAATCGCAGAGGCAATCGAATACCATCAAAAGAAAGCTCTATTTGTGGGAAGAAAAGGACGCAAATTTTGTTTGGGTACAACATTGCATGACCGCGCAATTACCAGTTAAAGCAGCGCAGTGCCAAATTGTAAAAAGACCTCTGGTCATTGACCAGCAAAATGGTCCGGTCTGAAAGTGGTTAAATAAAGTATTTGGAAACTTGGGGGTATATTTCACTTTTCGAATGTTCCAGCTTGAGCCATAGTGGCTAAGCTGGTTTGCGTGTTAAATGATATTTGATTCAATTATTAAACATTTTATTTGTTATTTAAGCCAATATTAAAATGGCTGCGGCCAATCTTTATCCAAAGGTGTGGTGTTTTTATTATTTATTCTAACTTTTTCTTATTCTGGGCTGCAGGAATCTCTGGGAAAAAAGCTTGTGTTGCTTTCATAATTATGGCCAGAGACATTCCTCCAACATATGCTTTCATGGAGACTGCACCTCTAAAGAGGGATGTTTGTAGGGATGTTTGTAATAATTGATATAAAACGTTTGCCAAACACATGGCGAAAGAGAGGACATAGTAAGGTGAAATGTTAAATGGGTGATTTAATGGGACAGTAGGGAGCAGTAAACGGCCCCTTTCACATATGCAGACCGTTTGTCCGTTTTTCATTCATCTTTTGACTGATAAAAAAGGGACATTAATGCATCTCTATGGAAAAAGAGATGTAAATGGATAATTATCCATTTACACCGGTTTACATCAGCTTCTGTCAACATTGTTTTTTTGAAACAGATTAAAGCTTTATTTTTCTTCTGTGAGGGAAACGGATCGGATGAAACGGATGTAAACTAACAAACGGTCTGTTCTCCGACTGTTTTTGCATTGGTAGTGGTTTAAAAAAAAAACTGTTGAGAAACGGAGAAGCAGCTTATGAAAAACTGATGAATTCTTCATCCATTTTGACGTGACTGAACTGATAAAAGGAACAGTCAGTCCGCATGTGTAAAAAGGGCCTTACACTTTTAAAGGGAACATCAGGTGTGTGTTATTTTCTTGCTGTCCTTAGTGGCAATTTCTCTGTAGTTTACAGGAAGTCTGAACACTTTATTAGTGGAAAAGAATAGCCAAACCAACTCCTGCTCTCCCTCCCTGAAGATTTTCTGCCTGATGGTAACTACCATATTTATTGGCGTATAACATGCACAGGCGTATAACATGCACCCCAATTTTAAGAGGGAAGTTTAAGGAAAACATTTTTCACAGCCCCTTACAGTACACAATCCCTCTCCCCAGTACAAAGCCCCCCTCCCTCTGCACAGTAGACAGCCCCCCTCCCCCTGCACAGTACACAGCCCCCATCCAGTATAAAGCCCCCTCCCCCTGCACAGAACACAGCCTCTATCCGGTACACAGCCCCCCTCCCCTGCACAGTACACAGCCCCCATCCAGTACACAGCCCCCCTCACCCTGCATAGTACATAGCCCCCATCCAGTATACAGCCAACCCTCCCCAGTACACAGCCCCCATCCAGTACACATCCCCCCCTGCACAGTACACAGCTCCACTCCAGTATACAGCCCCCTCGCCCTGCACAGTACACAGCCCCCCATCCAGTACACAGCCCCCCCTGCACAGTACACAGCCTCCTATCCAGTACACAGCCCCCTCCCCCTACACAGTCTCCATCCAGTATGCAGCCCCCTCCCACAGCACAGTACACAGTCTCCATCCAGTATACAGTCCCCCTCCCCAGCACAGTACACAGCTCCCCATCGAGTACACAGCCCCCCTTCCCCTGCACAGTACACAGCCCCTATCCAGTAAACAGCCCCCCTCCCCCTGCACAGTATATAGCCCCCTTCCAGTATACAGCCCCCCCATCCAGTACACAGCCCCCTCCCCCTGCACAGTACACAGCCCCCATCCAGTATACAGCTCCCTCCCCATGCACAGTACACAGCCCCCCATCCAGTATACAGCCCCCCTCCCCAGTACACAGCCCCCCATCCAGTACACAGCCCCCATCCAGTATACAGCCCCCTCCCCTGCACAAAAAACAGTCCCCCATCCAGTACACAGCCCCCCTCCCCACTACACAGCCCCCCATCCAGTACACATGCACAGTACACAGACCCCCATTAAGTACACCCCCCCATCCAGTATACAGCCCCCTCCCCAGTACACAGCCCCCCATCCCGTACACAGCCCTCATCCAGTATACACCCCCCTCCCCAGTACACAGCCCCCCATCCAGTACACAGCCCCCCTGCACTCCCAGGAGACACCCAGTCTCCAGGGACAGCACTGCCAGCATACTCTACATTTAAGAAAAAATCACTGGCAGCCCTTTCCACACGGCTCCTCCTATGTCACTCATATTGTAAAATGAAGCTTCCATATACCTCAAAAGCTCTGTTTTTTTTTCACTGACCTGGTCACATGGCTGCTCTCCTCTGACGTTACATAGATGGTCATGTGACTGCTCTCTGCCTCCAAACTAAAGCTAGGAGAAGGGACGGGCAAGTGATTTTTTCTCATTTTTAGACTATGCAGGCAGCGCTGTTCCAGGGCCAGGAGAGGTGGGGAGGTCGGCCGCCCCCTGCTGGTACAACATAATATTGGCATATAACATGCAGGAAAAGAGGAAAAAAGTGTGTGTTATATGCTTTTAAATACGGTATATAATGTTTGATACTTTTTTAGAATGTAATGCCTTGTTTCTTGGCACTTGTTACTTTAGGGTTTTATAAGATGTGAAAAAAAAACTGTGACAAAGTGCAAGCATAAGAAGAAGCATTTTAAAGCATACGTTTCTTTTCTTCTAGTCAAAAAAGGTTTCCTTTTGTTCTTTGTGATTTCTAAGGAACTTTTTAAAGAGTACTCTACTGAAGAAATTAAATGGAATGTGTTTTTGAAATTCAGTTTATTGTTTGTGCTTTTGAGGAACAAGTTTTCCATTAAACGTCCAAGGTTCAGACAGAAAGTTAATTAAACTTTTTGCAGCAAAAAAAGAAAAAAAAATCAGCTTCTTTCTCTCATCTTGTAATTGTTTCTTTCTTTAACGCTTTCCTTTCACTTCCCACTCCCAGACTGGGGGAGAGCCATTTTACTTAACTAATACATAGAAAGTTAAAGTGGTTCTAAAGTCAGAAGGTTTTTTATCTTAATGCATATGCATTAGGTTAAAACACCTTCTGTTTGCAGCAGCCCTCTCATCCCCCCTAATACTTACCTGAGCCCCATCTCAATCCAGTGATGTTGCAAGAGAGTCTAAGCTGTCTGGGACTCTCCCTCCTCATTGGCTGAGATGCAGTGGCAGAAGCAATTAGCTCCCACTGCAGTCAATCACAGCCAGTGAGGCGGGAGTGGGGGGCGGGAAAGGCCTGAGCCATGCTCTCTATATCTTATGGAAAGGAAGAGCCAGCTCAGGAGCAAGCACGCATGACTGCCCTCACAGCAAGCAGCTTGCTAAAGGGACACTCAGCAAGGGGGAGGTGCCCAGAGTGGCAGCGGGGGGACTCGAGAAGAGAGGATCGGTGCTGCTCTGTGCAAGACCACTGCACAGAGCAGGTAAGTATGATATAATACTTACCTGATCCCCATCTCGATCCAGCAATGTTGCACGAGTGCCTCAGTTCAGTCTCAGTCTGATTGGCTGAGACAGCAGCGGGATGCCATTAGTCATGCTGCTGTCAATCAAAGTCAGTGAGACAATAAGAAGAGAAAGGATGTGGGGCTGAACAGTGGCTTGGCTCAGGAGTCCCCATAACCAGCTGCTTGCTGTGTTCACACTCAGCAGAAGGGAGGGGCCAGGAGCACTGGTGAGGGACCCGAGAAAAGGAGGATCTGGACTGCTGTGCATAAACCACTGCACAGTTCAGGTAAATATAACATGTTTGCTATTTTCAAACTAAATAAAACAATACTTTATTATCACTTTAAGATCTCCTGCCCAGTCCAGCAGGTTCGTTAGTGTGTCAGGGCTGTGTAAATTTCAATGCTGGATACAATTAAAAATCCTTTGGCCGGTAAAATTGCTCCCATATATGAATGTCATTTGTGTATTTAGCTGTGTTTAGAATTAATCTTTATCTATTGGTTCAGATGGGTTATTGTACTTTGCTCATTGGTTATTAAATATGGGTTCCTGTAAGTTTTTGTATCTTGCTCTTTGCTTTACTATAGCAGTCTAAATATGCATTAGGAAATAATCAGTCTTTTCTAGCTTGTCTAGTCAAGTGGCATTAAAATAAAGAACTAAAATAGCCTTTTTCATGATTTTCCACACTTTTGTCTTATTCTCATGCCAGCAATGTCTAAAAATCATTTTCCGCTTTGCTGCATTTTGAACATCAGCATTGTCATTAGCTCTTCAAATGATTATAAAATGGCCTCATCTTTATTGGATTTCCTGATTGCTAGGAAACATAACTGTTTTTTGAGTGGCACGTTGCGAACACCCACCAGTTGGCTGAAGTTAAAGTCAGGCACATGTATTAAAATGCACTGTTTGTTGACAGTAAAATGTTACATGTGCAGTTCATCAATACACTATTCAGAAATTGTATTCACTCATTTATCATTCAGTTGGAGATTAAACGATATCAAAGGTACCAATGATGTCTCCCAGTCCTCCCTTGGTCTGGTTTGGGAAGCACAGTGGTATAGTGGATAGCATTCTCACCTAGCAATAAAAAGGGTTGCTGGTTTGAATCCCAGACCATGACACTATCTGCCTGGTGTTTGCATGTTCTCCCTGTGTCTGTGTGGGTTTCCTCCAGGTACTCCGGTTTCCTCCCACCCTCCAAAGACATGCTGTTATGTTAATTGGCTTCTGTCCAAAATTAGCCCTGGTGTATGGGTGTGAGTTGGGGACCTTGGATTGCAGACCCCTTGGGGGTGGGACTGGTGTGGGTGTGTGCTGCATAGATTGATGGCACTACAGGGGTACCTTATATATATATATATATATGAGAAAAATAAAAATAATAATATAGTGGATGATCATCTTGATGGGACGCAGGGATGGGGACAATTGTGGGTGCTCACTCAGGTTGGACTGGTGTCTTTATTCAGCCTTACTAACTATGTAACTATGGTTTCACTAAAGAATCAATTTTAGCTGAAAATATGATATGCTTGAAGAGCATGATTGCATTTTAAGAAGCAATACACTGCCTAGGTAGAGGAGATGACTCAAACACTTCCCCTATAATGTCTCCCTACAACTAAACTTCTACTAGTACTAGTACTAGTATCTACTAGCAATCATGAAACATTTAGAAATGGGGGATAAATTACTTATGGCACAGCGATTTTTTACTTAAAAAATTAATATTCACTGAGCCTAAAATAAATAGATAGGGCTGTATTCACTTTAATTGAACAATCATTTGCAAGCAAAAATGCTACTTTTTTAATTTCATTCGCACATGATTGAGTATTGTGAGTTCACCTTATCTACTATAATTTGCATTGTAAAGTGAACACACACTTTCCAAGTCAACACTTACTTTGCTCAGTAAACAGCTGCTTTGTATCTAGTAAATCAACCCTAAAATGTTAAAATGTCACTTGATTCATCTGCCTGCATAATCCTGTGTTAAAGTGAAGCTTTTCAAACAAAAATGTGCAGGCTGCCATTGCTGAGCTCCTACTGAAAATACTAGTAGCCAGGCCATTACACCAAATCACTGACTTCACTATCATGACACAGTGATCTAGGAAAAGTCAAGCTACACCTAGAAGTCTTCATATGTCTACATGTACTGTTAGTACTTATGGAAAAGAGAGCATAACAATCACTTGTAGTATAAGAAGTCTACAGTGGCAGCCTCGAAATGTCTCTGAGTATAAGAATTTAGACCCCATTCACACCAGAGCGTTTTGTAGATCAAAGCTCCAAGACACTCAACAAGCAAAATCCTATTCTTTTATTGGCACATGTTCACATGAGTGTTACCTGTAACAAAATGCCTGTCGCTCCAAAAAGTAAATGAGCTAAAAGTGGTTGTAAAGGCTGAAGGTTTTGTTTTACCTTAATAAATTCTATACACTAACCACTTGCCGATAGCTGCATGTATATATACGTCGGCAGAATGGCACGGCTGGGCAAATGGGCGTACAGGTAAGTCCCTTTGAACTTGCCATTTAGCCACGTGCGCACCGCCAGCGGTGCACACATGACCCTGCCAGGAGCTCTGTGCGTAGGGTCGCGTGTCTCGTGGACTCGATCCCTGTGAGGATACCCGCGATAGTGTCACGGAGCTGAAGAATGGGGAGATGCAAACAGGCATCTCGCCGTTCTGCCTAGTGACACTGTCACTCATCATAGCTCCCTGTGAGTGTCATTCGTAGCCATGCCCCCTAACAGTTCGTATCACTCCCCAGGACTTAACCCCTCCCTAGCCCCCTAGTGGTTAACCCCTTCACTGCCCGTGACATTTTTACAGTAATCAATGCAGTTTTTTAGTATTGATCGCTGCATTAATGCCAATTGTCCCAAAAATGTGTCAAAATTGTCCGGTGTGTCTGCCATAATGGCGCAGACATGATAAAAATCACAGATCGCCGCCATTACCAGTAAAAAAAAAATGATTAATAAAAATGCCATAAAACTAACTCCTATTTTGTAGACACGATAACTTTTGTGCAAACCAATCAATAAATGTTTATTGTGATTTTTTTTACCAAAAATATATAGAAGAATAGATATCGGCCTGAAATGAGGATAGAAATATATTTTTTTATATATTTTTGGGGGATATTTATTATAGCAAAATATAATGTGTTTTTTTTCAAAATTGTCGCTATATTTTTGTTTATAGCGCAAAAAAAAAAACCGCAGAGGGGATCAAATACCACTAAAAGAAAGTTCTACTTGTGGGAAAAAAAGGACATCGATTTTTTTTGGGAGCCGCGTCGCACGACTGTGCAATTGTCAGTTAAAGTGATGCAGTACCGATTTGCAAAAAGTGCTGTGGTCTTTGGCCAGCAAAATGATCTGGGCTTAAGTAGTTAAGGTAAAAAAACCTTCTGCATGCAGCTATCCCCCCTTTCCCCCCAGAGTCCCAATTAACCTACCTGAGATCAATTTCAATCCAGTGCTGTGCATGAGAGCAGAGATTCTCTTTCTTCTCTCCCCCCTCACTGGATCAGAGACAGCAGCAGGAGACATTAACCAAATGAGGAAAGAGTGGGGGGGGGGGGGCGGAGACATGCTCTATGTGTCTATATAAGCAGCTTGCTATGGTGGGCATTTAGCAGGAGGGGGAGCCAGGAGCACCGGTGGGGGACCAGAGAAGAGGAGGATTGGGGCTGCTCTAAAGAAAAATTGCACAGAACAGATGAATATAGCATGCTTAAAAAATGAAGTGTGATCCTTTACAATCATAAGTGGTAGAATAATACACAAGAGAAGATTGGGTCATATTACAGCTTCCCACATTACAGAGTTCCTAGGTTTGTGTATTCAGGAAGCTGTGTTTAATCATGCAATGTTACTTCTGCTTCTGCTTCTGCTTCTGCTTGGTGATTGTACTTTATTATTCTCTGTCAATGCAAGCATAGCAATGTGCTCAGAAAGGCTAAAATGAACACTTAGGTAACCGAGTGCTTTATCTCAACAGTCCTTAAGCTGGTATGCTGTACAAAAAAAAAATACTCAAAATGCAACAATGAAATTAACAAGCATAGAAAGTGGTGAAAACACCATCAAAAATTACCTTTAGTCGGTGGTAAAAAATATAGATTAAAATATGTACTTACTAAAAATATACTATAGTTTCTCTATAAAGAATATAAATACAAATATTTTCCATGGCTTTTTAAAAATCCTGTAGTAGCAAATTGTATGGTTATATTTTGTAAGCCATTCTATGGAAGCAAGCAGAAAACAAGCAGAACAGAAGATGCTTGCACACATAATGTTCACCTAATGGAGTGTAACAGTTACTGTCACTATAGAGACCAGTAGGGTGACACAAGCTGATCTTTCATTCAGTGTAGAAGCTGATCTCAAACCAGCTAAGGAAACTAATACAGCTTAATGGGGCATAATCTCTTTAAGGCCTTCTATCTGCTTAGTGTGAATGAATAATATATAAATAAAGGGGGCTTCCAGAAAAATATTCAGTATGCAGCCATTCACTTCAGCTTCATTTTGAATAAAGGCCAGATGGAAGCTCCAAATACAAATAAAATCTCTTTTTGGGTAGTCTAGCTAGACACTTCAGGATAAAAAAACCTGAACCAATTAACCTTAACATAACTAAAGCACATTTTTCCTGGACAGAGTTTATTGCTTCTTATGCAGAAGGTATATTAATGGAGAATACAAAATGGTTGGTGCTTGTAATAACTTCATACCTACCCAATAATGTTGGTGGATCAATGGGGATTCAGAGCTCATGCTTGCTTACCAAGAAAGCAGTTTTCTCTAAAATCACTACTAGCATTTAAGATGGGTCATTATACCTTGGAAACCATTTCTGTGACCTTTAGTGGCATATGGGTTGGCGGGAGGAGCCACATCTTGTATTGGGAGACCTGGCATTGACACACCCGGACATGTTGGATATCAAAGTGGCCATACCTCTGCAGGGACTTGCAGTAAAAAGGTATTTTTGTTTTACATGGTGCACCCGGCTTTGCAGTCTTTGTGGCATAAAAACAGGGTTGCTTTAAAGAAAAACTAAGGACAGAATGCATTTTTTAATTTGCACAATGTTTGAAAGGACTAGAACATCTGGCAAGTTTATACAGTATTGCTTTATATGTCCCCACTGGGTGGGTTTGTCCAAATGTATTGTGTGGTATTGGGGCAGGATGAAAAGGTATGCTTATAGAGTACAGACAGCAGCAGACCTTTTCCTTTCATCGAACTCTTGTCTCCTTTGGACTTCAAACAAAAACATTGGTGGCCTGATTTCCATCTTAAATTAAAGGTCCATCCAAACCCAAAGACAATAGAGAGAATTTTTAATGAATGCTATCTCCTTTTAGATAAAACCAATGTGCATAAATATTGAGCAAAATAAACTAATACCACTTTGCCCACTAGGTGGTAATGAGAAAGCTTAAGACCTCTTTAATTCAAAAGATGTAATCATCCTCCAATTCAGGTGTTGCTAGGACCATACATGAACACAATGAATTTGCACATTTGTTGAAAGTTGGATGAAAAGTGAAAAGTAATAGGTAAAATAGTAAACAATTGGAAAACAATTGAAATTGGGAAAACTTTTGCTTAAACTTCATGCTTGCTTTAGGTCGTTGCTTTAGAATATACTATCAGAGACAGATATGCAACTGGCAGCTCTAGTGTTTCTCTCACTACAGGTTTCATTTAAATTCAGCACTTGTCCTTCGATTAACCAGTACTGATGCACTACTTGTTTCCTTATTTACATTTCTCAACAGACAAATTAGCTTACATTGGCTACGGTATTTATTAGACAAATTTCACACCAGTTGCTCCAAGGTTGTCTCAACAATTAGAAAGAAGTATATCTCACCAGTGCATTAATATATATAGCCATGTATTCAATGGGGTATTAAAAGTATGCTTATCTATTATCTTACAGAGGCACTTGATATAACTACTCAGTCTTATATCCATGAATTCCAAATCCAGAACACACTTACAATTTCAAATACCTAACATCACATTGTAAGTTCCCCACCTCAGGCAGCCTCTATAATCTAATTTCAAGCCTTCTTCTACCAAGGACAACCCCCCCCCCCCCCCCAATGGGTACTACAATTTTATGTAATGTCAAAATTAAAGTTATTATATTTTTTTTTTACCATCTAAGTATTTGTTGTTCTCACACCAGGTAAAGAGTATTTAAAATTGGAAGCATATCTCTGCCCTGCTAAAAGGAGATTAGCTCAGTAGAGCTTGTCAATGTCGTTATTCCATTAAAAGATATCACACAGAACAGATGTATTGATGCATTTGCTGAATTAATGTGACTTGTACTTTGAAAAGCCTCCTCCTCCTTTTCAGCCTCTTTCTCTCTGCTCACGTTTGAGATGTCAAATGCAATTTGCACAGTTACCTAGGTAAATTGCTTGCCACATATTAAAATACCTCACATGCTTAAACTCAAGATGTCTGCAAGTGGGATAAAAAGCGACCTCACTACATATGTGCATTCAGCTGCTTGAGTAAATATTAAGGAAACTATGAATACTTTTTATTTTGCTACACCTAATGAACAGATTGTTTTGCCCAACACATATTTAACATCTAAGGTATGATTAAAATGATTTAGGAAAGAGAAATTTCAGTGTTTCAAACATCTTTATATAACTGTATTTCATAAGCATATACTAAAAATTGAAACTAAAAATTAAGCAATTCATAGAACAATGATTTACTGGTAACTTGAAAAATAGGTACACTATTTTATCAACGACCTTTTATCACCTTTTCAGCCAATCAGTTCTGAAAGAGGGTCTTTACCAGTAAATTCATAGAACAATGATTTACTGGTAACTTGAAAAATAGGTACACTATTTTATCATCGACCTTTTATCACCTTTTCAGCCAATCAGTTCTGAAAGAGGGTCTTTACTATTAAATATTTACTATGCATGCATTTCACAGATTACCCCAAAAGTGAATATCATAGAGTGCCTCAAAGATTTTGGCCCCAAAAATCCCTGTAATGATGAAATCATAACTTTATATGTTAGATTTATCTCATACAATCCATATATACCAATTATTTAAAGATGGTCTTCAAATTTCACCACATATGTAAAAAATGTATTAGCAATTAATTATTAATAACAATAGCAATTACATTTTCCAACCCTAGAAAGCAACACATAGAAAATGTATATACACTGTACAAAAACTTGCAGATATATTGTTCTCTAAAACAAGCACATCCTCTTAACAACTTTCCAAGAGGCACTCTTGCATGAGAACAGTTTCTCAAGGCTAGATCAAAAACAGATAAGCAGTATTCTGAGCTGCCTAAGAATTATAAATTACAGTAGCTTTCCTTAATTTAAAATATAGCTGATGTCCACGGCACATGAGTAATTTGTAGCTGTATAGGTATGTTCAGTTAATGCAGCAGCTCTGTAGCCAGCTAAAGACTGAAAAGGAGCTTCTGTACAAACCTCAGCCATAAAATTGCATGTAAAACAAAGGTAACATTTCATTAAAACAAAACTAAATGAAAAACTTTTTGTTTAATTTGGGATATAGTAAACAGGGGTTACAAGCCCTGTCAAATTTGTTTTGCCATCTGTATCCCCCTGGGGAGATTTTCCATCACCCCCTGTACTGTAGCTACAACAGGAAGTGAGATGAAATCCCTCCAAAGTGAGAGAATCCCTGGTTGCCACCAAGGTCACCAGAAAGAGTGTCCCCATTAATAGATTTCTACTCTATGGGATGTTCTTTCACTTTTAATTTTGCTGTGAACAGTAAACAGGCCAAATAGAGACAAATCTCACTAAGAGGAGCACAGACAGCAATAAAAACTGACAGGTGTGCTAATACCTCTCCATCCCTATCCAAAACAAGCAAGAAAAAAAAAAGTCTTTAGTTGCCTTTAGTTATACTTTATGGTATAGATTCAACTGAACTCTAAATTAAATAGCAGTAAAAATTATGTTATAGTGGAAGATCTAAGCTAAACTAAAACTGCTCCTACCGCCATTCTAAGCCCTATACTAACTACCCTGTAAAGGAAAGATGTATATATTTACCTAATCTAAGGTCATGTGATTGGCTCCCAGTGCTAGCTTCAGGGGAGAGGAGGGACAGCCAACAACCCATCTATGGGTGACGTCACCACGCAGGCTCTGCAGCCATTGTTGCTGCTCTCTCCTCTCCCAGGAAGCCCACCACTGGGGAAATCATGTGACTGTATTAGAGCGCCCTTAGATTAGGTAAGTATACAGAGTTGTTAGTATAGAGTTTAGAATGGAAGTGGAAGCAGGTTAGGTTTTGACCAGACTTCCAGTTTAAATTTTGCCCTGAAATAAATGTAAGCCATTCGTTTTTTTAGAAGGGTGTGTGTAAAAGCACAAAATATTGAAACGTACAATCATGCATATGTAATTAAACAATGCCCAAGCACACAGCTTATTAGTATTGCATGGCTCTAGATTTCTTGATAAGGATAATCTGACTGACACAATGTAACTAGAGTGAGAAGTAAGAAGGCCTCAATATTCATGAAATGCCTGAGGAATAAATGTAACCCTTCACCCTTCTGTGCATCTGTCAGTAATAGTGAAATGTGAATGAAATAGAAGCACTATGTACCATCTGAGACCAGACATCATTAACACCATGGGGAATAGCGGACATTAGAAAGGTTCAACCATGGACATCTCCTGTCAGACAATACCCTGACATTACAGTCTGTGATTTATTTCAAACAGTATTTAAATATAATGACATTTTTAGGAATTTTAAAAACAGCAGCTTTTCTCACAGCAAAATTGTTAGGTTGCAGACGGAAGCAGGTATATGCTGTGAGTTTGTTAGAAAAAGATCAGTAGTAACGTTCCAGTTGCACTTTCAAAAGCAAAAGGTTAGGGAAATAAAGGAGTTAGTCACATTCAAAACTGCTTTTAGTATATGTTTGTAATTGGGATAAAGACATAAGAGGTTAGATATAAACTACTTAGAAATGTAAAGCCTGATTTATTTAGAGATTAGGATAATAAATATAACATTACACTGAAGCTAAGCATGTTAATATGTGAACAATAATTATTAAATATCATGCCAACTAACCTTCCAAAAGCCATGAATAACAAGGTGCATCTACAGTATACTATGGCTGATTTATAAAAAAAGAAGTAAGAACAAGTATCTGTGTTGTCCAGAGCAGCCAATCAGATTTCAGCTGCCTTTCTTCTAGGGGGAGTTAAAAAACAAGAATTGGAATTTGATTGGTTGCAATGGGAAATACAGACACTCTTCTCTCCTGCACTATAAATCTGGCCACATGTAGTGTGATCCTAGGTATGCTGTCAAAATGAGGGCAACACAAATTTAGTACAGATTAGAAAATTAGAATTGTCAGATTTAGGATTAGTAGACATTGAAATGAAAAGTCAAAGCAGCATGTAGACAATGGCTATTGTGGGCACATGTATTGAAGCATACATGTCATCACAAAATTCACCAGCTTAGAACATGACTGATGAGCTCAGTTTCATCAGATGCCATCTACATGGGTGCTCTATTCTGACTATTGCCCTCATGTGGCTACTGTACAAACAGTTACCTGGACTGGAGCACTGGATGAAAGTTGAGCCACGCCTCCGATTCTGGCAGCAGCGCGCGGATCACTAGAACTGATCAATACTGGAGCACTAATTTCCATGGAATGCCTGTTATTCATGGCATGGGAGGATTTGTGCGTCATACTGAGGGCTGTGAAGGAGTGTCGTTTCTTGGCATTCTTCTTGATGTCCACATGCCTCTGGTCAGCACTGACAGCTCCGGTACTGCTTAAAGGAGGACTTGAGGTCACCCTGACTACCATGCTGGCATCAAGTGACATAGGGACCTCATAGCCTGGTGCTGTAGATATGCTCGTCTTGTCCTTCTCAATGAGTTGTTTGGCTGTCTTGTTCAGCTGAGTGTAGAAGGGGGACATTAAGGGGAAGAAAAAAGAATATAAGTTAAATTGGTGTCATCTTGCATCTTGTCGCTTGTTTCTGCCCTTTTCAGCTGAAAACAACTTAAAGGCTTTGTGCGGAAGCAGAAAAAAAATAACACATTATCTGAAAAACGAATATACACAGATTAGAACAAACAAACAGACACAGTGCCAAGGTCAATTAATTTGTTATTAAAAATAACCTTTACAGGATAAAGGAAAGATGGAAGGATATAGAAAGGGAAGATGGGTCCCAATATAAGGAAATATTGCCCTTTGTCAGGGACACAGGATATTATTCATAGTTATAAAGTAAGGTATATGTATTTGCATACATTATGTATAAAATTTATTAAAAAGCGATTGAAAACAAAAATAACCTTTACATTCTATAACCTATACATGTTCCATACAATTTTAATTACTGCAACTAATTTCTTGAAACATATTTCTCATTAGAGAATGCCTTTGAGAAAAACATAAACACCCAATCAAAGGTTGATGCAATTATTATATGTACAGTATTAGATCCCAATATTTCTTATCTGTTGACCGTGTGTTCTAGACCAGTCCAATCACAGGATTTTGTATGGCTATAGGTATGTCCACTGAGTGGACACATCACCAGTGCTTGCAGCTATACTGCCAGGGATGCAACATAAATAAATAGATAAATAAATAAGTCACATATCATATCCATTATAGTGTGCCCTTTAAGACTCAAATCTGTATAGGGTCAGTGAACCCAAAAGTGATACTTTAGCTACAAGCAGCCAGTGCATAGTTTTTTTGTACTTCATTAGCAAAAGCTACCTGTTTTAACACCCGACTGTTTTACTCTACAGCATTTACCAAAAGCTGAAATATCAATATTGGCTAGGCTGGCTAGGCTGAACCTTTAACAGATTACTGACAATAACTTTCTATAGAGTGTTGATTGACATACCACTCTGTGTCTCTGCCAAGCAGGTATTACTACACGCTTTTCTTGTCCTTGGGGATTTCTACCTCTGTCAAATGAGCAGAGGAGAATGATCAGCTTTCAAAAATGCTAACAGCAGCATGACTTTATTAAAAATGTACTGCTCTTCTCCATGCTAATGTGACATTGAGAATGAAGGCTCCTCAAACCCCTTGCGGAGAGGGATCTTTGACTAATAGAAGCATGGCTATGCAGTGAGAGTTGGCCTAATGCTGGAAAGTTAAGTGGTTCCATCTGTATTGGCTACAAGGATGTGAGGTGAAGGGACAGAGCCTGAACGCTAGAAAAAGACTATGCTAAGGCCTGGAGAAATTCAGCCTTCAGAAGAGTTGTCTGCCCACCCACCCACTCTGTGATAATTTGTCACAGTTTAACCACTTGAGATCCGCGCTGTAGCCGTCATTTGGATCTCCTTTTCCGGGACAACGTCAATAGACGTAGTCCTGTGCACAAGCGCCATGCGCGCCCCCTGAGGGGCGCGCGCGGCGTGCTCTGTGATCGGTGAGTCTACGAGACTCGCCTGATCACCGATCCGTGCAAGGGGTCGATCCCCTGCCAATGACATCTGATCATGTGATATAACGGAGCCGGTAATCAGCTATTATTCCTCCTCGCGCTGTCAGCGCGAGGAGAAAAAAAAAGCCGATCACCGGCGGCCGTGATCGGGACATCAGTGCTAGTGCCCACCTGCCCCCTGCCAGTGCCCACCTGCCCCCTGCCAGTGCCACATTAAAAAAAGTAAGTGCCCCCGTCACTGCCACCCAGCAGTGCCCACAGTGCCACCCAGCAGTGCCCACAGTGCCACCCAGCAGTGCCCACAATCTGCCTCAACAAAGGTGCTGCACCCCAGTGCCACATATCCGTGCCCATCAGTGTCATCTACCAGTGCCCAGCAGTGCCGCCCATCAGTGCCCAGCAGTGCCAACTATCAGAGCCACCTATCAGTGCCACCTATCAGTGCCCATCAGTCCCATCTATCAGTGGTACCTATCAGTGCCCATCCGTGCCACCCATCCGTGCCACCCATCTGTGCCACCCATCCATGCCACCTTATCTGTGCCCATCTTTGCCCATCAGTGCCGCCTTATCTGTGCCCATCGGTGCCACCTTATCTGTGCCTATTAGTGCCGCCTTAACTATGCCTATCAGTGTCCACCAGTGCAGCCTATCAGTGCCCACCAATGCAGCCCATCAGTGCCCACCAATGCAGCCCATCAGTGCCCACCAGTGCAGCCTATCAGTGCCGCCTCATCAGCGCACTTCAATGAAGGAGAAAAATGACTCGTTTGCAAAATTTTATAACAAACTATTAAACATGATTTTTTTTTTTTTGCATCTTTTTTTGTTTGTTTAGCAAAAAATAAAACTCCGAGCTGTAATTAAATACCACCAAAAGAAATCTCTATTTGTGGGAAAAAAATAATAAAAATTTCGAAATTGGTCTGGGACTGAGGGGGGTTTAAGTGCCCAGTAAGCAAGTGGTTGGTGGTTGGACCTTACCAGCAATTAAAGTGGTTCTAAAGCGAAAACATTTTTTTTCCTTAATGCATTTTCTCTATTAAGGTAAAAAAAAAAAAGTATAGCTTGCTGTCCTCCCCCCTCCCTAAATGTCTTCAATCAATCCAGCGTTGTGCGCAGCTGCATCTCTTCTGCCCTCTCCCCCTGTACTCTCAGTGAATAAGGCACCAGGAGGAACGATTGGCTTCTGCTGCTGTCAATCAAATAGTATGAGAAGGGAGTGGAGAAGGGCTGGGCCATGCTGTGTGTGTGTGTGTGTGTGTGTGTGTGTGTGTGTGTGTGTGTGTGTGTGTGTGTGTGTGTGTGTGATGTCATTGCACAGCGCAGGTAAGTATAATATTTTTCTTATTTGTATTGAAAAATGTACCTTATAATTGCTTTACATTGCTTTAATGGGTTATGCCCTCTTTTTAAAGTTAGGATCAGGACAGGCCTCTTAGCCTACATCAGTATATGGTTTTCATGTTCTCACAGTATAACAGTGTAACAGGCACTGGTTATTTGTTACGTTTGGAAAAGTTCAATAAAGCTGTGGCCTTGCCTTTCTCCAACTTAGAAGTGCAGCCTAAGCTTGTTTGGCTTGGCTTTTCCTATGGGTCACAGCAGTGCAATTTGTTTTAGACTCCTTTGACCCATTTTCAGCAGAGAGCGCGCTGAAATCTACTCTCTGTTAATGTCACAAAGATCAGTTCAGGCGCCGCGTCATCACAAAATAAAGTCTGGACCTGCCAGGTGCCTGGACTGATACCCATCTCAGCCTCTCAGCGAGCCACTAAGAGCCTGATACAGCTGCTCCCCATCCCTCCAAAGCTCAGCGCTCCAGTGAGAGTGGGGGGGGGGCAACTCTCCGCTCAGGGAGCTGTGAGAACCAAACCATTGGTGGTGTTTGGGGGACAGATGCAACATCGGACCGATGCTGCTTGCACCTATGTAAATATAAAACAGAAAAAAAAACAACAACACATACTTCTCTTTTAATCTGCCTTTCGGTCATTTTTAGGCAAGGTAGGTTTTTTAGTTGCTTGTGACTGAGCTGATTCTTCTTATCAGTCACGTGGTACTCATTTGTGGTTATTCTGAAGTGATTCATTTTAATGGGGGATATGTGCATTATGTTTCTATGCGGAAAACACAGCTAGCACAAAGCCTTACAATGTTGCACTTTTCTCCTCCAATAGGGTGTTCCACATTGCAGAAAAAGACTGCTTGTTAACTCAATAGTGTTTTGCTGTCCTACAACAATACCTCATATACAGGGATGGATATTAGGAGACAGGACTTCAAACACATACAATCTTGAATCAAGGTCAAAGTAATTTAGAGAAAATAATACATAATAACCAAGGATTTCCATCAGTAGTCAGAGCTAATGAAATTATCGATGCAGTGACATAAGTCAAATCAACTATGCTAGATTTACCATATTCTGAAAACCTGGTCTGTTGGGGGTACATGAGTAATAGAGTTGGGAATCATTATGCTAAGACACTCGAGCACATTAGATGTGTTCTGGGCTGTGTGTACACTACCAATGATGACTTTGAAAGACTGAGGCTAAATCTTTGTTCTCCAGTGACTTGTAATTGTTAAGCACCAGTTTCCTTAACACGTGTATATACATAGAATATGAGATTGCATAGGCATGGAGGAGTCAGGAAAAAGTAAGGTCTGACAGCAGCTGCTTATTTAGTTGATACTTGACCACTCTAAAGCACATAGACAACATGCAGACAAATACATTTAAAATAATAACATCAAATAGGTAGAAAATAATAGTATAAGCCACAAATTACAAACTGCCAGACAAGGAAGCAAAGCACTGGGATAGGATTCTAGTTTTTGTCTTCAGATGACAGAAATCAGGTTAAGACTATGACAAAACATGACCATGTCAGGAAAAAATCTAAATTAAACTGCAACACATGGGTAAAATGTTGATCAATACTTGACTCATAGAAGGGAGTTTGGGACTTTAAATGAAGCACTTGGATAGTGGAGGTAAATTTTAAGCATGTTTAAATGTTTATTGATTGTTAAGTAAGAAACCGTAAAAAGTATCAAATTCATTATATGTAAGGACATCAATACAGTAGAAGCATGATATATAATAGATACATATGACAGCACATGATAATAATAAATAAATTTAATAGTGTAGCATAATGGTGCCCATAACAGCATGCCCGATATCGAAAAATATACCCACATGGTAAGTATGCATCCACTAGATGTAAAACAAAAATTATTTTTAGTATATAATTAAAAAATCAATACATGATGAAATGAATGTGGTTCCATATAAAATGTTAATTTTATTAATTTTATATTATTAATAATTTTTTTTATATTATTATTATTTTTAATTTATACGTAACCATATTCATTTCATCATGAATTGATTTTTTAATTATATACTAAAAATAATTTTTGTTTTACGGATGCATACTTACCATGTGGGTATATTTGTCAATATCGGGCATGCTGTTATGGGCACCATTATGCTACACTATTTAATTTATTTATTATTATCATGTGCTGTTATATGTATATATTATATATCATGCTTCTACTGTATTTATGTCCTTACATATAATGAATTTGATACTTTTTACGGTTTCTTACTTAACAATCAATAAACATTTAAAAATGGTTAAACTTTACCTCCACTATCCAAGTGCTTCATTTAAAGTCCCAAACTCCCTTCTATACGTACCTATTATCGGGATGGAGGCACTTAATTGTGCTATATTTAAAGTCCCAAATCCCCCACTTTTCGCATCAATACTTGACTGAGCTAGACTAAAGACAAATGCTAGGATAAAAAAGTAAACACTGTAGATCCAGACTGGGATTGGGCAACACCATTAGCCATGTAAATGATTCATTACAGTGGACATCTACTGAAGGCGCTGGGGAGCAGAGATGGGCTAGAAGAATTGCAGGGACAAAATTCAAGCTTTATATGCAGTCAAAAGATTATACAAATACTTTACTTTAATCAGACCACAGCTAAAACTGCAGGTAAAATGTGCAAAAAACACAGATATACCAGCGCTGCAGCCTAATCGCTTAAGTGTATATTTATTTTGATTGTGGCTTAAGTTATAATGTGGGTCTATGCACAAGAAGGCTTAAGTACAGAACCATATGTGTTTTTCTATAACTGGATAGGGATAAAGAGATTGATGGGGAAATGTAAGATGTGTTTTGCTTTTTTTTAATTTTTTTTTTATTCTATGTAAAAAAGTACACACTAGAGTACAAACTATAAAAGCCCGTACACGCGATCGGACTTTTTGACAACAAACAGGCAAATTAGCAGTTTTAAGGCAACATCCGACCGTGTGTACACTCCATTGGACAAACTTTTTCGGTTTTCATCGAACAAATTTTGGCTGTGCAAACAGACAAACTTTTCGACAACATAAGTCCGATGGAGCAAAGTCCGATCGTGTGTACAGAAAAGCATATGACTTTACAAACACGCATGCTCAGAACCAATGCAAAAATTCAGACAACAATACAGAAGTTGACCAAAGGTGGCAGTAAAGAGCAGAAAAAACACGTGAATTGGTGAAAGTTGGCTGAAAAAGTCTGATCGTGTGTATACTTAACAAGTTCATGGCCAACACCCTTTGTACAGAAGTCCACGGGAAAGTTTGTTTAAAGTCCGATCGTGTGTTTGAGGTTTAAGATTCTCCTCCCTACTCAATTTTTGCAGCAACCCACCACAGTAAAAAGTGAAGAATTGGATGGTCCAGAAATGTTCTGTATAGGAAACAACTAGCTATTGAGTTTACAAATGATTTGTGAGACTTAAGCCTCATACACACGATCGGACTTTAAACAAACTTTCCCATGGATTTCTGTACAAAGGGTGTTGGCCGTGAACTTGTTAAGCATACACACGATCTTTTGCAGCCAACTTTCAAATTTTTCACATTTTTTTGCTCTTTACCGCCACCTTTGGTCAACTTCTGTATTGTTGTCTGATCTTTTGCATTGGTTCTAAGCATGTGTGTTTGTAAAGTCTGATGGTTTTCTGTACACACGATCGGACTTTGCTCCATCGGGCTTATGTTTTTGAAATGTTTGTCTGTTTGCACAGCCAACATTTGTCTGATGAAAACCAAAAAAGTTTGTCCGATGGAGCATAGACACGGTTGGATGTTGCCTTAAAACAGCTAATTTGCTTGTTTGTTGTCAAAAAGTCCGATCGTGTGTACAGGCCTTAATGATAATTTAAACTGTGGTTCCAAAATTAGCACCCACTGTAATCTTGAAAACCTAGATCAGAAATGATGAGCTAAGTCATGTGAATGCTGTATTAATGATAAAGATACGACTGCAATAGGTTATTGTGTGTGTGGCGGTAGTCTCATTTATGGGACCCGAACTCCTGTTCTACTGCTGTGGATCTTCACCCTGAGAAAAAACAATTTCCCTCCTCTTAAACCCTCCTCCACTCCACTATACAAATATCTCTGTCTTTCTTTGTTTTAACCTTTTTTTCATTGTAGAGATTTCGGTCCTGCTCCCCATTGCTCTATTCTCACCTAGGCGAATGATGTGCTTTCTGAGATATGCATGCCAAATCCTAGGAGACATAGTCTACCATTCATAAAAGGAGGAGGAGAGTGAGCCTAATGGTGCTTTATTAGCTGAACCCTGAAAGAGACGGCAGCTTCCCAAGGACATCACAAAAGAAAATGGCAGCACGGAACCCAGGCGGTGGCAGCAGAGAAGTGGATCTCAGCAGGGCAACACTGGATCTGTTGGTATCTAAAGGCCCACACACACAATCAGACTTTTTGGCAACAAACATGCAAATTTCCTGTTTTAAGGAAAAATCCAACCATGTGTACGCTCTATCGGACAAACTTTTTTGGTTTCATTTGACAAATGTTAGCTATGCAAACAGATAATCTTTCTGGAAACAAAAGTCCTATGGTGCAAAATCCTATCATGTGTACACAAGTCCATAGGACTTTAGTCCAAAGTACAAACACGCATCCTCAGAACCAATGCAAAAGATCAGGCAACAATACAGAAGTTGACCAAAGGGTGGCGGTAAAGAGCTGAAAAAACACGTAATTTGGTGAAAGTTGGCTGAAAAAGTCCTGCCGCGTGTATGCATACCAAGTTCATGGCCAACGCCCTTTGGACAGAAATCCACGGAAAAGTTTGTTTGAAGTCTGATCGTGTGTATGAGCCTTATGCCGCGTACACACGTAGCGGACTATCCGGCGGACTTAGTCCAGCGGATTTCCCGCCGGACTGTCCCGGGACTTTCCAAATGGGCTACTTGCC
Organism: Lithobates pipiens; assembly: GCF_037356315.1. Lineage (NCBI taxonomy): Eukaryota > Metazoa > Chordata > Amphibia > Anura > Ranidae > Lithobates > Lithobates pipiens. The sequence goes on from NW_027507748.1 coordinate 430,823,444, forward strand.
CACACACGGCACTTTTTCAGCGGACTAATAAGGCGTACTAAGTCCGTAGGACTATACGCCGTACTTTTGAAATGAACGGACTCGCCCACACATGCGGAGCTATGCTTGCATTTGCATTTCGGCGGACAATCCGGCCGTGCGTATGCCAGTCCGCCGTACTTTTGAAATGAACAGACATTTCCCGCCCAGAGGAAAGTCCACTCATTTTGAGCGCGTCTCCAGGTAGACGGAGCCCGCGAAGGATGCGTCGCTGGCCCCGCCACCTGGTATGGACTTAAAGGGGAACCCCAACGCCAAAAAAATCGACGTGGGGGTCCCCCCAGGTCCACATCAGACCCTTGTCCGAGCACGCTACCCGGCTGGCCAGGAAAGGGGGGGACGAGTGAGCACCCCTTCCTCCTGAGCCGTACCAGGCCACGTGCCCCCCACCCCAAAGCACCTTGTCCCCATGTTGATGAGGACAGGGGCCTCTTCCCGACAACCCTGGCCGTTGGTTGTCGGGGTCTGCGGGCAGGGGGCTTATCGGAATCCGGGAGCACCCTTTAATAAGAGGGCCCCCGGATACCGCCCCCCCCCACCCTATGTGAATGAGTATGGGGCACAATGTACCCCTACCCATTCACCTGTAAAATAAAGTAAAAAAAAACACAACACACAAGATAAAATAGTTTATTGCACAGCTCCGGGGGTCTTCCGTCTTCGGGGGTCTTCTCGCCGGACTCTTCCGCTATCTTCTGCTAGCTCTTTTACTAGCGGAGAAACCCGGCTTTCTTCCTCGCCGCCGCCCTCTTCTTCCGACTTCGGGGGTCTTGTCCCCCTCTTCGGTTCTTCTGCCGGGCCACCGGGCCTTCTTCTAGCTCTTTTACAGGCGGTGGCCCGGTCTTCTGTCGCCGCTGTCGCCGCCGCCGCCGCCTTCTGTTCTTCTCCTCTTCTCTTCAGATGTTGCCTCGTCGCTCTCTCCGCTCACAATGACTGGGACAAGGCGCGCGACGACTTATATAGGGACATCAACGGATGATGTCCCCGCCTATTATGATGCCACAGTCCCAGCATCCGCCAACTGCGCAGTTGGAGCGCACGCTGCGTATCCTCCGATCAGGTCCCGAAAAAGTTTTTTATTTCTGAAGCTTGCAGAGGGTGTTTTTATAGCTACATCCCGGGGGTTAGCAGTGAGGTTCCCGCACTTTAGAACGGCAGACTGCTGGCACTAAAGGTTATCTTTTGGATGCATGTCTTCTTTAGATTGCGGACCTCTTGCTGACTAAATAATTTGGTATTATTGTGATGTGAGCTATCTGAGAGTTTTTAGTCTACCCCCTGCTAGCTTTCCTTACAGTTTTTTAACTTGTTTGAGACAATTTCTTCGTTTATTTTTTTTTTCATTTATTTTTTGGCCTGTAATTTATTTTATTTTATTAATTTTTTGATTAATTCCCACTGGCTTATGAACTGTTAAGTGGGATGTTGTGATAATCATTTTTATATATTTTCTGGCATACGTGCTTCTTAAAATAAAAAAAAAAATTCTTGTCACTACAACTAGTGCCCCTATTTTTGATCATATTTAAATCATTTACTACACTATGGAGATTTTATTTTTTCTCCTATGAGGACTAAATTGGACTCCCTCCTCTTTTGGATTGCGCATATGGTACTTTGAAAATTGGGATCGCATCTAAAGGTGGAAAGCCCCTGGAGGGGTGTTTTTCTTGGAGCAATCGCATCACACATGGAGTTGAAGTCTGGAATCGTATAAAGATTTATTTGAAGGCCCATTACCCCTGTAGGGGTGTATCGTTCCGGTGAGTGGGGAACCTTGTGGGGGAGCACACAGTCACCTGGAGAATTTAGTCGCAAGCACGAAAGTCACTTTATTCCTGTTGGACTTGCACAATCAAGATTTTTGTCTGATTTTTTCAATCCTCTTTTTCACGTGTGGACATTAATAGACTTTTTGTGTTGTGTGTTTTTTATTTTGTCATTTTTATTTATTTTTTATTAATTTTTTCTTTTCCTGCTCTTGGTTTTTTAGTTTCTTGTTTATTTTTCTGGCTCCACTGTTTATTTAATGTTGTTTGGGAAAATTTTTAATTTTTGATTCACAGCACATAATTTCACATATATTTATTTCTTTGATATCTATGGTCTACGCATTTATATAGTAAGATTATTTTGCATTTTTGCACATTTGGATATACAAGGTCTGGGGTTTGGTATATATAGTAAGTTTTATATTTTTATTGTCTTTGGTTTTTTGTGAGGTTGCACCTTAGCTTTGCTTTTTTGAACCTTATTAACAGTGATTATTATAATATATATAGGGAATTGTGTGAATATGTATGTGATTCACATTAAGTACTATATGTAGCACTTATTTTTGCACAAAAGCACTTTCAGAAGATTTTCTGGAATTTTTTATGCACAGTCTATTGAATTTTTTATGCACAGTTTATTGAATTTTTATAATGAGGATAAGATTGTTTCCTACAAACTTGTAACGAACAACCTACTGTATTGTGGTAATAGTGTATCCAGTGGAAATAAGGGTGGTTCTCACCTTTAATATCGGGTAGCGCCGGACACCTTACATTCTCTTGAGATTATCCCCTTTAAGTCCATTCCAGGTGGCGGGGCCAGCGACGCATCCTTCGCGGGCCCCGCCTACCTGGAGACGTGCTCAAAATGAGCGGACTTTTCTCTGTGCGGGAAAAGTCCGTTCATTTCAAAAATACGGCGGACTGGCATACGCACGGCCAGATTGTCCGCCGAAATGCAAGTCCGGCAGGAAGATTGGAGTGCAAAACTACTTTCTAAGTCCGCCGTACTTTCGGGTAAAAAAAGTCCGCCGGAGGCTACACACGGGGGGATTGTCCGGCGGACCTGAGTTTGCCGGACTTTTCCACCGGATTGTTTGATCGTGTGTATCTTGCCTTTACATAGCTATAGGATGTTGCCTAAACCACAGACTTTCATGTCTTCATTTATTCAAGCAAGTAATAGATTTACAAATATTACTAATAACTAAAGTATTGAGAAGTCCAATACATACAGTAATGTTAAAGGGGATTTTGATTTTGGACTTTTGATTTAAGAGTTCTTCTGGTAGAATATGAAACCATTTGTGCTAGCACATAGCAAACTCAGGTTCTTCCTTTCCATATCTCAAACTGTAAAGGGTGAATGTGGTAACTATAAGGAATTACACATTGGGTCATTTCTATTATCAGATGCATAAATGAGGGTTTTGATGCCTTGCCATTTCATAAAATGGTGCATTGAAATGGTGCTAATCTATGCTGCCAGGTAAAAGTGTTTGGAAAGTTATTTCTACAAAAAACAGCAGCAGGATAGAATGTAGTTCCACTTTAAACTGGTGTAGCCACTAGAAAGCCTATAGATTTACTGTGCACTTATTATTATCTATAATTCTAAGAAAACAAGTCTTTTGTAAATCAATATAATTTCTGCCAAAGTGAGAGCTGATTCATCATCTCATATGTACTAGTCTCATATTTTATATTGATTTAAAGTAAAATGTGCACTATGGAAAGCCTATGTATGATTACATATCTGAAATCCTTGCAGTAAGAAATCTTGAATATCTTTTTAGCAATAGCTCAAAGGCAACATGTTAAAACATGTATTTTTCTTATCTATGACACATATACTAAAATGTTTACAGAATATAGAGCCTCGGATAACTGTCCCTGCCGGGGGAACACTGTGATTACTGCTAAAGGCTGTGGTTGCTGCCAATAATCACATACTACAAATGCAACATTTCTTGTGCTCAAGTCGATCACTGCTGAATCGGCCAAGATTCCATGCATCTATGGCTGGCTTAAAGAAGTCAACAAGAAAATAAAGATTAAAAAAAGACAGGGAGCAAACTACCCAACAAACGATAATTGCATACCTATAGAACATATATAGTCCAAATTACTGAAAAAATCTGAAAGCTTGGGTGTGCCATTGAATGCAGCCCTTGTGTTGTATTATTATTAAGCCTTCCCAATTGACACAAGAAAGCACAGAAGAAATGTGCCTAGGGTGATATAAAGTTCATCCTTATGCTGCACACATGGCTAATTAATGACTCTAAACTAGGTTAAGAAAAATTAATCTCCAAAATATTATGAACCACTATTCATCTTTGCAGGGAAATGACATAACTTTCCACCATTCAAAGTGGAACAGAAAAATACACCCCATATAACAGCTTCCAGACCACACACTTTATTATGTCTAAAGGCTCATACATGCATATACACTTTACATGGGCCCCTGCATTATTAGTTTCACAGTATTAAACAATAAGTATAGGAGATGAACAGCAAGAGCTAAGTTTAGAAAATAGGAAAGTCCTCTTTTGGAAGAAATCTTTTTTTTAGCTGTTTGCAGTCTTAAGGCCATTTCTAAATGTCCTGGGACTAAAGGGGTTAAAAAAAGTTCACACATGATTCAGGAGGCTATGGAACTGCCCAATCATTTTATGGGACTGTAAAATCCCCTATTTGCTATGAATTCCTTGATCTGTTCTGAGATTAAAGAATGCATAAGCATAAAGCTCTAAGCATTTCCCAGTTCACAGCTGTCAGAATCCTTGGTACAAATGCTGGGTGAAAAAGTTGATCAAGCATAGTCTTTGTTAGCCTCTTTATGATAGCAATCAAATTTTAAGAAAAAGTGGCAAAAAAATTAAATAACAAAAAAAAACTCCAAAAATGTTGCAACATTGTCACCCCACGCACAAATGTAAATGTGCAAGTGTACATAAACAGTGACTGCACAAAGCACAAATGATGGAATGAGAGCAATATTTCTAGGGCCATCATTCACTGTTAACTCTAAATGTATAACCTAAAATTCATTTTACAGTATCACCTATGGACAATTTGGAATATTGTCATGTTTTGCCATTTCATAGAGGCATGCAATTTTAAGACTTGGCATGCTTGATATCCATTTTCTCAGTGAAACCCCATGTTATTTATTTGACCAAAAAAAATTGGTATCATGTTGTGCTTTGTGCTTAAGAGCGCTAAAATGAATTGCGTTGTATTTTTCCTAAGAATAAATATCTGATAAACAATTGTACAAATATTGTACAACAAAAATTGTTACTGATACCACTTTATTTTTTTAGCTTTCTGCTTTCAGAAAATATATAATTATTTTTAAGTAATTTTCTAGCAAAACAACACAGGTTTTAAGATAAGTGCAGAAATATAAAAAATAAAAAAAATTAGAGTGGATGTTTTTGCATGTAGCTAGGTGCTTGGGTAAAAATTGAGAGTGAAAGACACTGGCTGCAGCTGCTCTTTGTGGCTCCTGCTTTGCGGTGCTGGACTGGTCAACAACTATATCAGGAAGAGGAGGGAGCTGCTGAGCTGTTCCTGTGGGAACTGTAGCACAGAGATGAGAGACTCCACTGTAATCAAGAGATTTTTTAACTGCATTTCCCAAAGAGAGATTGCCAAGAGGATGGGAATGAGCTGTATTTTCCCAGGCTGTACAGGACACAGCTTCCTCTTGCCATAAGGGAGACCAGAGAGTGCACATTGCTGTCCAGTGTGCACCACCACTGCTGTATATCGGTGCCTGAGCTGAATCTGGAGTGCTGAGTTCAGGGGTAGCCGGCAGCCAGAGTACCCTGGTTGGAAATGGACCAATTGCTATGTGTAACTGGATGGTGAGCTGCAAAATCACTGGGACTTGTGAGCTATGGGGATTTACTATGTGCTGTTAGAGGGACTGATCTCTTTAGAAAATGAAAATACAGCCATCTAGTAGCCTTACTGCTGCCCGAAGGCTTGACTGGGACTATTTTCGTGTGCGCCAACAGTATAACTGGGACCTAATGCTAGCCAGCTGAAGAGTTAGGACTAATGGCTATTACTTTACAGCTTCTGCAGAGAGACCTTCATCTATTGCTTATGCTGAGAAGTACCTCTCAGGGGATACTGCACCATATCCTAGCCATTTTCCTAGAGTGCACTCTAGACTAGCTATAGTATAAGTATTCATGTTGCAGGTAATGCTTACATGCATTGTTTATTTCTGAATATGCTGATTCATGAGTTAATTCCAGTCTAGTGGTACAGAACACTATTCTTAATTACCTTGGCAGAATTCATTTACCACTAAACGGCTGTGTTCTTATAGGTGGTGGCAGTAAAATGTCATTCAACCAGGTGTGTCAGAGGGGCTGAGGTTGTTCTTGGAGCCATGGAGCAGGAAAGAGAACACAAATTACAAATTGCAATTTGGGCTGTAGAGCAGTGCGACAGGGGTGGAGTGATGCACATTTTAAAATTAACTTTATTGACATGTGAAATTTGACATGCCATTTATATAACTGCACAGAAGTGGGGTGCAGTGCGCTTCTGTGCAGTTACATGTAGGACCAAGCAAGTGGTGCAAGATTATGAAAACATGTTGCACAATATCGCACTGATCTAATACACAGTGTAAGACTGCATATTGGTCTGAACATGACACAGAAAACAATTTTTTTCTGTGTGTCAATGCAGTTATCTGCATTTTTACAAAAGAAAAACAGGTAAAAACCAAGGTAACAGTACATAGTGTGAATAGACTCTAAAGTCCATCAAGCAGTACATACTCACTACACAGTTGCTACCATATATTGTATAGCATCTAGTTAAAACCACATGTGAAGAATTGTATTTCCTACACTAATGATTCATGTCTGGTATCTGATTTATATCTTCATTCTACTGTTTTGCCAAGTTGTCAGGATAACAGAAGTATTAAAAGATGATTATGTGTAGTGACTTTTGTAGCATAGCACTATCACTTACAGAACGCATTTATTGAGGGAAATATGTAGGCTGAAATTGCAAACCCTGTCCTAAAATCTGATTTCTTTGGCTGCCTCAGGCTTCAGTACTTACTGAATTAATGATTGAAAACAGGCACAGAGCAATAATGAGTATTGAAGACATTAGACTAGTATGACAGTCCAACAGCATAAATTAAAAAAAAAAAGTTGGGTCAGAAAAGATCAGAAATATCAACATATTTATTTTTGTCAGCACAACTTTATATTAAAGAAGTTTCCTTCTTCAAGAATAAGGCCGCGTACACACGGGCGGACTGTTCGCCCAACTTTGTCCGCTGAACAGTGTTTCAGCGGACAGTCCGCCCGTGTGTGGGCTTTCAGCGGACAAGTTTCAGCGGACAGTTTGACGGACAAAGTCTTTCGGAAATTCCGAAAAACTGTCCGCTGAAACTTTGTTTGAGCGAACAGTCCGCCCGTGTGTAGGCTACTTTCGAAATGAGCAAACTGTTCCCGCTCGGAGGAAAGTCTGCTCATTTCGAGCGCGTGTGAAGGTAGGCGGGGCCCGCGACGGAGACGTCGCGGGCTCCGCCGCCTGGAATGGACTTAAAGGGGAACCCCAACGCCGAAAAAAATCGGCGTGGGGGTCCCCCCAAAGTCCACAACAGACCCTTGTCCGAGCACGCTACCCGGCCGGCCAGGAAAGGGGGGCGAGCGAGCGCGCCCCCCCTCCTGAGCCGTACCAGGCCGCGTGCCCTCAACATGGGGGGTGCCTTGGGGAAGGGGGGGCCGCGCGGCCCCCCCACCCCAAAGCACCTTGTCCCCATGTTGATGAGGACAAGGGCCTCTTCCCGACAACCCTGGCCGTTGGTTGTCGGGGTCTGCGGGCGGGGGGCTTATCGGAATCCGGGAGCCCCCTTTAAGAAGGGGGCCCCCGGATACCGGCCCCCCACCCTATGTGAATGAGTATGGGGTACAATGTACCCCTACCCATTCACCTGTAAAATAAAAGTACCCAAAAAAAAAAACACAACACACGAGAAAAAATATTTTATTGCACAGCTCCGGGGGTCTTCCGTCTTCGGGGGTCTTCTCGCCGGACTCCTCCGCTATCTTCGTGTAGCTCTTTTGCTAGCGGAGGAGTCCGGCTTTCTTCCTCCCCGCCGCCGGCCTCTTCTCCCGACTTCGGGGGTCTTGTCCCCCTCTTCGGTTCTTCTGCCGGGCCACCGCGCCTTCTTGTAGCTCTTTTGCAGGCGGTGGCCCGGTCTTCTGTCGCCGCTATCGCCGTCGCCGCCTTCCGTTCTTCTTCTTCTTCTTGTTCTTCTTCTTCTTCTCCAGGAGATGTTGACACGACGCTCTCTCCGGCCGGAATGCCAGAGCCGCCCTGCGCTGCCACTTATATAGTGACAATGGGGCGGTGTCACATGGTATATGTCACATGGGTTGGTCACATGGGTTGATGTCACATGGGGACTATGACATCGTAAGGGGGCGGGGTCACCATGTGACATCAACCCATGTGACCAACCCATGTGACATATACCATGTGACACCGCCCCATTGTCACTATATAAGTGGCAGCGCAGGGCGGCTCTGGCATTCCGGCCGGAGAGCGTCGTGTCAACATCTCCTGGAGAAGAAGAAGAAGAACAAGAAGAAGAAGAAGAAGAAGAAGAAGAAGAACGGAAGGCGGCGACGGCGACAGCGGCGACAGAAGACCGGGCCACCGCCTGCAAAAGAGCTATAAGAAGGCGCGGTGGCCCGGCAGAAGAACGGAAGGCGGCGGCGACAGAAGACCGGGCCACCGCCTGCAAAAGAGCTACAAGAAGGTGCAGTGGCCCGGCAGAAGAACCGAAGAGGGGGACAAGACCCCCGAAGTCGGGAGAAGAGGCCGGCGGCGGGGAGGAAGAAAGCCGGACTCCTCCGCTAGCAAAAGAGCTACACGAAGATAGCGGAGGAGTCCGGCGAGAAGACCCCCGAAGACGGAAGACCCCCGGAGCTGTGCAATAAAATATTTTTTCTCGTGTGTTGTGTTTTTTTTTTGGGTACTTTTATTTTACAGGTGAAAGGGTAGGGGTACATTGTACCCCATACTCATTCACATAGGGTGGGGGGCCGGTATCCGGGGGCCCCCTTCTTAAAGGGGGCTCCCGGATTCCGATAAGCCCCCCGCCCGCAGACCCCGACAACCAACGGCCAGGGTTGTCGGGAAGAGGCCCTTGTCCTCATCAACATGGGGACAAGGTGCTTTGGGGTGGGGGGGCCGCGCGGCCCCCCCTTCCCCAAGGCACCCCCCATGTTGAGGGCACGCGGCCTGGTACGGCTCAGGAGGGGGGGCGTGCTCGCTCGCCCCCCTTTCCTGGCCGGCCGGGTAGCGTGCTCGGACAAGGGTCTGTTGTGGACTTTGGGGGGACCCCCACGCCTATTTTTTTCGGCGTTGGGGTTCCCCTTTAAGTCCATTCCAGGCGGCGGTGCCCGCGACGTCTCCTTCGCGGGCCCCGCCTACCTGTACACGCGCTCGAAATGGGCGGACTTGCCTCCGCCTTACGTGGGCGAGTCCGTTCATTTCAAAAGTTGAGCGAACTGTTTGGCAAACAGTTCGCTGAAACAGTCCGCTCGTGTGTGGGCAAGTCCGCTCATGCAAATTTTGAGCGGACTGTTGCGGCAACTGTTTGACGAACAAAGTTTCAGCGAACAGTCCCCGCGTGTGTACGCGGCCTAAGACAGAAATCCAATAAATATGTCCCCATTGCTATACAGCAGAGGTCATCCTAGTCAGTTATAATGGTGGGGACTGCTTGGCACTGCTCAGTTTTATGCAAGGTAATGCATCTAAGCCACAGAAATGCACTGCTGTTTAATGGTCTTCTGAGAATGGCCTATACCAGTATGGCACTGCATGAACTAAACGACAATAGATTTCCTAATCTGTGTTTTGACCCCCTGAAGAAAGCTGATTGGCAGTGGTTTCAAGCAGGGAGAATGCCACTGGGTAGAAGGACTGGATTACAGATTTTCAGTTGCTGCATATGAGTGAAAACCTCTGAAAGTTTCACCTTCTTTTCCCAGGTGCATCAAAACAAATAGTATGTGAAGTCTCACAGCTCACTTAAAAAAAAAAAACAGCCAAGTAGAAAACGCCTGTGCCCTGCCAACATGCTACAGGGATATGTCCTTGCTATCTGTGTAGTAGCAGCAGTTTCTCTTCAGAGGTCTGATACACCCCCTGCCGAGTCACAATTAAAGCTTTCAAATCAGCAGGGAGCATAAAGCTGGTCATATGCCTATAGCTTATCTGCAGATTTTCTATGGTTAGATGGAAAAAGTAGGAGATTCCTCCATCCACACAGTTTAGCTAAAATGGAGAAATCTGTTGCACTTTTTCCATCTAACCATAGAAAATCTGCAAATAATCTATAGGTGCATGGCCAGCTTTACTCTGCTGATTGCAGAGCTAAAAATTTTAGGCCAGGATTCCGCTTTTGTAATGCATGCATTTGTTGTGTGTCATTAATTTGGAATGCTACCCAATGAAAATGAGTTTTCTCTTGGTTTATACAGGGCATTAACCAATTATTAAAGTTAATTTAAGGCCACAACCCTTTTTTTTTTCTGTTTGGATACAGTATGTTATACTATGGCTGGGTTCACACCGCTGCGGCAGCGAGAACCGGATGTGATTTGCACCGCACTGCAGTGAAAATCACATCCGATCTCTGTGCGATGCGAGTTCAGCCATACAGATAAATGATGAATTCGCATCGCACCCGCCGCAAACTCGCACGGGACCCTTTTTTTGGTCCGCAGCAGAATCGGATCGCATGGGTGTTCACACCATGAGATCCGATTCCTGTCCGAGTTTTCAGATCGCACTGCGATATGCGGACTGATCTGGGGGTGTCATTAACATTTCACTGACACTCCCAGCAGTCCGCATAGGGCAGTGTGAACTGCCGTGGGAGGAATGCGATGCGGGAAAACGCCGCGGATTCGCGGCGTTCCCGCATCGCTCCGGTGTGAACCCGGCCTAAAGCAGAACTGAGCCTAATTGCACAGATAACTTGGTCCAGTAGGCAGTTACAGAATGCCTTATATGTTAAAATAAACACAAGGTCTTCCCTGACGGGATAAGGTGGAGAGGAGCGGCAATGACATCACAATTTCTGTATAGTCCAACCAGAGAGCTCCTTCTCCTCACTGAAAAAAGCTATTTGTGAATGCAGGCAATAATATGGGAGCACTCCCTCTGTGGTCAGTGTGCAGTGGAGAAGCCACTTGGCACAGGGTCTGGAAGAGTACAGAGATCTCTGTGGTAGCACTGACTAGTAGAGTGATTGTCAGCTTCCACAGTGGCCCATCAGGTAGGATATATGCATACTCACTTGACTCTGAGCTGGAACTCCAATTAGGATAATACCTGAAGCTTAGCTTTCACCATGTCCCACCTGGCCTGTACATAAACGGCTTTGCAGGTCCTCTCTAGTTCTGGGGGTATCATCTTCCCAGAAGAGTGCCAATGGACAAAGATGACAGCAATCACAGTCACAGTAGTAAACAAGGCTGTCTTTCATGATGCCCTGTTTACTAATGGGTGATTTCTGTGAGTGGTGACAGCAATCACATGATACCAGGCCCTATCACACCAGCCCTGTACCATGGGATAGCTGTGACCAATCGCAGAATCACAGTAGTAAACAGAGGTTTCATGAGTGAAACTGTTTTGAACAGTTACTGATTGCTTATACTTTGATTACACTGCAATAAAAAATCTAAATCTTTTTTTTTAAATCTTTAACCCAACCACTCCCAGAGTAGCACAGTGTCATTGCACTGCTCTGCTAAAAAAATTGTACACAGAAATGTAATTTTTTTGTAAATACTGTCATCAGAGCAAGTGCAGTGTGCCTATAGTGATCATGCACAATGGCTGGCTGCTCTGATATCACTGTATTTCAGTGCTGCAAGCCATTATATCTGATCACCCCAACAGTAGTACAATGAATGTCACCAGTGCTGCCAGTTAGTATCCCTAATCCCTAATCATCCCTAATCATCACTGCACCAGTCAGTGTACCTAATCACTACTGCCCACTCAGTGTTGCCGCAGACCACTCACAGTGTCCCTAATCATCACAGTCCACTCACAATGTCTCTAATCACCACCACCTACTCACAGTGTCCCTAATCACCACCACCCACTTACAGTGTCCCTAATCGCTGCTGTACCAGTCAGTGTCCCAAATCACAGCTGCCCATTCACAGAGTCCCTAATCCTTGCCACCCACTCAGAGTGTCCCTAATCATCTTCACACAAGTCATATTGTCCCTAATCCCTGCCACACCAGTTACAGTGTCCCTGATCACGGCCATACCAGTTACAGTGTCCCTGAGCACCACCACACCTGTTACTGTGTACCTGATCATCATCACAGGTACGGTGTCCCTGATAACCACCATAACAGTTCCAGTTCCCATAATCAATGCCAAACCAGTCATATTGTCACAAATCATTGCCACGCCTGTCACATTGTCCCTATTTACTGCTGCACCAGTCTTATTGTCCCTGATCACCCCCACACCAGTTATAGTGTCACTGATCACCACCACACTAGTGCAGTTTTGCCTCTGCCTACTGCCAATACTAACCCTTGCCTGTTTATTGACCATGTTTCTGCCTGGGACCAAACCTTTACCTGTTTGCTGACCAAGTCTCTGCCTGAAGTCTGAACTGACCCATAAGCAATTTCCACTAAATACATTCCAGTGGGACACCAGGACAGTGAAGATGACAGTCCTGGGGGCAGCCATGTACCAGTTGGGTAGTCTTGCGTAGCTTATAAGAACTGGGATTTCTAAAGGTGACCCTACACTTCACTATATTCCCTGACCACTCGTATAGAGGTGGCCATTACAGTACATTGGTTTTGACACAACTCATTGATTTGTGTGATTGTCAAGATACAATGTTTGGTACATAATCAGTCCAGACAGTGAAAAAGTCTCATAGCCATACTCGGGAGGAGTTTTCCAAAAGTGTGTCTTGAAAAGACTGATTTTTAAGAATACCTTGGGGTGTTTACTTACCAAAATGTGGTCATTTTGCAGGTGTTTCGACTGTCCTGGTGCTCCAGGGCCTCCAAAAAATTTGATAAGTAGCCACTAAATTAGATACATAATTAATGCCCCTAGAATGTCTGAAGGTGCTACTTGGATTTTGTGCCCTTTTATATGGCTAGGTTGTAAAAGGTTTCACACATGTGATATCCCCATACTCGGTAGGAGTAGCAGAATGTGTTTTGAGGTATAATTCTAAGTATGCCCATGATGTGTATTAGAAATATATCTTATTATACAACTTTGTATAAAAATAAATACATTTTCATTTTCTTTCTGCATTTTCCAAAAACTTGTGGGAAAAAATTACATTTTCAAAAGACTCACTATGCCTTTCAGAAAATACTTTGGAGTATTGGCTTTCCAAAATGGGAACTGTTGAGGGTGTTTCCACTGCCCTGGCAATCCAGGGTCTCCAAAAATATGATAGGTAGTAAGGAAAGGATATGTGTAATGTATGTATAATTTATGCTCCTTAAAAGCCCAAAGGTGCTCCTTGGATTTTGGGCCCTGTCATTCATCTCGGCTATGAAAAAGTCTGTATGGTATCCCCATACTTGGGAAGCATAGAAGGGTGTGTTTTAGGGTATAATTCTCAGTATGACTATGCTGTGTGGGAGAAAAACCTAGTTAAATTGGCAATTTTTTATAAATTTTCTTAATTTTCCAAAACATTGTGACAAAAAAATAACAACTTGAAAAAAACTCAAGAAATGAGAAGGGCAGTCAGTACATGAGGACTAATCAATTATTAAATATACAGTATATACAATAGTGTGTAGACTTTCATACAGACTAAATAATATACACTGATCTGGGTTATCGTTACCAACGAAATGTAGCAGAATACATTTTGCCCTATATTTATGAGGGAAGATTACGTATTTGCAAAATGATATAACAAAATAAATCATGTGTTTTTTTTTTAGTTATATAGCAGAAAAAAATGCGGTGAATAAATTGCATCAAAAGCAAGCTCTGTCTGTCACCAAAAAAATGATAAACATATAATTTGGGCACAGTGTCGCATGACTGTTTGTCATTCAAAGTGTGACAGCACTGAAATCTGAAAAATGGCCTTGGCAGGAAGGTGGTGAAAGTGTCCGTTATTGAGGTGATTAAAGGATAAGTTCACCTTTGGAATATGTTACATGGTCCACCCATTTTTAGTGTGGAACATGAAAAATGTTCGAGCATATGCAGCCTCTCCCCATGACCCCCCCCTCCTTGTGACAGCAGGCAGGGGATCCACATCCCGTGCGCACTGTCATAATTTGGAAAACAGCACAGCCGTGCATCTGCCCACAAGCCCAGGTCATTCATTCACAGTTTTCATGAATGAAGGCCTACAAGTACATCAGCCATTACAGCTGACTGCTTGAAGTTCTCAATGAACTATGAGGGTGCTGGTAAGCAATCTAGCAGTTCATTGATTCTTCCTGCTCTCAGGTAACTGACTGCCCGCAGGAAGTAAGAGCAGACAGCTGTGCTGAGAGTCTGTAGGAGCCTGAGATTGTACACGTGATCTGCTGATCGCGGGTGCAATGCTCTTTGGGCTCCTTATAAAAATAAATGCACACTTTTTATCAGGAAAAAGGTGAACTTAAGGCCCGTACACACGGTCGGACTTTTTGACAACAAACATGCAAATTAGCTGTTTTGGAGCAACATCCGACTGTGTGTACGCTCCATCGGACAAACTTTTTCTGTTTTCATCGAACTTTTGTTGGCTGTGCGAACGGACAAACTTTCTGGCAACAAAAGTCCGATGGAGCAAAGTCCGACCGCGTGTACGCAAAAGCATCAGACTTTTGTACAAGGTACAAACACGCATGCTCAGAACCAATGCAAACGATCGGACTACAATACAGAAGTTGACCAAAGGTGGCGCTGGAGTCATTGAACATCCCTCTTTTGAAGTGGCGTCAGTACGTTGTGACGTCACTAGGTTCGTGTTTGTTGTCAAAAAGTCCGACCGTGTGTATGCAATACAAACTTGTGGACCACGCCCTTTGTACAAAAGTCCACGGGAAAGTTTGTACAAACTCAGATCGTGTGTATGGGGCTTTAGACTTTAAAACTTCCTGTCCCAGAGATAAAAACAGGGAAGTAAGACATAATTCCTTCTCAGTGACGGGAAATCTGCCTTCTATGAAAGATAACCTCTGTTCCTACAAATGTATTTGTGGATTTCCTATTACCTTCTAAAGAATTGGAAACAAATCGAGTGTGGAACCACTGAGAGGCACAATGGACACTTACCCCTGATCATATAACAGTGGCGGCACATCCCAAGATATTCTTTACATTTAAACGAAAATTAATAATTGAACCACAGTTCATGGACTTTTTAGGCACAACCAAACTGAGTAGATAAAATACAAAACTTTATTGAGCCACAATAAAAGCTTAAAAACGTTTTGGTGGGGGAACTCTACAGGGAGGGGGCTCTATTGAGATCCTTTCCCCAGCTATGCTTCTGGTGGTCTCCTATATTGGAATTAGGGTCTATAAAGTCTTTTGAGGATTGTTTAGTCCCCTTTTCTCCTTTTTTCCCCTCATTTTGCCATACAACTGTGACCTCCGGGGAGTGGGCTGTATTCACCACTTGCTTGGGGATAATTGAATCCATTATGAGGGCTACTCCCCATACCTACATATCGATTAATTACACATTTACATGATGTTTGATATTATATGGGCCTTTTGTGTGCGATTCCTTGTGTGACATACTATACCTGGGATATTGACTCCAGCCAACACTTTTGTAGCATTTCTATGTTAGCACCCTCTGCTCCTGAAGAAGCAAAATATGCGAAACAAGCTGAGCTTTATGTGAAGGGGTGGTGGAACCCTCTACCAATTTGTATCTCCCTGGTACATTGATTTTTATTGGCATATAAAGAAACAACATATTTCAAATTCCTACGCAGGGGATTTAACATTAGACACAATGCAGAATTTGCATGAATACACAGAAAAAGACGAGTCATAAAAGTACAGACTATTAACGAACCATGATCCACCAACCCAGGTCGAAGACCAATGCAAAATGCCTGAGCCGAAGGACTGAGGGTACCAATTTGTATCTTTAATCAGTTTGTTGTATTTGTATCTGTGCCACCACCCTTATTGTCATATGCAACACTGTTTTTAACCTGAATAATTTTACCCTTTTTTGTGTCTCAATAAAGTTTTGTATTTTATCTTACTTGCTTTGGGTGTGCCTTTAAAGTCATGAACTGCGGTTCAATTATTATTTTTCATTCATATAACATCACTTTCTACCCCAGGCTCAATGGTCACAAGGACAAATGTGAAGGGTGAAACTTCTCAGAGAAGATAGACAACAATATAAACCTGAGAAGGGTTTTAACTTGTACATTCTATCTAAAATAAAAATATACTTTAATCTTCTTGTACTTCAAGTAGCATCATCCATTCTTATGTCATTCAAAGTGTCTTTTGCAGTCTTTGAGCAAATATCACATTACAGGGTTAGGTTGGATTAACATAATTAAAATGTCTTGGCTTTGAAAATTATTACTTTGGACTTAGAGTACCTAGAGAAGCACACATTTTGATAAATTAACATAGATTGTAACAAGGCCTTGAGGTTCCTAATATTATTATACATTAATATGCTATGCAGGTAGCACAACTAGCTTGACCATATTTCTCAAACGTCTCTCCTCTGGGTTAGCGGGGAAGTGATTGTTCACTTGTATCAATTATTAGTGTTCTCTGCCCTGAGGTGACTTAAATTTAATACCTGTCCAAACATATCACTGTTTAGTTGATGAAGTTTCCTGTCAATCTAAAATACGGTTTTAATTTTTATTTCCCCATATTGTCCCTGGTGACTTTTCTAAAGATCTCTTTTTTTGAACTAGCATATTAGACCTTTCTAGATTTAAATGCTTGACTGGTTCATGGATATGGTGCATCTATTTCTTCTTACCCCTAGTGACAGGAACCAGGACCTAGGACTGTCTCACACTGAAATCTTTACTTTCTTGCTGGGGTCATTGGCAAAATGCAGGACACTCCTTTGCAAGCCTCTGAAGTACCTATGCCTAACACTGGTGACATCAACTCATGACAATTGATATCTAAAATATGTCTTTTGCTATCTTTTAAACTGTCAGCACTTACCGAGATATTGACATATTTTATCTGCACTTTTGTAGTGAACAAATTTTGTACTTTATCTTGGCAATGATTTCATCTGTATCGCGGGAATGAAAAAATGTTTTATACTGGAACAGCATGTGCTGAAAAAATTGTTTCATCATTCACTAACTAAATAACACAAATGAAAAAGCACACAGAGAAGCTAAAATAGCAACCAAGAACGTTATACGTCCCATTTTAGCCATTAATCAGACAATACACTGTGTATTTCTCATAAATACAGAGCTAGAAAGATAGCTTTATTGTGTCCTAAAAACCTAAAGGCAGTCAAAAGAATGAATTTATACAACTTTTAGAGTCTGTCATATTTAACATCAAGCATCCACATGCCCTTTACAATTGTTTTTTTTACTGTATTTGCTCAGTTATACCATACACTTATGCACAGTGGAAGTGGCACAAAAAAATGTAACATTATTAGGCTAATTTCTGTGCTGGACAAATGCTTTTCAATGATCCAAAGAGGGAAATACCACATTTGGCTACTGGATAGCTACCACAAATTTTTCGGTCATAAAATTAATATCGACAATAAAGAATTATGGACTTCTATAACATTTGACGGTTTTTATTTTAGCTTTATCCTGATTTTACACAGCTGAAAATGATTTGTTATCTAACTAC